>NC_056681.1:84430306-85030306 GCF_018350215.1 Panthera leo | reverse complement strand
CCATGCCTAATTTATAAGTTAAACCTTATCGTAGGTAAGTATGTATAGAAAAAACACTATACATATAGGGTTTGGTACCAGCTGTGGTTTCAAGCATACATTGGGGGTCTTGGAGCATATCCTCCCTCGATAAGAGGGGGGAATACTGTACTTTAGCACTTCTGTTGTGATGTGGGGAAAGTGGGAAAGAGAGGCTGGGCTGGCTAGAGCTAGTGGCCACCATGGAGAGCCTTATCCCATCAGTGTGGAAGTGGAGATCATGCTACCCATGTTCTACTCTGGGAGATGTGGGGGATGGGATACCACTAAGGTCCTAAAATAAGGACAGGAAACTTTGGAAAAAATTGAATTTGCCATGGGAACTCATTTCTTTAAATGTAAAATGAAAGATTAAACAGGATGGCATCTTTTTTTTTTTTTTTTTTTTATTTTATTTTTTTTAATATATGAAATTTACTGTCAAATTGGTTTCCATACAACACCCAGTGCTCATCCCAAAAGGTGCCCTCCTCAATACCCATCACCCACCCTGCCCTCCCTCCCACCCCCCATCAACCCTCAGTTTGTTCTCAGTTTTTAACAGTCTCTTATGCTTTGGCTCTCTCCCACTCTAACCTCTTTTTTTTTTTTTTTTTTTTTTTCCCTTCCCCTCCCCCATGGGTTTCTGTTATGTTTCTCAGGATCCACATAAGAGTGAAACCATATGGTATCTGTCTTTCTCTGTATGGCTTATTTCACTTAGCATCACACTCTCCAGTTCCATCCATGTTGCTACAAAAGGCCATATTTCATTTTTTTCTCATTGCCACGTAGTATTCCATTGTGTATATAAACCACAATTTCTTTATCCATTCATCAGTTGATGGACATTTAGGCTCTTTCCATAATTTGGCTATTGTTGAGAGTGCCGCTATAAACATTGGGGTACAGGTGCCCCTATGCATCAGTACTCCTGTATCCCTTGGATAAATTCCTAGCAGTGCTATTGCTGGGTCATAGGGTAGGTCTATTTTTAATTTTCTGAGGAACCTCCACACTGCTTTCCAGAGCGGCTGCACCAATTTGCATTCCCTAAACAGGATGGCATCTAATAAGTTCCTTTCAGTTTAAGAATTACAAAATTCTACATTTTTTCCATCAGTTTGATGTTATTGATGTTGGGTTGAGTTATACTTAAGACATTCATGGTCAGAACCTTAGGGAATATCTACTTAAATAGAATGATGCAGTTTTTTTTTTTTTTTTTTAATTTTAATCCAAAGAGTACTACATACTTATAGTATAAAAGCAAAAAATAAAACTGTGTAATACAGAAGAGTTATAAAGCAAGTTTTTCTTCTGGCATCCTGTGTCCCATTTCCTACAGAAACCTTCTGGGATAGTTTTTTGTGTCTATATATCAATACTTGTTTACATATGTAAGCATGTTATGTGTGCACATTTAATATTGTACCCATATAGGGCCATGTTGTACAGATTATTCTGTAACTCATGGTTTTCACCTTACAGTTATTTTTGGCATCTTTTCATGCCTGTGTTTTTAAAACTATCTCCTTCTTTTTGCTGGTTGTATGGTACTTCATGGTATGACACCGTGATGTCCCTAACCTTTAATAGACATTTAGGTTGTGTTAGTAGTTCATTGTATTATAGTATGTTCCATACTATACTTTCTTGTACATACATTTGTGTAACGGTGCAAGTACTGTCTATTCATGGAACAATCCCTTAGAGACAGAATTGCTAGGTTGTGATTAAGTACATTGAAAATTTTGATAGGCATTACCAGTTGTCCTCCAAAACTGCTGTATTCATTTATATGTCCAACTATAAAATGTATGAGTGTGCTTTCTCTTCATTGCCTTATAAATGCTATATATTTTCAGAGTTTTAAATAGCTTATTTTGGGGTATGAAAAATGATATCTCATTGTTTTAATCTGCGTTTATTTAATAGGAATTGATTATCTTTTCGTATGTTTATTGTCTATTTGTGACCTTTTTGTTGAAACTGCCTATTCATGTCCTTTGTTCTTATTTTTTTCTTATAATTTCTTATAATTTGGAATGTCCTCTTTATCATACACTAAATTCTCACATAGGTTTGAATTTTTTTTCTGGATTCTTTATTGTGTTCCAGTCAGCTGCCTGCCTATCCAGGCATTAATATTATACTGTTTAAAATTTTTTTTTTAATTTTTATTCAGTATTGGGAGACAGAGTGTGAGTGCGGGAGAGGCAGAGAGAACGGGAAACACAGACTCCGAAGCAGGGTACAGTCTCTGAGCTGTCAGCACAGAGCCCTATGCAGGGCTCGAACCCATGAATGGTGAGATCATGACCTGAGCTGAAGTCAGCCACCCAACCTAGTGAGCCACCCAGGCACCCCTATAGTGTTTTAATAACTAGCTTTGTAATACACTTTACTATCTGGTAAGACTGAGTCATCCTCAATGACCTTTCTGTTTAAAATTCTCTCACATGGTTTACTTTTCCAGATGAACTTTAATATTATATTATCAAATTAAAAAAATTTATTGGAATTTTTAAAATTGGAATTGAAATGAGTTACTAGATAAATCAGAACTGACATCCTTATTGTGATGAGGCTTCTTGTTTAAGTTTTATTTTACATATTCAATTTTTTTGTTATTCAGTAGTTTTCAAGTTTTATTCTATAGGTCTTATACATTGAGTTCCTTGTTAGATATTTTATATTTGTTTTTGCTATTGGACAAAGGAATTTTACTTTCATCTTATTTTACATCTTGTTTTCGTATAGGGAAGCTATTGGTTTTTGTACATTCTGGAAGAACTATGATAAGGGACATGCAGAGGAAGAGAAGGAGAGAACTGGCAGGAAGAAAGAATCCAGAGACTGTAGTGGAAGCTAGGGGAGGATGCATCTCAAGGATCAAATGATGATCAAGGTCACTATCAAATGATGTCCAAGGCAAGTAAGAAAGAATGTGGCCTGAACCTGGAGCCAGCTGAGAGAGGGATGCAGTAAAGATGAGAATAGTTAGGAATCACACCAAAAATGCCACACCTCCTTGTCTTTTGTGTTCTGTGCACTGCTGTAGTCAGAGAGCCTTCCACGTGTGATAGAAAAATCCAGAAGCTTGGATGCATGTGTGTGTGTGTGTGTGTGCGCGCGCGCGTGCGTGCACGCATGCATGTGTGCATGTGCACGGATATGTACTGCTGGATAAGGAGCATAGGTATCAGTCTCAGAATCTGTGGGCTTACATGGGAGCTGATTATTGATGGTTTTATTTATAGTGAGTGTGATGTGAACCCTAAATTGGCATGCAAGGCAAATGAGAGAAAGTCAGTTTCTCTGGTGCTATAGAGTAGGGCAAACTAGGGCACGGATTTGCTTTTCCTGAGAATTGAGAGCAGTAGATGAATAACAAGACATTGTTTCTTTTCTTTTTTTTCTTAATTTGTTTCAGTGAAATTTTGTTCACATGGCACGTTGAGTTCCCCAAATGGCCATAAATCCCTGACTTGGCTGGAGGCTAGCCTCCCTTTTCCTGCCCAGGTTTAGCCAGCCTTGCCACCAGCTGTAAAGGTTCTTTTGGACAGCAGGGGGTAGGAAGAAGAGCTGCATGATTGGCTTGTGGCATTTCTTTCTCCCTGTTGCTTTCTGTTTGTCCAGGCTCGTGCTTTAACAATAAGGGACTTTCATTGGCTGTGATATTAGAATAGGTTAGAGATATATCAATATCATTATACTTATGAAAATACCCTTCCAGTAACTGGACCCTGAGAGTGAACCAATGAATTGCAAGAAAGCTGACCTTTCCAAATGTAGGGCCTAAGGTGTCCAGCTCGGAATAAAGGAGGAACCTTAGTATGGATGCTGATGTTCGATCTTTGGTACTTAAGACTGTAGCATAGGGATGGAATTTAGCCATGATTTGGAGGAAAAGCTCTTTAACAGAATAAAATTGACTCGCAAATTTTAGAGGAGCGTTTCTCAGGTTGACACATAAGATACATAATACTCAGTTAAATTTATATTTCAGATAAAAATGAATAAAAATTATTCCCATTTTTATTTCCTAACTCTGGCAGCACCACACAGCTTGTCTTTCTAAGGTAGAGATGTCCATCTTTAATGGCAAAGCTCAGCTGGACTTCATTGGGTTATCCTGTGGACTGAAGATTCTTAGAGAAGAACTGTTTAGGGCTAGATATCCTAAACATCCACTGGATTCCAGTTTCTGTCCATTCTTTATGTACTGAGCCTCTCACATCCATCTTGTCTACTCTATTCCATCACCGCCCAGGGAGTTCCAACTATTAACACCATTAACCCAAAATGTTCATGGGCTCAGTGATTTACTCCCTTTGCAGTAAACTCCTATTGGTTTTCTCTGCTTGGTTTCTTTTTCTCAACACTCCCTTCATGCCACACTATTCCACCCTGAGTGCAATGATCTGAAAAATGATTCCCAAACTCCATTTCATCATGTCCTATGGTGATATGTTACCAGTCAAATCTGCCTACCTGTAGAACTGAACCACATCTGTCTGTGGCCCAGAATTTCCAGGGGTGTAATTTCTTCTAGTTCAGTCACATCTGTGACTCTTGTGCCCTGAGTTCTTGAGAGTTGATCTTTTCTACCCCTTCACAACTCCTCACTCAAGAGACACCTACTGGTTGGTTGGTTCTAGTGAATCCTATCAGAATTGGCCAAATTTATTGCATGGGAAAGTTGTTTTAAGCCCAAGGGTTTTGTGCTGGAGAAGTTCAGAGAGATTATAAGACACTGAATCTTGCTTTTACTTATGTGAGCCTCCCTCTTACTGTTATTCCTAGTTTTAGGGCTCAAAAGGCAGAGATCTCTGCGTTTGAACTCCCGATTGGTCCTTTAAACTCCAAAACCAGCTTAAGCCAAGAGGGACTCAATAAATATTGGTGTTGGAACTGAATTGAGAAGTTTATTCTTTAAGTGACTTAATTCTAGATTTCTAGGTTGAAATCTATGATATATTTCTCTTTGGAACTTCCTGCCTGTGTCTGCAGGTCTTATTCAAGAGAATAACTGCTTTGGCTGCTCTACTCGGAAACATTATAGAACATTGCTGGAAATGAGGAAGAGAGGTTGGAACCAAGAATAGTAATACTATTAATAAAACTGGATGAAAGCTATAATCACAATAATAATGGTAATACTATAAAGTGTCCACTGTGTTTCAAGTGATTTATGCATATTTTTCTTTAATTCAACAACATCACCAGTAGGTGTTATTGTTACCATTTCACAGATGGGAAAACTGAGGTCCAGAGTGATTGAGCTGTTTGCCCATGGGTAAAAGCTAGTTAAGTCATAGAACCAGTATTTGAATAAATGTCCAGATGGACATTTGAATAAATGTCCAGATGGCCGAAGTCCTAGGTTTACCCACTATACCAGGTCACATTCCTCTTGTTGGTTGTTGGGGACTTTTGCTTTGTGATTAGAGACTCATGGGTCCATTAAAGGGAAATGTGAGGGCTGAATGGTAGCCTGGCACCTGTAGCCAAATAGCACTCCATTCGGAGGATCATCTGCCTGCCAGAACCAAGAGGAATAAGGCAACTGGGCCCAGCTCCTGGGGGTCTGGAATGTGATGTGGGTCCCCAGGCAGACTTCTCTGAAACCAGACCCTGCCTTGACCCTGGTTAATTACTCTAGTTATTCACACAGCCGAATTCCTGCTGTCAGTGGGTCCTGTGATGCACATCAAGTCTGCCAACATACACAGAGCAGTGCTAATCCTGGTGAGCTTGCCCTGGGGCTGGGCAGGACGTCCTATCGAATGATTATCATGTGATGAAACCCCAGTGCTCCCTGGCCTGTCCTGGCTTTCCGGCTGCAGTGTTAACAGACTTTTCTTCTGGGGCATCAGGGAGCTGGAAATCGCTCACATGGATCACACACGCTCTGGTGCCAGCCCAGCAGCTTTACCTAGCTGAAGGCCTCCCTCACTCTGGCTTGATAGCAATCGAGCCCTCCCAGTTGGAGCTTGTTACCTGGGAGCTGTCCAGATCCAATGATGAAAACTGGCTGGGGTGTAGTTGTTACGGTCAATTACCGGCAGCCCATTAAATGAGGGTTGGCAAACCTGGGAGCCCCTAAGCGCCATTTCTGAGGCACTTTGGGTACATTGTTTTTTTTTCCAGCCTCTATTCTCTTAACCTGCCTTGGCTCCATTCTTTTCTTTCATGTTGAGACTCATGGGAATATGAAAGGAGATGGAATCCAGGGTTTTGGATTCCCAGGGTAGTGATTCCTGGGTGGTGGGATGGGATGGGATGTTCTGTGCTCAGAAGGTGGGCTGAGCCTCTTTCACCTCTCGAGGAGAGGATGTGGACTTTGTTGAGAGCCAGTGAACTGAATCACCAGAGAGGTCAGAGTGTGCCTGGAAGCCAAGTGCCGGCAGAATTCCTCTGAACCTTCTTAACACAGGGCTAAAAGGAAGCTGTCTTCTATAAGAAGGCTGCATCCAGGCCTTTCCAGGCAGTCAGAGGCTCTCAGTTTGGACATTCCCAAGGTGGCCTATGCTCATCATTTTGGGCTAGGCTTCATTCTGGGCCTTCTTTCTGAGGAAGCCTAGAATTGCATCACCAGAATTTCTCTGGTCTGCTAGGTAGGGCCTGTTTTTTCCTAAAGGCTAAGATTTTCCTCACGAATACTTTAGACCAGAAGTTTAAAAAATGTGGTCTCTAGACCATCAGCATCAGCATCATATGGAAGTGAGTTAGAAATGCAAAGATCAGGGGAACCTGGGTGGCTCAGTTGGTTAAAGCATTTGATTCTTGATTTCGGCTCAGGTCATGATCTCACGGTTCCTGAGTTTGAACCCTGCATCGGGCTCTGTGCTATCAGCATGAGATTCTTTCTCTCTTTCCTTCTCTGCCCGTCCTGCTTGCGCGCTCTCTCTCCTTCTCTCTCAAAATAATTAAATAAACTTAAAAAAAAAAGAAATGCGAATGACCAGTCCCCACACTAAACCTGCTGAATCAGGACTCTGGAGGTGGGGCCTGGCAGTCTGTTTCAGCAAGGCCCTTTGGATGGTGAGGAGGCATGCTTAACTCTGAGTTTACTTCTTTAGACCCATGGTGTGGTCTGTGGAACACAGCATCAGCATCTCCTGGGAGAATACTTGAAATGCAGTATCTCAGGCCACTTCTCAGACCTGCTGAATCAGAATCTGCATTTTAATAAGGTCCCCAAGTGATTTGATTGCACTTTAAAGCTTGAGAAGCAGTGGTTCTCAACCTTGGCTGCATGTCAGGTTTACCTAATGTGCAGGCCCCACCCTGGACCAATTAAATCAGAATTCTTCAGGTAATGCCCAGGAGTTGGTATTTATTAAAAGTTTCCCTAGTGATTCTAATATATAGTCAAGCTTGAGAGCAGTTTCTTTGGACCACCATAGGCTCCGGAATCACAGGGAGTTACGTCTATTAAAAAACAAAACAAAACAAAACAACCAGCCAGCTACACAATGACCAGAACAAACCTGGTGATGTAGAGCAGAGCTGTCCACCAATATGGAGGGACACATTAGTGCTTCATGGATTTGTTGGGTAGATGTGGAATTATTGATCCTATCAGGCCTTGGAGGTGGCAGGATGGGACCTGGGTTGGCATGAGCAGCTATGTACCCTGGGGGCTATTACAAATATACTTTTCTGTATATGCTTTGACAGGAAGAAGGTTGGGGAGCATAAGTAGAGAAGCTGAGTCTGTTATTCCTGAGTTTATGTGCTAACACTGGTGATGGGGTATGGGAAGGGTTGCAGGAGTGAGATGCTAAAAATCACTGACTCGGGGGCTGAGAAGGCAGGAACAGGCCTTTAGATATTTGATGACTTCTGTAATTCAAATCTAGACAAATGCTTTCTAGACCATTATTGCCACCTGGTATTTATTTAGTATTCTTGCTCTTTAGAGATTTCCTAGCCGTTACCTTATAATTTCTTACAATAGGCACAGATTATTTTCCTTTTTTAGAGATGAGTAGTTTGAGGCCAAGAAAGTTGGGACTCCCTTAAGGCCAGTTAATAAGGGACAGTCGAAGGATGAAGTGTTTCCTTGATTTTCACCGGAAAGGTCTAAAGACCTTTCATGTCATAATGGCAAATGCTACCTCTGGGATGGGGGCGAGGAGATTGGGAGTGGGACTCAGCCCCCTGTTTTCAGGCAGGGACTCCATGTTCCTACTGCTGCTTTCAGTCCTCAGTCCTTGCCTGGAGCCTGGGGCTTCCTGGGAGTACCCCAAGAAAGCTCTAAAAGAGGAACTGTTTAGCTAATTACAAAGCCCGACTGTTGTTTGGCTGGCTGGAGTGTGTTAACACGTCCCCCTCTCGCACAAGTTTTCATCCTGGTGCTGGATGAACATATTGTAATTATGCTAATCGTGCTGGCTGGGCAGCCTGAGGCTGAGAGGGAGGGGGCCCCTCTCCCTAATTGTTTCCCTCTCCTGGAGCAGTTGGTGTTCTGCCTGAGTCCCCAGACAGGCAGAGGGAAGGCCGCAGGGCAGGTGGAGCTAGGGAGTAGGCCTGTACAGGGCTTTCTGTCCTGGGGCTGCTGGATCCACCTGGTTTTCAGGGAGGGAGAGGTCAAGGATAGGTGCCAGGGATGGGTCCATTGAGTAAAGGGACCTTCTGCTGGATTCAATGGGGACTGTTTTCAGGACTGGCCCTTGTGAGATTGTGAAAGAGGCAAATTGATCATTGATGTCCTTCACCTTCTCTTTGGTGATGGTGGCTCTTCCTCCCTTCCCACTCCTCCCTGACCCCTACCCCCCATTCTCTTGCTTCTTTTTGCTTTTTCTAAACCTCCAGGCACACAGTGTTTTTCTGCTGGTTTGGAATTTGTTTGTAGGCAAGTTTATGATACAGACATAATTATAAATATAGGTACACATACAGATATAGATACTGACATAGACACGAACATCCTCACATGTAGGAGACTTAATGAACATTTGACTACTAAAGGCAACTTGTTAGAAAGAATAATGCTTAATGAACTTAAGGCCATGAATGATGGAGATATTTTCAATCAAAATGACCTGTCCAGTGTTCTTTATATGACAGGGTTATATAAGCAAAATTGTTAACAATTGGCACCAATGGAGTTTTAAACATGGAGTTGATAATATATACTGGATTTCTTATTAAATTGTTCGCACTTACTTTTTCTAACACCATCCATCTTCATGAGCTCATCAGTAAAGGGCACTTCACACAGATTTCATGGGCACATAAGGCTCTGTGTGTCGTGTACATTTATATCCATCCAATGAAAGGAACTGAGTCTCACATCCAAGCTGATGCAGACTAAAAAGGATCACTTAACCAGGAATGACCTTGAGATGGTTAGCCTCTGGGCACCCATCTGGACTTTTCACAGGATGTGTAATGCTGGTCCAAGCTCACTGTAAGCAGATTTTACAGGGCAGCATGACACTGGTCATCATTCTGGATTGTACTGAAGTAACTGTTGAGAAAGCAAACCTTGACTTGGGACTGTCACTCGTCAGAGCTTTATTTTCCACTTGTGTTTCAGTTTATGTATTTCCCTTGGTAGTCTCCTATTCAGCTGTCAGGGAGATCATGGAAGAAAGAGTGCTTCTTTTTCTCTTTCTTTTTGATCATGCAGGTCTTTATAGCTGCAAAGGACTCCAGGGAAGTGCTAAGCTTTGTGTAACTGGCTGATGGGTTTCATTTAGCACCATGATTCTTCTGTTGGATTCTTTGTTCATTGTTGGTTGTGAAACTCTTGATTCAATCCAAAATTTCTGAGCCTCAACTAGACTGGTTTATGGCGTCATGAGCCAAGTATAGAATGAAGATTGTTAGTTTGGTTTATCTTGTCTGTTAGTCCAGGGCTAGCTGGGTCTTCAGCACTGTGCTAGGTTTTAGAGGAGTAGGGGATGTACAAAATAGCAAATACAGTCCTTGCCTATAGGGCAACACATGTCTAATCTCTTATCCTTCAGTCTCTCCTTGTAATTTTTTTCCCTTGAACTTTTCCCTCTTTTCTCTTTGTCCTGTTTTCCTCCTCCTCTGTCTCATATTTTTTCTTCTGTGTGTGTTTCCAAATAAGATTTGTCTCAACTAAATATTTCTGCCTTTCCCCCTTTATTTCTATGGCCTTATTAATTTTTTTTTTTTATTTTTAAATCATCTGATTATAGATTTTCAAAGCAGGAAAACAAACAGGCAGGCAACAAAAACATCTCTTAAAGCCTGATTCCTAAACAGTCACAGATGGGTTAAGCAGACCTTCCCTCTCCTCATGCTATGTAACCTTGCCCAGGTATTATAACTCAAATGGTCCATTATCTGAAAGATCTCCCTAACAGTGGGCGTTCTGACCTACTATGCAGTATGCGCTTCCTCCATAACCATTCACAACAGGCTAAATGCAGGGCAAAATTTCAGTCCTAAATCAGAATTACCCTGGATTCCTGGCACTTTAAACCAGATTGCTAATACCCAGTGATTTCATTAGAGTATCTCTTGTAGGCGTGGACTTTTTTTCCTCCCATTTTAAAATGCTAGTTAAAAGGGAAAAATGACAAGCTCATTCCTCTGAAAGAGAATTTTGGCAGGCAGATAGTATGATTCTGGAACAGACGGTTTAAATATTATTTATGTGTTAATTTAAAGTTGCAACATGGGCTTATGCATATTCCTGCAACATTAAATAGCTGTTCAACTTGCAATTGTTATCAAGATTAGATCAGTTTATTTGGAAGAAGAGAAAACATAGGGTGGGTTGCTGCCCCTGGGAACACAGAAGCCACTATAGTGCAGGGTCTCAGCCGTTGGTGAGAGAAGGAAGAGCCAGAGCATTTTCTCTGCTAGGGCAGGCAGCCTGTTACTGGGGCTAGAAACCACTGTCCTCCAATATGTGGTTATTGACCTGTTCAAATGATTGCTTTTCATTTGCTACTTCAGATCTAATTGTTGACTCTAGTGTGGACTACATTTATTTACCATGTCCAATAGCCAGCAAGCAACCTTCTCAACTTTGAGAATGGAACAGGGAGGTAATTAAATGGAAAATCAAAATAATACAAAACATCATATGATAAGACAAATCTTATTCTTTTTTTTTTAAAGTTTATTTATTTTTGAGAGTGACAGAGACAGCGTGAGCCGGGGAGGGGCAGAAAGAGAGGGAGAGAGAGAATCCTAAGCAGGCTCCAGGCTCTGAGCTGTCATCGGAGAGCCCAATGTGGGACTCAAACTCATGAAACTGAGGTCATGACCCTAGCCAAAGTTGGACACTTAACTGACTGAGCCACCCAGGTGCCCCAAGGCCAATCTTACTCTATCTTTAATTGTTATTTTAAGAAAAACTGAATGAAGGTATTTACCTCAGAAAACAAGAGGAAAAATCCTCCTTAGGTTGAATCACTTCTTGCCACGTTTTAGGCAACAATAAAGTTGGATACCTAATATGAATTTCATACAGAAAAAAAAAGGATGGCTCATAGATGTGTAAGTCAGGATAGCTTAGGTTATGGTGGTGTAACAGACAATCCACAAATCTCAGTGGCGTAGCATATAAAGGCTTATTTCTTCCTCATGAAAATTCCACAAGTCAGAACAACTTTTGGCTTTCCAGGTTGCTTGCATATATTACTGTGCCATCTGGAACACATGTCTTGCACTTTGGTTATTAGAGCATGGGAAGAGCTTTGCATACCGGCTTTTAAATACTTCATCCCAGAAGTGAAATACATCACTTCTGCTTGCAACTTGTTGGCCATAATTAGTCATAGTACCCCTCCTAACTGTAACTAAGCTGAGAAATGTAAAGGAACACATAATGAGTGCTAAATGTTTCTGCCACAAAGCATAAATGGGACCTATGCTGTGTTAAAAGGGTCTCATTTTGTTAACTACCTGTATTTGTGTGATAGGAGCATTTTAGAGAGGCTTGCAGAGGGCTAGACTACTGGGAGGATTAAGGGTCAAGGTCGTCTCAAAGGCAGGAGAGCTGGAGTCAGCTCTATACTTGCTCAGACTGCTGGGTTTAAGTAGACGGAATTGTGGGAGACCCCGAGAGGCTACAGACAGAGCGTCTGGTTGCCCTACTAGGGGACCATCTCCGTATAAAGAGGCAGATGATTTGGAGGAGTCTGATACTTGCCATTTCAAATCTCTGGGTTTGTGAGGGCCCTTTCTGAGGCTGACTAGTGCTCTGTAGACACTGACCATTCCTGCACGTAGTCCTCCCAGATGCCGAACCTCTCCTAAGGTAGGGATACCTTACTGGTTGTTGTGACAGCTGTGGTTGTGTCCCATGGTGACTTACCCAGAGAATTCCACCAGGTTTCTAGAGGAATAAACCAGGCAACCGGGGTAGGTCAGTATTGTTGCTTTTGTGGTATAAACTAGGGCCTCTCAAACTTGGTTATGCTTACAAATGACCTAGAGATCTAGTAAAAAATGCAGATTCTGGTTGAGTAAATCTGGGGTGAGGCCCGAGATTCTGCATATTGACCAAGATCTCACACTTCACATAACCAAGGATTAACCAAGGATTCCAACTGGGTGTGTTAATTTACTGAGGCTCAGTTGTGTGAATATGATAGAAGGTTTTCCTTGGAAGCTTCCTCTGTGGGAGGCAATAATCTCAATCTCATTATTCCTATTGTGTAGGCCACTGATGGGAATCACACATGGGCGGGCCTTCAGAGACAGAGAGGCCTCACTTGGGCTGAGCTATTTGTGAATATATGAATTCTCAATACACCTGGTTTTGTTTTCTCCTGTTAAGGAATCTGACAGGCAGTTAATAGCTCATGAAAAAGCCATATCCAAACTGTACTTTGAAGGAGTCAGAAGGTACTGCTTTTGAATGATTTCCTTCCCGTTGCAACTTCCAAATCCAGTCTAGCAAGGGGCCTGGACCCTGAGTGGCTCCTCTAGCATTCAGATGTGTGTGAGCAAACACAAGAGGCAATCAAGTCACCTTAACACTGGCCACTTCAGAGCGCTCACTTGAGATGACAGTTTCAGCTTCAAAAGAGGTATGCAAACCGGAATAATGAAATGTTCCATTTTATTAAGTTCCTGGCCAGAGGGAGGGATTGTACTAGAAGGAAGAAAAGGTGGGGGGTTTTTGGCTTGATTTCTGTGACGCTGATAAGCAGTAATTCTTGCGGGGGGGGGTGGGGGTGGGGAAGTAACCCACTGCAGTAAAACCATTTTCATAATACCATGGGAATGAGTTATTGCTGCGAGTGAGGCATGGCTCCTAATGGCTGCCTCGGCTTCCATCTCCATCTTTCATGGGCCAGTCCGACGTTTTTATAGTGCTGACACAAGAGAGAGCATTTACGTTGCTTCCATTCTCCATCTGTCAACAGTTAGGGTAGAGGGCCACTACCTGAGCTTCACTTTTGATCTGCTTTCTGTGTCGCTCGGCATGGGACTGCTGGATATGTCGTGGGAGCAGAGTGGCTCTGGAAGCCAGTTGCACCACGTTTTCAGACCACTGATAGTTAGAAGGACTGAGAGTAAATTGTTTTTGCACAAATCAGAGCAAAGTGCCCTTTCCTCTCCTTTATGGTTCATCAGAAACTTGGCCACGGTGCATCGGCCTCGCTTTCCCTGGGCCTCCCAGAACCTTGTCCGAGTTCCATTTCCAGAAAGTGGGATTCTCTGTCTCTCAGTGGACCTGGTATATGCCTGACTCTGAAATAGCAACCCAGAGATATGGTTAAATGCATGGATGAGGAGAAAACACTTAACATGTGTGTGCCTCTACATTTCCACCCCTACCAGTAGTATCTGTGTGATCTGCGCTAGGAACATGCGTATCCTTCCTGTCACTTCACTTCAACCCCCAAAAGTTCTTTAGGGATTGCTTACCAGTATTCCTAGGATCCATGAATGCAGAAGTTACTTCTTCTTCTCATTAATACATTGAGAGTTAACTATTAGCATGTACTAACCTGTATTGTTAGTTGCCTAACCTTTGAGATCAGAGAATGTTTTCTTTATATTTTCCTGTGGTGAGATTCCTGGCACTGTACCATAGCAGTTACTCGATGTATGTTTGATTGATCAGCAGATTGACCCAGTATCTGCTTGGATCTGCTTATGCTTTAAAAGGCAGGGTGTTTTGAGGGTGAGACAGGATAGATACCGGCTAATGCATGCCTTGAAGTCTTTGTAGAGAGTACCATTTGATGTGGCTGCTAAAACTGTCCACAAGCCAGTGCAAAGAATTCTAACAGGAGAGAAAAGAGTCAGTGTACAAACGCAGATATGGATTGAAGCCTGATTGCAGAGTGTAGCAATGTCTCTGACGGAGCCTGAGTGTCTTTTGGAGCTTCTTGGTCCTAAAGATCTCATTCAGCTTTAGTTTAGGATGGTAATAAGTTAAACTCCAACACTGGGACGGCCGTTGATCAATGAAATGAGCTGGCAGTTTCCAGACAGATTCATGAAATGAAATACCTCAAATTGACCAGTCTGAGAACATTTTTCACAGCCTATCCATCCCTTCTGAGCTATTCAGAGAGCAAAGTAAAAGAAATTAGAACTTTGAAATTGCTGCTTGTCCAGTGGCAACCTCTCTGGGACACTGAACGAGTTGCAATTTATCTAGTTTTTCCACTTAGAGAATTGGCAATAGCAGCTGCACCAACCACACTTAATGAGTATAGATGTGTTAGATGCTGTACTGAGTCTCTGGATCTCAGTTAATTTTCCTGACAAACAGGCAAGGTAGCAGTGGTTATCCTTATTTCATAGATGAGGAAACCATCACTCAGAGAAGGAAGTAAGTTACCCAAAGTTGCACAGCTAGGAAGTTGCAGAAGGACTTGAACCCTAGCTCTACTTGATCCAAAGCCAAGCTCATAAATGTTACATAAACTGCCTTTTCCCTTTTCCAGCATCTCTCCTTGAAAAGAAATGCTCCTTTTCCAAGCGGAATTGGAAGACAGTGGGGTAGGTCCCAGTTCTTTAAGAGGTATGTCCTTGTGATTTGGGAGGTAGGAAATATAAAAAATAAATTTTTGCTACTTCTCAGCCTGGTAGCCATTTCAGATGAACTAATAATCGTTGGTACTGTTTTGTGGGAGAACTCCATTCCCTTTTGAGAACTGTTGCAGTAATGCCTTTGGAAGGATTTAAATTCCTCTTAGGAGTTGGGCTGCCAAGGTTACCAGCCCAGACAGCCAGGAGAAGGGCATTCAACCAGGAAGATCTGAAGGAGAAAAAATAAGTGAGAGGAGAGGGATGAGTTTGATTCAATGCATTTCAGTCACTTGAAGAACATCCAGGGGTGAATGTTGGACTAGAATATTGAGCATCAAAGAATATGACTGATGCTTTGAAGTGGAGTAAGGAGACCAGTTAAATGTGTAAGAATAAATAAATATGAGGCCAGTTAAACATGTGTAAGAATAAATGAGGTTATTAAAGGACACAGTGCAGAGAGGGAAGGAGGAAATCAAGGTAAGAATCTTGGGAGGAAGAGGAATGCATAAGAGAAAGTTGAAAGTGCTCAAAGCTAGGAGAGGAGGAATTATGCAGGGGGATTGTTAAAAGGGTCTACTAAATTGTTAGATGGTTAAAAGCAGTGTCTACCACAGTTGAACATGTGTGCACATTCATGTGACCTTGGGCTTCCTTCTTGGAATATGGTCCACAGAAATGGGTATGTGTGGGCACATACCCATACACGCAAGAATATTCATGGCAGTTTTGTTTGTGATAACCCCATGTGTGTCAGCAGTAGAATAGAAAATAAATTTTAGCATATTCCCACAATTATAGTAGTACACAGCAATTAAAAATGAAGTACTATACGTGCAACAAGAAGGATTAATCTCATAGACATAATGTTGAATGAAAGGTTTTTTAAAAAGAAGTATTCATAGAGATAGCAAAAATTAAAGAGGATTGATTTTATATCCTCCCTGTAAGAGACATTTGGGATTCTGATCCTCCCTTATACAGGCTTTATAGCAAGTGTGCTATTTTGGAGGCTTTTTTTGAGCCTAATAGAGTACAGAATTGGCTTTTTTCCCCCATTTAATTTGCAGCTCCTCTTGCCCCCAAACCCACTGGAGTGAACATAAGTGTTGATGCCAGAGAAATTTTCGATGGATCCCTAGCTTTTTGGACTTGACCTTTATGACTAGCACCTGTTCACTGAGGGTTGGTCAGCCTTCTTGATCACATGTTGGAATTTTCTGCTTGGTCATTTTTGGTTTGACTTTCATATTTAGTCCAAATCAGTCATTCTTTGTAGGAGACTCCAAATTGAATACAGAAATAACAGTTTCCCTATTAAAGGGTTTCTTTTGTTTTGTTTTTGAGTGTGAATTTCATGAATATGTTTGCCTTATATGCCCCAAAGAGTAATGAGTACTAATTTAGGAATCCTTTTTTGATGTGGTTTGGCTGTAAGTCATGTCTTTTAGAAATTAGCATAAACTTCTCTTTTTTCTTTCTCTCAACATGAGAAGTCAGTGTTGCAGTCTTTTTCCTTTTGTTTCTAATAAGGCAAAGACTCCACAGGGTTAATTAATGCCAACTATCCTGTGACAAAGATTGAGCCAGCTAAGAGCATTCATTTATTACCTACGGTGAACAAACCAGCCGTTGAGGAGGGAGAAAAGAGAATAAGCATCCTTCAGCAGGAGAATGAAGCAGTGGAGGATCTGGGAATCTGTGAGGCAAAGAAAGATTTCTAACAGTTTAAGAGAGTAGCCGGTGGCAGTAGCTGGAGGCTGAGATGGAGCAACTATGTAGGATGGAGTTAGAAATAAGAGGCTGGGGCGCCTGGGTGACTCAGTCGGTTAAGCAGTTAAGTTTCTGACTCTTGATTTCGGCTCATATCACGATCTCACTGTCGTAAGGTTGAGCCCCGTGTCGAGCCCTGTGTGGAGCCCCATGTCAGGCTCTGTGCTGGGAGTGGAGCCTGCTTAAGAGTCTTTCTCCCTCTCTCTGCCCAACCCCCTCTCAAATAAAAGAAATCAGAGGCTAAAAGTGAAAGTGGGAGGGATGGCAGTGGCAAATCTATGAAAGAGCTGGAGAAGAGGTGAGAGCCCCTGTTGAGTAGAGGTGAAAATTCAGGCACTGTCCACCTGCTATCAAGACTTTGAAATGAAAAAAATAATATCCCCCCACAGGTAGAAGCAACTGAGTATTTCCAATCATCTATGCATTTTGTCTTGCGGTGGGAGTTGGTAAAACATCTGAGAGATTGAATTGTTTACTCTTCATTCATTCATTTTAATTCAGTGGAATTAATTCAGTGGAAACATAGTCTTTAATAAATGATTATTATTCCACTTTTTATTGTGGAGATTTGAAAACATATACAAGTTCAGAGAATATTATGGTCCCCAAGGCTCCCATTACTCATTACCTAGTGCTAATAATTATCAATACTTTGTCATTCTTGATACATGCTCATTTTTGGAAGATGAGTTCAGGGGAATTTTAATTATTTTTTGTATTAAAGAAGAGCCTGTGTCTACCTCTTAATCTCATTTGCTCTTTTAAATCAAAATAGCCACCAAATAGCCACCAGATATTTGGGGACTATTTTTCTGCTTTTTACAAGTTGGTGCAATTACAGGAGCAAGCAGTAAGATCTGCTGGGGTTTGCACTTGTTGGCCCCATTATGGATGAGCCCTTAGCATCAGATGGTGGCCAGGCAGGACGGTAAAGGATCCTGGCAGGTTTTGGTGCCTCAATTCTTTGATCCATGGGATCCTTCTTCAGGCATCCTGGAGCTCAGGATCTCTTACCTGTCTTTTAAACAACATACCTGCAGAAAAAGTTTTGCTTGACTTACTCACCATGAGAATGGATGATTGGGTATATTTCATGTCTGTTAGGGGAAGCTTCATTTTAAGTGTAAATAAGAAGCTGGGTGAAATATATAAATCAGTAATTGCAGAAGGCAGGTGTTAGGCAACAGGTTAGGGAATTATTTCTTCCGGATGCAGGGCCTGGACCCCAAAATCACTTGGTGTAGGCTGCCACCTATTTCTATATACAGAGTGGCCCCAGCATGTCAGCCTTCTTGTGATGTCCCCAGACTTCATCTTCCATACTTCCTGGGCATAGCTCCCTCCTCCAAGTTCTGGTCAGCCTTGTGCTTGTGCCTTCAGGAGCCCTGTCCATAGGCAAGGTCAAAAGCTTGTGGCTGTGGTGCCTGCCGGGGTTTGAGAAGGGAATGTGCAGCTGTTCATTTTATTTTTACTTCTTCCTGTTCTTCCCCTTGCAGGGGTTGTCCACCCTCTGCTGCCTTCTGAAATGATTATTAATGGAATCCTCTTCACTTTTTCTGAACCCTTGGTTTTTCCTTAGTTCCTGATTATTTTAATTCTGCTAGGCTCTTTTTTTCATGTCTTTTGCCTGCTGGTCCTTGATTTACAGTCCTGCCTTTTTCCTGCTCATGTCCTTCTTTTCTATTCCTGTCATATTCTTTCTCTTCTTTGAGCTTGCACATATTGGAGCAAATGAAAATATAATTTTCAGATTTTACTGGCCCAATTATTCTATTTTAAATGAAGCCATGGCAGCAATCACACTGATCTCTGAAACCCAGGCAATCTGAGGACAGAAGAAAAATACTAGCTCTTCTCTTGCCTTCCTGGCCACTTGCTCTGATATGATTTTTATCTCAAAGAATATTATAGATTTAAACATGTTATAAGTCACATTAAGTTTTTTCCCAACGAGAAAAAGGTAAATTACTAATATTTTTGAATACATTAGTGATTCTTTTGAGCATCTTCTGGGTGCATAAGTGTTATGCTGATCAGCTATGCCTTTGACTGGTAACTTTTCCAAAAGATTGGTATCCTATAATTGATCTATGAAGTAAGAACAAGAAGAATTGAAGGTATTATGCAAGTATTAAGCCATGAAATTGTCAAAGGGTGTATCTTTAATAGTTTAGCTTGGTTCTCATCTTCATGAAGATTTTCCTAGTCATTGCAGGAAGTTCTATTCTTGAATCCTTCCTTCCTTCCTCCCTCCCTCCCTTCCTCCCTCCCTCCCTTCCTCCCTCCCTTCCTTCCTTCTTCTTTCCCTCTCTCCCTTTCTTCCTTCTGTCTTCCCTCCCTCCAACCCTCTTCCCTCCCTCCCTCCCTCCCTTGCTCCTTCCTTCCTTCCTTCCATCTATCCTTCTTCCATCCTTGCTTCTTCCATCCTTCCTTCTTTCTATCCATCCATTCATGCATCCATATGTCTGTCCATTCACCTATTCAATCACCCATGGACTCATCCATCCACCCACCTAGTGCTTATTACTCTTTGTAAGATGCTGTGCAAATATTGGTCATGCAAAGAGCAGTATAGTCCCTGCCCTTAAAGGGTTCATAATTTGGTAGGAGAGAACTTATAATAATAATAGAAGCTAATATCTATTGAGCTTTAACTATATGCCAGGCATTGCAATAAGCATTTAAAATAAATGATCTCACTTAATAATCAGAGAAACTCCTGAAGTATCATTGCACAGATGAGAAAATTATTGCTGGGCTGGAAATATTGGACATGAGGGCTAGTTTGACTTTAGAAGCCTATAAACCTTCAATCTGATGGTCAGCCTCATAAAACCCCAAGTGGTAATGTGTCTAATTCCCACAAACTATCATTCTTCTTACACTGGTAAGAAATAGGAGAGGGTTTGGGGGCCACCATTGGATGTCCAGTCACTGTGAGCCTTTCCTGTGGAGACATCTGCAATGAATGATTCAGTGGGGACTCTGCTGCTCATAGTCACATGGTGGATGAGCCCAAGAAGGGAAGAAAGCCTGACTCCTTGAGCTCAGGTTTGGAAAGAAGGTTCTCTGTTGATATCTCATTGTATTGATCTCTGTTGTATTTTAATAATGTAAATGTATTTTTACACCTTGCTTGAGGATTCTTAATTTATTATCTCTGAATGGCAGTGACGGCAGTTGGAAAGCAGTAGCAACTTGGGGAAACACAGAAAAGTTAAGTAACTTGCCCAAGGTTACAGGACTAGGAAGTGCCAGAGTGATACTTGAGCCCAGAATCAGGATAGTTGTCTCTTACACTTAATTTGTTTCACTTACTTAGTGCTTATTGGATATGTGCTTGCAGTACAAAGAACAAATGCTTGGAGCCAAACCAATCTGGGCATGAACATGCCCTCCGGCACTTGCTAATGTCATCATCATCTTGGACACATTAAACTTCCATAGCCTCACTGTCCTCCTTTGCAGAAGTGGGATAGTGATACTTAAGGAGACAGGCTGCTGTGAGGATTAAATGAGATGATGGTTATAGAGTACTAGTCTGGTACTTGGCACACAGAAGAAGACCCTCCATAAATGTCTGTTGTCTTAGTTCGGGTCTCCTCCCTTTTGGATTTTGGTTCTCCAAGGGCATATCCCTACTTACTGTGGGAACTCAGGAAGTGTCTGATGATTATGAATAGGGCTTTGGGAAGCCATGTGAGACCAATGGCTGTCAGCTCTTAGATCACTTTCTCTTTAATTTTAGGGGAAATAGATACATTGTAGAAGACTGGCCCCACAGTGGCTTATCATCATCATCATCATCATCATCATCATCATCATCATCATCAAAGCCTTTAACCAAAGATTACCTGGTCATAATCTTCATGGGGTGGAACCTGATAATCCTTACTCTCTCCCCAGTGATTCATATGATCCACCAGTTTGGGAAGCTATTAACCTTAGAGGGTTTCATTACCTATAATAGCCCAGTGTCCTGTATACAGTTGCCAGATAAAATAAAGATGACTAGTTAAGTCTGAATTTCAAATAAACAATGAGTACTATTTTACCCTAAGTATCTCTTAACTATCACACAGAACATACTTACGCTAAAAATTATTCATTGTTTATCTGAAGTAAAAATTTAACTGGTGTGCTGTATTTTTATTTGCTAGATCCTAATCCCAGTTCATAATGATGCAGGCGTGTAAGGAGAAAAGACCAACATTTCCATGTACTTTCTACTGCCCTCTGAAATGCACACAGTGCTCTTTTGGTTAATTTTCCCCTCAATAAAAAACATGAGTTGTTAACTGGTGTTGGCTAAGTCTTGTGTGATTTAATTCCTCCCACCACAGACATTATTTTGTATAACCCATAAATGAAGGTAGATTTAGGTATTGTGATGGAAAAGATTTTTCTTTGAGAATTTCTGGCCCTTGAGGTTCCATGTGGTCACCCTTTGTCATCATGCTGGGGATAGCTTGAGGCAAAATAATGGTACTCACAACCTCTTCCCACCACACCACCTCTTTCCCTAACTTTGTGTCACTGTGAATCCTCAGCTCCCTCCTCTTGATTTTTATGATCTGCAAAATGGTGAAAAGATGAAAAAATGTCCTGAGCTTAATCGAAAGTCTATCTAATAACAATGAGTCCTGCAGCGGGCTTGTAAAGAACGCAGATCAGACCCACTTAACCATAATGGTCCTACAAAGTAATGAAGACTCAAGTGGTCCTTATTAGGTATCAAGCTGTGAATCAGAACTCATCTAACATTCTGATTGCTGAGGAAATCAGTAATTGATGTGACAGAATGGCCATTGTTATTATTATTACTTTTTTTTTTTTTTTTTTTTTTTTTTTTTTTTTTGACGAAGCTGCTAGAAGCCTGCCCCCAGCCTCCTTGGGGTATACCAGGTGTGCGGGTTGAGTGTTGCCCTTCCGTTAAATCTTCAAATGGGGGCTCTAATAAATTTTGCATTGAAATAAGTAATGACCACATTTAATGACCAGTTTGTGTGAGTGTTAACAGCTTGTGAGCCAACAAACTGGTCATTAACAGGTGCTAACTTTTGCTTTCTGGTTTAAACAATCCATTCTCGTCTTTCTCCTGTTTGTGTTAGGGACTTATGCAAATTATGGCTGGTTTCTTCATTTTCCTTGAGATAGGCAGCTCTTTTAATCAGATACCTCTCTGCTCATGGCTCCTCTTTCCCAGGATTGTTTCTTCTGTAGTTCAGAGATGAATGCATTTTTTAAAAAAAATCCAGTTTTTCTTCTGAAGGAATGAATGCATCCTGGCATAGTTTGGTTCCAGAATGAATTAGGTGAAAAGTCATGGAGAAAAATCCACTCTTAAAATATGAAATCTCCTTCTTTGAAGAAGGAATGCAAATAGGTGGAAAATGTCATAAGATTTGAGGCAGCATTATGTCTGCTGAGGGGATGTGACAAAGATTATCATCTTTGTGCTAGAAATGAATAGACATTTCTATTTGAAGAGCGTGTGATTGATCTTCCCTTAGTCCAATATGTGTCTGCAATGGACCCCTCCAGAGAAATCCCCTTCCCACAGTCTCCCTTGTTTTGGTTTCCTTGCTTTTGCCAGATTATTAGTAAAAAGAACATACTCTCCTCTCTCATGTACCCTTGGGGGAGTGGGGTTGGGAGAAAGTTTGCGTTGCAGGAGTTTCCTGTAGATAAAAGAGAAGTCAGAAAACAAGAAGTCTAAATTCTGTCCAGTGAGCTACCTTTACCATCTTGTGTATATGGAGGCTGCACTGGATTATACACTGTTCTGAAGCAGTGCTTCTGAAACTGTTTGTGGCAAAGAGCTATTAAAAAAATCCAGTCCGGGGCGCCTGGGTGGTGCAGTCGGTTAAGCGTCCGACTTCGGCCAGGTCACGATCTCGCAGTCCGTGAGTTCGAGCCCCACATCGGGCTCTGTGCTGACAGCTCAGAGCCTGGAGCCTGTTTCAGATTCTGTGTCTCCCTCTCTCTCTGCCCCTCCCCTGTTCATGCTCTGTCTCTCTCTGTCCCAAAAATAAATTAAAAAAAAAAAAAATCCAGTCCATTGCAGATTGATCATTTTTAAAGTATAAAATCAGACACTTGAATGTCCTGGCCAATGTCAAATTGCTGTACAAGTTTCTAACTGGTTTCTCTCACTTTTCATACTTATCCTGTCTTGGGCACAGTGGGTGTGCAACCAACATCAGTCATGGATCACACTTTGGGTAGCACTGTTCTCATGACCTTGAGTCTTTCCTCTTTTATAGGTAGGAGTGTTGGTGGTGGGAGAAAACTGTGGCTCAGCCACAACTTGCAATGATCATTTCCTTGGAATGACTTTATGGTGAAAGCGTGGGCCATGACTGGATGGTTTCTCAACTATCCAGTCATGGATATTTTATTTTTAGTATAGTCTTCTATGATATTTGGCCAACAAGAAGGAAGCAGCTTAGTGAAACTAATTTTCCCTCCTGGGTGTTCTTCAGATTAGAGTGGCTGGAGCACTTGTCTTGATTAATCTAAACCCAGGAGCAGAGAGGAAGGCGCTCTGGGCCAGCAACAGGGTTGGTGTTTGGGGAAGAAAGGTAACCGTGGTCTGAGTCCTCTCACACATGGAAGTGTTTTATCAGATGGGGCCTTTAGAAGGTTCTGTGTTCTTTATAAGTGTCAGAATTTTAAAACTTAATGTTATAAAACTTGTAAGGATGATGGCAACAATCTGTAAAATGGCATTTAAAGTCACATTCAAGTTTTGTTCCTGGATATTATGAAATTTAATTGTATTAGTAAGCTACAAGGTACCATTTACTTTCTTGTTTATGGTTGTTTTCAGTTTGTCACAGAATCTGAAATAAAAATGCACTGTTTAAAATGAGTGGGGTTCAATACCTTAATATATTTCTTTTAAAGGTCACTTACATATTGTTCAAACCCCACTGAAAAGCAAAACTGTTAAGAGTGAACATGTATTTTATGAAGACTTGGTATTGCTTAATGGTTGGCCGTAATCATATGAATATCAGCTTTAATTTGTATCAGAGGGTTTGTTGAATTTGCACTAAAAAAGTCCCTGTGTTCTAATTCTAGCACCACTGCTCTGAGTTCCTTAGGCTCCTTGCTTGTTTTCTTCTCATTAATATATTGGAGGCCCCAAGAGTTCAGTTTGTCTCTTCAGTTAACATTTATGGAACACTTACTGTTGTGAGGCAAGGTGCTAGACACTGAAAGATCAAAAGGAAATAAGACATGTGCCCCACCACTCCTGGCACTGGCAATGAAATACGAAAAATGAGATGGGCCACACAGGTCATCTGACGTTCAAGAGAGGCACAGCCACAGTGAGCTATTGTGGGGATGCAGATGAGGAGAATACTCACTTCTGGGCAGCGGCTTGCAGTGACGGTGGAGGCTAGGAGAAGGGAGGGATGATATTTTAGGCAGTGGTCAGCAACTTTTTCTATGAAGGGCCAGGTAGTAAAGATTTTAGGCTATGCATATCAGATGGCTTTGATTGGAACTATTCAACTCTGCGGTTGTGATGTGGCTGTGTTCCAATAAAATTTTTATTTACCAAAGCAGGTGGTGGGCCGGATTTAGCTTATGGTGGCACAAAAGGTATTTCTAGAGAAATAAAGGAAGGAAGAACCTGGAAATAAATGTGGATCAGTTCTAGGAAATTTGTATGCTAAGCTGAGTAATTTGAACTTTCACTTGAAGGTCATGGAAAAAAAAATCACTGTATTGGTCAGGCCAGACCAGGCTATGTGGCAGTAAAAACAAAACAAAACAAAACAAAACACAACTTCCAGAGTCTTTTCATACAGTGGCTTACTTCTAGCACATACAAAATATGATGTGGTGAAGGCTGTTCTCCCAGATAATACCCAGTTATCCTCCATATGGTATGGCAGTGACTCAGGCACTTCCATTTTGTGGCTCTGCCATTTCAACACTTGGGTTCCTGGGTTACCACAGGAGAGAAAATAGAACTTAGAAAACTCATACTTGTTTTGCAATGCCTTGGTCCAGAGTTGATACCCTCTCTTCCATCATAGTCCAATGGCCAGAACTTGTGGTCTGGTTCTGTAACTATAAGAGGGTTGGAGAAGAAAATCAGAACAGGTAAGCACCAGAAGTCTCTACCACATTGTCTGTGGGCAGAATGAAACCAGTGATGGTGTGGGAGGAGGGTGGCAGAGAAGTAACATGATCACAGTGTTGCCTGTGGAAGGTTAATCTAAAGGACGGCCCGGAGTATGGAGAGGCAGGGAGACCAGTTAAGACGTTACTGTAGAAGTCTACTCAAGAGTTAGTAAAGGACTGAACTAAGGCAGCGGCAAAGGAAATATGAAGGAAATGAAATATGTGAGGGAATTAAGGTCTGGTTGGGCACAAGGACAAAGAAAAGACTGAGTGAAAGGTGTTTCTTTGTATTATAGCTCAGGAATGTCGTCAGGGAAGTCGGAAGGGATAAGTCCTAGAAGAAGATAGAGAATTTGATTTTAGGGGGCATGTTGATTTTGGAGTGCTGGTGGACATTCAAGTAGAAGCTTCTGACAGAGTTGGAAATTGGAATTGAGAGTCTTTAGATGTGGTAATTGATGCAAGGGGTAGAGATATCACTAAGTGACAAAAATAAAAAATATGGGGCAGCTGGGAGGAGAATGGGGACCGGCAAGAAGATACAGAGTTAACAGAAGAATAGCAAGGCAGGGGTCTTTCATCAAACAAAAGTGAGAAAGTTTCAGAAGGGAATGTGTTCAACACTATCAGAAGCTACAGAAAGATGAAAAGGCAGGTTGTAATGTCTGGTGCTAATGCACTGCTCCTTTCTATTGGATCTCCTTTAGTCCCTTGCTCAGCCTCAATATGCTTTTGGCTTCACCTGCTTATACCTGCAACTCTTTTGTGAAAACCACCTTCAGGCTACTGGAGTGATTTTGCTGGTGTGCTCAGAGAGGAGGAAGTGCCTGGAATTTACCTTCCTCTACCTGTCATCCCGAGCCCTTAGCCACCACTGCCAGCTGCGAAGTATGAAAACCTAGTTCCCTTGCCTTAGGTTAGGACAACTCCAAGATATAACTTACACTCTAGAGCTCCCCTGTGGGACTTTGCTTGCTTCTTCCCCTCACTGCCCTGCTTGCTCCACTCCCTTTTTCTCCCAGGAACACTGCCTTCACTGCTCTAATAGATCACTTGCCTGTGAATCCTCATGGCAGAGTCTGTTTCTAGAGCTAATTCTAGAATTGGATTTACAATAGTTTGGTCTTGGGGGAACAGTCCTGATGATGAAGCAACCCCGGAGAGGCTGGAGTGCTGAGAAGCAGATGCCACGTTATGAATGGTTGAGGAGTGACTGGATGATAACCAACTGACTGGGGATACCAGTAGAGAATATTCAGTGGAGAAGGTTGATGGTGAGAAGCTCAAGAAAATGACAGGGAAATATGGTTAAATAAGGTTGCTTATTTGGGTTTTAGACTAGTAGAAATCTGAGCATGTGGCTAGTCAGGAGGGATGGCATAAACAAGGAAGAGAAACTGAAAACACTAGAGCGAATGAGATGTGACGTAGATAGAAGCAACTATGGAGGAGACAGTAGAGGAGGTCTCCCGAATGTAGGTAGAGGGATGGGCATTACAAAGAGGACGGCATAGTGTGTCCTTCAACACAACTATGAGAGCAGAAGCAAGTCAACTTTAAGTAAACGTGTACTGAGGAGCCAGGCTGGGAAGACTTGGAGATGATGCAATTTAGTACCTACATTTTGCAGACTCTGAAAAGGTTCAGAGAGCTCAAGTCACTCAGTGGGCAAAGAGTGGAGCTGAGACCTGAGCAGGTCTCCTCATGACTTACTTTCGTTGTCCTATGCAGCCAGGACTGGCAGAGAGAAAGCCAGCTAACTGAGAATTTTGGACAGTGGAGGGGATGCTGATGAACACCCTCCTTCCCTGTGATCCCTGTGTGAGTGAGAGAACAAGGACAAGGTAGAGCCTCGGTCTGTCTTAGATCAGGTCCTCCTGACTGACACAGAACACACAGTGTGACAGCCTCAACAAAATGAGTTGTTGCATAGAATAACATTTTTCAGTCCAGACAGTCCAAACTGTGGATTTGGGAAAAGACAGACACTCTGGGGAGGAGGAACCAGGTCCTGGTTTGCAGGACAGTTTTCAAGTTGATTTCAAAGTGTGTGATTGTTTTAATGCCTTTAATATTGGCACAAGCACCACTTAAAGAAGTTCATCAACAAAGAGAAGCCTAGCAAGCTTCCTGACTCTGGAAAGGGTGGAGGTCAAGAGAGCAAAGAGGTGGAAGGGGTCTTACAATTTTTTTTTTTTTGTAAAGAGTCTGGAATTTAACTTAAGTCATTAGCTATTGAGCATTAAAAAGGGACCTTTATTTTTGCAAGAGGATTTATGGCCTTTTATATGTTTATTTTTCCTTCACTATTAGACATCCAAGGAAGAAAGAACACAAGGGTCAGAGACTCCCTCTGTCCAGCAATAGGCCACATCTCCCTAGGTTTCCAAGTTCAAGGTGTCCCCTGGAATAGAATGAGGGGAGAAGGGCATGCTTTCACTCACCTGGGCTGAGTTTGCCTCACTTCTCATCTAAGAATCAACCCTCCTACCCTCATCCTCACCCCATTCAACTTGACCCCACCCCATCCACCCATGCCATTCACTGACTCTCTTGCTCATATTTTCCTGCCTTCCAGAGAGGGTGTGTCAGGCATTCTGCTTGGTTTGTGAGAAATACAAAGTAGGATAAACTACAGTGATTGTCCTCCAAGTGTTTACAGGGTAGGTGGGAGAGCCTTATTGTATACTCAAAGAGGTAAATAATTGCTTTAACTACATCAATTCAAGATAGTTTTGAGAGATATCAGTGGATTGTTAGGCACTCAAAGTTTAAGGATTCAGAGTGAGAGATCCCTGGACTGGACTGGGTGTTCTGTGAAGATTTCTTAGTGGGAGTGGGAGCACAACCAGGCCTGGACATTTGGGCAGAATTTGGATGTGGAAATGAGAAGAGGCTGGGGGGGGGTGGTGGTTTCCCTTCATACACACCGTGTGTATGCATAATCTGTGATGGATGTTTAAGCAGATTCGGTGCATAAAGGGGACATCGATCTGTTTTTGTTTCCAAGGCAAATGAACTTGTGTGGACAGCACGGGGGCTCATTAAATGCTTGGTGAATTGGAAGGCAGTTTCTGTGAGCTTGGAATGCTGAGCCTGGCAACACTAAAAGATCACTCCATCAATATTTAGTGAGGTGCTCTGAGTTGCAAGGACTCCACTACGGAGATGCTATAGGAGGTAAGGGTGAAAGAGGATATCGTTCCTGCCCTTGAGAAGCATACAGTCAATGATGGACTCATTGGACACAAGCCCACAAGCAGAAATTTAATAGTTCAAGGCTCTGGAAGGATCAGTGGAAATAAGTGAAATAACCAAAGTTATTGGAGGAATTTGAGTAGATGGTGGTGCGGGGAAGAGTGTTGATTGTACTGAGCATGACTTTTTTTTTTTTTTTTTTTTCTTAAACTGTTGGCTTTTGGGAGGAAAAGTTAAAAATAAGGCAAGGAAAATAAAGGTATATTAAAGGACACATGAATGCTCATAGAAGACTTTATATTGAATCTAAACATCTTGATCTTACATTTTATATCAACCCTTTGCTCTCATCTAGTAAAGTGGGGTAGATAAACATGGAGAAGTAACTCTTGCAGTTACTTCCAAAACCCTTGTTGGATCATTAATTTTCTGTCTTTTCTCACTAGTTTTATGTCAGAGCCAGAACTATTAATGTGCCACCATAAACCATCATTTCCCCTCTTTTTTCAGCATGTGGTGGTCATTTGCCTGTGGAGACACTAATGAACAATAGAGTGGCAGGGATACACCATGCAGGGATTGGGGAAAATGCAAAGGGAGGCCAGAGGAGTTGTGGGAAATTTGAAGGATTAACCCCGCATTTCCTAAATTAATAAGTGTTCATCGATGGACGATAAGACATTTCATTAATTGGTGGATGGACCTTTGATCTTTCATTTTAGGGATTGTCACTGCTTGGCCTCAGACCTAATTCTTTCTTGACCATAACCTGGCTGTGGATAAAAGTCCTTCTATGGTTGGGGAGAGAAATTTCACAGATAACCCAGAGGTAACCCAGCCGGAAAGCAAAGAGTTGACTGTGCCATACCTAATTGACAGTGGAGGGGTAACCTCAGGTTACGTGCCTTTCGACTCAAGTTCCGTATTAGCTGTTTGCTTGGAAGGAGCAGATGTTTTGGCTCTGGTGGTCACTGCTCACCTCTGTCTGGGAGGTGCATCAATCACTTTAATTATAATGGAACGTGGGGCCAAGAACTGAAGGAGAAAAATCAACCCAATCCCAAGAACAATCTTTCTTGATGAATTCTCCCCTAAATCGAAACAATTCACTGGATATCCCAGCTGGGGTTCATATGCTTTTGATTACTGTGGGCTATTTAGCTCTACAAAATGACAGGCTGCTTAATGGACTTTTAATGGTTATAGGTTTCTCTCTCTTTTTTTAATGAGCTTCACCAGTTTGTTACTAATGCCCTGTAGAAATTTGGCGAGGGGCCAGACTTGATGTTACACATTTCTGGTTTCCAGGCGGCATTCATGGCATACACGGAACCATCATAGCCAGTGGGGAAGTATGTTGCCAATCGTAGTAGGGTAGTGCCATCAGGGCAGGGAGAGCAGGAAAGCTAACTGAGTGCCCTGTAGTCCTAATAATGATGTCATCTTAGAGACGATGGTTGCTCTTTGTAGCTGAAGTTACCTGAAGGCTTTAGAGGCTTTGGGATCCCAGGGGGCAGGAGAGTTCTCCATGTTGGGAGTGGCCTTTGCCTTCCTTGGATTTCCACAGTGTTGGTAAAAGGTGTCCCTCATGGACTCGGTTGCATCCTGTCCACCAGTAGGTCTGTGAATATCTAGAGACCAGGGCCAGGTTTCATCTTATGTTTGTGTCTGTAGTGCCTGGTGCCAGACTGGGGCCATAGTAGATACCCAATTCACGTCTGTTGAGGGGGAGGCAACAAGCATTTAGAAAGAGTGAGGAAGAAGGGCTTTTACTGAGAGGACTCCCTGTTCTGGGCAAAAGCATGAGATCTGGGGCAAGAGAAGTATGAGGAATGAGGAAGAGTGAGGGCATCCTGAGTCACTAATAAGAACTCCCATTTCTTGTCATGCACCAGACACTGTGCTAAACGCTTTGTATCCATCACCTCAGCAATGCTGAGTAGTAGACGGTGGTGTGCTGCTAAATATTCAACAATCCACTTTGGATGGTCTGGGGAAGATGCCCAGATTTGTAGTAAATACTTCCACTCTGGCCTCTTTCAAACATCCACGTGGTATCAGCCAGCTGGCAAAATTTCAGAAAATTTAACAATTGGCTTTTGTGAGCTAGTGTGAACACACCCCCAGAGGTAAGTTTCATTATCCCATTTTACAGATGCAGAGGATAAGGCTAAAGAAGTAAACAGGCCATGTTCATAGAGAAAGTAAAGGACAGAGTCCTTTAAGGTCCAGAGTAATTCCGAAGGATATGCTCTTGACCATTGCACTGCACCACTTTCCTGAGCCCACTTCTGCCGTCACTGGAGTAGCCACAAAACTGGGAAGTGGGCGTTGTGGCCCATACTTACCTAAACCTCACTCTGGTTTCCTGGGTTGCTCCTGTAGGTTACCTACGATATTCTCTATAGAACTTTGTTGGAAGCTTCTGGTTCCTGGGCCACCCCCTCCTCACTGTCCCTGCATTCTGCTCACCCACTCTATGGATGTTTCGCTTCTTACAGCAATGTGGGCTCTAGTCCTGTTATGAGGTATTTATTGTGGTCCCACCTCCTCATTTTATAGATATGCAGATTGGGGGCCAGAAATACTAAATGATTTATCCAGTTACACACAGCCCATCAGTGGCAGCACTGGAAATAAAATTGAGATTTCCTGATTCCTAACCCAAGGCTCTTCCCTGGAAATGATTCTGCCTTCCCTCTCTTAAAAAAATACATGAGACTTGGAGTTAAAAAAAAGAGTAACTGGGGGTAGATTTTCCTGCCCCATTGCTGATGTTCTTACTCACTGCTGGCTCCCATTTTGAAAGATTCAACTTGACTTCCCTGGATTCAGGGGCAATGAGCCGAGAATTCAAGGACAGGCACCAGGAGCACGTTGTGAGGTGAATGCAGCAAACATGAAAGACATTCTTTGGGAGCTTTAGTGGATGGGAGGAGGGGGAGGGAGGAAAGGTGGGGGCTCCTTGCTGAAATACCCTCATGTTTCGGAGTCCCGAGATACTCCTAAATCACGCCCAGGTCATATGGTGCCTATACTTGTCTCTTGGCCTAGGGTGAAAACAGTTCACGTTGTAAAATTAACTTTCCACATTTGGCTGGCCCACGCGGGCCAGCTTTCTTTCAAAGTGAGTTTGCGAATGAATGAATGAATGTGTTGACTGGGTTACTGTTCTTAGGGGAGCCTTCTTTGCATCGGACTTGGAGAAGGATTAAAGCTGGTTTTGAAAAGTGTTGGTGCTCTCCCAAACACAGCATGCTGATAGAATTCTGGTTGCACTTTTATTTGCTATGGAACAAAATGCTCTAGTTTCATGGAAGAAATAGCCCAGCAGATGGTGTTTGGTGGATGGCATGAATGTAGTCTTGTAAATAAGCATTCAAAATAGACCAGCTTCCCCCCAAATTTACCATCTGCCCCTTACCCCATGAGGTCCACAGGTGGTAAAAGAAAGAAAGGAAATTGATGCTTTTAGTTGTTATTGTTACTCTTTTAGTAATCCCAAATTATGGCATTCGTATATTTGGTTATTCAATTTTTGGGGAGCAACTTGATGGAATTTTAGGGTTTGACTAGGCTTAAGAGTAATTGTCTAAATGGCATTGCCCTGCTTAGCTTCTTTTTGGGGGGTAGCTTTTGATGTGTTCCTTTTTCTGCAGCTCTCATGGCTGGGAGGCTTCTACCTTCTCCCCTGGCTCTGGATAAGACTCTCAGATTCCCTATTGCTTCCAGTCTCCCAAAAGCAGGCTAATCTAATGTGCATGGGATCTGGAATCATGCATACCTGGACTGGAACTCATTTTTAATCTGTGGAGCAACAGACAAGTCAATCTCTGTAAATCCCAGTTTCCTCATCTGTAAAATGAGGACACTAATGCTGTTAAAAGGACTACTGAAGAAGGTCCTTAAGTTTAAGTGAGAAGAGGCATCGGTGGCACTCAGGACTTTGTGGGCAATGTTGAAAAAATGTTCAGTGTTGCTATTCATATCATCACCACCATCCCTGACTATAATACACAGCTATCTAAACTGGGGAGTAAAAGGGAATTCTGGGTATTGGTGATTTATTTCAGGGGTGGTAGGGGAGGGTGATGGAACTCATCAGGCTGACTGCTTACACTCTTCCTCTCCCCCCGCCCCCACCCCCGCAAAAGGAGTTCCCATAGGCCACCAGCCAGAACATGACTCAGAGGATGGAATGCTTTGTGAGGCTTTTGGTGGGTTGGGTTGACTATGTAGGCAGGGAAGATCTAAGTCAAGATTTTCTCACATGTAAATGGTGGATGGTTCAATGGGATGGACTGAGCATTCGGATTAGGAATCTGAGGTCAGAATCTTTAAAAGACAGGAGTCTGTTTTTAACACTGGGGCCATGGGAATTCTTAATTATTGATTCTCTCCCATTTTTGCAGAAACAGAAAGATTGGGTTTAACCGATATGATTAGTTTGCTCAGATTTGGAGTAAGGATTTACAAGGGGGCTGGATTTAGAAAACCCTAACTTTTGAAATTTTTGTTGCAGCTTCAGTGATGCAGAGACTTAGGAACAAAATGGCTAGGTGGAAGTAGGGGCCAGAGAGGAAAACTTCTGGAGTGTATCTTTGAAGAAGAGCTTCTCACTGGGGTGCAGCTGTCTCTTTTTAGTGATTGTGGTTACATTGAGAGAATGGGGATTTGTTGGGGTGCTGCTTATTGAGAGGAGGGCGAGCAGATGTTCTGAAGGAGACTTACAGGTCTTCAAAAAGGACCGAAGGAGATTTGACCTGCAATACCCTACCTCTCTAGCATTTAGCTGGTTCTTTTCTCAGAAACTTTCAAGTGGCAGTTAGAATCTTCAAGTTGTAGTAACAAAAGGTATCATAGAGGTGTTCCAGTTCCCATCTCCTTATGTGACAGATAAGGCAACTCCAACACAATGAGATCAAGTTTTTGTCACCCCCTTCCCTAACGCCCCCACCTTAAGATCCAGAAACCAAAGGTGGAAACTGTGTTCTTGTATTTTTGGTAGAAAAGGTCAGGATTGCGCCATTTTTTCAGCCCCTTCTCATACTAAAAGTAGGTGTTGTTGAACTCATTGCATGCTGGTTAGAGTACAGCATTATCCTTAAGAAATATTAATTGAATATTAAGCCTAGTGTGTATTGTTAGGATGAATAAGAGGATGGTCCTTGCCTTTTAAGGCCTTAATATCTTCAAGAAATCACAGCAGAGTTCAATGAAGTTGAGCAGTCTAAAGCTAATAAATGTTCAGCTAGAGAGGTATAATTGAGAGTCCCAGCCCAGGTGCCAGGGCCTGGTTTTAGTGCTATCTTTCTGCCTCTTCTATGACAACTTGAGTAAATTACTTGATATCTTCGAGTTTCTCTCCCAACGGTTTTTGAAAACTGTTTTTGATGATAATACCTCTCCCTCCTACTTCTGAATTTTGAGAAACAAATGAGATAATAGATTTGTCTATAAACTGTGAAGTGTAGTAGAAATGGAAAGGATCCCCCTTGGTGGGACTGCACTCATAAAGAATTAAGGTAATTTACAATTTCACTTACAGTCATCCTCATAATCATTATCTTTACTACTACCATCTAGGAGTTTTCGTTAGATGCCTCTCTATATTTGGCATTTTCTTACTCTCCAGAACCCTACAAACCAAACAGCCACTTTCATTCAGCAGATTCAGGTAATTGTGACAAATTAGGGTTTACATCATCTGGTTAGATGTTGCAGTTGTCTGCATCACTGTTTATATTTGTATGTGGCAACTTGTGCAGCAGTTTGGTTTTTCTCCTCAGCCACACTGTGTTCAACAGAGGGAGACAGTTGAATCTTAACCCAATAATGGGGCTTAATTTCTTTCTCTATCAAGTCCACAGATACCATGCTGACTGTTGTAGATGTTGGCAATGATGTGGCCCAGGAACAATGTCTTTCATATCAAAGAATTTTAGGGAGAGCTGGCACAAGCTGCAAATAATTATAAGAAACAATTAATTCCTGGATCCAACAGAAGGCGGAAGTCTTGAGAATATACTATAGCCCAGTGGTTATGATGCTTATTGTTAATTTGGTTGGCAAGGCTGAAATAAACATTCTAGGCTGGATCTAACTAACTCTCCTTTAGAGATGTCTTTGCTACCTCTGAAGCAACCTAAGGATCAGGTAGTTACCTACCTGATATTTTATTCTCTCCTGTTATTTTGTAAAAGAAGTTGGATTTTATTTGAGTGACAGTGTGCTCAGTCTCCCTTGTAACTAGAAGTTAGCAATTGGCTTAAGAAGAGGTTGTTGGGTGGGACTTCCAGGAAAGCTCCTTGAGAAGGGAACGGTAGTTGACCTGTACTCCCTTTTGTTCTTCCTATTTTTCTTGCCCCATGCCTGGATATAACTGTGATTACTGGAGCCTCTCTAATAGCCATTTTAGACTAGACGAAGCAACCACATGCTAAAGGGTGATAGAACATAAAAATAGAAGGAGCCTGACACTGTGGCTCTTCCATGCAATCATGGACTAACTCACTTTGAACTTCTTTCACGTGAGGAAAAAAAAAAAAAACAGAAACAAAACTTAATCACTGCTAATTTCCAGAACCTACTACTAGCAGTCAGATGTAATTCCTAACTGATACAGATGTCTTCCCCACCCCATGAGTAGTGCTCTTGTTTCTTTGCATCTAGCTCCTGGAAATTCTGCCTGTGTTGGTCCATGCTGATTCACAAGCCCCTACAAGAGCAAAGTTGGACTCAGCTTCTGCTAATGAGTGGAGGATTGCTTGTGAATACAATGCTGGGATTATAAGGTGCTGGCAGCCATGCCAGAATAATAAGGTCACATGGAAAATCATACCAGTAAATATCTTCAGTAAATATCCTGTCCCACTCTAGTGCCCTCCAAATACCATAGCCTGGATCCACAATTCATGTGGTGGCGTTGCAGCCTCTCTTCTCCAGAGCCATCATTTCTGTTTGTGGGGAGAATGATGAGGGTCTCGGGTACTACTCCCAATTTTTCTCTGTGTAGCTGTTCAGCAGTAGCGTATATTTGTTCTGACTTGCAGCTGAAATCCTTGTTTGTTTGAGTTTCTTTTCCCTAGCAATTTCATCTATAATCTCAAAGATTGTAGCTGTAGTTTGGTTTGCTAATCTTGACCTTTGGCCGAGTGACATGCTGCCCTAGAAGAGGCTCAGAGGACATGCGGACACTTCTTCAATGTACTGTGTCTCTGTATTATTATATTGTCCTTTTGACCATTTGCTATGAGCCCTGTAGTGCTGTACTCACCTTTCAGATAGTTTTAAGCTTGAATTTCAGGGAAAGATTTCAGAAAGATTTCCATAATCCCTAAATTTCTCTCATCACAGAAATAGTTAATCTTTCAGTGATATTTTGGTGCATTCCTGGGACTAAAAAAAATCCAGGGCAAATATAAGGCAGCAGAGCTGGGAAAGCAGAATATTCTCTGCTGGTCTTCTTTTATGGTGGGTTTGGTGATCATGGGCCAGATCTGAGTGTGTTTATCAGAGGCAGCTGCTGGTACCATTTAAATTGAATTCAGAAATTAGAATGACAGCATTGCCCACTGTAAGTGACTTTTGAGTAGTTTGTATAGATGTTATGGTGAGCTTACTGGTCTGACCATATTTAGAGTCACATATTTCTCACATAATACCATATACCTTACATATCCCAAATATTGCTTATATGGAGGATTGATGAGGGTGGGTGAGGTTGCCAGTTATGGGAGGGATTAAACAAATAGCTGCTGTCTAATGACTTGAAAACAATTTTGCAAGACTGTTATGATAAAAGGAATTTCTTTCTCTTGGAGTAACTTGTAGTTAAATACACATATAGGGTATGGCCAGGAGAAAGAAAGAGTTTGGGGTGAGAAGATCTGTCCTTACTTCTGAAACTTTTTTAAAAAATAAACTTAACCCAAACTGAAGATTTTACTTTCATTTTATTTAGACTTTAAACTAAACAAACTGAAATGTGCAGGGCAGCCTGTAATCATATTTTTCCAACTTTCTCTTCTTTACAGGAGATTGAGGTCTATGAACGGAATAAATGTAATTAAGAAAAAATCAACTCATCTGGAAAGAATCACTAATACTATAGAATAAGTTTATTATTATTATTATTATTTTACAAACCTAGCTATTCTACCACTGTTCAATAGAGATGTGATATATATGATGTGCATATCATTGTAAATTTTCTAGTAGCCACATTAAAAAGCATTAAAAGAAATAGGTGAAATGAACTTTGATGTATCTTAACTAACACAGTATATCCCAAGCATTATCATTTCAGCATGTGAAAAATTAACAGGATAATGTGTGTTCTTTTACAGCAGATCTCAGTTTGGGCTAGCCACATTTTAAGTGGTCAGAAGCCACAAGGGCCTGATGGCCACTGTCTTGGACAGTGTCTGGACTGTCTAGAGGACAGGGCTTGTATCGGATTTAATCAGTTCCATTGCCAGCTAAACAAACCATTGCTGAAAGAACTGACTTTTGATCATGAGCTTTTTCATCCTCATATATTCATATTTCTGCCCTGAGTGTTAATGTCTCATAAAACATTTTGGGAGTAGAGCTTGTCAGCCTAAAAGAAGAAGTACTCCAAAGCTGCTAGAGATGCAGACTTTCTAAACAGGAGGGGAAATATCCCTAGATTAGGCAGGCCATGGGTTCCATGTTTTCTGGAAGAAAGATACCCCCTTAGAAATAGGAAGGTTCAAGGTATCCATTTTTCTTTTTACCTGTAGGGGGAGCTCTTGTCCCTTCACTCTATAAATTCCAAGTTTGGTTCTCAGAGGCTGGCAGCTTCGAGTTCTTTCACCTGGGTCTGTGGAGAGTTTGTTTTTTGGCTCCAAACCAGCAATGCTTTCGCAATCTCCACACGTTACAGCTGCTGAAATGCTAGGACACCAGCCGGGTGGCGGCTTGAGTCTTGTGATTCCCAGGCAGTCCAGCGAAATGATAAACAAAAGTCTTTTGTGCAATATTAATAAGCTTTAAGCACTCCCCAGACGAGCCCCTTGTCATCCAAGTAAGTCATGTGTATCAAAAGCCCTTATATGTGAAAGTTTGTTTTCATATCTGGCCAGCATTGAATGGGAGCCCCCTTTGCCATGTTGTAAAACAAACATTTGTTTATTTTGTGAACAGTGCTGGCAGTATGATACAGGAACCGGGGGCTGAATGGAGGGACCCCTTTCCAAGGAGGCGCCTTTGAAAACCTTTCTGCTGGACCATTCCAACTGTCAACTGATCTTGAGTTCTGTTTACATTAAGACAATAACAGTGTTTCCTAAATAAATAAGTCAGAGGCACCCATAGGCCTTAATGAAACCCCATAAATGGGTTGGGGGGTGGGGATAGGGGAAAGGAGTTTTTGTGCTGTGCAGAAACAATGGCTAGTTCATCTTACCATGTATCCGAGGCCTGTGTTTTTAAGACAGAAGGGGGCCTTTGTGTTAATTGCACTGATAAAACTCTCCTGATAGAGCTTCCCCTGGAACGCTGGGACAAAAGATGTGACATTTCGCCCCGTGTGAATGCCACACTGTCAAACAGACATTTTCTAAAGCAGAGAAGTATTGGTCACCCCCCCCCCCCCCCCCCTCCCCCCCCCCCCCCCAGCAGATGAGCTAACCTCTCCTGGTGAGCAGAGAAAATAAATAAAAACTGTAAGACTAAACCATCTGCCGTTGGGGGTGTCTGGCTTTTTTCTTGGTAGGTTTGGAGCTTCCAGGAATCTACTGCAGTTTCTGATCGGCCTAAGTGGCCTTCAGGCACAGTGGACACAGAGGCAGGCAGTTACCGTAGAGGAGTGAGTGCTGATTGGGGAGTTTGGGTGCCAGCGAGTCTTCCTTGGAAGCAGGAATTTCAGCCAGTTACTGGAAATCATGTTTCTGAGCAAAAGACATAATATTCTAGGTGAGGACTGGAGGCTGAAGATGAGGAACTAGCAGGGCTCACAGCATGTAAATTTTAAAAATATTTTATAAATACTGTGATAGTATTGTGGAAAATCTCTTAGACTTCCCCCTGCAAGTATTTTCAGTTATAAGGATTCCTTATTTGTTTTGTTTCATAGAAACATATTTTTCCTTTTTTCTTTTGTGGGGGGAGAGAGAGAGAGAGAGTGCATAAGCAGGGAGAGAGGGTAAGGCGGGGGGGGGGGGTGGGGGGAGAGAGAGAATCTCAAGCATGGAGATTCTCCACACTCAGCATGGAGCCTGACAGGGGGCTCAATCCTACAAACTTGGGACCCTGACCTGAGCTAAAAATCAGGAGTCGGACGCTCAACTGACTGAGTCACCCAGGTGCCCCCCCACCCCCGAAACATATTTTAATATGGGTTTAATAATAGCATTCACATTATTTTGGAACTAGCTTTTTTCTTGGTTACCATTATTTCCTGTGCCTTTTTCTCCAAGTTACCACCTAACCTCTGTAATTACCGTTTTCAGTGGATATACAATCTTCCAAGTGGATATACCATCATTTATGTATCTGTTTCCTTATTCTTGCATACTTAGAATGCTCATGACTTTTCACTATTATTAATAATATTACAATGAATATCTTCATACCATAAATGTTTTTCTTTTTTAGGGAAATATTAATTGGGATAATACCCAGACTATAAATACTTAAGGCCTTTTTTTATGTTTATTTTTGAGGGCAGAGAAAGATGGAGACAGAATCTGAAGCAGGCTTCAGGCTCTGAGCTGTCAGCAGAGCCCGATGCGGGGCTTAAACTCATAAGCCATGAGATTATGACCTGAGCTGAAGTTGGAGGCTTAACCAACTGAGCCACCCAGGCGCCCCAGGCCTTTTTTTAAATTATAAGTGTTTTTAAAAATTTATTATTATTATTATTATTGTTATTATTATTTTATTATTATTATTATTTTTTGAGATAGAGAGAGAGAGTAGGGGAGGGCCAGAGAGAGGAGAGAGAGAATCCCAAGCAGGCTCCGTCCTGTCAGCGCAGAGCCCAATGCGGGACTCAAAATCCTGTGAGATCATGACTTGAGCTGAAATCAAGAGTTGGACAATCAACTGATTGAACCACTCAGATGCCCAATATTTCAGGCTTTTTAACACAAAATATATTGTTTCCCAGAAGGATTTTCAAATAAAGCTGTTTATTTTTCAGACTGTAATCACACCTTCCTTTTTATAGCACTTCTTTATTTTTCTATTCCCTTGCCCCTCTTGTTTGCTCAGGACAATCCCTCCACCTTCATGAGCTTCCTCAAATTCCCCCACATAAATATTACCTTTTCACCTCCTTTTAGGCTTGGATGTTTCCCCTTAGAGACCCTTAGATGAGGACATTAAATGCAATTTATTTTCATCATTGTAGAGTAGAATGTTTCAACTTGTAATATATAAATTCCTAATTGCTATGGTCTAGATGTGTGTAAGATATACTTAGTTTTAGACTAATTTGTAATTTATATACATTTCTTCACCCTTCAATAGCTTGAAGGTGTTAATAGGGGTAGATACCTTTTGATAAGTCTGCCAAGTCCAATAGCAAGATCTCCTTAATTTATGAGTTCTTGCCATGCTGGATCACATGACTGCCTCCCTTTCTCAGCCCCATGTGTGTCAGGACTATGTGTGGATGCTTGAAACAAAGTGAGCCATGTGCCACCATGGGCCAGAGAGGTGAATGGGGGTGGGGGATGGAGGAGAAAGGGAAAAGGAGAGGCACAATGCAGTAGACTCACAGAGAAAAACAGAGTTGGAAGGAGAACAAGCATTGTTTCCTGAGTTCCTACTGATATCACAGTTCTTAGTTCCAGTCTTTTCTCTAGTCTGGCTATATATTCTTGGCTTGGAATTTGGAGAGACATCCCAAATAAAAATTCTCGTAATAAACCTTCCTCCCCCTTTCTTTCTCTCCTTTCTTTTCTTTTCCTTTCCTTTCCTTTTCTTTTCTTTTCTTTTCTTTTCTTTTCTTTTCTTTTCTTTTCTTTTCTTTTCTTTTTCCTTTTTTGTATATGCTAACTTGGATACTAGTACCCTGTATAACAAATAAAACTGGAAATAGAAGTCCCTTGGTGATGTGCTAATCCATGTAGCCTAATAATAAAATAACTAATTTGGACATTGACAAAAGTTTTAGCTATTCTTTGCTGCTGACAAGTGGGGCTGAAGGGTTGAAACATAGTATAATTCCATTTATGATTCTGAAGCAGTGGAATCTTTGAGGAAAACATTTTTTTCCCCAATAAGTTAAAATTATTGACATTATAAAACCTAGCTTATCTCAGCTGCTCAAAATGCTGGACAGTTTGGATTATCTTACACAATGACTTTGATTCAAGGCTTTGGGTGACCATATATACAGATTGATCTGAAGGGCAGAATGTATATAACAGTTCCTCCTGCAAACCTAGCTGAATAAATGTTAATTTTGGAGGCAGGAAGTACAATTTTCAGAGAGGAAAAAAAAAGGCTGTTTGGTCTTCTTTGATATAATTAAAACAAAAACTCAAGATAAACCTTAAAGGCCTCATAGCTTCTCACCTACGTCTTGTAAATTTTTATCTCCAAAGACAGTGTTATAAATTAGAATCTTATGCTTAAAATTGACACTCTCCAAAGGAGGTTTAAAAACCTAGCTGGACACCTTGAGTTACTACTGATCTTATATTTTTCCCTTTGTTGCTTTTATCTGTCTATGTACGTATGTATATATCTATTTATAAATCATGGAATGCAAAGGGGAGCATAAGGGTGGGAGTGAGACAGCCTCCTTGCTACCAGAGGAAGCCTTTCCTACTGAGAAGCAAAGGACACAAGCCTCACTAATTGGGATAAATTGTGAATCATGCCCTCTCTTGGCCTGTTGGGTGGTGGGGTTGTATTAAAAGATCTAACTGACCCTGGGAAAACATCCTTTCTCCTGATCTGAAATGCTTCTCCCTTTAGAGCTTTGGAGATTCTGGAAGCCTAGTGAGGCACTGACATTTCAGAAACTCCATACAGATCTGTCCCTGCCAGTGGAGTATGTGTGTGTGTGTGTGTGTGTGTGTGTGTGTTTAAATTATAAATAGTTGACTAGCCTTTTATGACTGTGATTGTACAATAAGGAGCAATGGGCAAAGCTATCAAATCATTTTAAATTGGCCTCTCTGTATTTTCCTGTTTGCTGACTAGATGGAGTTTATCAGTAGATTGACATATTTCCTAGCATATGTGACCTCAGGCAGTCATTCTCCATTTTTTTTCCCTGCCAGGGTTTTGTTCATTCATTTAATTAAAGTGTGACGAGTGCCCAGAAAATGCCTGGAACTGTGCTGGACATGATGATCGCTACTTAGGGCATATCTGCTACTGCTCCATGGACCCTCTGCTCTGATGTGGTCAGAAGGCAGTGAGCTCAGCCAGTGTGAACCAGAGAACCAATCAATGAGCAAAGTATACAATGCCCAGCCTCAAGCAGCATGCAGTCTGCTCTGTGAGATGAGGGAAGTGCCTTTGCTTCCTCCCCCCGTGGAAGTGGCAGAGGTGAACAAGGAGTGTCCACAGGTAGAACATGTCTGGCTGAAGCGGTGACCCAGGTTATTGCTAAAAAGGGGTTTGACTATGTCTTAAAAACCAGGCAAGGCTGGAGGAATGGGCAAGTGGGTGGGTGCTAGAGAGAGGAGGGGTGTGGGGAGAAGCAGTGTAACTGTTTCCTTCAGTTCCTGGAGAGATTTGAGCTGGGCAGTGGGACGTTGGCTTTGGACAGAGATTGAAGAGCCTTGAATATACTCAGGAGCCTGGACATCCCAAAGGCAATGGGGTGCCAACTTTTGACTAGTTCACAGGCTTCCTTTGGACCTTTTTGACCCCATCTGTAGAGGTTCCAAATGTGGGCATCATCTTTTCTCTGCTCTTCCTTCAGATGAAGATGTGCTTTGACCCCCATTAGACTCTCAACTTTGTAGTCTGAAAACAATGACCTTGAGCTTTGGGTTAGAAGCCTGGTTAAGGAGGGGCCCCAGAGCTTGGTGTAGGGTAGTGTGGAATCAGTTGTTTGCCTGTGGTCTCAAGCTGGCTTCCCAGAAAATCTCTCTCACAGAGAGGGCCTTGTAGAATGCATGTGTGTGCCGGGCATTTGTGTGTGTGTGTGGTAGAAGCAGATTTCTAAGAATATCCAGCAGACTGGTGGCAAGTTTGCCAGGGGAATTTATTGCTGTCTTTCTTGGAGCCCAGGATGTTGAAACACAATGAAAGCTTTTTTCCCAACCAACTTGGGAAGAGTTTTCTAGGAGAACATATCCATATCCATATAAATACACACACACACACACACACACACACACACACACACACTAAATATATCCAAGAAAACAAGATATAATATTTTTTCTCATCTTCATCAAAGTTTTTATTTTGGATTTTAGGACAGGTTCTTCATCTTTTTTCAGTACATATATCTGTTAAGGATTTTTCTTCTTGAATAATAGGTTGAATCTGTAGACCTCTGTCTTTTTTTTCCCTTGGGTTATTTCTCTCTTCACCCAAAATATTTTTCACCTACACAATATCTGCCTTCTCCTTTTCAGGGGCTGCGTGCTATACTGTGGAATGGAGATGGGGTGGGGAGAGGTTGGAGTGAGCAGATCACATCAATCTGGGAAAAGTATTGCCTTCCTAATTTAGTCCTGCTATCAGAAAAGAATCTTACGAATGGAGCCTCCCCTCACTTCCCCAGGGTGTGCTTTTCAAACACTCCAACTCCAGAGAGATGGATTATGGCTGTAAATGCACCTGTTCTGGCACATGTTAAATAAAATTTTATTTTATAGTTTGTCTCCAGACCAAAAGGAGGTAGTGATCTGCTGGTAGGCCCGTAGGTGTGACACTTGGGGCTGGTTGGGGGAGTCCTGTGAAGACGCAGGCAGACTGCAGAGGGCAGTGTGAGACCACAGCACTGTGAGCTGTGTGGCCTGCCTGGCTGTTCCTAATATAGGCCACCTGTGATGTTTCAAGATAAATTATGTTAGATGGGGAAAGTGGTCAATTGGATTTACAGTAAATGTATGTTAGTTACATTCACCCCAAAGAAAGTCTAAGATTCTCCCCTCTCCCCCAATTTCAGGACATCAAGTATTGAGACTGGCTGAGTGGCAAACTTGTACTCTTCTCTTCAGTGGTGTGAATGTCTCTTGTAAATCTCTGAGATGACAATTGAGATGATATTTAGTGCCTTAGGGTGCATTGAAATTTAACCTCACTGGGTGCTAATACAGCTCTGTGTGTGGAGAGACTTCTTTAATAATCATAATAATACCTCAGATACCTTCTAAGTCTTTTCTGGAATAGTAGGAACCGTAGCAAGATTGTTGTGGGAGTCTTTTACTTAAGAGCTGGTGATGGGTGCTCAGGGTGCTTTGAAGTGGGGGGGTGCTTCCAAGAGGGGAGGGGAGATTGGTGTATATCAGAGTCAGTTTCTGTGCTGGTCTAGCACAGAGTCTAAATGTATGCTTTAGGCTCAGATAGACTTGGGTTCAAACCTGCCTCTTGAATTTTCTCTGTTGTTATGTTGGTGTAATTGTGACATTTAGCAAATTCCTAAAGTTTCTATATTAAGTGAGATAATATATATGAAATGCTTAGCACAGAGACCCAGTGTAGAGAGTATCTGGAACATGATGTCATAATTGATGTTCAATTTGCAAATATTTATTGAACATTTACTAGGGGATTTGACAGAGGGCAACATCAACAGAAACTTACCCTTGCATCTAGTGAAAAAAGACAGACATGGAGGCCTTATTACATCCTGGCAGTACTTGGTGGGGGGTGGGGCGGGAGTGTAGCTAAGTGATAAAGAACATGGACTATGGTGCCTGGGCTTGAATCCATTTCTATTACTTCTAGCTATATGATCCTTGGGAAGTCTCATACCTTGCTAGTACTTACCTCTTAGGGACTTACAAGAATTCAATGAGTTAATACTTATAAAGTATTAGAATGATTTGTGGCATGTAGTTAAGTGTCAGCAATATATATTTGTTGATTATTTTGAGTTTGATCAGTTTGAAAAGTGAAAGGGTAAGATTGTGTGGAAGTGTATTATAGGAAGAAGGAAATAAAATTCCACAAAGGTGGGGAATGAATCACAAAATAAATTAGGTGAAAAAAGGATAACAGGCAGATTTACATGCTTACTTATGGAATAATCTCTAGGATACATAGTTAAGGATAAAAAGTGATGGGACATACAAGTATACACAGCATGCCCCATTTATGTACAAAAACTTAGCCTATCATGTGTGTATGTATGTATGCATGTATTCATCCATCCATCCATCCATCCATCCATGTATTTACTCATAGACTATTTTAGATAGGATGTACCAAGAGATTGTTATTAGTATTGCCTTGTGGGGTGGTCTGAGAAATTGTAATGAGAAGAAGACTTACTTTTGGACTGTTTGAAGTTTAGGAGTATTTATTATTTCTTAGGTTAAAACAAGAAAAGATATATATCTATTCAGGCTACAAGACAAGTGGAAAACTAAGGCTGATCTTAGGTTGCAGGTAATGGAGGCCATGCCCCGAGGGTGTCTGGGAGTTCAGAAACAGCCTTCTTCTAGGTAGGAATCTTGGATCTAATCATCAGTCCGTAGATTATTCCTAATGCACAGTTTTTTCTCTTATCTTCACATGTTTCTCAAGCTACCCTCTGACCTCTTGGACTCTTTTCTCTTATCACACTGTTCCATACCACCCACTTTAACCTGATTTTACTCTCTTCTCCTTTTTGAACTAAAATAAAGACAGTGCACAATGAGAACTTTGGACCTCAAACTACTTTAGGCAGGAAGCAGGCTAAGAATATTACTTAGATACAAATATAAGGAATTTCTTAATGAAGAAAATGAGCCAGAAGGCAGAATCAAGAGCCCAGTGGGTAGAATCAAGATCTGTGAAGAATCGTTCACCAGGAGCAGTCCTAGTCAAGGAACTGGTGATCTGTGCCAGACTGGATTTCAGAACTGCTGTGGACCAGTGATTGCTATGTGCCTTGCATTCCCCTGCTTTTTTGAACAGGAGTGTCTGTTTTGTTAACCTAACTGGGTTTCCCACTTGCATATAGAGTGTACAATATGTTGGGTATTTTAGAGGCAGATAATTTTTTTGTTTAACTCCCAGGTCTTCAAAAGCAATGGTAACTACACCAGACAGTGGTATTTGAGGAGCCTCATCCATATTGGGGCCTGGTCTAGGTGGCTAGATGCTGGGCCTGAGCCTAAGTCTGATCTTATAATAGGAGGAGACTGGCTCTGGCATGTCATAGGAATGCAAATAACTTATGGCCAGAAGGTAGCATATGGAAGTGAAAAACTTACTGTAAGTTCTTTGACATTCTTTCCATTGAGAGGTGGGTCTATGTGTCTTTCTCAGTGCCATGCTAGAACTGGCTCACACCGGCTCTTGAGAACCAATTATGTGCATCTTTTCTCATCAGCTTGTTCAGTGACATCTTGCTGGTAGCTTGAAGTCAGCCATGGTGGAGGTTTTTGTACCACAGGAACTGGCAAATGCTAAAAATTGGGACTTCTATTTTTCCTGGAGAGCTGGTTGTTAAACATTCACAGCACTTCATTGCTTATATTGAAACATTTCTGAGATGTTGGTAGGGGCAGGGATGCGTAGTTCACACAGGCCTTGATTTGCTCCAGGCCTCCCTCCTGACCCACACTCACGACTCATTCTTGTTTTAAAGCTTTGGAAGGATAAAGAGTTGGCATTACCTAAATGGGTTAAGTCATTCACCTGGGAGAGGTGACCATTCTCTAAATGACACATCCACAGTGATTACTTTATCTGATGGGTTAATCTAGCAATCTTCAGAGTGTGGCTCAGGTACTGTTGGGGGTTTCCAAGGTCAAAACTATTACTTTCATAATAGTACTAAGATATTACCTCCCTTTCCACTCTTAGTTTCTCATGAATATATAGTAGAGTTTTCCATTGTACATTTGGAAGATCTGCATAATTCAATAAATCAATATTTTCCAAATGACTAAAGCATGATGTTATAAAATTATGCATGGGTGAAAGTTCCATTCCGAGTACAAGAAACACTAATGGATTTTAATGTAACAGAATCTGAAAAGTTTACTGATATGGTTTCAGAATCCTCATTATCACTTGTCGAGTTTCAGTGTAATATTAAATCAGCATAGTAGAGTTTTGATATAACGTCAAAGAAGAATATTTAGACTTGTCCTAAAAGACTATTAAAGGGACACCTGGATGGCTCAGTCGGTGAAGCGTCTGACTTTGGCTCAGGTCATGATCTCATGAACTGTGAGTTCGAGCCCCACGTCAGGCTCTGTGCTGAAAGCTCAGAGCCTGGAGCCTGCTTTGGATTTTGTGCCTCCCTCTCTGTGTCCCTCCCCTGCTTCTCTCTGTCTCTCTGCTCTCAAAAATAAATAAGTGTTAAAAAAAATTTTTAAAAATCATCTAAAAGACTATTAAAATACATATCCCTTTCTCTCTTCTCATACATTTCTGTGTGAGGCTAGATTTTCTTCATATACTTCAAATAAAACAACAGATCTCAACAGACTGAATGCAAAACCAGATAGGGTAGTGCAACTATCTTCTATTAAGCTAGATAAAAAGATTTCAAAAAACCTAAAAGAACACCACTCTTCTCATTAATTTATTTTGTTTTGGTAAATGTAGTCATTTTATTAAAAATTCTGTTTATGCATATATTTAATGGGTTTATTGTTATTTTAAAAATTTTTTAATGTGTATTTATTTTTGAGAGAGAGAGAGAGAGAGAGAGAGATTGAGAGCGCGGGTGGGGGATAGGCAGAGAGACAGACGAAGACACAGAATCTGAAGGAGGCTCCAGGCTCTGAGCTGTCAGTGTAGAGTCAGATTTGGGGCTCAAACTCACAAATAGTGAGATCATGACCTGAGCCAAAGTTGGATGCTTAACGAGCTGAGCCACCCAGGCACCCCAGAGTTCATTGTTATTTTGAAACAAGTTAATAAGTATTTAAAATATTTCTTACTTTAAATTTCTAATATGGTAAATGTGGTAGATGTAACCTGTATAAATAGAAGTTATTTGGGGATGTCAGTTGTTAAGAGTGTAAAAGGGTCCTGAGGCTAGGGGTGGGGAACCTTTGGATTGTTCCACTGTCACTCTCTGCACAGGTGCTATTGGTTGGTGGTGGAAGGAGGTGGGAGAAGGACATAAACATCTTCCGTAGATGTGTGGGAGGAGGGAAAGTGAGCTGCACTTTGTTGTCAGCAATGAGCAACTGGGTTCTAGGGAAGCCAAGGGACTTACCCAGAGATACCTCATACTTGGTTGGTCCAGGTGGGGGGCAACTTAGGACTCCCACATTCAGTACTTATTTTGCTGAGTCTGTTCTCTTGGGATGCCCATAGGGTGCCATGAACAGTCAGGTTCTTGGTAGATGACTTTTGAACATGTGGCTGGCAGTGATTCTGAGGGTAACCAGTGCATCCTGTTTCCAGTTGGGGAGATCTGGGTCTCAATCGGCTTCACATCAAATGCAGGCCACCATTGTACTACCAGCTGTGATGCCTTATAGATCCTCCACTGCCAAGTGATTTAGTCACAGGTTTAGCAAATCTTGTACTCTCAATACTATCTTTTGAGAGGACCTCAGCCATTCCTATCCGCATGTTCAGTGTTAATTGGAGGCAGACTGGGAAGTTTAGCAGTTCAATCTCTGTTTACAAATACGAATACTATTACTTCTACTATTTAACATTTACTGAGCACATAGTGTTTTACAAATGCTCTAGACAGGGCCCACCACACATTAGACACTAGAGGTCACTAGGGGCCTAGGGAAGAGCACTCTGCCTTCATAGCCAGTTTATAGTCTGGCAGGGTGGGGTGGTGCTGGGGAGGGATGGAATAGGAAAGTGCTTGGCAGTGACCTGGGGAGCTGTGCAGTTATGCTCACCTTTTCCTGCTGGGTCTTATTTGATTAAAAAACAAAGAAAAACTGAGCCCAGCCAGAAGCAAGGATCTTCAGCATGAGGATATCTGGTTTACAAAGCCTTGTAGCTTAACGGCCAATGTGAAACATTCCTCTTTCCCTTCCAGTTAGTTGGAAGAGAGCGGAAGACCGCCCAATGAATTTTCCCTGTAGCTCCCAGTTTCATTTCAATAAGAGGGAGGGGAAGGAGGGAGAGCCTCACTGGGTAGCAGATCATCTTCCATGTGACCATGGAAAATCACAGGTATTTTGTCTCTTTAATTCTATTGGAAGGTGAGACAGGCATTGCTGACTTATTATTTGAAAGCTACAAAAAGGTCTGCGTGACGCAAAGTTTTTCCCTCCAGGCCTTCTGTAGTTCCTACCACTCCCACCATTAGCAAGACTCCTTGGGGACCTTGGGGAGCTGTGTTCATTTTAAGCGACTGGATATGTTCTCACGCTCATTTGCACAACTTAGTTCCATGATTCGGTCCCTGTTCAGCATGCCGCCCAGCGGCTGGCACCTAGTGCTCTCCAGCTGCCCTGAGTCCCTCCATGAGTCCCTCACCAGCTGACACTTAACAGTTCTTGACCTTAATTCTCATATGAAGAATCTGTCCCATGTTTTTGTTCCCCTGACCACTCTCCTGGCCTCCAGGTTATTCGTAGCTAACAAATGGCTATTCATTAGCTCTGGGGTTTTGCACTGTGTTCTAAAGAGCCCAGAGAGTCCCCCAAAAGTAACTTTGGAGCTGCTGTGGAACCCAGTGGGGAGCCAGGATGGGTGGTCCCAGGCTGGCAATTTGGTTATACCCATGTAGCACTACGTGTGATTTTATATAATACTCCCTCCTTGTAAATATCCCTTTGAAGGGTCTTGCTTGAAAAAATATGGTATCAGAATGAGTGCCAGTGGTTACCCTCTCATAACCTAGAGGACAGGAATAGTCAGGAGAGGCTTGCCTGCATCCCATCTTGCCCACTGATTGCCCTTTTTATCTGTTACTATCACTAAAGGAACTAGAAGGGGAAACAACCGAATAGTTTCATATAAGTAAATGGCCTAGTGGCTGAGACACATCCCTTCATCTTGGCCTATTTTTCCCTTCTAACTTTTTAAATTCTGAAATAGGCACCCAAACAAAAAGTGCACAGAACACAATCTCATTGCTTAAAAATTGGTGAGAAAGTGAGCACTTACGTAACCGACACCGAGGTCAGAACATAGAACATTACCAGCACTTCTAAGTTCCCTCTTCTATCCCAGGCTTCTACCTCTCATGACCTACAAATGAATCACTATCCTAAGCTGTATAGTAATCACTTGATGGCTTTTTACCTTAGCAGGCATCCGTAAACAATACAGTTTAGTCTTACCTGGTTTTGAATTTTATATTGACGGAATAATAAAACCTGGCTTCTTTTGCAAAATGTTATCACCTTCCTCTTTTCCTCTCTACCCCCCCTCCCAAGAAATGCATTCTGTAAATCTTAGGAAGGATTGCAAAAACATTTCTACGTTATCAGACTATAATGAGAAAAAGTAGTTGAACAACAATGATTCTTAACAAATGTCTTCAGCTTGGATATAATTACAGTGGGTGGGTATTAAAGTAAATGTAGCATTGCCATAGTATTTATGGAAGAATGTTCATGGGAAGGACTTTCTATTTTAACTTCACAGATGCTTACAATTCTTGAGAAGCAGGTATATGGCAAACAGAAGTGTCTGCTGCTTCTTCATCTTTCTTTTTTCTTCTTCTAAAGTCTCCTTGGTAAGGACACAAAGGGGTATATATTATTCTAGGGTCATCCAGAAAGACAGGGGCAAATGGGAATGTGAGCAGCCCCCTGACTTGGTCTGGCCTTCTGCCCCCTTGGCTCCCACCTCTTTCTGGTGGTGAATGTTGAGAGATGGTGATGGATGGTTAGTCACAAATAGTTTTCAATTTACCAAAGTGCACCCGGCTTTTTCTGAACCTCTTTGAAATGCTTTTAGAGCAACGTGGAGAATGGAATTCAACAACAATTCTCCACAGCTGCAGTCAGAATACAGCAACCCCAGGAGCAGCTGGGGGCAGTTGTTTTCATGTTTTGTACTTGCTGTTTCCTTAAAAGTTCTCTCAGAAGCTTCTGGAAGGTCCTGTGACTTCCATATACTGAGAGACTGAGTCTGAGGCAGACCCTTAGATTCCAGGCCCTCACCCAAAATTTGACAAGTATTTGTTCCCACTTCTTGCCAAGAACATGTCCTCTTAGAAGCACCTTCACTGTGCCCTCCTGTCTCCCACCCCAGTAGCCCCACATTCGAGAGCATTCATCCTGTGGCGACTCTGTTTAGTGAAGGGAACCCTCATAGACAAGTCAGGATTTCTGGGTTCTGGCCTCAACTGAAGTTTTTAGTCAGCCCCATGACCTTGTTTCAACACCTCTTCTCTTTTGGTCTTTGTTTCCGCATCTATAAAATATGGAAGTTGGACTGAAGACCCCTTAGGATCCCTTTCTATAGGGAGTTACAATGATGTTTCAAGGTAAAGGGTTGGAGACACTTGCTTTGGCAGGGCCGTTTTTATATGGAGATGGAGAAGTCAGCAGAATAAGTAGCCTTTCTTGAGGCAAGCTTTAATAGACGAAGGACTCTGTTATAAAACAAAGCAAAAACAGAACACTTCTCCACCCGCTTAAAAACCTCTCCCACAACAAATAAACAATTCTTCCTTCTCCAGTTAACCATTACAGTGCCTGAAATGTCACCAGGAGATCCTTACCTTTCCTTTTGCAGATTTTGTGATTTTTCTAGAGTATATTACAAAAAGATGTAAATTTCCCTTAAAAAGGAGAATAGACAATGCTGTTATCAGTAAGGCTAGTGGTTTGACAAGGGACTGAGTTACAGCTGCTTGCTTGTGACACTGTTCAGGGCAGTTCCCAACTTGAAGGGCCATATTCTATGCCAGTTCTTCTCAAACTTCAATGAGCCTATGAATCACCAGGGGGGATCTTGTAAAATACACATTTTTATTCAGTAGGACTGTGTGGGATCTAAGAATCTGTGTTCATCAGCTCCCCAGTGATGCTGATGTTATTTGTCCCTAGAGCACATCTGGAATGGCAAGAGTCTGTAGCACATGACCCTGTTCCTACACATAGCTAATTTGACTTCAAGTGTTGGGCACCTGACTCCAGCAAGTCTGTGAGTCGCCCTATGATTAAAAAAAAAAAAAAAAGGATGATGAACCAAATAGGAATTTAAATAGGAGATATGGGCAGTGGTTTCAGGAGTAGAAGTGGAAATATCAATTAAACAGATGCATACAGAGAAGACCTGGCTCATTTTATAGAAAATATGAGAGAAGGACTCTATGAAGATGGTCTGATAAGGGCATGAAGTGTCAGTCTGGATCCTGAACACTGAGTGACCTTCTTGTTCCTGTCTCTACCAGGATCATTGGACTCTACTTCTCATTTGTCCTGTCAGGTCTGGCTGCTGAGATTTTTTTTTTCAAGGTTCCTGGCTGGGGGCGGGGGGGAGGTTGGAGGGGGACAACAAAGTTGCTCTGAGATTTTTATTGAATCCTGAAGATTTCAGACTAAAAACAAGAATCTGGCATTTGGGTGGGGATGTAAATCTAGGTAGGGTATCATAGTGAGCACTTTGGACTGCTGTTTAGATTGAAAGACTTGGGCACCTAGAGACAGAAGTTTGTGGGGTGAGAGACAGTACAGAGATAATGGAAGGTAAAGGAGAGTCCAGGATTGCTTTAGTTTGTCCAGGATTTCTTATAAATATTGTCAGTTTTTCTACAATTTATTTGTAGAAATCTGGATTGTTGCTCACATATTATTCTCTAGAATGATTTTCTTCCCCTCTGTCCCTATGGCTGTTGAGAGAGCACCTATATTCCTACAACATTACTCCAGCCCCTTGGTCCAGCCCCTTGGTCCAGCAATGGACAGTTTCTCTTCAACTTTTTGGAAGAGTTCGAGAAGAATTGGCATTAATTCTTCCTTAAATGTTTGGTAGAATTTACCAGTGAAGCCATCTGGTTCTGGGCTTTTCTTTGTTGGGTTTCTTGGTTGGTTTTCTTTGTGGTTTTGGATTACTGATTCAGTCTCCTTACTTGATTTTGGTCTGTTCAAATTTTTCTAATTTTTTCATGACTCAGACTTGCTAGTTTGCATGTTTCTAGGAATTATCCATTCCTTCTGTGTTGTCCAATTTCTTGGCATATAGTTGTTCATAGTAGTCTTAGGATCCATTGTATTTCTGTGGTAACAGTTGTAATATCTCCTCTTGCATTTATAACTTTATTTATTTGAGTCCTCTCTTTTTTTCATAGTAAGTTCTAAAGATTTGTGAATTTTGTTTATCTTTTAAAAAAACAACTCTTAGTTTTTTTGATCTTTAATATTATTTTTATTTTCTCTATTTCATTTATTTTTGCTCTGACCTTTGTCATTTTCTTTATTCTGCTAACTATGGGCTTAGTTTGTTGTTGTTTCTCAAATTCCTTTAGATGAAAGTTATGTTGTTTATTTGAGATCTTTCTTTTTTTAAATGTAGGCATTTGTTGCTATAAACTTCCCTTTTAGAACAACTTTTGCTGCATCTCTTAAGTTTTGGTAGGCTGTGTGTCCATTTTTGTTTGCCTCAAGAATTTTTTGATTTCCCTTTTAATTTTTTTCCTTTATCATTTAACTATTGGTTGTTCGGGAGTGTATTGTTTACTTTCCAAATATTTGTCAGTGTTCCAGATTTCCTACTATTATTGATTTCTAGTTTCATACCACTGTGGTCAAAAAGATACTTGGTATGACTTCAATCTCCTTAAATTTCAGACTTTTTTTGCAACTTTGGGGCACCTGGGTGGCTCAGTCAAACTTCTGACTTTTGATTTTGGCTCAGGTCATGATCTCACAGTTCATGATATTGAGCCCTGCATGGGGCTCTGCACTGACAGCACAGAGCCTGCTTGGGATTCTCTTTCTTCCTTTTCCTCTCTGCCCCTCCCCTGCTCATTCTCTCTCTGTCTCTCTCTCATATATATATATATTTATTAAATCTCTCTTTCTCTCATATATATATGTATTTAGTATATATATGTACCATATACATATAGTATATATAGTATATATATATATATATATATATATATATATATATATATATACTATATATACACACTACATATATATATGAGAGAGAGAGAGATGACTTGTTTTATAACCCAACATATGATCTATTCTGGAAAATGTTTCATGTGCTCTTGAGAAGAATGTGTATTCTGCTGTTGCTTTATAGGATGTTTTATATATATCTTATAGGTGTATAGTTTAAGCCTAATATTTCCTTATTGATTTTCTATAATCAGATTGTGAATGATCTGTATTGAAAGTAGGGTATTTTAGTCTCTACTATTATTGTATTGTTGCCTATCACTGTATCCAGATCTATATTTTCTAAATATATTTAAGTTCTCCAGTGTTGGGTGCACACACACACACACACACACACACACACACACACATCTCCCGGTGTGCATGGTTTCTTCTGAGAAATATGCTGATAGCCTTGTATGAGATAAATTTATTTTCTGTTACTGTTTTTACTCTCTTTGTCTTTGATTTTAGGCAGTTTTCTTATAGTGTGTCTTGGAGAATATTGTTTTGGATTGAAATTATGACATATAACTAATTAGCTTTCTGAACTTGGATATCCAAATCTCTCCCCAGGTTTGGGAATTTCTCAGCCATTATTATTTCTATAAATAAAGTTTATGCCCCTTTCTTCTTTTCTTCTCCTTCTCATTCAAATAGGCCTTCTTCGTTTTTCTTCTTCTTCTTCTTCTTCTTCTTCTTCTTCTTCTTCTTCTTCTTTTGTTTTCTTTTTGCTCTTCTGGTTGGATAACTTTGAATGATTGGTCTTTGAGCTCACTGAGCTGAACTCTGTTGAATTTTTCCGTGCAGTCATGATGTTCTTCAGCTCCAAAGTATCTATTTGGTTCTTTTTTTATGTTTTCAATCTCTTTGTTGAATTTCTCATTTTGTTCTTGTATTGTTTTCCTGATTTTGCTAAATTGCTTATCTCTGTTTTCTTGTAGCTCTCTGAACATCTTTAGAGCAATTATTTTGAATTCTTTGTAGGACAGTTCATGTATCACTGTTGCTTTGTGCTCAGTTACTAGAAGTTTACTATGTACTTTGATGGTGTCATGTTTCCCTGATTTCTTATGATTTCTATAGCCTTGTGTATAGGTGGCTGTGCATTTGGAGAAGCATTGATTTCTTCCATAATTTATGGACTGACTATGTTAGGAAAGACTTATCTGTAGCACTCTGCAGCATGCTTTGACCCCAGGTCTAGTGAGGTAGGTTGTCAAATGCAGAGGTATATCTTGGCCTCTAGTCCGGGGGAGGGGGGCGGTGCATGATGTCTCTTTGGCTCAGGCCACTGAGGTCCACATCAACTACTATGTAGTCCTTGTTAATTGTGGCAGGGGTCTGCAGTGGCTGCAAGGGATGTTGGTGTCCGTGGCATCTCCAGGTCTGGTGGCTAGGAACCAGGGCAGACAGCAGTGGTGGCCAGAGACCATGGTGTGTACATTCTCAGCTGCAGCGCCCAGCTACAGGTACCTATGTAGCAGCAGAGGCTGGTTGTATACGCACTAGTAATGGTGGTGGCCAAGGTCAGCAGCAAGAGCCTGGGCCATCTGTGGGCACACTTTCAGCTGTGAGGGCCTTTGCTATTGATGTACATCCTTGTGATTGCAGTGTCTCCCCATGCATGCATGCCTGGCAGTGGAGGCTGGTGACTGGAGTCAGGCCAGGAGTGTGCAGGTGCACAGCTGGAGTGTCTAGCTGCAGGTGAGCTTAGTTGTGTAGGCCAGTGAGGGCAGACAGGGCTGGATCCAGGCCTATGAGCAGCTGCAAGTGCTCTGGCTGTTGGTGTGCACTTTTATGTCTGTAGGCTCTCCTCACAAGTGTGCACATGGCAGTACGGTCTAGTAATGGCAACCGGTCTGGTGGTGTGCAAGTGCGCAGCTGGAGGGGCTAGCCCTAAGAGTACACATGATGGTAGGGGTGAGCTGTAGGCACCTAGGCTTATGTCTTTTACTTGTGCAACCACAGGTGCCTGATTTGGCTGCTGGTGTGTATTCCAGACTCTGCTGGGGGGCAGGGATGGGAATAAGCGAGGAGGGTCTCAGGTGGCTGGTACTTGCAAATGGGAATACCTGTGGGGAGAAAACTGTTAAAATCTGCAGGGGGTTCTGGCTGCTGTGCTGGTGATTGTCTTCTCAGTGGCAGAGGCTGCTGGGGTCCTCTGCAGAGCAGGTCCCTGGGAACCTTGGTTGCTCCCACTGCATGACTGATAACTGGCAGCCCTTACTCTTCTTCCTCTTCCTAGCTGTCTTTGTAAGTCTCAGCTTTGCTGGTCTCTGGGTGGGGTGAGACTGAAGTGGGTCCTTTGCGCAGTGTCCTGGAAGCCTGGGGAAGCTGGTTGCTCACCCCACTCTCTCTTTCCTGGTGAGAGGAACTCTTTGTAGCTGGGGAGTTCTCTCCTGGCACTGACCAATGCCAGCCCTGAGTATGGAATGGTGCAGGCACAACGAAACTGTTTTTCCTTCAGGTTTTATGCAGTTGTTCTTGGGTTGTTTGTTTGTTTGTTTGTTGTTTTTCTGCTGTGTTACTGAATTTGAAGTGAACTCTCTCAGAGCACTTTGTTCATGGATAGCTATCTAAGTGTTGATCTTTATTGGGAGACAGAGGCTGGCGTCTCCTACTTTGCCATCTTGGTGGTGGCATTCCCAATTTTCATATTCTCGATGGCACTTAATCCTCGTTACCCTTGGGGAGGGAGGAAGAGAACAGGTCTGGGGGTGGGCTGGGCAAGAAACTTCAGCTTCTGGGCTTCAAGTAGCCTTTTCTATGTGACTGGCTAAGTCATTTTACTATATTGTGTGCTACAGTTACCAGTGTTAAATGGTGATAATAAGGGCAGGAAGCTCAGATGTGTGGCTTCTGTTTTGGGCATAAGAGCAGAACTTTCTAAGAGTCCCTCTCAGGTCAGATTAAGAATTTTAGAGGCCTTGGCATGCAAAGATTTTAGTGTCCTCCTTCCCATATGTAATTCAGAATAAAAATAATACTAAGCTCTACAACACATGTAAAGAAATCTAACGAAATTCTTACCTTATTACCTTGGTGTCTTTTTACTTTTCAGCTATCAATTCTTTTTCAATTTTTTTTCCACACTCCTTTTGTTCATCGCAGGTGACAAGCGTGTGCCCAGTCACACGCTTGGTCCTTCTAGTGTCAGCACATGACCATGTGCTATTAGTGAGACCAACAGGAGGTCCCCCTTCCCACTGACAATGCTCCAGCCCTTAACTGAATGGGCTAGATTGGTATCCAAGATGGTCCCCTACCATTTTTCTAACAATAGGCAAGAAGCCAATAAGGCATTCACTCCTCATTAACTCAGGGGACAGTGAGATCTCTGGGAAAGAGCAGTGGTCTGGAGACAGCAGACCTGGATTTCAGTGCTGGCTTTATCCATTTCTATTTGGGGGGCTTAAATAAGGTGTTTTTTTTTTTTAACCTTTCTTCACTCGTTAAATGGTGTTGCTGTAGACCTCGTGAGACTGCAAGGAGTAAATGGCAAAATACCTGAGGGCAAGCGGCTTGGTCCATTTTATCAGTATATCCTTGGTGCCTGCACACTGCCTTGCACATTTTGGGGACTTACTAAGGATTCATTGAGTACATTATTTCTTCAGCCCCACTGTAGTTATGAGTCATAATTCTCATTGAGAAAATGGATAGAAGTGGGGCGCCTGGGTGGTTCAGTTGGTTAAGGGTCCGACTTTGGCTCAGGTCAATATCTCGCGGTTCGTGAGTTTGAGCTGTTGTAGGGCTCTGTGCTGACAGCTCAGAGTCTGGAGCCTGCTTCAGTTCTGTGTCTCCCTCTCTTTCTGCCCCTCCCCAACTCACACTCTGTCTCTCCCTCAAAAATAAATGAACATTTTGGGGCACCTGGGTGGCTCAATTGGTTAAATGTCTGACTTTGGCTCAGGTTATGATCTTGCAGTTCTTGAGTTCGAGCCCCACATCAGGCTCTGTGCTGACAGCTTGGAGCCTGGAGCCTGCTTCAGATTCTGTGTCTGCCTCTCTCTCTCTGCCCCTCCCCTGCTCTCTTTCTCTCTAAAATAAATAAACCTTAAAAACTAAAAAAAATAAATGAACATTTTTAAAAAATTTAAAAAAAGAAGATGGATAGAAATATGCAAAATTCTTGATTGCTTGCTTATGAGTTAGTAAAGTGGATGGAAGGCCTGTTTCTCCAAAGTGGCTAGAGTGCCTCAGGAAAGTGGTCTGATGGGATTGCTGGTCCCTTTGCAATTTTGTTTGGTGGTCAGGAATTTGAACTATGGCACTGAATCTGAACTTGTGCTACAAAGCATTTTATACCTTTTACTGTATATACACTATTTATACCTTTTACCTATTTACTGATTGATTTACTGTAGACTCACGGGCAGCAATGTTGAATAGGTATTTCTCAGCAAGGCACTGAGGTGATACTATGATAATAGTATTGTCTCATGTGGTAACATATATAGGAACTATTGGCATTTGTTTTGGTATTTATTTATTCTTTTACTGTGCCTGTCTTGATACCTCAATCTGTACTCATTATCTATTTTGGTTTGTAACAAATTACCACAAACCTTAGCAGCATAAAACAACAATATCTATTATCTTCGTTTCTGTGAGTCAAGAATCAATTGTGGCTTAGCAGGGTCTAAGGCTGCAGTAAAGGTGTCCACTGGTGCTGGGGAATGATCCACGCTAAGCTTAATCATGGTTGTGGGCAGGATTCCTTCCTTGCAGGCTGCTTGACAGAGGGCCTCAGTTCCTCACTGGGTGTTGGCCAGAAGCCATCATCAGTTCCCTGCCACATGAGCCTCTCCACAGGGCAGCTTTCAACATGTCAGTTTGCTTTGAGCAAGCAAGAGAGAGAGACAGAGAGAGACATTTCTTTTATAACCTAGTCACTTCTTCAGTGGCTTTTGCCCTGTTCTGTTCATTAGAAGTCACTAGGTCCAGCCCACACTCAAAGGGAGGAATTACACAAGAGTGTGAATACCAGGAGGTAGGGACCACTGGGAGCCATTTCAGAAGTTGAGTGTGGGGGCAGTGCAGAGGCAGCAATAGCTTGATTATGCCACGTCAGCCTCCCCTAGGTGATGGGCAACCACAGAAACATTTCACAGTTGAAGAGGAGGAGCCTTAAAATATCACTCAGCCAGGGGAGCCTGGGTGGCTGAGTTGGTTGAATGTTCAACTCTTGATTTGGGCTCAGGTCATGATCTCAAAGGAGTTCAAGCCCTGCGTCGGGGGATGTGGACCCTGCTTGGGATTCTCTCTCTCTCCCTCTCCCTCTCTCTCTGCCCCTCCCCTGCTCACACATTCTCTCTCTCTCTGTCTCTCTCTCTCTCTCTCTCTGTCTCTCTCTCTCTCTGTCTCTCTCCCCAAAACAATATCACTCAGCCAGAAGATTGGAAAGGGAACAATGGGTAGTGAGAGCTGTCGCAAGGAAGCTTACAAGGGAATGGCCACATGAGGATGTCCACTGTATCCCACCAACCCAGAGGTCAAGGCCAGCCTGGAGGGTCACAAGGGCCTCCTCTGGGTCTTTGGCCAAGCTCTTTCTCCTTCTTCAACTGCCTTTTTATAAAAGATTGAAATATAATTGTCATACCATGTTACACTAGTTTTAAGTGTACAACATGTTGACTGGACAATTCTATACATTACTCAGTGCTCACCATGATTGGCATTTTTAATTTTTTTTTTAATCCAGGTGTGGAATGGTGGCAGTATTCTCTCAAAAAGTTTATGTTATAAGATGGGGAAAGCTATTTTTTGGATCCTGTCTTTTGGGTCTCTGTTCTAACTCTTCACCCTCATTCAGAGATGGGGAGAGCACAGAGCAGGGGTGGAAAGGTGGTGCTTGGGATGGAAGGAAATGGAATGGACCCCTCTTAGAACCCAACTACTATGCTGCCACATAGGTTTTTGTGGGCTGGAGTTTCTGGGGTTCTGTGCACTCATTGGGGAGCAAAGAAGAGGAATTCTAATGCCTCCAGGAGAGCTGTAGTGCTGGCCTTCCACTCCAAGTCCTTTAGAGCAGTCTTCAACATAAGCTATATCCTAGAGAAGCATTATGTGTCAGGGTTGCTGAAGTGCTCCAGGCTTCCAGGGCACATCTTGTGGTCAAGGGTTTAATAGGTGGCTCTTCAAAGGAAAAGAAAAGGAAGCTTTTGCATTGATGCTTAAGAATTTGACATGTATTTTGCAACTGGGATGACTGGGTTGCATTTTCTGTTCTTGTCAGGCTCTCTCATAGCTCAAGACACTGTATCCCAACTTCCTGTGGAAGAGCTGAAGGCACCTGGCCCAGCCCTGGTTGTTCTGCTTGGCAGGGCATTTGGGTTTGTCTGTTTACTTCATCTTTGACCTGTGGGTGAATGACTGGCTACCCAAAACACATGGTATTGAAGGAAAATGACCAAGGGAATATAGAATCAAAACTCAGTTTCTTACTATTAAGGAAGAGTGGGCTGCAGAGAGACAGAAGATCCACAAAATGAAATAAGATGGGACATGTGCGGTCATAATGCTGTGAAGATACTCATTATCATTCAGTAGTGTGAGAACTGAGACTCTTGTGGTAAACACATGAAAACTGAGAACTGCTTTTCACTGAATGTTGGGAGCCTTAGAGGATAATACATTTTCTAGGGTATCATTTGTCTAAAAGATTTTCTACTCCCACCGTGGCTAACATTTGGCTGGAATGAAATCACTGATGGGTGCTGTGAAGATGTGTTTTCTTGCCACAGTGTGTGAAATGCCCTAAAAGTGACTGGCATAAGCACTTCAAAGTGAACTTGAACTTCAGAGTCCATCAGAACAGTACTGACCTTGCTTTCTTGATTTTCATAAAAGATTTTAGTGTTTCAGTGAGCATTGCTCAGTTCCATCTACTTGAGATCTTGCTCAGCCATGTATTAGCTCTTAAAGAGAACTAGAAGTAGAACCTTTTTATCAATTATTGATAAATTAGCCAGTGACATCTCCTTTGCTTCCTTGCCCACTTTTATTAAAAAAATCAGAATGGAGACTTTGGAAAATGGCCCCATCTTGTTTCTGAATTCTCTGAAATGATCCATTCTCTGTTGTTTCCATTTGCCAGAATGCACAGGAGTAAACCCCCTGCTTCTTCTACTTGGGTAAATGTTACAATATCTGTGTCTTCTTCTGAACACTTTCATTCCAATCACAGTATAATTACTAGTTTGCAGTCACTCTGCTCTTTTTTTACCTTTTAGTTTAATATGTTGGGATTCCTGCCTACGTAAATAGTGTCAGGAAGGACACAGAGATGCTAAGATGTTTCTATTTTCTTCTTTCCTGGGTGGGTTTTTTTGAAAAGATGTCAGCATCAATTGGTGGCTACCACCTTGTTGTATTTAATTATTCCTGACATTTAATTCATCATGATATGGAAAGAGAAAATGCAGTCTATCTATTCCTCCTTTTCTTCCAAGGGAAACAATGTAATAATTAAGATGGTAACTAAAGTTCTAAGAATAATGAACAACCACGTAAAGACTAGCATCATATTACTCTTAGAGCGTTAATGGGAAATGTGAGGTCTGGGGCTATCTCCTCCTACTTCATTTTTTTTTTCTATCCAAATAATCATGAGTCATCATTCTGTGTAAATGAATAATAGTTTAATTTAAATAAGCCAATATTATTTGGAGGTCATTTATCACCGCACAGCTCATTCACAGACAAGTCATGTGGAATTATGAAACTTTTTGTGCACCGGAGCTGGAAATCTCATTGAGTTTGGGAGGGCTTCCTTCTGCGTGTTTGAATTTGGAGACCAAATTCAACACTGTTCTCAGGAAGGGCATGGATAGGTGTAGTGATCAGCTGGGGAATCAGAGCTGCAGTGAGAGAGAGGCTTTGGGTTTTAGATTTGTCATTTTAGAGCACGGGAGCTGGATTTGAGTTTGAATAGTAGTCTGTTGATAGTGGCACACATGTATGCAAGTGTGTGTGTGTGTGTGTGTGTGTGTGTGTGTGTGTGAGAGAGAGAGAGAGAGAGAGAGAGAGAGAGAGAGAGAGAGAAAGAGGGAGAGGGAGAGGGAGGGAGCGAGGGAGAGAACTGATCTGAAAGCATAACTTTTCAATAAGAACAACCTGAAAGGAGAGGAAAGGGATTTTTTTTTCCAAGGCTAACTATAGAAATTGAATTCATATTGTTAGAATTAACGATTGAAGGCAAAAGAAGAGTCAAGCAATGCTTCTCAGCCGGCACGTTCAAATGATAAATTTCATTAAGGCACTGAAAGAAGCAACAGCTGCAGTTAATGAAAAGCCAAATTTATCTAAATTTCTTCAGTTGATCATTATGGCTCTCACTCCATAATCATGTGTTTTGGAGTGGGGGAGAGGGAGGACAAAGGGAGAAGATAGGTTTTTGTTTTTAAAAGGATACCTTCTGAAAAGGAAGTGGCTCTAGAGCTAATCTGTGAGTAGTTGTCAGAGTTTTTTTTCCCCTTCTTGGTATCAGTATACTCAATACTCTAGTTTTGTTGCTTTATTTTTAACCTTCCTTAGGAGAATTTAGTTGTCTCCTGTATCAAATGAAGCTTATAGGCATGGGCTGGAGACAGAAAATCCAGGAGGAGGATTGTGATAATTGTATGAATCTGAAATGCTTTCCAAAACATAGTTATGTCCATTGAGGTGTTTCATTATTGCAACACCTGTGAAATAGGATTGGTATTGTCTGACTCTTTTAAGGAGAAGACTGAGGCTTTGGGGGACCAAATGACTTGCCCAAGGTCAGCTAATTAGTTCCTTTAAGAGATGGGGACAGAAGAAGGTGCCTACACTCTGTGCCAAGTGCTTTACTAGAAAATAGAACAAATTCCCAGTACCTCCCATCCATACATGGTGAAAACAGGAAAATCCTGTGGCAGAAACCACTCAGAGAAGCTGCCATCAAAGGCTGCTTGGGGCCAGCTTCCCCCTAGCACAGAGCTCTGCACAGAGCCTGCATGTGGTGTGGAACTCCATTAGAACTTACTCACCATATGTTTGTTTGCTGGTGTTCAGTGGAACCTGAGGGAGGGCATAATGGATCTCCGTTACTAAACCGTGTGGAAGGCTTCCAGAGATTTAATAGTCTACCTCGAGGTGATGAATAGAGGGGCTCTCATCTTCCTTGCATAATCAGGGAGCCTTGGTGCTTTCAATGCACTGCACTCTCCTCCAACACCCTTCTGGAAAACTCTGTACATCTGGCACTCCTGGAGTCATTTCAAAAACAGAGATGGGGGGGGGGTTGCCTTCCTCTCATCTTCCCTGAGAGAAGATCTGTGGGATGAGACTGCACTGAAAGCTGGAGATTTTGAGAAGAAAGTAGGCTAGAAGGATAGAGAGGAGAGGGGAATGCATTTCGGTGAGTTGGGTTCCCTGCCTTTTGACTGTGGTAGTCTGATTATATTGTGAAGGCTATTGCTGTGAAGTGCACTGTGGGCACTGCAGCGGTGGCTTGTGGGAGCATCATTGTGCATGATGCCCACAGCCAAAGGTGAATGGCTGCTGATACCACTGAATCACAAGGCTGCCAAATGGGCATGGAATTTCATTCCTTCCAGTAACTTTCTCACTGATGTGCTTTTCATTCCTATGGTGTGGAAGAAGGCTGGAGGGTATTCGTGCAGGGGATGACAGAAATTGAACCACAGTAGAACTTCATTGGTATGTCTGCCAGAGGACTGAAGCACTTGCAAAAGAAGCCCTCACAGAGATTGAGCCTGTGAAGTCAGGAAGGGCAGAAACCAGTCTGCTTCTTGAATGAATTCAAAGCCTAGAGAGAGGGGAGAATGGGGATCATGTAGAATGGAGATTATCAGTTCTTTTTTCTCAACGTTGTGTCTCTCTACCAACCACTGTCCTGTTCCCTCATCTTTTGTGAACAGTACTCATTTCTGCTACGTTTATCTCCCCCCCCCCCTTTTTTTTTTTTTTGGACAAATTAAGTCCTACCGTGAAAATTGAAACTGGTGCCTTCTGTACAGATTTGGTGTTACGCCAAACCATCAGGGCATTCTTGGTGCCTCATGTAATATTTGAAGGAGATGCGTTGGTGAATGTGTGAAGCCTTTCTGTACTCATCTTTTCATGGACTTGCTTTAAGACCTGTGCATGGAGTAAATCATACTCTTGTAGTATTCTTCCAGTTCAAGCCAACTATAAGACATCTACCATGTAGCAAATACTGTGTGAGGCACTGGGAGTGAACAAGACTTGTGAACAAAGCTTGGTGCTTGCCATCATGTTGCCTTGTGGGAATGACATTAAAATAAACAGTCATGGCATTAAGTGTTAGGTGTATGGCAGTGTTTTCTTTTCCTCACACCATTTGCTTAGAGGATTCCAGAACTGGGAGAGGATAACCGGGCTTGTTGCGGTATCAAGCTGGGAGAGGTTTTGTAATGTAACCTAAGGTTGGCAAGGGGCAAATGTTTCTTGATGATTATAATGTAAAGTTATGTCAGATGCCAAGCATGGACCTGGGCATGGATGTCTTGTCCAGACTTATTAGTGGGTATTGGCAAGAGAACAGCCTCCCATGCGAGTAGAAGATGCATCTGAAGTTGTTTTTAGATACTTGAGAAGAACAAAAGAAATGAAGAGCAAGCTGAGCCAGAGTGGTAGACCACCTTCCCTGCTCTTTCAGCATCTGGGGTCCAAATCTCCTCTGATCCTTTTTCCAGAAGCACAGGAGGAAGGGAATAGCTGAGACCATAACACATGGCAGGCCCTGAACTTTACAAGGCTGGGAGAGGCCTGGCACACACTGATGCTAGAGGAACAGAATTAACCTCAGGAAGAAGCATCAGGGACTTCTGGAGCAGAGAAATTGGGAGGAGGGGGTCTCAGAAAATTGGGGTAGTTCAGCCAAGATTTACTTGTTTTACTCATAATGATGGTGGTATTCTCAGAGTGCAATGGATGATCAAAAGAAGGATTTCTAACCCAGACAAATGGGTTGGAAGATTTAGGGAAGGTGTGATAGTTAATTTTGTATGTCTGTTTGGATCATGGGGTGTGTAGATACTTGTCTAACCATTATTTCTGCGTGTGTCTGTGATGGTGTTTCTTTTTTTAAGTTTTATTTATTTCGAGAGAGAGAAAGCAAGCAGGGAAGGGGCAGAGAGAGAGAGATGGAGAGAGAGAATCCCAAGCAGGCTCTGAGCTGTCCATGCAGAGTCCAGTGCGGGACTCAAACTCACGAAACACTCATGAACCGTGAGATCATGACCGGAGCTGAGATCAAGAGTCAGTCACTTAAATGACTGAGGCACCCAGGTGCCCCCGAATGCCAGTCTTAATTAGAAACACCCTCACAGGCACTCCTGGGTGACTCAGTCGTTTAAGTGATCAACCTGACTCTTGATCTCAGCTCAGGTGGTTTGTGAGTTCGAGCATAGCATCAGGCTCTGCGCTGATGGTGTGGAGCCTGCGTGGGATTCTGTCTCTCCTTCTCTCTGCCCTTCACCTGCATGTGCTCTCTCTCTGTGTCCCAAAATAAATAAACAACAACAACAACAAAAAGATTGGCATTTGAATTGGATTCAGTAAAGCATGTTGTGTTCCCTGATGTGGGTGGGCACCATCCAATTCATTGAGGGTCTGAATAGAACAAAAGGTGGGAGGAGGAAGAACTCATTCCTTCTCTGCCCAACTATATTATGTAGTTGTTTGTTTCTTTTTTTCTTTTTTTTTTTTTTTCACTTAGCAAACTGCTTTTAAGAGTCACGAATGTTGTTGCGTGTAGTATTAATTTTTTTTATTGCTGGGTAGTATTCCACTGTGTATCTACCATAATATGCTTATCCATTCACCAGTTGATTTATTTGCAGTTCTTGACTATTATAAATAAAGCAGCTACGAACATTTGCATAACAAAACATTGTATGGAAAAATGTTTTCATTTCTCTTGGGCAAATAACTATGAGTAGAATTGCGAGGTAGTAGTATGCCAAAATGTTTTCCAAAGTGGCAGTGCCATTTTGCATTCCCACCACCACTCTCATACGAGAGTTCCAATTACTCTACATTTTCACCAACTCTAGGTATTATCAGTCTTTTAAATTCTAGCCATTACAGGGAAACTAGAGTGGTGTCTTATTGTGGTTTTAAGTCACATTTCTCTAATGACCAATGACATTGAGAATTTTTTTATGTGCCTGTTTGCCACCCATATATTTTCTTTGGTGAAGTATTTGATAAAATCTTTTATTTATTTGAAAAATCAAGTTGTTTGTATTTTTACTATTGAGCTGTATTTTTTGATATGCCCTGGATACAAGCCCTTCATCAGATACATATTTTGCAAATATTTTCTTCCATTTTGTGGTTTGTCTTTTTGTTTTCTTAATATTTTACTTATTTATTTTTAAATATTTTAATGTTTATTTATTTTTGAGAGAGAGAGAGAGAGAGAGAGCGAGCAGGAGTGGGGCAGAGAGAGAGGGAGATACAGAATCTGAAGCAGGCTCCAGGTTCTGAGCTATCAGTACAGATTGTGATGCTAAACTCGAACTCACGAACCATGAGACCATGACCTGAGCCCAAAGTTGGATGCTTAACCAACTGAGCCACCCAGACTCCCCCTTAATAGTCTATTTTGAAGATCAAACATGTTCAGTTTGAAGGAGTCCAATTTACCATTTGTATTTTTTTACCTTGCTCTCTCAGAGCACAGTCCTATGCTATCTGTTGTCCAATGTCTGAATACCATTGTTTCATATATGTAGTCTGATTTTCAGCTGTGTGCACAGGGAAGACATTTCCCATAATAGTTAATCCTTCATTGGCAAAAGTGGAAGTCCTAGACTTTCAACAAAGGGAACAATTGCTTTAGGACTATATCCCTTATAAAAAAGGCAAGTAATAATTGTTAGGTAAAATTCTCTCTAGAATTCTTTACATTTGCCCCACCCCACATCCCCTCTACCCTATGTCAGTTCCTTCTGGAGTTAACTACTATCACCAGGTTTGTGCTTTTTCCTGAATTCATTCTATAAGTTTATAAATTCATATGTATACATAAAAGAGTATATCGATGATTTTGTGGGGTTTTTTTGTATTTAAAATTTTTCATAAATGGAATTTTTACAACTTGTTATTTTCCTTTAGTGTACCTCTTGGATATATATCCATATGAGTTCAATTAGATCTACCTTATTCTTTTAAGTTGCCACTTAAATGGCAACTTAAGTTGCCATTCTTTTTAGTATAGCCACATGTGTTGTGTATACTATATAGGATATAGCATATCGACATGGATATGTCTTAATTTATCTAGCAATATTCTCCCTTTAGAATTTTTACTTCTCTGACTTCTATAGATAGTTGTGGACTTCTGAAGATGATAACTTGATTTAAGAAATTGTCACACATTCAAAAGATGGATTAAATATATCTATTAAAATCATAATCAAGCAAACACCCTTGACCCCTCTACCTAGGTTATGAAATAAAACATTGCTAGTTTTCTAGAAACTTCCTTTGTGCTCCTTTCTGACATAGCCCCCCTCTTTTAGGCTTCAAACATAATTATTATTCTATTGTGATAATAATTTCCTTTGTATACTGTATAGTGTTACCACTAATACATACATCATAAAATTGCATTGTATTTCCTTTTCTTTTTGAACTTAATAAAAATGGAATCATGCTGTAAATCTCCTGTTGTCACTTACTATTCCCCCCTCAGTTCTGTTTGTGAAATTCATTGACACATGTTATTGATGTTTACTCTGTTTTATTGTGGTATATTATTTTACTTTATGAATACACCACAATTTATTTTTTCCATTCTACTTTTGATGTACTTTTGGGTTGTGTCCAGTTTTAGGCAATGCTATCCAAATGATTGGTACATTTATCCTCTGAGGCAAGAGTTTCTCTGATGTATATGTTGTCTAGAATTGCTTGGTCATAATGAGTTCACATATTCAACTTTTTTAGGTATTGCTAAACGTTTTCCAAAATAGTTGTAGAAATATATACCTCTACCAGTGGTATATGAAATGTGACATTGCATCCACGTTCTCACCAACAGTTGGTATTGTCAAATTCATAATTTTTTCAAATCTGCTGAAAGTATAACGATAGCTTATTGTGCTTTTAATCCGTATTTCTTTGATTACTAGTAAGGCTGAGCACATTCTCATATGCTATTGACTACTCCGATTTCCTTTTTTCAAGTTAATGTCTTTTGTCTATTTTTTCTTTTTCTTTTTTCCCTTTTCTCTGTCCTCTGCTCCTCTGTCTCTTCATCCCACCCTCCCTTCTGCAATTTTCAGAAATTATTCTGTAGTCTGGATTGCAGTCCTTTTTTAGGTACGTGAATTGCAAATGTTTTATCCTCATTGAGGCTATCTTCTTGCCATATTTATGGTGACTTTTGATGGACAGAGGTTCTTAATTTTAGTATAGTCAAACATCCATCTTTTTTATTACAGAGTTTGCTTTTTGTGACTTGCTTAAAAAATCCTTCTGTACCCCAAGAAAATATTATCTTCTAAAATCTCACTTTTTTGCTGTCACATGTAGATGTTTAGAATTAAATACCCAGAATTGATTTTTATATAAGCATAGGTAAAAGTAAATTTTATTTTATGTTCCAAATGAATACCCGATTGTTCCAACACAGATTTTGGTATTTTAGACTTTTACTATTAATCTGCAATGCCAACTCTCACTGTACATCAGTTGTCCAGATAGGTATTGTTCAATTTCTGGGTTCTCTATTTTGTTTCAATTAATCTATAAATTTTTCCACCTCAGAGCCTAGACCATGCTTTTTAATCATTATAGCTTTATGATAAGTTTGAATAATTAGTAAGATAAGGTTTCCCAATTTTCTTCTTCTTCATGTATGTCTTGGTCAAGAATATTAATTATATTAACATTAATAGAAATTAATATTTCCACATGAAGTTTAGAATCAGTGTTCAAGTTTTAAAACACAAACACATATACATTCTCTCTCTCTCACTCCCTCTTTCCCTCTCTCACACACAAACTATTGGGATTTTGATTCTTTATTCAATAGAATAAATGCTAAACTGTTGAGATTTATTCTGTTGAGTCTATAGATCAGTTTGGGAAGAATAGACATTTCTATAACATTGAGTTTTCCAGCCTTTTAATATACTTTTTCTATTACACTAAAATCTCTTTAAAAACAATTTTATTATTTTCTCCGTAGAGATCTTTTATTCTTTTGTTAAATTCATTCCAAATAATCCATATGTTTTGTAAATTATATTTTAAAAAATTATACTTTCTAAGTAATTATTGTTGGTACATAAAAATTCAAGTTTTTATGTGTTAATTTTGTTTCAAACAACCTTGATAAACTGACTTCTAATTTTATATCTGAAAAAAAGTTTGGCTTTTTCTAACCTTTATGTTTTTTTCTTTACTGTACTGTCTAGGACCTTTAGTACATCAGTGAATAAAATTGGTGATAGTGAGCATCTTTGTCTTATTTTCAATCACAGAGGAAATAAATTCAACATTTCACTCTTAAGTGTTCTATTTTATTATATGTGTGCATATGTATTATAATATATACATGCATGTATGTTTATGCATATATGTATTACATGTATTTTTAAATTATTATTTAAAAATTATTTTTAAAAATGTCCCTCATTTCCTCTTTTCCTGTCTCTTTTATTAAGAGTTTTTACTTTAACATCATTACAGCGTTTTGAACTTTATCAAATGTTTTTTTTCGCAACTACTGAGATAATTAGGTTATTTTTCTCTTTTTAATCTCTTAGTGTGATGGTTTATGTTAATTAATTTTTTAAAATTCATTTTTCTAATGTTAAACCATTTGTACTGAGGGATTAAACCCAATGTAGTCATGATTTATTATCCTTTTTATACATTTAAAATTTTTTTCCAATATTTTATTTAGTGATAGCCATAATGTTTTTTTTTTAATGGTCCTTTCAGATTTTGATACCAAATTTATGTTAGACTTCTGGTTTTTGCTAGGGATACAGAAATGGTTATAAAGCATATGAAAAGGCAAGACAAAAATAATATAGCTCCAAAAGGCAAAACAGTCATCAAATGCAGGCTCAAATGTGGCACATATGTTGGAATTGCCTGAAAAAGATTTAAAATAAATATAAATAATATTTTAAAGAGTTTCATAGAAAAGGCAGACAGCATGCAAGATTGCATGGGTAATTTTAGCAGGGAGATGAAAACTATAGAAAATATCAAATGGAAATACTAGAAATGTAAAACACAATGACAGAGATGAAAAATGCATTTGTTAGACTCATTAGTGGATTTGATACAGCTGAGGAAAGAATTAGTGAACTTCAGGCTAGGTCTATAGAAATTACCCAGATTGAAACACAATGAGAAAAAGTGAAAATAAAACAAAGATAGAACAGACTATCCAAGAATTCTGGGACCATAGTAACATTCTTAACATAGGTATAATTTAAATCTGGAATGGGAGAGGGGAGAGGGAGAGAGAGGGAAGGAGAGAAACGGAGACCGTGAAAGGGTACCAGAGAGAGGAGAAGAAAAAGAAGGAAGGGGAAGGAGCAGGAGTGGGAAGAGAATATTTGAAGAGATAAAGATTATGCTAGCTTCAAAGACTGAGTTAGGGACTGTTATGGACTAAATTGTATCCCTCCAAAATTCATCTACTGAAGTCCTAATTCCAGTACTTCAGAATGTGAGTGTATTTGGTGATAGGGCCTTTAAAGAGATAATTATGTTAAAATGAGGCTGTTAGGGTGGGCCTTAACCTAGTCTGACTAGTGTTCTTATAAGAGGGATTAGGACATCCAAAGAAAGACACAGCGATGCATTCATGCACAGAGGGGCGACCCTGTGAAGAAGTATCAAGAGTGTGGGCATCTACAAGCCAAAGAAAGGGGATTCAGGAGAAGCCAACTCTCCTGGCACCTTGGTTTTGCACTTCAAGCCTCCAGAACTGTGAGAAAGTGGATTTCTGTTGTTCAAGTAACCAAATCTGTGACATTTTGTTATGGCAGTCCTAGGAAACTAATACAAAGAGTGTTCTGGAAGGTCTTGAGTTTTCAGAAAATGTTTATCAACCTTGAATCCCTTTACATTCTCCCAATGTGGAGTGGGATCTTCTTGGTAACTCTTCTTACATGAATGAAGCTCTATGAACTTTAGCTTTTTGCTGCCCTGTACCTCTTGACTTACAGAGCTTAGAACTATTCACTACTATTTTATAGAACGTAGGTTGCAAATTCGAATGCTTATATGGACTGGTCAGTGAGTGTGGATGATTAAAGCAGACAGATAATATAAAAAATGTAAAACTCTTGATATCCTCTCATAATCTATTCCCACTTTTGATAGAAACATAAATATACAGAAATAGTTCTTTACTACAGGAAAAAGAGCAGCAGAAGCATAATGATGAATGGCAACTGCACTGGGTCTCAGTGTCAGGGAAGCAATAGGGAATGGTGGCAACTGTGGCAAATTGGGGATTTCCTGTCTTATCCAAAGGGGGCAGCTACCATTAGTTCAGTTAATTGTTACCATGTTGAATTATAAGTGTGGATTTAACAGATCTATTTTTCAAGAGAAGTCTGGAAGCAGAGTATGTATGTGAAATTACTCATTGAGTATGTTGGCAACTAATCATTAAACAAACAAACTATACAGGCAAGAGAACACAGGTGGACAGATACGGCATGTGAATTGTGTTTGCAAATTTTGCTGTAAACAGTTATTATTCTCATGCAGATCTTTTGTAATTGCTTTATGTAATTAGAGTTCAACTGCAAAGACCAAGGCTTAGCTAGTTTAATAGGAATTGACTGACAAATTATTAATCATATGGTATTCATTGTTTGAATTAAAAATGCTTATATGGTCCCCCTAGCATTTTCTGTGTGGATTGTTTAAATTTATTTCAGTTGGTAGATGATTTGGTTCAGAAAGTAGAATCTCCGTTTCTTTTCCAGAAAAAAAAATGTGCAACTTATTAAGAATAATAGGTTTGGGGGAGAGAATTTACCCAATTTGGGCATCAAAAGGTGGAAACAACCTTATTTCCATTTAGGTAAGCAAAATTTCAGTTTTCTTTATGCGACATAACAAAAGAGGTTGTCATTTGCTTAGTGTAAAATGATAACCTGACAGGGCTTTAGCAGATAAATATCAAAGTTAACATGTGGGTTATATTTGCATGTTTTCTTTCATCATTGTCCTAAGAAACTGTAACTAATTTTCAACTGCACGTTAAATCCTGGCTGTGTATGTAAGAGAAAGACTTCAACAAGTTTGTTAAGCACTTCCTTCATTTTTGCTCCAGATTTAGGGAACTGCTTACAGAAGGCATGAGATCATTTGAGGTCTCAATAACTTTTTGAGAATGCCTTGTAAGAATACAGGATCTAGTATATTGAGAATAGGAAGTAACTCATTCTTATTTCTATTTTACCACGTGTGTGTGTGTGTGTGTGTGTGTGTGTGTGTGTGTGTGTGTATGTGTGTAGGAGAATATAGGGCCAGGAAAGACTATAGCATTTAACCTATTTTTATATTTAAAATGGGTTTATTGTATGCAACATATAGTTGGGTCTTGGGTTTTTTTTAATCCTCTCTGATAATCTTTGTCTTTTTAATTGATGTATTTAGGCCATTCACATTTAAGGTGACTATTGATATAGTTGGACCAATATCTACCATATTTATGTGTTTTTTTTAATTGCATTTTTTCTTGTTTTCTTTTTCTGTCCTATTTTTCTACTTCCTCTGGTTTTAATTGAGGATTTTATATAATTTGCTTTTATCTCCTCTCTTTGCATAGCACATATACTTCTTTAAATTTTTTTTTTGTAATTGCTCTAGAGTATGCAGTATAAATTTTTAACTAAGTTCAGTCCATTTTCTTTTTCTTTTTTTAAAAATGTTTTTAAATGTTTATTTATTTTTGAGAGAGAGACAGTGTGAGCAGGAGAGGGGCAGAGAGAGAAAGGGAGATACGGAATATGGAGCAGACTCCAGGCTCTGAGCTGTCAGCACAGAGCCCAATGCAGGGCTCAAACTCATGAATCATGAGATCATGATCTGATCTGAACTCAGACACTTAACCGACTAAGCCACCCAGGTGCCCCAAGTTAAGTCTATTTTCAAATAACATTATTCCACTTCATGTGTAGTGTAGTTTAATACCAGAATTTTCAAATTCCTGAAATATAGTATTTATTAATTCATTTAAAAGATCAGTGTGGAACACATTCTATGTGACATGCTGTGCTAGTTTCTGAGAGCACTTTGATGAGCAACACTGTCACTCATTTTTAAATGGGGAAGACAATGAATGAAGTGATCACAGGTATACATTTAAAATGCTTAGTTTTATGAAGACGTAAGTAGAGATCTGTAGGCTATGCTGAGGGTATGAGGGTAACTCTAGAATGTCCTCCTCTGGGGAACTTTTCATTTCACTGGCCTTCCTAAAGATGACAGAAAGAAAACTAGGTGTATTCCTGGTCAAAGATTCTGAGAATATTTCTGGACTGAATCAGTTCTTGAGGGATATGGGAGGTGCAGTCTGTCTTTTCTTTCAATATCTTTATTCCCACTATTCCATGCCCCTCCACCCCCAACTCCCTCACCCAATTTAGGTGAAAACAAATTACTGTTGAACTCCTCTTCCTTTTTCTTCTCTCTGTTCCACTTTCTCCTCAAATATATAATAACAAGTAGTGGGAGAAGGGTGGAAGGGAAAGCCTTCTAATGGACATTTGGCACACTACTTTATTTGGTCCTTCCTTCACCTAAAGTCTACTTCAAGCTGGTTTTAAATAATTTCCAGGATTTCTGTAGAGCATGTCCAAATTAGTAGCATCATGGAATAATCACTTTAACCCAACTGTAAGAATAATACTATGTTTGTTTGGTGTTAGAGCCATAAAAATATCCTGAGAATTAGCAGATTATGAATGTTCATAGTCACATAGGAGTACGAAAAGTGCCATCTTTATTTTTCTAAAACTTATTTTATTCTGACTTTGAACTATTTTGCCTGATGCAGAAAACTTAATCTTGTTCTTTAGATAGACTCCTTTTCTTTGTTGTCAGATCCTTTTATCTCCTTCTTTCTCCAAGCATTGATGTTACTTTAGATGGGGGTAGCTGACACCATGGTGTTGCTAAGGAAAGTGTGTGTTTTATATCTCCATCTGTTACTATTCTGGACTCTTTTTATGTTTAGTGTTTTTTTATGTTTATATTTTTTAATGTTTTTTTTATTTTTGTTTATTTTTTAAATGTTTATTTTTGAGAGAGAGAGGGAGAGCACAAGCAGGGGAGGGGAAGAGAGAGAGAGAGTGAGACACAGAATCTAAAGCAGGCTCCAGGCTCTGAGCTGTAAGTGCAGAGCCCGACACAAGGGTCAAAACCACAAATTGTGAGATCATGACCTGAGCCAAAGTTGGACGCTCAACCAACTGAGCCACCCAGGCACCCCCTCCCTATTCTGTAATCTTTGAGATACCACCTAATCTCTTCTGACCCTTGGGCATGTATTCTATCCACTCTGGCATATATAGAACCCAAAATCATCCCTTCTTGGATTCTGGTGTTTGTTCTTTTTCCCTGCTGTGCCCATGAAAGAGGTCTCACTTTGGTGAGACCTCCATTATCATGTCTGCTGTGCATTCTCTGGACTTAGAGAGACAGAGAGACAGAGCACCAGAGGTAAGGAGAGTGCAAAGGAACCAACACACCTGGACTTACACCTTATGATGTCATGACTGGGGTAACTTCTTGCTCAGCTCTAGTAGCCAGTAGAGTTTTTTGAAAAAGGCCTTGGCTTTACTGTTGAGGCTAATCTGTGTTCAAATAGCATTTGTTTGTATGTTTCACTTTGGTGAGTTAATTATCTTTGTGAGTATTTTTCCATCTATAAAGTGGGTATAATAATACCTACTTTAGTGAATGGTTATAAGTTTAAGTGGGATGCATTGTAAAATATCAGTATACTTCCCAGCCCAGAGTAAATTTGAGTTCAATTTCTTCTCTTGGAACAGTAGTCTCAAGTAAGTCATTTCTTGTCTCTGGTTTTTAATTTCTTCCTTGGTAAAGTCAAGTCTATGGTAAGGGAAGGGTGAGTGTGATTAAAAAGAGAAAAGAATTAGACCAAGTAACATTTGAGATTCTTTCTACTTCTAAAGTTCTAAGATTCCGAGTAAGGTCACTAGGGGACAAAGGGAGTCTGTTCTGTTCAGAGAATCAGCCAGTTTTTGGAACATAGAGCCAAGCTTGCTGTGCGCTATTGTGTGACTCCCTGGCCCTGGGATTTCAGTAAAGGCCTTGGCGATGGCCTACAGCTATGGAGTTCCCCTGGCTGTAGCTGTTCACTCACAGCCTTGAACAGACAGGGAAACAATGAGGGAAATGAGAAAAATAACAAAGATGTTATTTTTCAGCAGCTCCCAGCTAATCGCTCCCCTCACTTTCTTCTTCAGACAGACCTTTGGGACACTGGAAATCAAAGCTTTATTGCCACCCAGCTGCCACCTGTTGCCAACTTTCTACAAGTCTGCTCCATGTCACTTGTGTTCAACTTATACCAATGTTTCTTGAGAAACTAACTCAACCCAGTTACTGGGCTGAGCAAGGAAACTTGCTTGGTAATGGTTGGCTTTAAACAGCAGGTGGATAGAGTAAGCAGAGCTTGTGTGATATGTACTCCTGATATTTACTGGTTCTGTGACCTTGGTTAAGATGCTTCTTAACCTCCCTGATACTGTTTCCTCAACTGTAAAATGGAGATGTATGTATTGAGTACCATGAAAACACAGTAGTACTATAGAGAGTTGTGGCAAGGATCAAGTGAGGTAATGTGTAGGACATGGTAAACACTACGTGGATGGTAGTTAAAATTCTTGTAAAGGATAAGGGTGTCATGATTATGGTTGCAGCATTGTGAATTGTATATGGGCTCTGGAGCAGGGGTAGCTTCTGGGATCCCAGCTCCTCACTGCAGTCCTAAAGCTTATTGCCTTCTAGACTCTTCTACTGGGCTATACCTGTACCTTCCCTTCCTCTCAAGTCACAAGGCCCGGGAGGGCCTCTGTAGCTACATGGGTTATTTCTAGTCATCAGAATTGCCCTATTATTGAAAAAGATGCATACTTTAAAATTTGGGGGCTCTATTGAATAGGTCAATATTTTCTTAACCAAGGATTCTTAACCTTGCATTCAAGGGCCACTAAGAACTTTGGTCTTTCTGTAACTTCATGAAATGAAAAAATTGATATGAAAGAGCATTTTTCTGAGAAGTCAATCAATCTCTTCTGTAGGTTCTCAAAGGCATCTCTGTCCCAGAAAAGGCTGAGGGTCCATATTCTCAATGACATATTTGGTTTCCCTTCTGATAAAAGTGGATACGGTAAGGTTAGAAATTATACCCTGTGGGGAGATCAGAACCTAAGCAGGTTGTATTGTTTGGGCCCAGAAGCCAGGGGATGAGGTGGAGGAAGGCTGTTTAATGACCAGAATGTTTGTGGTTGGCCTCTCTTGTCCTTTAGAGTTACTGGACAGTCGGGAGCAATTGAGATCTACCATATTCCAAATGCAGTTTAGTCAGTGGTGACCTCCTAGGACAGCATGGCTAGGGCTGAGGAACAGGCAATTATTTCATGGACTTTAGAGCTGGAAAAGAACTTGGACATCACCTAGTTTAACTCAGATGAGACAAAGGAGGCCTGAAGGGGTTGGGTGACCTGCCCACAAAGTCAATGGCAAACTCCAGCTGGGATCTGACTCTCCGAACCTCCCCTTCCCTTAGCTTCTCCTCCCCTTCCCTTCCCTTCCCAAGCAAATCTTTGTAATTATTAGCTCCTAATTGTCACACAGATGATAAAGAGTTGGATATTTGGGCAAATGCACAGAAGTTTTGAAGACAGCATAAGGAAACTGTAGAGGTTCTGTGGTAGTAGATGTGCTGGAACCCTTATTTTTAATCAATATGATTGAAACTGCTAAAACTTAGAATATGTTGCTTTCCCCATGATTAGATGTACTAACTGGTTTAAGCAGATAACAATTCTAAGACTTTAAACAATTCTGGCTTTTTTCTAACTATAAAAACAATTTGGGATTATATTATAATTGGGAAATATAAAAAAAGATGAAAGAAAAAAATCACTCATTACATAACCTCATAACTGAGGGGTAACTCCTATTCATATCATGGGATATTAACTTCTGATTTTCTCTTTATCTGCCTCTGTCTCCCTATAGCTCTCTCTCTCTCTCTCTCTCTCTCTCTCTGTACTGTAGATTTGGGACCGTATTGTATTGATTGCGTGGTATCCTGATTTTTCCATTTATAATCATATCATGAAATGCCATCTATGCCATTAAAAAAGACTTCTAAAAACATCACACTTAATGGTCACTGATATGCCATTGCATAGCTGTATCCCGATCCCAGGTTAATTTAAAATTGACCCTGTGGCTGGACATGTATGTCCACAGATATTCTAAATAGTGCTGTGATGAACATCTCCACACATAAATCTTTATTCACACCTCTTATTACTTCCTTGGGGTAGATAACTGGAAGCTGAGCTACTCGGGCAAGAGGCATGACCTTTTCCAAATCTCTTGATACCTACTGTCAAATTCAGAGGCGTTTTAAATGTGAAGAAAAGGTCAGTGGAAAAGGCTCTCCTCAAACTTTTTTTATGGGGCCGATGTACTGAACTTGCTGACCCAAACCAGATTTTTTATGACTTTAACGCATGTGAAACTTGATAATCACTAAAAAGGATCCTGTCTATCTTGGATGGTCTATGAGGTGATTTCCTGTTCATTCAGAAAGTAACTGTTGGCAACTTACTATGTGCTGGATACTTAGGATACTTGAGGGCCAACAGATGACAGGGGAGAAAATAATCTCCTAGACGATGATGTGTTTGAATATTTTTTTTTTTTTCAACGTTTTTTTATTTATTTTTGGGACAGAGAGAGACAGAGCATGAACGGGGGAGGGGCAGAGAGAGAGAGGGAGACACAGAATCGGAAACAGGCTCCAGGCTCTGAGCCATCAGCCCAGAGCCTGACGCGGGGCTCGAACTCACGGACCGCGAGATCGTGACCTGGCTGAAGTCGGACGCTTAACCGACTGCGCCACCCAGGCGCCCCTATGATGTGTTTGAATATTAATGTGACTGAGTGGAAACATTGACTTCCAGGCTTCAAGTGAGGTTTCAGAGGCTGAATTATTGTCTTAGATGAATTATTTGTGTTTATTTACACAGTTTATTTCTTTGAGTATTTTCCCATTTTCCCTGATCCTCCCTCAGTTTTGAGTAAGTTATATAACTCTTCTTGCTTCTATCTAATTTTGCCTCCCAGAGGACTGCTTGCTGGGAGTAGTATGGGAATATTTAGCTTAGTAAGAGGTATTTTTTAAAAGAGTATAATTGGTCCTGTTTTCCAGGAGGAAAAGCTGTTCAATCTCAGTCATACCTGTCTACTTTTATCAAGTGCACAGAAATTCTAGAAGGGAGAAGTTACACTCCTAGGTGCAGTAATTGGGTCTCCTGCATTCATTTTGTTGCCCACAGTAGGTCAGGAAGTGTCTAGTAAATGGTCATTTCTTCTTCTTAAGTACCTTACTGTCCCTTCCCATTTCCCTTTCCTTTACGTTGGATGACACATCTATGCCTTTGTTGGAGAGGGAACTATTCCACATAAATACGGTAACTATTTTTTTAATTGTTTATTTATTTGTGTGTGTGTGGCGGGGGAGGGGCAGAGAGAGAGGGAGACACAGAATCCGAAGCAGGCTCCAGGCTCTGAGCTGTCAGCACAGAGCTCAATGCGGTGCATAAACCCATGGATGGCGAGATCATGACCTGAGCCAAAGTCAGATACTTAGCCAATGAGCCACCCAGACACCCCTAAACATGGTAACTATTATTGTTGTGATAGAAAAATCTGCAGCATAACTATTGAACCACAAACTATATTTTTTTCCGGTAACACCAGCCACGATCTACATTTTGAAAAGTTCATGTCTTCATACAGTTATTGTTTGAGGCTATGAATACCAGGAACAGAACAGAGACTAGCTTGAACCCACCCTTTTCAGGAGCAGTTGAACCTAATTAACATGGAAACTCAGCGCAGTGGGCAAACAAGTGGTGTTCAGATGAAATCATGCTCCTTCCCTGAGGCCAGGCATCTAGTCCGGTCTGTAAAATTTAATGTCTATTGAAGAGAGGTATAGCTTTTTAATTTTTATTAATTTTTTTTTGAGTTTGCTTATCTAAGGAGAAAGAAAGCATGTGTCTTTAATTTATCTCTTTGTGGATCCTTTGCTAGAATCCCAGCTTCATTGAATATTTAGAATGCTTTTGCTTTAAAAGCAGAAACATGTTTGAGTAAGAACTAATTTTTCATCGTGTAGACAAATATTTGAGTAACTGGTGGAAATAATAAATTACCAGCATAAAGTGATTTCATTGCTCTTAAAAGCAAAAAAGCACTCCTGGGAATTTCACGGAAATGACTCCATTTTCATATCACTCCCATGATAGCCATTTGATCTTACTCTGGGGTGGACTGGCATGCAAGTTTATTTTTAATAAGTGAGCACCTACATATTCTCTGGGAAAACAAGTGGAGAAGTGGGTATTGGGGGAAAACAACCAAGATCTAGAAGTGATGATCACGTCCTTGATGCCCTGCCCAACTTTTTAATTTTTGTCTTCAAACAAAACTTGCTTGTAGGAACTGCCTTGAAAGACTATGTTGTTCTTTCCAAGGAGTTTAATGAGTGCTCATTATTTCGACCATTTGCACTTTCCTGTTTCTCAGATTCTAAATGCATAATCCAATTATGGTTTGTGGGTCTGGTTGGAAAACAGTCTGACTAGGGAATTTACATTTTGAGCCACATTGGTCTTTGGGAGAGAGAACCATTGCTGGATCTGGGATGGTATTAAAGAACTGGATCTCTGAGGGGCGCCTGGATGGCTCAAGTCGATTAAGCATCCGACTTTGGCTCAGGTCATGATCTCACGGTTCATGGGTTCGAGCCCAGCATTGGGCTTGTGCCAACAGCTCAGAGCCTGGAGCCTGCTTCGGATTCTGTGTTTCCCTCTCTCTCTGCCCCTCCCCCACTCGCCTCTAAAAAATAATAATAAACATTAAAAAAAATTAAAAAAAAAAAAAGAACTTGATCTCTGGGTTCAGGCTGTATGATTTAATCTTAGTTTAGCCCACACCACCTTTGGGTTCTAGGAGAGGGATTTAACCAACTCTTTGCTTAAGCTCTTTGAGCTTCCTCTGCTTCATAAGGTAACAGAGAGGATTAAATGGGCTGATGCATGTGGCATTGGCATATAGCAACATCTGAATACATGTTAACTGACACTATCACGCTGGAAACACAAAAATAATAATTTTCTTGTTTCAGGATTGGTAGAAGAACACTCATAGATGGAGCCAATACATTTGCAATCCAGGTGTGGCTTTTTCTCTAACCTCACACATATGCAAAGCACTCCTTACACACATTACCGAGTTTTCTTTCTCTGGTGCACAGAAATTTTCACCGTGATGCCTCTAGAGTAGGTTAAGAAGTTTATATTCTCTTTTAAGATATTTTCCTTTTATCTGCCCAGTGATAATCATTTCCTGTACTTTGTCTGTGACATCATATTCAAAATATGTTAGTGCCTGGTCTTTCTGGCATTAAGCCAACATCACTGGCCCAGAGTTTCTGAAATCAAAACACAGATTTTACAAAGTCATACTGAAAGTTAGACATAATTTGTGTTAAAGAAAGTAAACAAAGCTGGGTATCCTAAAACACACACCACCCCTCCAAAGATCTAACTTGAATTCAGGTGAAGCTCAAGTTCTTGCACATTTTTCTGGCATTGATCCTTTTTGACTGGCACTCAAACCTTTCTTTCTAAACGTATCATATTTCTTCAACTGGGGTCTCTGGACCTCATCCACCATTGGGCTTTGTAGGTTTTTCCTAGTGTCTGAAATTAAATGTTTGTCTGGTTATTTTTTTTTTTTCTCTTTTGTCCCAGGAAGGCTGTCTTTGGATTTCATTAGATTCTTACCGGTTCAAAATTTTTGTTTTACCTGAGCTGGCATTTTACTCTTCCCATACTGATATGCCTTCCGTGATCTGGAGCCACATGGCTTATCTCTACCCCTGGATCTTTTCTTTTCTGATATTTAACATTTCTGGCTTCTTGCAGTGCCCTTCCCGCCTGCTACACCAGGATTTTACACCATCATCTGTTCTGTTACCACCTCCACAATTTGTGATTTATCCTCATCCCACCTGGACGGTTACTTCCCTCAAAATCAACTCTCTTATTTACTTAAATATATTTTAAAAGGAAAACAGTGGATAGATCATAAAAAGAGTTGAGTATGAAAGTAGGGGAAGACTGTAACATCAGAGAAAAAAATTCTGTCACAGCAGAAATAGAGGCCAAAGACAGGTGATTCCAGAGCTAAGGAAAGAGGAGTGAGTCTGGGACTGGTGACCCCATAAGGCCTGGGGCTGAGAACAAGAGCCATCAGGAAATCAGTGGAAGCTGGGGATGAGCAGCCAGATATGATGAGTCTGGCTAACCTGTGGGGAAAGGAGATAGTGCTTACATGGGAGAGAAAGGGGCACAGGGTAAGAGTGGGAGCTAGAATATAGAGTTTCTAAGATTGATACAGGGTATTGGGTGAAAGATGGTGCATAGGGTAAGGCTGTAAATGAGAAAGGAGCTTTGGAAACTGAAGAAAAGATGGAGGCTGAAGAGGGGAAATGGGGGATGGGTGAATGTGGAGACTGAGGTGATACAGGCTGAAGGTTAAAGTTAAAGAGAAGAGGCTGTGGAGAGGGAGTGCAGGATATACCAAAAGGGGGGCGGGAGGAGATACCTTGAAATGGGCAGAGGCAATTGTGTGTGTGTGTGTGTGTGTGTGTGTGTGTGTGTGTGTGTGTGTGTTTCATGGGGAGCAGGTACAAAGTAACAAATGGAGATCATCTTCTTAAAAGGACAAACCAGTGTCTTAATCTGTTTTTAAGTCTGGCACAGAAATCTGAAGTGCCAATCTCATATTGGCAGAAAGAGATAAACACTCTACAAACACTCTACAACACTCCATAAAAGTGCTTGAAAGTGCCACTGTTTGGGTCAGATAGCCAGGAGATACTCAGTCTACCCTGGCAGTATCTCATAGACCGGGGCAGTGGTTCTTGAACCATAGTGCATGGGAATCACCTGGAAGCCTTGTTATAACAAAGGTTCTGGTTCAGCAGGTCTGGATGGGGGTGGGAATTTCTGTTTCTGAAAAGACCCTGTGATGCTGCTGCTGCTGCTGGTTGGGGACCACACTTGGAGAACTATTTGGCGAGGAAAACTGTTCCATGCCTTTTAGAGATTGTTGCAAGTGCTCTTATGCTTCTTTTAGCAGTAGATTGCTATGATATAAAATGAGGTAAGTGAACTTGCCCTTTTAACTCCAAACTTACAAATATAAAACATTTTAAATGTGAAATGAAAACACTTAAAATTACTATTGATTCTCATCAGTGCAACAGTTCAATAAAGAAAAAAAATGTTTTCATTCTCCTCTGTTTTCTGCTTTAATATGGATTCTTAGGTTTGCTTTTTTTTTTTTTTTTGAGGAAGTATTATTATTTCATATTGAGTCTGTGGTGGCCACTTTATGACACGAGGGAAGCGGAAATGAAGTGGGGACCCAGGAAAATTTTCTTTCCCAACAGTGGAAAGGTGGGGATGGCTAGTGGTGAAGAGGTTTCTGCTGTTGCTGGGCCAGGATGCTCCTCTGGCCTGGCAGCCTTGCCATGGGGGTTGTCGCCTTGGGGCTTACAGCCCTCTGCCCACTTTGGCTGCTCTAGCCTTTCCCTTGGGTCCAGGTCTGAGCTTGGAGTGCAGGGAGGACCCTTTGGGGGAAGGGCAGGGCGCCTATCCAGTGCTCAAACAGAACCGAGCTGACTGCATCAGAAACCATTGTGTCACCTTGAGCATTTCTAATGATGAATCCACACAATGCACACACCCCAACAGATGCTGGCAGGGTAAACAAAAGCTTTTGAATATTAGCATAAGGTTCACATTTTTCTTTGCTTAGACTGGACAGAATTGTCCTTGCTCTTGATAAAGGATTCCAGGGATTGAGGCAGTGATTAAGAGAGTTGTTTAATCAGAGAAGGGAGACGGTCCAATCAGTAACTAATAAAAATCAACAACATAAAGGATGTTGCATATTGACTTCTTAGCACTCCTCATTTTCAGCCATCAGCGACCTATGTGTATTGGAAGCTGTAGCTGTCCATTTTTGATGTTTCCCTCTTTAGAAAAGGGAAAAAAAAAGATACCTAGAACAAATCAGAATGAGAGACTGAGTGCTCAGATGCAGAGCAGTCAGATAAAATGCAGGATGCCCAGCTGAGTTTGAATTTTAGATAGATAATGAATACATTTCTGTATGGGACATTCTTATACTTCTGAAATTGAAATTTAGCTGGACATCTTCTATTTTTATGGGCTAAGTCTGACAACTCAAGAGAAAATTTTCTGTTTTGAGAGCAGACTCAACATTCAAGGCTGAGTTACCACTTGTCCTGCTTAATGCCATCCAGAATGTTGAGATTCTCCAAGTACAAAGATGCAAATTCACAGTGGTATTTGGTATTTATGAATTCATGTGGGTCTTAAGAATTTAGATTTATAATCTTAGAAAAGGAACAAAAAAATTAAGGTTGGTATTGACAGAAAGCCAAAAGTGACTCTTTCTGTACTTTTTATGGCAGTCAGCTAAAGCTGTGATTTGACAGACTGTAACAGTGAGTAACAGATGGGCCACCTTTGGATTATCTGTGCTGTATTCAACACCTCTTTGAACAATAATTATAATTTGTTGGGGGAAAATATCAATTTAAAGGTCAAGTGCTTTCATAAAAAAAGGTGATTATTCAGTATTTTCTACTTTGAACACACCAGGATTCATTGTATTACTGTCTTTTGTGCAGCACATATATGCTGAAAAATGGATCGCTTAATTATATGATTATCTGTCTTCAGGGAGGACATGTGAACATGAATGGGAGCTGTCAAGAGAGGTACATTGCTTTACTTGTGGTTCTTAATCTATATCTATAGCCATTACAGGTTACAAGTTGACTTTTAAAACAAATATCTAAAATATAAATTACTTTTACAATGCAAAGTGGGCATTTTGGTGTAAAGGAGCTCCTTGAGCTGAAAAATGGACACGTTACATGAGTGAGGCTCCAGGCTCACTCCTTTTTTTTTCCCCTCTGATTTTTAGTCATCAGTCTAGAAGAGGCGCAAGGGAAGACACAGCCTCCTAATTAACTGGGGAGAAAGAGGGGCAAAGGCTATGCAGTTAACCTTTATAATTGAATCACCAATTACAGTGATAGAAAGGAATACCGCTCTGCAGTGAATCAGAATTCTGGGAAAATCTCATGAACATTCCAGGCACTGTGAAAACCAGAAGATTGGAGAAGTTAAGCATATGTGCCAAACTCCATTAATCTCTTTGTGTGTTTTTGTTAGTCCTCTGGGCTTCATTTTGGAGAAGAGGTTCAGTGTACAAGAGAAAATTCAGTAATGCTGGTGTAAGCTAAAATCAGCAGGGAAGCTGGGTTCAGAGGCAACGACACAGGAGGTAGATGATAAAGGTCTTCTTCTAAAGGTGCAACTAGATGCAGACAGTTCCAAGTGATGCCCTTGGTAAACTCTTTCAGTGGTCTCCCAATCTTAGAGCCAGTTAAGCTTTAATTATCTATTTTATGACAAACAGTTATGTAGTTACAGAAGACAGAAAAACAAAATGCTGTCCAACTGTATTAAGGTTGCAGTATATCTACTTACCAAGGGATTCCAACTGAGGATGTTCAGCCCCGAAGATAAAGTCATTGCTTCTGCTTCCAAGAGCGTTTAATGACTTTGAACATCATGTTCAGGGTCAGTTCCTAATATGTAACACCAATCCCCGATCCTGTTCTTGATGGAATGAAAATAATATACACCTTATGTTTCTATATGTCAAATTAATCTAATCCACTTCCTATCCTCATAAACTTATTTACACATGCACCATCTTGGACGGGGTAAATTTGCCAAGAAGAAGAAAAGTCTCCTTACAAAGCTGAAAATATTTTTACAACCCAAAGGTGAGCACCAGACACACGAAAATAATTCATTTTGTGAAGATCGCCAAGAAAACCTTGTTTTGAAATCCCGGTGCCCATGATTACATCATGCCAGGTGAAGCATCCACCGATGGAAACAATGGATAGACATTTGCTCTTCTCCAACTCAGCTGTCTGGTTTCAAAGGGCTTTTTGTTTTTATTTTTATTTTTTTGCCTCTCTTGGCTCCGAGTGGCTGCAACACATGGTAAATCTTTAACTTCAAGTGTCCTTCTGTGGTGACCAACTAAAATATTAGCAAAATAAATGTTTTATGGGAAAATGTTGGCAGGAGCCCCAACAGAAACAGGTGGTATTGGGTTATTTCAATATAATGTAATGATACAGCCAGGTTTCCATCTGGACAGCATGTGGTTGGGTCTGCTCAGAGAGAACCAAAGAGTGTGAGTATGCACTGGGGAAAGCAGCGATGCACAAGTGTGCAGCTAGATGGCTACTTTACAAAATAATAGTCTGAGCTCTGGGTCCTCTGGGTTAAATATTTTTACTGTCAAAATCTGAATTTCTTCATAAAATATTAAAGGTGAAGCAAACCTCTGACATGCAATACTGAGCTGTGTAATTATAAGGCAGTTCCTGGAAACCAAAGAGAGTGTGCATTAAAGCAAGGCGTTTATTATAAAAGAGTTCATTACCCTTGGAAGTGAAGACATGTTTTAGAGGGAGCCTCAGAACAGAGAAGCTTTTTAGCAAGGCTTACCATACTATGAAAACAAGGTTCAGCCTTGTTGGTAAGAATGCAATTAGAAAATAAAGAGAGAATGGGATTAGTTCACTGCTAAGGGCCTGATCGTGATCCAAAGCTAAAGAGATGTATCCTTAATTTACCACCAGGGAAGAGTCTTTCTCCCTCTTCCATAAAATTCCTGCTTCAGGCACTTCAAAACACATGGAATTAGGAACACTTGGAACATTTGGTTTTGCACTCAGCTCTCTGCACTGTGTATTCATGCTAAGCTCGATAATAAACTCTTGGCTCAATAACTCCCTATATGTATCCCAGAGAGAGGCATCAAATTATGGCTATGTGCAGAGGTAGATCCTCTTCAGAGGCACTGAGACCTCACTGCCTGGCTCTCTCAGCTCTCGCCAGAGGAAGAAGACAGGAATATGCACACAGAGAGTAAGCAAGTTGGAAGTGGCTTGCAATTTCCTTGATGCCTACTGGGAGAGTCAGGCAGTCATGGGCACCATCTCCCAAGATGAAGGAGTCCCTTTGACTCCTGGGTACTTGGCCAGGAAAGCCTGGCTTCTAGAGAATTAATTGCAGCGACTAATTGATAGTGCAGCAACACGGAGACATTCAAAGCAAAGGTCTAGACGTAAAATCGAAGAGCTGATGGAGAATAGTGATGGAACAGTGAAGGCTCAGCAAGAAGAGATAACGAAGTGAAGAACTTAATGATGAGCCCTCATACCACTTGTACCCAGAGCGGGGGATCCATTCAAAAGGCTCTTGCCTGTTTTACTCAGAGAGTGGACTGCCCTACATTATCTTCTGCATTTTCCTAGATTATTAGAAGAGATGGTGTGATGAGAAACCTGGAAGCTCTGGAGTCAGATTCTTTTACTGTCACTATTGTGGTGCTGGACTGAGGCTAAGGAGAGAATGGTGCCCTAGAGGACAAGGCAAGTTGTACTGTGGACCCTGGCTTACTTGGGAAAATGATTTTCTCCATCTGGAGCATACCTGATACGAAACAATAAAGATGCTTCTTAGTTCTTTTCTTCAAAATGTGTTCGGTACCAATTGTATGCACCACAGGACTTTGGCTCCTGTGGGGTGCTAGAAGGTGGTGGCAGACACAGTCTTCTTAGTTGAGGAGTTTATGGTCTAAAGAGGGAGAGTGTACACCCAGAGGGGAACTGAAATTTGAGCTGCCCAAGGGTGTAGGCTCTGTCTTATTCTTCATTTTACTCTCCATCACACAACATATAGTAGATGCTAAAATAAATGCTGAACTGAACTAGACTAAAAGACAGGTGATGGGGTTTGGCCGGTATCTGGTCACATGTCTTAGAAATGTCTTTTGAACTCTTTGGTGGGTCTCAATTCCTCTGTGTAGAATGAAGAGTTAGACGACTGGATCTATCTCCCTTCTAGCTCTCAAATCCCTAGGTCCTTAACTGAGAGAATATGGAGAAGACAGTATATACACTGAAGTGCCAATGATTATAGGTAACAAGTCCTACCATTTGTTAATATCTCCTACGTCGGGTAGGATTTAATCCCTACCATAAATCTGTAAAGTTAGAAGCTTTGTCTCCATTTTTCAGATGAGTAAACCCATTCTCTTTTCCAAGTTCACATAGCTGATGAATGTTGGAATTGGGATTCCCCAAACTCAACTCTATCTGACTCCAAATACTGTGTTCTTTCCGCTGTATATCAAACTGCCTCCCACCTCTGTGCTAAGGAAATATTGGAGTGAATGTAATGATTTAAGAGAGAGGTGGAGAACTTTGTAACCAAGACATGATTTATGTCTCAGATTTAACTGCTTGGCTTTTTAGCCAGGTGGTGTTTTTTCAGTCTTTAGAGATCATCTGAGATTGGGGCAGGTTACTGAATTAATTGCACAACCATTGAAAACTCTGAGTGTCTTGCCTTGGAGTTCTCTCCCTGAGTTCTCTTTTCTCCTGAGTTCTAAACTATCCAGGCCTCCAAATGTAATGACACTGGTTCTTCCTTAAGGAAAAGTAAATACTTTAAGCCATAGAGTAAAGTGAGTGGGCTTCTCCCAGTCAGGGAGGAGGCTGGAGCAGAGTCTGTGTTTTGTAGGTGGGGGAAGCAGTGGTATTGACCTGTGGACCCCTCTTGCCCTTCCGCTGGCCTGTGGTGGCTTATACTAAGAGGCAGGGGGAGAAAGGGAGGCCAGGAACTTTGTGGAGAAACATAGTGACTCTGGTGCCCCTTGAATTGTCATTTGGCTCTACATGGCGTGGTTGAAGTGAGGAAGGCTACCTCACTAAGCTTTAGGCCATTGGGGAAATTGTCCATACAATTCTTGGATGTTGTGGTGACAAAAAATCGGATGCAGATGTAGAATTTGGGTGGTCATTCTGAGAACTTATTGAAAATATTGCTAATGACTAATATTTATGAGCACTTAATATGTGCAGGGTCTTATGCTAAGTGGTTTTCAGGTGAGAAAATTGAAGCTTAAGAAGGTTGGGTAACTGGCCAGAGGTCATAGGAGGTAGGAAGGGTGAATCCAAATCAGTTCCATCTTGAGCCTAAAACTCAACCTCTTAATCATTATGCTTAAGTTATAGCCCAAATGTAGTGCTGTATAAATAAGGTAGTGAATGTATGTGGTACCAGTGGGGTAAGTTGGGACTCATGGATAATCATTTAGTCTGGATTAGAGGGGCCTTTCCTTTTGCCATGGCGAAGTAAGTTTCAGATGTATTAAATATGAGAGCTAAAAACAAAAGCAAAACACAAATCAGTAGATGCAATGGCAGAAGTTCGTAAATATAATAAGTGATGTTATAAGGCAAAGAAGGACTTTATAAAAATAATTTAAAAATATGACAGAAGATGGATAGATTTGGCCACAAAAACCCTCCAACATTTCTAAATATCAAAACTATGAGGAAAGTTGAAAGACAACTGGGGGAAATGTGTATAGTCTTTGTCAGCTAAAAGGTGCATATCCCTAAAATATACTGCATTCTTACCAACCAAATAAAGAGACAAACACTCTAATAGAAAAAAGGTTAAGATCATGAATAAATAATTAACTTCTCTGTTAATAGAGAAGAAATACAAATGGACAATCAGCAAATTAATACAGGCTTAATCTCACTAGCAATAAAAAATTAAATTTTAATTCATGTCTGTTTTTTTAGTTGTCAAAGAGAAAATAAGCTGTTAAGGACATTAGTGAAATTCACCACACTTTGGGACATTTTCATATATTTATGGCAGATTGTACTTGTACAACTTATCTGTAAGGCATTTGTCTGACATGTATCAATGTTTTAAATTTGTTCACACTCTTTGTCCTAAATTCTACATCTAGTAATTTGTTCAAGAAAAATCATGTTAATAAATGTATGCAATGGCTTGCCTCTAAGGACAGGTATTGAAAAATTAGAAACAATCAGAAGACTCAATATTAGAGAATGGTTAATTTAAGTTTTTTACTTTCATCTGAACAGTAAGGAATCTAATAGAATTTATCCAGTCACTCAAAATAACTTTGCAGAATATTTGATGCCATGGAAAAATGTTTAGTATGCATCCCTTAGTGAAAAAGTAGACTACTAAATGATATACATTTTTTTCTAGAAATTATATGTTTACACATTTCCTAAAATGACTAGGAAAAAAAGACACAAAAATGTTAATAGGGTTTATCTCTCTGACCGAGGAGATTATATATATATATATATATATATATATATATATATATACACATAATATATATATATATATAAACACATACACACACACATATGTGTATATGTATATATATTATGTACATATATATATACATTTTTTTCCTTTTTGGTGTTTTTTTTTTTTTTGGTAATTTTAAAATATTTTACATGTATTTTTTGTAACCCAGAACAAAATGGTATTAAAAAGTAGACTGCCTATTTTCTATATGGTTTCCTAAGACATGGTGTATTTGTGTGTGTGGGAGGGCTAAGGACCAAGTGCTATGAAATATATCACCTGAAATATTGCTTTCATTTCTAGTGTGTTATTACGGTTTTGGGAAACCTAGTGTATTCTAAGGAGCAAAAAATGCATGTAGACGCAATTTTACTTTGAGAATTCCAAGCTAAGGCAGAGAGCTATTAATTTATTACGTATATGAATATAAAAACTAGACAACAAGATGTTAACTTGACTTGTGAAGTGGATTCACTTATGGAAGCAGAGGTCGGCACGGGTCTCTCCACACCTTCCAGTGCGAATTGGACTGACATCTGGATTCTCTTACATTCACATTTTCAGTTTTCAAGTCCCACTCCACCTTATTTAACCAGATTGAAATTTAGGACTAGAGTTTAGTAATTAACTAATGTGTGTGTGTATGAGTGTGTGTGTGTGTGTGTGTGTGTGTGTGTGTGTGTGTGTGTGTGATTATATGTGAGGAGATGGGCATTACAAGCTTTTTGGTTTGTACTTTTGAGGTGAAGCTTATTGCTTTGATTAGTTAATGTTCTAATTTGGGTTGAGTTTATCAGCTCTGTTTATGATCACTTTTTCAAGAGTTTAATTAACTACTTACAGAAAAAATCTATGCCATGCAAATTCATGCCTCATTAAATCCTGGCTGGAGACCGTTTAAGGCAGGACTGGGATCTCCTTGCTAGTGGTCTACTGGCCCCACTGTCTTCTGCAGTTCTAGGGCTAGGAAGTAGAATTCTGGATTGCTGAACCCCAGAATCAGAACCCTGAGCTTTTAGAGTATGTTCTAGAGGTCCAACAGAATGTTTACCTATTACCGTGGTCAGGGAAGGATTACTAGGCAGTTGGTAGAGTTCATTTGATACAGTCTTACATTATCTTTGGAGAATTCAGAACAACTAATGTCTCTTTGCCTCTCCCTCTAACCAGGTGTTTTTCTGGTAGTGTTTTTATTTTGTATTTGTATTCCTTTGCAGTTTTCTCTGTTAGATGTCAATCTGTGTTCAAATGAGCCATTTTTTCAAATCAAATAGAGGTATCTCAAATTTTATCTCTTATATCTAGATAAGAACAAGTCCACCCAGCTGTTACATCTGCCCACATTAAAAAACAAAACAAAACAAAACAAAACAAAACAAAACAAACCAGTATTCTGAGCACCTGGGTGGCTCAGTTAGGTAAGCATCTGACTTTGGCTCAGGTCATGATCTCACAGTTCGTGAGTTCAAGTCCCACATCAGGTGCGCTCCAGACCTGGCTTTGGGTGAGCATGATCCCTGCTTCGGGTGAGCCCTTCTTCCCTCTCTTCCTCTCCCTCCCTCTCTTTCTCTCTCTCTGTGCCCCTTATGGGATTCTCTCTCCCTCTTTCCTTCTCTCTCTCTGCCCCTCACTCATGTGTGTCCTCTCTCTCTGAAAAACAAAAACAAAAACAAAAACAAATAAAAAAAACCAAACCCAAGTATTTTTTTTTATCATTTTATAAAGATTTTAAATAACACTAGAATAGACATAGGAGACTAGCCCGTTTGCCCTCTTGAAGTTTACTCGACAATTAATTTCTACCTGTTAAGTGTCATATGATCCATGTTATATCAGCAATATAAGATAAGAAAGTTAAGACAACATGGAAATGTTTGTGTGAGTCAGTATTGGATGACTTATGAAAGTTCAGATAGATTCCATCTGTTTTTTTCCTCTGTACACTAGTTACCTAAAGTGTCATATATGGGGAGGGAAACTAGGATTTGGATTTTTTTGGATTTATATATTTCTCTAGTGCTGAATGGTGATATTCTCAAGTCAGACCATCTCAGTTGCTCTTTGTGGGAGCAAGAAATGGTGCAGTATGTTTAATTTGGCAGCCAAGAACCAGTGTACCACACCAGTGGCAGAGTGGTATGGAAGCTCTTTGCTCTGGCTTGAAAAATGCAAGCACCTTCTGCTAGATAAATCAATGTGGAGTGGCCCCAGATCAAGTGCCTTCATATCAAAGTGAGTGGACTTCATTTTAGATCTATGGGGAGAAGAGAAAGTCTAGAGGATTGGAGAAAATCCAAACCAGTTCATCAGCCCTTAATGTTTTCAAGAACATTTTATTTTGCTGCAGTATCTAGTACAGGGTTGAAGGCTGCCTTGGTGAGGGATGAAAAGCAGAGCTATTTAGGACTGGTGACTTCATAAGCTTTAGAATATGGACCCAATTAAGCTAAAGACCTTGAGAAAGGTGTGCCTTTAGGGTATTTATTACAAGTCTAGAGTATTATAAAATTAAATAAATCCTTCTCTCTAGAAGGAACATCCACATTTGTGGCCATCTATAAGAAACATACTGATTTATTAATAACTTTGTGTTGGAAAGCTCAGCTCTTCACATTTTTAGCACAGATCTGGAACACTGTTCTTCCAGGGTCCTTTGTGAATAGTGGAAGTCTGTTTGGGATGTATATAAGAATGCAAGGTGAATTGCATTTGGCTAATAGTAATTAGGTCAGGAATAACAGTACCTTATATAAATTATGAGTTTTTCTTTTTCATGCAAAAGAAGTCTGGAGACAAGCACTAGGCTAATGTCATGACCTTGTGGTGTCCTCAGAGTCCTAGGTTCTTTCCAGCTTCCTGTTCCTTCATCAAGAGGATGGCTTCCATCCCTGGAGATGCTTCTTGGTCCAGGATAACTACTGGAGCTGTAGTCATCATCACTTCCATGCCTATGTAGGGGATGAAGGGCGAAACGAGGAGATCCTAGCTGTCTGCCTCTTTCTTAAGAGAAAATCTCTTCTTGTAACTCATTTTCAACAATATCCATCTACACGTCATTGGTCACTCTGACCTGTAAGGGCATATTTTAGCCACGCAATCCCAACTGGATTCTTTTACCAAGGAAGAAGGGAGAATATACACTGATTGGGCTATTAGCATCTGACAAAGCAGGAGTTCCAGGAACCTATGTGAGGCATTTCCTGAGCAAACCTGCCTGCTCCCACTTCTGATCCTGAAGGCTTTAACACCCTTTCTCAATAAATTCAGAGCCTCCCAGCATCCTGTGTGATACAAGACTAGTTCATCTATAAAATAGGCACACCTCAGAAAGGTTTACCAGGGGCCCCGGGGTGGCTCAGTTGGTTAAGCGTCTGACTCTTATTTTTGGCTCAGGCCATGATCCCACGGTCGTGAGATTGAGCCCCATGCTGGGTTCCATGTGTTGACGGTGTGGAAACTGCTTGGGATTCTCTATCCCTCTCTCTCTCTGCTCTTCCCCTGCTCATGCTTTTTCTCAAAATAACTAAACTTTGAAAAAAAAATTAAGTGCTTCTTTTTGAGAGAGAGAGAGAGGGAGAACTGGGGAGGGGCAGAGAAAGAAGAAGTCAGAGGATCTAAAGCAGGCTCTGCACTGTCAACACAGAGCCCGATGCGGGGCTTGAACTCCCCAACTATGAGATCATGACCTGAGCCAAAGGCACCTAACTGACTGAGCCACCCAGACACCCCAATAAACTTTTTTTTAATGTTTATTTATTTTTGAGAGAGACCGAGCGTGAGTGGGGGAGGGGCAGAGAGAGACAGACAGACAGACAGAGAGACAGAGACAGAATCTGAAACAGGCTCCAGGCTCTGAGGTGTCAGCACAGAGCCTGATGCGGGGCTGAAACTCGCGAACCGTGAGATCATGACCTGAGCTGAAGTTGGACCCTTAACTGACTGAGCTGCCCAGGTGCCCCAACTTTTTTTTTTAAAAAAGGTTTACCTTGGGGAGCCTGGGTGGCTCAGTCGGTTGAGCGTCCGACTTTGGCTCAGGTCATGATCTCATGGCCCATGGGTTTGAGTCCCGTGTCGGGCTCTGTGCTGACAGCTCAGAGCTTGGAGCCTGCTTCTGGTTCTGTGTCTCCCCCTCTCTCTGCCTCTCCACCACTCGTGCTCTGTCTCTCTCAAAAACTAAATAAACATAAAAAATAAATAAAAATTAAAAAGATTTACCAATGGGCTGTGGGATACACAGCAATCTAAAGAGGAAGGCAAATTGGCCCTGGATGCTGGAAGTAGACATCAAAGGCAAGAGTGTAAAAACACAATTTGAAATATTGTCATTGATGTAGCCAGTTCACCTAGGACAACAGGATGTGGACATGGTTAAGTCTCAGATCTCTGATTTATCCCCAGCACAGGAGTTTCCAGACTAATAGCCACTTTTTACTGCACACTTAATAGGGCCAGGTGCTAACCATCCATTATATCTAATCCTCATATGACCTTGCATGGAAGACATTGATATCCCAGTTTTTCAGCTAGGGAAATTGGAAGTCAGGGGGTTAGATCACTTACTCAAGTCACACAGCTCATAAGAGCAAGAGTAGGGAGGTGGACCCACACCTCTGACATCAAATCTGTGTCTCTCTCTCTCTGTTGCAGGCTGGCGATTGGATGCTGGTTTAGGAAAGACACTGAGATTCTGTAGAAAAAAATTTGATGGCCTTGTTCTCATGATGGGAAGTGGTACTTAGGATGGGTTGAAGTATCCCTGCTCCTGATCAATGGCAACTGTTCCCTGACCATTCTCCATTGCACCCCAGGTCCACTGTTGGGTGTTCAGAGAAGCGAATTCCTGGCCTCTTATTTTCCTCATTGGGTCACATTTTGTGCTACCTTCATCCCCATGTGCCACTCTAGAATGGAGAAAGGCATCATAAAAGCAATCAGTATATATTCTCATATTTTTTCTTCATCTAAAAAGATGAAGTCATGGCATATGGTCAGATTGCCAGCACTGTTAATAATAAACCTCATATAATTAAGCACTGATTTATTCCTTTATATAAGTGAAACAAATTGCTTTAACTGCCTTTGCTCAAGACCATCCAGTCAGATGGATTATGAATAGGAAGTTGAAACTAAAAATTATGGGTGCTCATATTTCACTGTGGTGGAGGTTTATTGGAGGCACAATTAGAACCCTAACTAAATGTGTCCTGTGTCCCTTTTGATGGAGAGATCAGATATTAATCTGGGGATATGACTAATTCTCAACACAGCTGCTCTCCTTGCTCTAATATTCCTGCTTTAGGTTCAAAACCTGGAAACATGTTTAAAAAATTGATCAGAGCTTATAATAGCAATAATCACCTTGAAATTGGTTGTTACTCTGGTTAATGAACTGAGTAGTAGAGCATAAGCCTCCCTCTGTGTCCCTCAGGCCTTTAACTAACAAGCTGGTTGTTAACCACTGGGTTTATTAAAAAAAAAGAAAGCTCTCTTTAGGGGACTGAACTGGGAAAAAGTAGGAGGCTGAATATTTTCACTCATGATCCTTTGACAGCATCAGCCACCTCCAGCAGCCAGACCCCTCTCCCACCAGAGCCAAGGCTGGGATGATCCAATGGAGATGCCCAAAGAGTGGTCCAGGAGCTTTTTTGAAATGCGAAATCTCAAGTGCCATCCCAGACCTGCGGCACAAGGGTCTGTATTTTAATAAGATCCCCTGCTGAAGAAGCCCTGAGCTGGGTGACTCCCCTTGCTCCAAGCCCCAATTTATGAAACTGGGACCTCATATCACAGGCTTCTCTGCAGACTCTCATAAGGTCTCAGCAGACCCACTGTTTCTGACCTCAACTGAATCCCCACAGAATAAGGCAACATGCACCAAAGCATGGATCATGACAACTACTGGGGAATAGACCCTTCATAAATAGCTATTTAAAAAAGCTATTTCCCCAAAACTCATCTCCTTTTAAGGAAGAATTTCTTACAGAAAGGGGAAGCCCGGCTTTGTAAGGGTGCTGGGATTGTCAGGCAGCCTCAAGTGGTCAAGGCAGTCCCTGTGGTTCAGATGTTATCAAGTAAGGGGCTCACACTCTTAGAATGGTTTTGTTCTAATTTGATATCTTAGTGGTTAGATTAGACCTCTTGCCCTTCATTTAAATGCCACTGACAAAATTACTTGCTTAATGTCTGAAGAGAAACATTCCTTTTCATAGAGCCTGCGGACTTCCCAAGACCCCTAAGCAACCCTTTCCAAGTGAGTAGGGTTCAACTCTATGCTCTGCTTCAGGTCTAATGAGCTGCTGTTTTATTTCTTTGCTCTGTTTCCTTTTCTAACTGTCCAGGGCAAAAGATTTCCTCAAAACCTTAATGAAACCCAAATCACAGACTATGTTTTATTGATGTGCGTGCCACTGTTCTGGAATGGTGGGATGATAGGTGAAGGGAGCAGCTTCAGGGAGCCGCGGAAGGCTGTGGGAATGACGTCATGGGCTAGGGAGGCTGTGAGCAGTTGGAGGAGAGATTCTCCTGCAGTTTGGCATCCACAGATAAGCCTGGGAGTAAAAAGTGACATCATCTGGGTTAAGCAGAGCATTGGAGATACGAAATATGAGGAGCCAGCTGGGGCCAATCCACTTCCTCACTTAGACCCCCAGAGTCACTTAGGTTGTAAGTCAGGCTCCGTGAAAAGACGCTGGGGTGAGCTGTGCACAGCAGTCCTACCAGGACGTCATTTCCCCACCGCTCTTGATAGAAACCACCTCTCCCCTTCCCTTCACTTCCTTTGTGGTTTTTGTAGGTGTTGGGTCACTCAGTGTGTATGCTGCCCTCCTCCCAGATTTACTGGAATTTAATTTTTTTCACTCTAAGGAAGGTAGCCCCTTAATGACCCCTTATTTCCTTAAAAGGAGGGATACCTTTTATGATTTGTTGGTTGTGAACTGGATAATAATGTGATTCTAGGTTACTTTTCACCCATAGTGATTCTTTAAAAATTTTAAGTTACAAAGAAGTCTCATTTTGTACTTCTGCATTGCAAATTTTTAGGAATCCAAGCAAAACAGCCTGTCTTTCAATCTGTGTTGTATTCTGTAAGACATTTCATTTTCTTTAACGCACATTGTGCCTTTGCTCTTTTTTCAAAACTGGAGATTTGTAGACAGTTGCACAGTGTTGGATTTAGAAGGACCCTGTGTGGGAGCTAGTCCAGCTCTCTCATGTAATAGAAGTGGAGCTCTAGCTTTAGTGGGGTTGCAACTTACACCAGGTCACAAAACTAGTTGGTGCCAGTGTTAGAATCCTGTTTCTCCTTTCTTATACTGGATTTTGAAAATTGTACAACGAAAGAATACTTAGAAGGAAATTCATTCTTTGTCCAAAATGTGGCAATTCCCTCCCTCCCAATACTCTCCCCACCCTGCCCATTGCCATTTATCTATAGATTTTTTTGCCCATTCAGAAATTTAAAAATATAAACAAATTAAATTTATTAGTGCTTTTCTTTATGTTGCCTATGCATTTTTGTCATATTTAGGAATGTCTGTTATACTCTAAAGTTATTTTGAAAAATGTTTTCTTCTAGTGCATTTATATATCATAGAAAGGGCTTATAAAGTAGCAAACTGCTACCACTCTATACCTCCCTTGCCTTTCTTTGTTTTCATGGCACTTGTTATTCTAGACCTAATGGAATGTATCACAAAAGGAAGGACTTTGTTTTGTCCTTTACAGGACTTTGTCCATAGTAGATACGTCAGAAGTTTTCATTGTTGAAATATTTTATGGGTTTTTTTTTTGCCACATTTAAATGCGCTTGGAATTTATTTTACAGTAAGGAATAAGGTAGGTCTTCAATTCTACTTCTTCCCCCTTTAAGTATCTCCCTTTTTGTCTTTGGTCAACTTTTTCATTAGTAAGTTCATTCTTTCCCCATGAATTTGAAATATCATTTTTATCCCATAATACCTACCTGAATTTATTTGAGGACTGTGCCTCATAAATATCCTAGCTTCTTTAATGTGTTTTTCTCCAGTTAAGATTATTGTGTGTGTCATTTTATTGAATCCTCCTGATTTCCCTACCCTTGTGGTTGTTTTGATTGGGATTGGACCCTACTCCTTCTGACTCATAGTCTAGGAGTAGTACTCCTGGACTAAATTAGCTTGGAATATAAAAGAAGGCATCTGAAGAATAAAGAAAATCATTATCCTCAACAGGATTAGATGTCTGAATTCAGAAATAACCAATGGAGTTGCATTTATTGAAGATATACTATCATATTTCATTGAATGAAAGATAACATTAATTACAAAACATTGCTTTATGTACCATTAGAAATTTTAAAAGAGAGGTGCCTGGATGGCTCAGTAGTTTAAGCATTGGCACAGGTCATGATCTCATGGCTCGTGAGTTTGAGCCCCACATCAGGCTCTGTGCTGGCAGTTCAGAGCCTGGAGCCTGCTTCAGATTCTGTGTCTCCCTCTGTCTGCCCCTCCCCTGCTCACACTCTGTCTCTCTCTCCTTTAATGTTTTAAATAAACATTAAAAAAAATTTTTTTTTAAAGAAATTTTAAAAGATTGTCAAGTTAACTATGTAATACCATCAATTGTAAGATGCATTCACTTTCAAAGATGTTAAAATGTGAACAAAAATGTGTCTTAGAATTAATGAAAGAGATTAGTGGAATGTATTATAAAAAAACATAATAGGAAATTTTCTTGCATAGTAATTTTTGTACTCTTTTTAAATGCTCTTCAAAAATCTCATCTTGTTTGTTCCTTATTACTTCTCTGTGGTGGGGGAAGGACCAGTGTTTTAATTCTCAGTTTATCTGTAACAACAATAGCAACATGTATGCAGCAATAACCATGAGTCAGGTGATATTCTAAGCCCAAGGTCATAAAATAAAGGGTAAAGTGATTTGACCCTGAGAAATTTGGTCCCAGAGTTCATGTTCTTTTTTTTTTTTTTTTTTTTAAGTTTTTTTTAATGTTTATCTTTGAGAGAGAGGGAGGCACAGAATCTGAAGCAGGCTCCAGGCTCTGAGCTGTCATCACAGTCTGATGCGGGGCTTGAACTCACAAACTGTGAGATCATGACCTGAGCCAAAGTCGGACCCTTAACTGACTGAGTCACCCAGGTGCCCTCAGAGTTCATGTTCTTAATCATAAACCTGCATGTGATGAGGAACTTGAAACCCAGAGACCTTAAAATATTTCCAGGATCTCTGAGTGGATTCTGACTCCTACACCGGCATGTTACATGCCACCATTTGAAAAATGTAATAGTGAGCACCATGGGTCATTATATTTTTAAACCTTTGGTTTTAGCTCAGAGGGGTCTACTAGTCTTGGCCTGTGGTGTTACCAGGAAGGATGATGACTAGGAGAGGGAGCATTCAAGCTCTTTAGACCAGAGACTTAGAAGATACATTTAAGTAATTTCTAAGTTCTCCTTTCCAATCTCAGCAGTTTACAAAACTATATACAAGGTAGAGGCTGGTTATTGGCTTGAAGTATATTTCTCTTATACTTTTTGCTTTTGTTATTTCTGCCTTGACTATAATAAAATATCTCCAGTCAGCCATGTGTTCATCAGAACTTTGGGTTTCTTTCCTGAGGCTCTTGCTTTGTTTACCCCAGGTAGAATCACCAACAGAGGCAGCTCTCTCTGAACAGAACTTCCCACTGAATTATACAGAACTGATTTTGGTTGACCCTAAAAGGACAGTCCTTATAGGGTGAGGGATGCAACTTCTTTCCTTGGAGTTAATTATGGTGATTATCTGCATGTCTGTGTGTAAAATTTCTGTGCTTACCTGGAATGATTTACTTCCTGAAATATCAACTCATCTAAGTTTTTGAAATCCTTTCCCTCCACAAAGGACTCAAGGGCATGTAAATGAGTGATTTGTGAGTATTCACTTTGCTTTTTGGGGTATAGAACATTCCAGATGGAGTGAGACAGCAGCAATTGCTTTTACGTCTTTACTTGGACTTTTGGTGCCAATGCCTACTTGAATAAGGATCAGGTTGCCTTTCTCCTTGTTCTGGAGAACAGATTTCCTTTGTTTTAAAACAAATATGGATGAACCACTTTCTCTAATGCTTTTACAGAGATAGGTGTCAGGATGCACCGGGTTACCCTACACTCATCATTAAAACTGAAAATAGAAGTTACGAGAAAGGAATTTAGGCCTAGCTAGTTCAGGCCTCATCAGCCCCTCCCCAGTTCCATTCATTAATCCCTCTTACAATGCCTTTTTCTCCCTGTTTTATCTCGGAGTCTAACTGACTGAGATTTTGGAAATGAACTTTCCTGAAATGTTTTGGACAGTGTGTCAGAAGTTCAAGATCACAGCTTCTCGACTGGCCATCAAAGAGAAGGGAAATCTTCTCTTACAAATGGGAATTTGCTGCAGTCTCATGTGTTAAACCTTAACCAATGAGCCCTAAGAATAGCTCCCCAACCTCATTAAAAAATTAAACAATTTCAGATAGAGAGTTAACCATGAGGCAAAATATTGCTAAAGTAACTGGTACTCCTCCCTGGCTCTGTAATGATTTCTTAACCAAACCTGAGGATGCCTCGGTACTTCTTCCATTGCTCTGCCTGGGAGCCATGTCACTGGTACAGAGGCTGATCCATTTTAGTGGTTTGATGTGACCCCAGAGGCTATCCTCTGGAAGCTGACCACCAGGCCTCCATGGGCTATCTGAGGGTTTTCCCAGCATTCTCTTTCTCAGCAGGGTTGTGATAAAGGAAACTATATTGGCCTCTCTTAACAGGAGGAGTATCTACTCTAAGCTGTGATTAACAAAGTGAGATGGTGAATTTTTCCATTGTTTCTCTCTTGTTGAGGACCCCCGCCCTGAAGTATTTTGAATTAAATAGTTCGGTCCTGAAAATGTTAATTACTATAATTTATTGGAGAACTCAATATCAGGATTCAGTTTACTTTGAAACATTGCAAATACTAAACACACATTGCCTCTGTGTGTTCAGCAATGGTGATTCTAATATGGTCAGTTGTTATTGTGGCTATGAAGCCTTATTAGGGTCCTGTAGAACTCTCTGGAATGTGTAGATTTTTACTCTGATTGCAGGCTATGGCTTGGCTTCTGCTCTACATTTATAGCAGAGGCTAAGTGTGTGGATTTACAGTAAGTTTCAGCAACAGTTGAACGAGGCAGTAAAACTAGTAGGTAGGGGTTGGGTTTTGGGCACAGACTGTGTGGGTTAAATCCCTGCTTCCCACTTACTATCTTTATGGTTTGAGGCAAGTACCTTAATCTCTCCAAGTTTTGTCCTCTTATTTGTGAAATAGGAAAATTAAAATAGAGGTCTGTATTTGTTTATCTAAAACTTTTGGGGCTAGATGTATTTTACAATTCAGATTATTTGATACCTTAGAAAAGTTAACTAGTATACATACTCTATTTGACATTAACCCCCCAGCAAGAGCAAGGCCTGGGTGGTATTCTGTAACCTATTAATATTTCTGGAGCAAAATGGATAACTATTCACACTAAATAAAGATTAGGAATAGGCTAACAGCAATTAAAATTAAGTTCAGATTTTATTGTCAAGTGAATTTGTGGCAAACTTATGAACAAACTAGATAGTTTCAGGGGTTTTTGGACTTGGGAGTTGCATATAAGGGATAATAAATTCGTACTTACTCTTAAAGTTATTCTTCTTAAATAAACTATGTGAAAAGTGCAGTGGTTTCTATATAATAACTTCCCAATAGATGTTAGCTAGCCCTGAGGTTTTAATCTTCTTGCTGGAATCCACTTCCTTAATGTTAGTTTGTCTCTGAGCATTCTGGCTGGTCATTTTGTCTTTGGGCCATCCTGTAAATATGTGTTGTTTCCAAGTACAGTGAAAGCTTGGATTGTGAGTAGCTCGTCGTGCGAGTGTTCTGCAAGACAAGCAAATATTTCTAATAAATTTTAACTTGATAAATGAGCAGTGTCTTGCAATAGGAGTAGTATGTGTCACCAAATGTCACATGATCACAACCGAGCCAATAGTTCTCTCTCTCTCTCTCTCTCTCTCTCTTTCTCTCTGTGGTATTGTGGGTGATTGTCAATGCAATGTCAGATTTCTGTGAAATCCTCAAAGGAGGAAAAAGTAAGTGTCATTTAACAAGATTCCTTGTTAAAGCTGCACGAAAAGAAAAAGATTCCATTGAGCCAATAGATAGCAGTGATTCCATTAGTGGTAGTGAAAGTCGTCCTACCAATCCTCCTGTCTCTTGTCTCCCTCACACCAGTCATGAAGGTTTTCAAAGGTAAGTACAGGTTAATTTGTTTATTTTCTTCATATTTTGTATTTTATTTATTATTTTGTATTGTATTACAGTATTATGATCATTTTTATATGGATATTTTTGGGTTATGGCACGAATCATCTGAGTTTCCATTATTTCTTCTGGGGAAATTCGCTTTGATATACAAGTGCTTTGGATTACAGGCATGTTTCCAGAACGAATTATGCTTATAAATCGAGATTTCACTGTATACCCAGATGAGAAGTCTTTTACTAGCTCTGCCTTTTAAGATGGTTCTTCTGTTCCACTAGTTCTAGAGAGCAGCAGGCCCATTGAATTTTCTGTAATGATGGAAACGTCCTATATCTGTGTGATCCAATATGGCAGTCAGTAGCCACGTATGGCTGTTAAGCACTTGAAACGTGGCCAGTGTGATTGAGAAACTGAATTTTGAATTTCATTTTATTTTAATTAATTAAAATTAACATAGCCACATGGGAGTAATGGCCACCACATACTGGGCAGTACAAGTCTAAAGAGACCTGGGCATGGGGTTTCATGCTGAGGTGACCTTGTCCCCTCTAGATGCAGAATTCTTTATCCTTAAGCTGCTGAAGTTGATGAGGAACTTCTCCTTCATTTGTTTGTTTCTTAAGTAGTTTATGAGTGTCTGCTGCAGATCAAAGTTTCTGTTAGGCACTGGGGATACAAAGTTTTTGCGCTAAGGGAGGACACACATATTTAAAGCATACATTTGTGAGCGCATAAAGTAAACATTTAAACACATGAACACTCTCTAATGAATCCAGTGATAGAGTTGCTGGACACACAGCCAGCCTGGTGGAGGGTCAGAGGAGACTTTCTTGAGAAGGAAGTGTTTAACTTCTTGTACAAGTAGAAGTTAGCCAAGGGCAATGGGCTAAAGGGAAGAAGACATTCTAGGTGAGCATAAGAAGAGACATGGAAATGAAAACCAGTGTGGTATTGGGCAAGCTATCCTTTGTTGATATGGCTAGAGTGGCTGAGGTTGGGGCTGGTGGTCAGTACATGCAAGGCCTTTTATGCTACTGAGTTCTGAGAGGCAATACTCTGAGCCTAGGCAAACTCGAGAAGTGGAGACTCACTCTTTCATAGTTTTGGTTAGGATTAGTCAGGAAAGCAAAAATCTATGCTACATACTTCAAGATGGAGGAGGTTTCATGTTGGAGATTGGAGTCCTATATAATGATTAGGGTCTAGAGAACAAAGTTAAGGCCACTTTGAAGAAATTCAGAGGATTACAGGAGGACACCACCAATCATCTTGGCCGTCTGTAGCCCTGAAAACCATAGGCAAGAATCCACCTTGGCTGTTTGCTCTCTTCCAATGCCTGTGTGCCCTGCTGCAGCTGGAGGACAGTGCTCTTCCTTCCCTTCTGCCTTCCAAATCTTATGTCCATTTCTTTCAGTGGTGGAATTTAGCAAAGAAATCTGTGAATTGTAGTTTCCAGGCCTTCCACTCTTGAAGTGCAGGGAAGGGCTTAGATGAGCAGGACAGCACTGGGTGGTAATAAATAGTATAAGATACAACCATTTTCTGAAGTGCCTAAACTAGTAATGTCACCTATAGGTAAGGTGACCACAGCATTTACCATCTAAACCAGGTCATTTTTGAAAATGAAAGGGGCTATAAACTTTATTGATAGGTTATTAGTTGATATACAGAATTATAATCTGTGACTATCTCCGGCAAATAGAAATATGTGGTTTCCTTAGATTAGGGCATCATTAAAAAATATGTAATTTTTTTAAGTGAGGGTAAATAGAAGAGACAACAAGGAAAAAATGTGGGTAATTGTTGAATCTGGGTAATAGGTACCTAAGGCTTCATTATACAGTTCTGTCTTCTTTTGTGTGTGCTTGAAATTTTCATAATAAAAGTTAAATAAAGAAAGAAAGTACCTGAAATTGAGATTTAATTGATTCATATATATGTGAAGTATATGTATATATGGATACATATGAATATATATTCATATGTATAGTTGTTAATATAACCTATTCAGAAGATGGTGTTTAAAAAAACTAATATGTGTGATCCTTTAGGACCTCTGAGAATAAAGTTTTGTAACCAGAAAGGGGAGGGGGGCTTTGGGTTTGGGTTTTGGGGCTGTTGGACACTGCATCTGAATTCTGTTTAAAGTTGCTCAGTAGGTCTTTAGGAGTGGCTTTGATAATTAGTCCAGAAACCAAAATTGCAATAGAATTAGCCCCTCAGATGATTTAGCATAGTCCCTGGTGTCTAGAAAGTGCTCAGTAAAGACTTTTCAGTCAACAAAGTAAGAATACCGCTGTGTTCTCCTTTTGCAGGAAGTAAGTTTAAACTCAGATGACAGCTGGCAAGGCTGGGATAAGTCTGGGAAGATAGCTATCTTGATGTCAGGGACCATGGCTGTTTTTTGAAACATGAAGAGGTTGATTGCATCATGCTCACTTGATTTTGTAATTTATCCAGTTGAGCTCTTAACTCTGCTTTTGAAAAAATAAATTTATTATGAGTTCAGTGGAGCCCTGGCTATTGTTTCTCCAGCCTGGAAGCAGATGTGTCTTTGGAGCATGCTGGTTTGGAGGACCCACCAAACATCCCAAGGAACTAAATGTGAAATGAGCAGGGAATGTTGGCTCCCATCTCAATGATGCTTTGTGATCTAAGAGGTGTTTTCCATTTTCAACAATGTGCTGCAGAACGGTCTGTAACAGTCTGTTGCAATTTTCTCCCCAAATCTCCCACATTTCTGCCAATAGTGAATTAGACTGTCATTAGCTTCACAGATGTGCTTTGATCCCTACACGGCTTGTCTCCTGGCGGGGAGACATCTGAACCATTGATGCAGATTTTCTAAACCTGGAGGATAAAGCACAACACAGTGCAGAGAACGTGGGTGAGGAGCCTGGAGCCCTGGGTTTGACTTGCATTTCTGTTGCTAATTAACTGTGTCATCTTGGGTGAGGCACTAAACTTCTCATTGTCTCAGTTCTCCTATCTGTTAAATGAGAGGATCGGATGGGTCCCTAAGTTTCTTTCAGATTCTTTGTTAATGAATGAGAAAACTCTTCAGGTTTAGAGACAGATGCTATCTCACTACTGGGATTTGGTTGTCTGAATTTACAATCCATGGTGCTTTTCCGGCATAACGATTAATCCTGTTGGGTTACTAGCTCACTGGTCCCCAGTATGCTGCCTGTCAAAGGGTGTAAGAGCTCTCTGGGCTTGATGATGGATCTTTTGGGGGCATCTCTGTCCTTCAAAGACCTCATTGTTTAAAGAAGGAAAAATACATTTCTGAGCTGATAAAGCTCTTAGTGATCCTCTAGGGACTTCTAGTCTAAACCTGGATGTATAGGGCAGGAGCCCAAGACCCAGAGAGGGTAATCACTTGGCCAATGCTATGTTTGACCCCACTCTGATCTGCCTACCATTAGGCCATAATCCCAGTACTCAAGCTTGTCAGCAGCCCACACCTCGTCAGTGGAAAGATCCTTGGTGATTTTAATTTTACCATAGACAAGAACAAGATCATAAGGAGTGCAGGTGCTTCTTCAGGCTCAGGGAAAGGTGTGGCAGTGGATTTAGAAACCCTGGCGGAAAGTTCCCGTGTCACTGTGTACAAAACCAGACAACTCACTTACTTGTATGAACCTTAGTCTCATCTGCCGAATGGTAATGGTAATAACACCTTTACTGCCTACCTCTCAGACCTTTCACGCAGAGCTCATGGATATGATGGGACAACTCTGATAATTAAATAGATTTAAATAAAGGATAATAAAACACAGTAATAAGCACCTGTTGAAAATTTTTGACATGTCAGGCAATGTTTATGCCCTTCAAGTACATTTGCTGATTGAATCCTGAAATAATTCCATTAGGTAAGTGTTACAAACGTAAGGCTTTTTTTTCTTTTTTAAAATAAATTTAAAACAACTAAGATTGTTGAGCTAATGAAGAGAAGTGCTGGGTCTCACACAAAGGCAGCCCAGGCATGTACTATGAACCACATACTAGAGTGACTTATCTTGAGTTTTCAGTAGTCCCATGAAATCAGCAACCATCTCCTGACTACTAAATATACTGTTCTGAACAATGCTGGATGATATCTTTGTATGACTGGTGCCAATCCAAGCAACTCATTCCAAGATAGGTGATGAGCACAGCACTTTGCTCACAGGGCCTTTTCTGCCCCAGAATCAGGAAGTGTGGATGACTGGGTTGGAAAATGATGATTATTGAAACCAACTCCCAACTATTCACACCTCTAACCACCTCTGCTCACACACCCACTCAGCACCCTTGCTCATCATCTCAGTAAATAATCAGTATCTCTCATGAATAGCCAGAGATGTAGCTGGGAAGGAGAGGCCAAATCATGCGCCTTCTCTGTTTGTCTGGAGCAGTCATGTATGGGATCAGTTTTCAGACAGAGGGAGGCATATCTATCTCTTATCTGTTTTTCTGTATCTGTCTACCTACCTATGTACCTACCTACTTTTGAATTATACTCTTAAGGGGCTCATTTCAGAGGTTTTGATTTCCAGTTATTTCCTCCTGACCCACCAGTTTAGGCAATAAATTACAACAAGGAATCTTTAAAGTATATGTTTTAGTGCACTTTGAGGGAAAGGATAGAGAATTCACAATTGACCACTGATGGACAGGGCATCTTCCCCAGCAGGGGTAACAGCTTCTGATACTTCCTCCCCTTCGTATACACCTTGAAATGCCAGGAGATAGTATGCAAAGAAAATGGAGTCCTTTGGACAAATACTCCTACACTTCAAATTTGTTTTAACAAACATCCTAACCATATGAGAGAGAAAATACCTGAAATATTTGTTTATGACAGATAAACCTATGTGTATATATGTGTGTATGTGCATATATATGTATGCATTTACATAATAAATACATACAGCTACATATAGGTAACAGGCATGTATGGTCATGTTATATTTTTATTTGCTTAAAATATCTAAAACATTAACATGTTGATAATTTTCTAATTATAAAAATAATACATACTTTGAAAATATAGAATAACAATAGAAAAAAGTCATCCCTTCACCTGAAAGTAGCCACTGTAAAGATTTTTTTAAGTTTGTTTGAGAGAGAGCATGTGCATGTGCAAGTGTGGGGGAGGGGTAGAGAGAGAGAGAGAGGGAGGGAGGGAATCCCAAGTGGGCTCCATGCTGCCAGCACAGAGCCAGACCAGGGGCTCAGTCCCACCAACCATGAGATCATGACGAGCCGAAAGCAAGAGTCGGTCGATTAGCCGACTGAGCCACCTGGGTGCTTCGCCACTGTAAAGATTTTGAGATGTGCTTCAGTCTCTTCTAGGAGGAGGGAGGGGCAGAGAGAGAGAATCTTAAGCAGGCTCCACACTTGACTGAGCGACTTGACTGTCCCTCTCTTGTTTTTTAATCAAAGGAAAGCTTGTGCATAATTTAAAAACTCAAATAGTCATACAAAAAAGGCAGCAGATCCTTGCTCCAGGCCTATTGTCAAGTGAGGTTTCTCAGAGGAAATGGTTTTCAACTGTTTTGGCTGTCACTGCTGGTATTTATTACCATATTTATATATGATACTTCTTGTGCTATTTTTAAATTTTTTTAAATCTTTCTTTAGTTTTGAGAGAGAGAGAGTGCAAGCAGAGGAGGAACAGAAAGAGAGGGAGACACAGAATCTGAAGCAGGCTGTCAGCACAGAGCCCGATGGGGGCTTGAACCCACAAACTGTGAGTCCATGACCTAAGCTGAAGTCGGACGCTTAGCCAACTGAGCCGTCCAGGCACCCCTATGTGCTATTTTTGACTTACCAAATGTAGACATTACCTGTTGACTTCCTACTAATGTAACCATTTGGGTCTCTTATAGCCCCTCTGCCCTTTCACACACATTCACACACCTTCTCTCCAACCAGTACCTTTTATTGTAAATCAAGGTTTACCTTTTATTGTAAATCAAGGTTTACATATAAATACTCAAATTCTGACTTCAACTCCAATACATGTGTGTAACGGTTTTCTCACACCAGACCAAAAAGATAATAGAGAAGTTCTGGGAGTCTAATTTCACCTATTAAAAAAGTTACCTTCTCTGTTCAGTGCTAAGACTCTTCCTTTCCTTTCTTAGCTCTGCAGAGCAAATTGACTTACTTCTGAGAAATTCTAAGGAGGAAAATGGGGTAGATCTGATGTGTGATGGTGATAGTCTAGGCAACTAGACCCCAAGATTCCTTCTTACCTGAGCAGTTTCCTGTTAAGAACTTCTTGTTTCTTCTGCGTTTCCATCAAGTTTTAACTGAGACCATTTTGAATATAATCCATTTATCTTTTGGCTAGTTCTTTACCTCAGAGAAGTCCTTCCCAAGGAATAGAAGCTTGGGCAGTTCAAGGGAGCAATGCATTTGTTGATTAAAGGTAACACCACTTGGTCTTCACAAATCCTTACATCTTAGTTACTGGGTAATATGGATGTTCTTTCACTTGCTTACTTCTGTTTAATTAATCTCTATATCCTCAGTGCTAGGACATAATAGGTACTCAGTGAATGCTTAGTGAATTAATGCGTACATAAGTTATGTCCTGGAAAGGTAAATAAATTTGATAAATGAAATACTATTTTAAAAATGATCCGTATCATAATTTCAACCTTGTTTTCTCTTCATCTCTGATTTCTTGTTATGTCAGAAATAGCTCCTGCTTCCCAAATATTCCCTGTGCTCCCCTGTGATTCTCAGCTTCTCTTGCTTTAATGTGAGGCCAGATGAGTAGTTCTATCCAGTAGGATATGAGCACCAGTGATGGGTGTCACTTCTTATCTGAGACAATTATGAGCTAGTGTTAATTCTTCCTGTCCTCTCTGTCCTGGTTTGGAGGAGGGGAAGGGGTGGCAGCTAAGAAGACTGAAAGGGTAGAATGGTCCTATAGAGACAGCTTGGTTCCTTGAGGCACTGGAGGAGAAACAAGAAGAAGAACTGCCTCACTTGCCTCCAATAGGGATGTAAGGGAGAAAAAAATCATTGTGTTAACCATGGAGATTTCAGGGTTTCTTTGTCATTACAGTGGAGCCTAGTCAATCCTAACTAATAAATACTTCCCTTGGTTGTTTTATTCTTATGAGCATGTCTGAAGGAGAATGTGACTAATACCTCTTTCTCAAACGTAAGAATGTACAGAATCCTAGAAAAAAAGGGAAAAAAAGTCTCTTGGACCATTTTATTTAATAATTGTTTCAGGTAAGTACATACATGGAATTAAGGAAAACCTCTTTATGCTTATAGCTTTTCTGTAACTCCAACATCAAAATTAAAAAAAAAAAATCATATAGATAAGCCAAGTCACTACAGTTTGTGATTGGTAGTATTTTGTTGAGATAAAATTGTGTGCATTTTGTTTAGTTGTTGAAAAATGCACTGTCAACTTTAATTCTATATTTTAGTCATTTCTCTATTTTGATGTCAGTGACTCTTAATGAAGAGAATCCTTGTTGCATAAAAATGATGTAGAAAATTGCTTAATAAACTTAAGGCCTTTGTTTGCTAGTTCAGGATAATTGGACCTTTCTTCTAGCCCAAACTCTACATGGAGCAGTCCGCAAAAGAACATTTCAGTGAGCTATCTCCTACTCTATTAGCTGTCTTATTCACTGGGAGGAAAGATTAGTATTGCATTGTTAGTTAAACCTCCGTTAAGTGGATAAGTAATCCAGTCATTACTTGAATTAGGACAGAGAAAGTATTTGTTGTGCATTTGCTGCTGTTTACTGCTAATCAACATTTCTAAATGGTTTGGAGAGGTCAGGGTCCACCCAGTGTCTCTCCTTACAGTGGGTTTGTCCTGATTGCCAGAGCAAATTTCTTCTTGAGTCAGGTGTACCTGACAACCTATCTTGCTAGTAAAAGAGAACAAAATCTTCAAATTCTCATGGATAGTTATTTTGGACCCTTGAGAATATGTCCAGGGAACTAAATGTTTATGAACCTCTAATTAGTACCATAGTTGAATTTGGGCTTTTGGAACCAGACAAACCTAGATTCTAATCTTGAGTTAGTCTTACAACCTATTGAGCAAATTATTTACCCTGCCTGAGTCCCTGTTTATTTATTGTAACAGGGACATGATACCTATTACACGATATTGTGAAGATGAAGTGAGATATACATGCTTAGCACATGGCATATGATGTCATTCAATAAATGGAAGTATAATTACAACTCCTCTAGTTAATTAGTTTGGTTAATTTTCTTCCGAGTATATCTGGGTGGCTCAATCTCCTCTCCATTTTGTTTTCATACTCTCACATCCTTAGGTGGTTCCTAAGGCTTGAAGAAAAAGGAGATACTCATCTGCAGAGTATTAACCTTAAAAATGAACCTGCTGTGTTTCAGCACATAATCTCCTGGCCAGCTACATTAGTCTTTGGTAGATTGGTAGTACTGGAAATTACACGGAAATGTAAGACTGAAGAATATAGGCCCGTTAGGAGTCTGCTTTCTTCTTATTGAAGTACAGAAATGTGTATACTGTGGTTTTTTTTCTCCCTTTTTTTGGAGGGCAAGTAGCTATCACTGTGGCTGTCTACACTTGACATTTTCCTGTTCTGTAATTAGCATATTTTTGTTCCAGGGAGTTCTGAAGAGCAGTCTCTGGTTTATAAACTCTCAAGTTAGAATCTGTGGCTCTTCCTTAGTGGGCTCTAGCCTCTACCGGCACCATGGTGCTACTCTCATGAGAGTTGTCATTTAGAGTTGTCAGCATATCTGAATCTGGAAATGGGAAAGAGAAGGGAAGAAATCATGAGAAACTCAATGTACCTTATGATCAGTGTCTAGTTTAGCCTCCCAGAAAGGTTACCCTGCGTAAGGGTAACCACTCTACCCCAAAGCATCAGATTATTACTTCAATTTCTTCATTTTACTTCAGGCAATTTTAGTTAGTTGAGTAGAGATTCCTGACGGCTAACCCATTTCATCTGCTAAAAGTGCCTCAGGTTTTGAGAATGTTGGAGCCTAATAAACATCCATGTCTCACTGAACAGTTTCTTTCAGATTTCTTTCCTCCAAACACCTAGCTTGGCTTCCTTATCTGAACAACTTGTTATTTTGAGTGATGGTAAAGAATCAGAAGAACTCCAAATCGTGGAGTGCTATGAGAGTTGAACAGACCTAGGCAGATTCCTGCGTGAGGAACTGAGGGCAGCTTGAGGCCAGAGACCCCAGAGGAGAGGGACACTAGTAAGATGTCAGAGACACACTTTATCAACAGTAAACTCTCATTTATCATTTGCCTAAAGTAATTCCCAATACCAAGAAAGAGGGAGTGGGAAAGGTAGAAAGAGAAAAAATTCCTTTAGCTAATCTTTTTCTGGGTCTTCTTATATCTTGTCATAATCCCTTCTGAGAGGTGACTTTGAACGTTTTTGTATTGTCTCATCTGTAAAATGGGTCGAAAGTTCTGCTGTACATTTAATAGAAGGGCTATAAAGATGAAATGTGCATCTGCTTTCAAAAGAAAATGCTGTACGAATGCGGAGAGTTAACCACCATTGGCTCTGGTGGCAGACAACGGGGAACACATGAAATTAGCTCGTTCTCTCTTGCCACTTGCGAAGAATTCTAGGAAGTGCATAGTTAGTTGCTATGACTGGAGGAGGAACTGATTTCTTTCTGCTCAGTCCCCTTTTACCCATGAAGTGAAAATCTTTTTATGGACAGCCATTTTAAGAAATTAAAAAAAATTTTTTTTGGACAGTGATTTTTATGGTTCCCTTCAAGGAGTGAAGAATAGAGGTGAATCTTTGATGCCATTTTTCCCTTTGATTTTTTTTCCTTGGAAAAGGGGTAAATTTTGAGTCCCTGAGTTTTTCCTAGGTCTTACTTAGCACATGGGTATAGCTCTTGAGCAAATTCAGCTTGCTCTGTTGTGTCTTGAAACCCTTTTTGAGCTGAGCCAAGGAGCACCTTGGGCACAGCACAGTGTCTCACCTGCAGATGGAAATGGACACAGGATCTTGCATTGCTGTAGACTATAGTATGGGACCCGGTGGGGGAGTCTGAGTTCTTTTCTTGTCTCCATCATTGCTGGCTGTGTGATCTCTGGCATCTTCTCCCCTACTTGCCTCAGTTTCTTCATCTGCAAATGGGGAATAATGCCTGTGCCTTTGTCAGACAGTTGTGGGGATTAAATGAGGTGACAGAATTTCTTCATTTTACTTCAGGCAATTTTAGTTAGTTGAATAGAAATTCATGACGGCTAACCCATTTCATCTTCTAAAAAGTGCTCCAACTTTTGAGAATGTTTGAGGCCAATAAACATCCATGTCTCACTGAACAAAGGATGTAACAAAGTGACTCAGACATAGTGAACACCAATATTGTTAGCTGTTGTGAGTGTCTAAAGATCCTTAACTTTTTGGCTAAGAGATGCTATGCTAAAGATTTAGGATCCCCTGCAAAATAAAAATCAACTTGAAGCTATATAAAGCACTATTGATAGTAAATACTTTAGGACAATGGGGAAACAGGATTTGACAAACAAAACTGATTTTGTGCTGGCTTCAGAAATTTGCCCACTAAAAAATGGTGACAGACATAAGAGGCCAAGCTCTTGTACTGGCAGCTATGTACCTGCTTGACTTTCGGGGGGAGTATGGGATATATTTTCTACTGCAGTGCTGAAATATGAGGGGGAGAGAAAAATCCCATTAAGTCTAGATACTTCCCATTTTATGGGTTAAGACAAAAGAGTGGATGGGATGTCAACATCAAAGTATACCAAGGGAGTAGACTCAGACTGTAAAGGATTTAGTACTTTCAAATGATTTCCATGTCCAGTGATACTTGAAGTGTTTTTAACACAATTCCATGGTATCTATGCAGAAAGATGCCATTTTAAAATAATGACTGTGAAAAGTTATTTGTCAAAACTCAAGTAACTAAAGCAAACACTTTTCTGTGCTTGACATTTATTTGGCTAATTTTCATGTATCTGTACAGTTTAATAAAGTCAGCTGTAACCTGATCCATTATATAAACTCAGAACATATTTTATCCACTTATCTCAGACCCTGTTATCTGATATTAGTGCGAAAGGAAGGAGTTTATTCTCTTTTCCTTGGTACTGTTTCTATGATCAGAACTCTCCTTTAAATGTGGCTGGATTTAGGCTTTCATTGTACGTCCCAAGTGGGTTCACCACTGTTAATGAAGGGAAGGGGTTCTAGTGATTCTCTTTATTGCCAGATGCTTCCTTACTAGTGCTGGAGAAGGAAACATGGAGATCCATTCTAGAATGTGACTTCTCTCAGAACCCCCTTTCTGTTTCTCTTTTACTAGGTAAGGTAGATATGGTTGCAGAACTTTCTTAGATTGTACAGAGATTTGTTCCTTCTTTCTCAGGATTGTTTTCCTTTCTTCTTCTAACCAAGCCTTGTAACAACCCCAGGAATTCTGGGACCTGATTTTCCTTAGATCATATTAGAGTAGGGCTCTTCTCATCCTCACATTTCCCATAGAGACCTCTTCTCCATTCTCTTGAAGCAGGGAATATAAGGGTGAACACTTTGGGTTTCTCCCACTCTACTTGCTTCTTTCCAAGTGTTGGAGTAGTTAACTGGGTTGCTGGGAGGCTGACATCCATGGGACAATATTTAAGTCAGTTATTAGTATGGAATGGTGCCTCTGCCAACATCCAGAGCAGATGGGCTTATGCACTTCCAGTCTCCATGGGGTCAAAGACTAAACAAGTCCTCTACTCTCTCCTTGCCCTGGCATCTCTACCTAGTACTGGGCCATGTGTTAGGATGGGTTCTCTAGACTCCATCTTCTTATTGACAAGTCTCAAGGATTAGATAAGAGAAGGAAGTTGGAGAAGGTTAGAGTTGGAGAAAGAAGCTTCTACTTTACTCCCAAATGTAAGCTGTGCCCTTGTGCCCAGCTTTATCATAGAGCCCAGTCTTTGGGTATGATTGAGTATTTGTTTGTATATTAATAAAACCAATGCTTTGACACTCCTTACTCTCATGATTCTTGGGTAGATTGGCTCAACTTGTCAGAACCCAGGAGGACAAATTGAGACTTAGGTCACAACCCCAACTCCTCCTACAAGATACAAACCCAGGGGCACCTGGGTGGCTCAGTTGGTTAAGTGCCGACTTCGGCTGAGGTCATGATCTCACAGTTCATGGGTTCAAGCCCCGCATCAGGCTCTGTGCTGACATGTCGGAGCCTGGAGCCTGCTTTGGATGCTGTGTCTCCCTCTCTCTCTGCCCCTCCCCTGCCCATGCTCTGTCTCTCTCTCTCTCTCTCTCAAAAATGAATAAACATTAAAAAAAATGGAAAAATAAAAGATAGAAACCCAGTAGTATCATTTCCATTCCCTCAGCTGTTCCAACCTCCAACCAGGTGGGACCTTGTCCCTCCTTTTCTCTGCCCAGGTTGGCTTTGTATAAAAGCTTTGTTTTTGTTCCAAGAGAATGGCCTTGGCAATTCCCATCCCACTCTTCTAAACTTGAGTTGGAGCTATGGCTTAGGTTCTGAGCAATGTGGTTGACTAGAAAAGGAGGGAAATAATAGTTTCTGGAGAAGTGACTTCACCAGAGGCCTGTTGCAAAAAAGGAAAGATACTTGTACTCACTCTGGAAAGTGGGGTTTTTTATCTAAAAATCTGGTGCTGCCATGAGTAGCGTGGAGCTGACCCGACGGTCACTCAGCAATATAAATTTCACTTAAGAAAGAAGGAAAGGAAACGGTGATGATGCTGTTGAAGGAGAGGGGTATAAGGCTTTCCCATGGATTTTTCTTAGGGCCCCCACTTGAGGTACTGCAGATACTGAAGGGAAATGACAATGGAGACTCTCAATAGCAACAAAGGCACATTGCTGACAGGTGCCCAGGTACATTGAAGCCATTTGGGAGCCACGTCCCATTGGCTTGGATATAGAAGAAAATGGCTTCTATTGAAGAGACACCCTACCTTTCCCAGAGGGAGACAAGTGGATACTAGGGGCCACAGGGACAAGGAGCTGAGCTCTGGGATACAGAGCTTACTGTCACCTCACATAAGGTCTCTCCATTTAGGGGAGTGTGGTTCAAGACCAGTCCTATGATAGCTGAGCAGATACCGGTGGGAAATGCAATAGGATCAGAAGGTGTGTGGTCCAGTACGAGTAAAAGCAAAGCTTCTTCTGAGTGTAACTTTGAATGCTAAGGAGGAGGGCGGCTCAGGTGAGAGACATATGTATTTAAATTCTGTAAGGTTATAAGATCTGAAGTGAATGTCCTGGGAGAACAGTGTGAAATGACTGTTGAGTCCAAACCAGGGCTATTTTTTATTAAATATTAATGCCACACATTTCTGCAGGGTTCATAGAACAGATGTTAGGCCTGACATTGTGGCGATTTAATTGACTAAGAATATTTCCTGTCATTTTTATCAATGTCTGGCTTTCCAATGTCTGTGAAATCTGAAAATATAAAACACAGGAAGAGATAATTAATACTCCGTTTCCATCCGTGGTTACCTGAATATTGCCCCCTGGAGAAGTTGTAGCTTTCTCCTGAGTATTTTTCTTGGAGGCAGAGACAGGCTGAGCTGACCTAGTCTCCCTGCAAATTGTTCCACTGGGCCTGTAGCTGGAGAACAGCCCACTCTGTAAGCGCAATTCTTTCTTTCCTGTTGGTTTTAAGAAAATAAGCAACTTCTAAATAAGCTTTGCTTTCGTGGCAAAAACTCCTTGGGGTTCCGATTTTTCCCTTTCTTTCTAAATCCTCCCCTCCCCCACTTTCCCAAGTCCTTTTGCTCAACATCTTCCTAGATTTAAAACAACAACAATAAAAGGCTCTTTGACAGCGAAATCTTTGCGGAGGGACCTTTCTAAGTAGAATCCAAGGAAGTGGATAGGACTTATTTTGAGCAAATTCGCAGTGACATAAAATGTGGCTTATGGTGATTTAGCATCAGGAAATATTTGCTAAGTAGAGAGCTCAGGAAAGAACAATTCTAAAGTGATTCTTGGTCAGGTGCAGCTTATAATGGGCCTATTCATAGGGAAAAAAAGCCCTAGGTCCCTTCCTCACAAAAAAAGCACATTATTTACATGGAAAAACTGTGGTCACACATTTGCCCTGTAAGGAAGGCCATGTTGCTTTACATTTATTAAATGATTTTGGCCCGCCATGCTGAAGTTTCTGTTACAACCTCAAGGGAGAGCAGCTCATGGTAAGAGAGGGAGAAAGGAGAAGATGTGTTGTTCTCAGCCCTGGACATTAAATCATTGCAGTAGTGATTTTAGAGGAAATGAGGCAAAATTGGGCTAAATGAAAACCTGCTGGTGTGGCCTGGGAATTACCCCTAGCAGCTCAGGGAAGGCCTAAACACTGTACCGTCTGTACCCGTGGGTCTGAGCTGTTGCCCTCTGCCCAGGGATTTTGCTCTCCACCTTAAAGGTGCAGGCTTGGCCCACCTGTCTGCTTCTAAAACACCCTTGTGCTCTTGTTGTCAAAGCGAGTTGGCATGTGTCATTAGCTGAGGGGAATTAAATCCTGAGCTGTAGAAGTGTAAGGCACTTTTTGAAGGTAGTTTTTAGGATGCAGAGAGAAGTGACACTGGTGTGAGAGGGAAGCCAGAGTCTACCCTGCCGTCTAATGTGATACGAGAGGAGATGACATGGGGGTCCTTGGTGGAGACTCACTGCAGCGTGTTATAGAATATGCTTTAAGGAAACAAGACCAGGCCCCTCTGTGTGTTATAATTTAAGGGGCACGTGCATCTGAGCCCGTAAGTCCACTCTTAAAGCTAGTCTTTGGGGGGAAGGCTTGATTTCTGAAGGACCCTTGGTAAAATACAAATGTGCTATCTTGGCTGCGACACCAATGAGTTGGTGAACCCACAGCATAGATTAGTTAGTGGTTTGGGATGTCGAGAATAGGTTCCTGCAGTGAGAGGACATAAAATTGGTAAATTTTGAAGGGAGGAGGGGGGATGGGGGAGTCCTAGGCATAGATCTTCCCTCTATGGGGTGCCACACAGTCATGTCCAGGTTGAAGGTACAGCAGGAGGACACTGAGTACTTGGAATCTCCATGAAGAATGCTAACGAAAGGAGGATAAGAAGGGTCTGAGACACATCTTGCTCTCTTTCCCAGGGCCTGTCTTGGATGGCTCATGTTTTTTCCTACCCAGACAAGTATCACCACATACAGTCCTTTTTTAAAGGATGGTAAGCATTCTGTTTTCCTACACCTGTTCTTTGGTTAAAAAAATGGGGACCCCAAGCCTAAGCCCCACAGTCGTAAGGGACATTTATGACATAGGAAGACTGAGACATTCTCCAAGGCCAACACTGAGCATCAGACCCTGCTTTCGCTGCTGAATTTCCAGCACCGAAGCTAGAAGGCAGAAGTAGCAGGCCTGGGTGAAAAGTTAGGTGATGTTTATAGCCATGGAACCAAAATACAGGAGGAGGCAGGTGGGTGAAATTTGCCTAGGTTGCCTCCATGTGTATAAATCATGAGCTTTTAGTTCGTTTAGGGGAAAAATCAAGCATTCCTGAAACAGACCCATTTCCCCCCAGCTTTTTTAATGTGCCTTTTCCTGGATTTTGCTTTCAAATCTGCATGAATTATTTTTCTTCTATTAAATATTAATGTGCCTTTCTAAGTAGAAAAAGGGGGCAAATTAGGTCTGGTACGCATGTTCCCTGCTACTATTTACTGCTGCTGGGGGATTGCAGCAAATGCCAGCTCCCAGCACATTATTAAATCAGGCCTGCACTGAGCCCAGATGTTATACCGGAGCCGGTGCAGTAGATACAGGTTAAAACCAAACAGCAGCAGGTGCCAGGTTCTCTCTGGTGGGGCTTGCCTTCCCACATCCTTCTCCCTTCCCACCCCCCCCCCCCCCCCGCCCCCAGTCCTGTGTGTGCCCTTTGGCAAATTCGCCATCAACTGGGTGCAGCTCGCTCTTCCTGGAGCAGTAATTGTGTAAAGGGGATTTATTTTTTTAAGCCTGTTATTTTTTCCCCAATGACTCTTTCTACTTGATTAGTTCAGGATCAATATGTCTGGTAGGCAGAACGTGACGGGGAGGGTGATTTATCAGTGTCAGGGGTGGCTCTGGGCTTTGTTCATGTGGCTCTCCTCTTCATAGTGACTTCCCCCTCACACCGACACACATGTGCGCGCGTGTGTGCGCGTGCACACACACACACACACACACACACACACACACCACCACCACCAACAACAACAACAACACATCCTTCTCTCTGCTCTTCTCCTTATCTAAATTCTACTCATATTTGTGACCAAGATGAATTTGGCCTTCTTGCTGAAGGCCATCCTATGGTGTCTAGTTTGTGACCTCCAATGAAACTGTGATGTTTCAGATGATGATTGTTACATGGTATGGGTTATGGTTCCCCAATAGTCTGCAGGCTTCCTGAGGGAAGGAATTATATCTCAAAAATATGAAGTGTGTAAAGAGCACAGGATTTGCGGTCAGGATCCTGAATTCTGACTGTGCAACCTTGGCAAATTTTTTAACGTGTAGGATACAGTTTTACTATCATCACCTACCTTCCTCCTCCTCATCATTTCTGAGACTCAGATCATTGTTTCTCAAATTGTAACATGCATATGGGTTTCCTAGGATCTGGAGTGGGCCTGAGATCCTGTGTGTCTAATGGGCTCCCAGGTAATGTCGATGATACTTGTCTGCTTGTCACACTTTGAGAAGCAAGGTCTCAAAGTGAATCCTAAGTGAGATAATATATGTGAAAGTGTCTGGTAAACTCAAAGACCCTGCCTATATCATTGCTAAACCTTAAGTGATCCTTGTCTCTTATTTTTTATCCCCATTTCAAATTCATCGGCAAATCCCACTGGTGCTGCCACAGAAGGCATCCTGAATGCAGCCATTTATGAGCCCCTCTATCACTTCCAACCTCAGCTAAGCCACCTTCACATCTCTTGCTTGGAGATTATTGTAGTAGCTTCCTAACTGGTCTTCTTGCTTCTACTCCTGTCCCTTTCCCACCCTCTTCTGGATCCCTATAGTATTTTCTGCATCCAGCAGCCATGTGATCCTTTTATAGTATAAATCAGATCCTAAAACTCTCCTCTCCCAAACTCTTCAGTGGCCTATGAGGGCTTGGTCAATATGGCCCCGACTGTTATTTGCAGCTGCCTTCCTTCACCTCCTTGCCTCTCACACTTTTTCCCTCTGCAAGAACCTGGCTTACTCAGTAATTTATCCAGCCCAGTTCTCAACTTCCCTTTCTGTAGTAGCAATCCCATCATTATTTACCCCCTGGCCTGGATTTATTATGTTTTCCATCACACCTACTACTACCTAACATTCCATCATGTATTTATGTGTCATCCGTGGTCTGTCTCACTGATGCAGAATAAGCTTGTGGGGACAGAGGGTGGTCTGGCTCGTTCTGCTCTGTATCATCAGCATTTGGAGCAGTGCACGGCACATAGTAGGCCCTTAGATATTTGCTGGATGAAAGGGTGAATGAATTATTCTTACTTAATTGAATTGCTATCTATCCCATGCCTGACAGAGTGACTACTTCATAAGCATTTGCTGAGGCAATCATCGTTGCGGTTTTTTAAACGGACGGTCCCTGGATGTCTGTCAGTGGGACAGTTACTCATGTTTATTGTGGGTCAAGTACACCAGTACATGATTGATCTTCATGATTGAAAAATGTAGACCTTTGAACAGGAAGTAGAAGCAAATGTCTGAATTCTGAGAAGCAAAATTGTGAGAGTTGAGATGAGTTACAGGTATCTTGGCCCCTCAGGACTGCTGATCTTTGCTTAATCGCTTCTTAGCCAAAATGATGCTACACACACACACACACACACCTACACACACACACACACACACACACACACATACACACACACACACACACACACACACACACACACACACACACACCTCAAAACCAGCCAGCCAAACCACACCAAAACTAAACCACAACAATAATGGAACTAAGTCCTAAAAGGAAAAGGACAAATTGAGAATCTGGGTTTCTGATCAAGTAAAAACGCTGTGTAAATGGGTGCACACAGGGGAGGACTTCTCAAGTTGGATAATGGAATCTCTCTTTACTTCAGTTCATCTAAAATAGCACATTAATAAACTGAACCAAATGTGGTGCTACAGCTGGTTTTATTGGTCATTAACATTTACAGAACCACGTGAAGTCATGTTTTCCAATTTCGAGATTAAAAGATTTAGCTGGCCTAATTATCAGCCTCTAAATGGGGACTGCATCAGAGTGCAGCCAGCAGAAGAGTTGTCTTTGCCTTCCAGGATGCCTTTGCCTTCGCCTTCATGGTGCAGGTGATTGAAGACAAACGTGTTCAGTGATCCTTGGCTGGATTTGACCCTACAGAAGGGTGGCTACTGGCAGCTTCCTGGCCTCCCAGTGCATTGTCTACAGTTTAAAGGTGCTGTATTTTGGGTTCAGGAGGCTACCTTGTACACACAAGCAAATGGCATCCATCCTTGAAACCTGAGTTATTGCTCGGGTTCTCATTGGTTTTCTGTCTTCTGTTCAGTGAGGCCAAGCCATTAATTGTGTGATTAAGTGTGATTAAAACCTCTACCTGAATGAGATTTTTGGTAAATGAATTAACTCATCAGAAATAGTGCTTGCCAGACCACGTGTCTTGATTTTTGGTTCAAGAAATACGGCAGGCTTGAGGCAAAGGCAGGGGAGGAAAGTAAGTGTGAGAAAGGAGGTGGGGGGGTGCACAAAGAAGAAAATCAACCAGCATTTTATTGAAACCTTTCCCTCACCTCCCTGCCCTGTGCAGGACACTGAGATAAGTGCTCTGGGGAGACCACGGCAGAAACACACACAGAGACAGCCATAGACTCAGTTTTTGTGGCAGGGTGTGCACTGTTTGGCCCCGTGCCAAGGACAGTGACTCTCTTGGTGAGGATTTGCACCCAGGGCCTCACAGGGATATACTGTTGATGGGACTGACTCCATCAGTGTTATTTCTCCCTCCTGCCCACCCTGGACCACTTGCACATGCCCAGCATGGGAAGCCATCAGGGAGGCAGTTGCCCAGAGGGAAATGTGACTGCCAAGGTACAGTTTTTCCTGAGGCCATGAAGATAGTTTCTGGTTGTTGTAGCTTTACTTGTTTCCTGCTCTCCAGGCACATTCTAGAGAGTGCTTCTGGACTCCGGCAGGGCGGGGGGGGGGGGGGGGGGGGGGTTGGGGGGGTGGGGGGTTGGGGGGGTTGTACTTACTCTGCACTGTGAGCACCTAGTTTTGCTGAATGAGTCTGACCAATCTCCAATCTGGGTTAGAATTTTCTTTTAATTAGGACTCAAGGAGCAGGGCAGGCTAGGGGAAGGGGTTGAGATCTGAGTGACATCTGGTTTGGCAAATGAGAGACTGGCTGAGTCTTTTGTTCTCTTTGGGCCGAGCTTCCTAATGCGCAAAATGAGGACAGTTGGCCCATCAAATGACCTCACATTCTATGCTTTAATAGCAACAGTGGGTGGCCATGGGTGGTCCTGAGTGTAGGATGGCTGTGACCATCTCTATCTGTAGTAAGAAATCTGGCAGCATTATTGAAGGTGGATGGAAGGAGGGAGAGACTGAAGACAGGAAGAACATTTAAGGAATGCTTACATAGTTCCAGATCACGGTTTTAGTTTCTACTGCTTCTGACTTTTTTTTCAGTGTCTCCAGACCAGTGTCCTCCTGATCACTGATCCTTGCTTTTTAATTCCTGTTGGTTATGGGTTGAATTCTGCCCCTCCATACACACCACCTTCCCTTCAAAAAAGATATGTTGTAATCCTGAGCTCCGTACCTCAGGATGTGAGGCAGTACATTTCTGCCATTTAAGGCACTCAGTTGGTGGTGCTTTGTTATAGCGGCCCTAGCAAACTGATACAATATCTTTCTGCTCATCTGGTTTCATACCATTGGCAAGCCGTGACCACCAGCACACTGATTTCTTCTCAGTCTCCCCCAATGTGTTAGTCCTTGTATTGTAAAACTTAGACTGTGCTTCCTACCTTGCTCTTTCTTGGGTCTATCCCTGTATTTTGCACGTAACTCTCCACTTAGTGGTTGATGTGTGTGACGTGGGGAGGTAAACGTGGTGGCCCTACAAGTGAGCAGCTTTATCCACCTCTGGGCTTTCCTGTTATGCCCATACTCTGCTGCCACCTATGGTCTCTTGGGGTCTAAGTCCCCCACCATGTTTTGAACTTCTCATTAACATGTGAAGCTGAATCAGAAGGCTGAAGGCCTGTGACTTGAAGTTCCTTTCTTTACTTTTCAGATTTGTTTGCATATAATTACAGCATTCTTGATCCTGTTCCCAAACCATCCCAAATGCATTTACTCCAAGGTATGGCTCTGAAGTTGGAGATCAAGTTATAATCCAGTGACACATAACTGAAATAATGTGACAACTCTGAACAATACTAAATTCTCAAATGTCTAAAGTAAACACAAAAATGTAAGAGGCCGAAGGGGCTATATGATCTATTAAAAACCTAGTTTCCTTATGGTTAATTTCTCTTGTGGTATTCCAATATCAGCTTTCTCTTTAAATTTCTTTTTTAACATGGGCACTGGAATTTTATCATAAGTATAAGATATATTGCTTTGATCATTTCTGGCCTATCTTGTTTTACTAAAAGAAGCCAAAAGAGACACACTTTGCCATCAATCAACAGACATGCATTGACCTTGTGCTGGGTCCCACAAGCTCTCTGCTGGAAATGTAAACATGGTCTCTGTCCTAAGTGAGTTGGGGAGATAAGGCACTCACATTCCAAGTACTTAGAGGACAATTAAATGCTAAATAGTGTTGAACTGGCCTCGGTGCAGTAGGAGTCTGATTTCATGGAGTGGTTGGGAGAGGTTTCCTGCCTGGATAACATGTAAATTTAGTTTGTTGCTGAAAAGGTCAAGATATTCTGCTTTCCCTTTCACCTCAAAAATTTCCCTCTACCTGCCTGTGTTATTGGTTGGTTGATTATAAATCAGACTCCAAATAAGAAACACAAAATGGCCTGAGGTGGGAGCTGTTGGGAGAAGCTGTCACCCTTGATGCAGTAGTGGACACCTTATTCATCTGAGACAGATAACACTTAGAAATCATAAAAATAACAGTCTCCTATTAGTCTAGGCTGTCTCTTAAGATTCTGTTTCCTACACTTTACTTACCAGAAGATCCACAATTTTCTAAGATACACATAAAGTTTAAACGAGGCCACTGGGAGTTCCTTTCCCATTTTCCTGGTGGGGGAGATGGGAGACCTGTTCCCAGCTTGGAATTTGCACAGATGTGTTTCCAATAAAACACAATTAGGCCTCATGTCTCCATTGTCCCCTTCCCATTCACTGTGAGGTGGTGCAGATGAAGTGTGAGCTCACACGCAGGATAATAAAGCCATCGCTTGCTTCTCCTCTTCGCTTAGTTTCCTTTACAAAAGTGCAGATTTAATTTGAAGTTTGGAGAAGAGAGGAAGGAAAAGCAACTTTCCAAAACATGAGACAACAGTTCTTTCTAATAGGAACCACATTTTCCCTCTAAATTATGGTACCTGAGGGTCCCTGTGCAAGGGTTGAGAGGTGATGAAGGTAGGCTTGGGGAGGGTTTGGGGAGCTGTGGTGATATTTTGGCCCATCTGGGCTTGCATCTCTTGGGTTTCTTGGGATTCATGGAATACATCTGACCAGAGTGAAATGTGAGAAACCCTTTAGAGAAGTGACTGTGGAAATAAATAGCAATGAATATTTATATGTCTAGACCAGAGGTCAGACCTCTTTTTAGTTTTCCAGGCCATTAGTGGGGTTAAATAAGGTCTACAGGGACCATAGGTTCCACTGGCAGGGTTAAAATCTAGGTCATAGGGGAAGGAACAAAGTAGAGGGGCTGAAGGGAAGAGGTAAAGACTTAAGAAAGAAAAGGGGATATAGGGAAAAAGTGTCCACAAGGGATGAAACAAGTAGTTGTAACCAGCAATAACTCTGACTCTACTTTAGGTTCAATCATTATCTTTGGCTTAACTCAGCATTCTCATATTTTTCTAATATGATTTTTAAAAGACGGTTAGATTTTTCCTATACTTTCTTTATTCTCAAAGAATAAAGAGTGGAAGGTAGTAGTCACTAGTGGGAGGGGAATCAGAGTTGATAAAGCCTGGGGAGCTCTCCTTGCAGGTGGAACTCTCTTGAGTTATGGGGCCAGGGTGATATAATGGAGCCAGGGGTGATATAATAGTAACTGGCACAGAGACTAACTAGTGAAACCTTCAATATTGCCCCTCTCCTACCCCATTCCCTTTGCTGCCCCCTTCTTCCTAAAATGGAGTCACGTTTGTTGGCCATCATGACACTGGAGGGGAAAATGGTTTCTGCCTTTCCAGGAATAACTCAAATCTTGTTTGGAAATATTTGGAACATGTTGGACAATTAATCAGAGTAATTTTCTTCCAAAGAGAAAGCAGAAAGATTTGGAGTGAGATTATTTGAATAGTGTTAGAAAAAACTATCCAAGAAAATGTCCTTTAATACAGATTTTAGTTTTATATGGTGCAAAGATTTTCCCTTACAAGAAAAGATTGGGAGATAGAAGGCTTTTGTTTGTTTGTTTTTGGTCCTTGTTCTTGTTTGTTTGTTTCAAGTTTTTATTTTTTAAGTCCAGAATCAGTTCCTTCAACCAACCATCCATCTGTCCACCATCTGCCCATCCATCTATCCATCTACCTATCCATCCACCCATCTACCCATGCATCCACCAGCAAACGTTTTTAGGGAGTCTGCTTTGTGCCAGGAACAGAGCTAGGCACTGTGGACAGAGAGATGAATGAGAAATGATTCCTGCCCTTGGGGAGCTCATAGTCCAGTGGGAGAGAGATATAAACATTAATTATACCGGTGTGATGAATGCTCTAATAAAGTTCAGAGCAGGGTGCTCAGCTTCCCCACAGAGCTGTAGGGCAGCCATCATCTATTTTACTTTAGCCTTCTAAAGGTCTCCGATTCCTCCAAGAGTAAACTCTGAGCCCCAGATCTCAAGGGTGCTGGATTAGGTGTAGCTTTAAAATAAGTCTTGCAGGTTGCAGCTGCTAGTGATTCAAAGACAGTGAAGAGAGAGGACTGTGAGACTAAGTCCCAGGGCTCATGGATTTCTGAATTTATGTTCTCTCAACTTTTTTCCTCCCTGGGGCCTAAATATGCTCTAATATGGCAGTGCTGCATTCCTGCTCCAGCTTGTCTCCAATCTGCTGTTTAACTTGTTTCTTTGGGAGGTCGCTGCTTATCCAAAGAGTTTCACTAAAAGCTGCAACGGGGTAGGGATTGATTGTGTTCCATATCCCTCACTCCATCACCCAAAGCCAGTCAAACAACAGCTGCTGAGGGCTTAGACCACACTGAGCAGATCTGCTGCAATTTCTCTGTCTTCTTTTTTGTCACTACTAATCTTTACACTCTAGACTTTCCAAAGCCAGACTGCGGTCAGGAGAAAGATAGTGACAGTGGGGATACACAAGTCCCTGGCAGAATGCTTTCAGGTTGAAAACAAATATAGTCAAATACTCTAGTGGGATTTTGTTTTTGTTTTGCCTTTTGCTACCAGGAATAAGAATGGGAAAAGGGAAGTATGAAGTTGGGAAAATTTTTGTTGTTACCGAGGTTTGAATATTTCCAATATCAGAAATTTGTGACATAGTGGAAAAGATGCTTCTATTGATTCCACTGAGAAACATTTTTAATGGTGTTTGCTACTGAGGAGAAGCTTTCCAACCAAGGGAGAAGGAACGTTCTAGATTCACATATCACCATGAATGCATGGCCTTAGAAAACAGCTGAAAATCTTGGTGTAGAGAGAATGTTTTCTTTACTAGTTTAATGCTCTCCTAAAATGTAAATTTGAGTTTGTTTGGGTTGTAGAAAAGTTGAGCTGCTTGGCAGACGTTTCTGTGAATTATGTGGTTGAAGCATATTACTGAGCCTTTTGGTGACCCTGAAAATGTGATTTTTAACAGTTAAGGTAGGAAAGAAATTATCAGGACTAGCTAAAAGGGAGGAAGATGGAACTGATATTTTTGAAGTCATAGGACCTAAATTTAAAGGCAAAACAATTTTAAAAAAGCATGGTGATTGCTTTATAAACTGTCATATTTGGGCCATTTGGGAAAACAGGTTGGAATTTTCAAGTTTTAGCACTGGAGGGAGCAGGTGTACATACAAATGTAAATCACACCCAGTCGTCCAGATGACTGGGGTGGATAGGACCTAGTGACACTTAACCATCTTATGCCTTACTACATCATGTAAGTCCTGGACTTAAGTCCCATAGCAGGTTGGAGCAGCCTTTTGAGGGCCTGATTCAGGGCAGGGGTATAGGAATTGACAAGTTGTCCAGTCAACAGTACCTGCATGAAGTTTTGAAACCCCCTGGATGAAGGTGCCACCGTGGTATAAAACCTCCTGTCCCATACTTGGCTCGCCCCTTTCCCAAGTGAGGACATACCTCATTTGGAGCACTAGTCACTCCTAACTCTACCAGCCTCCTTGCTCTGCCCTCCCTTCTCTAAGCCCTAGCCCATGATTGGTTCTGCCTTGCTTGAACCTTAACCCTCATATGAATAGTTCCTGAGTGTTTTGTTGTTATTGTTAATGAAATCTTAGAGTCATATTAATTATTGAAGGAAATCTGAGTACCTTCCCCAACTGAAACCAGAGAAAGATGGTATGGGAGGAAACCTATGAGAGTCTAATTCTGGGAGTTCACAACTTAATTCAAGCATATGTCCCTCTAATGACATGTGTCAGCATGTCTGTTATAGTGACTTGAGGAATATACACTGACTGCATGTGAGAATATTTATCTCCCATGTGACCCATTTCCATCCTGAATCTTCATCAGATGTTATTTTCTGCATAGGCCACACCTATGGCCCTATGCCTTTGCTCACGCTGTTCCTTCTGCCTCTGGTGCCTTTCTTCTACTTCTCCATCTATCAGGGTTCACATCGAGTCCACTTCTGTCTCTATCACAAGTGTCTATCAGAATGTTTGGCATGTCACAGGATTCCAAGTGAGAAACCAATTCAGTGAATATTTGATTGAATGGAAGGGTTTGTGATGTTTGCCATGGGAAATCGTGGACCATGAAAAAAACACTAAAAAATACTCAGTAAAAATCAATTCCTTTTTAGAATTATTATTGGAAGGCAAGTAGCATTTGGGAAGGCAGGAGGGAGGGAGTTACAGGTGGGAGAAACTGTAACATCAAAGGCATAGAGGTGGAGATGAGCATAGATTTTAGGTAAAAGTGAGATGTGACTAATTAGATTGGAAGAGGTATTGAAAGAAAGAATAGGAAATAATGTTTGGAGGGCCCATATTACTAAGCCCCTTGAGAGGTCTGGAAGAGATGAAATAGGTAATGAGTAGTCATTGAAGGTTCTTTTTTAAAAATTTTATTTAATGTTTATTTGTTTTTGAGACAGAGAGAGACAGAGCATGAATGGGGGAGGCTCAGAGAGAGAGGGGGGGACACAGAATCTGAAGCAGGCTCCAGGCTCTGATCTGTCAGCACAGAGCCCGATGCAGGGCTCGAACTCACGGACCATGAGATCATGATCTTAGCTGATGTCGGACACTTAACCAACTGAGCCACCCAGGAGCTCCTGTCATTGAAGGTTCTTAAGCAAGAAGTAACATGATGCAAATGGTGGATTAGGGAAGTACAACCTAAGGTAGAGCAGGGGAATGAGCTGTAGCTGTACTGGCAGAGACTGAGTGTGGTATAAAATGGGCTGTTGTGAGTCAGGGTTGGGGGGTAAGTTTGTTCTGGTAGAATTTGGAAGGAAAAAATGCCAGACTTGGTTGAAAGGAAGAAATGCCATACTTGGTTGTAGATGAGGAGAGCTAAGATTCTTCTTATTGACTGGCTTGGGATTAAGAACATCTAAAAGATTAGAGAAAGTATGTTATAAATAAATATACTTCCATCTTAAAGATTCTTTTTTTGTGAGAAGCCTTATTTTGTGAGAAGAGATGGGTTTTGAACATCTATTATTCTAGAGCCTTGACCAGATGAATCTCAACATTTGGCCACAAATCTTTTCTTTCTCTAGTGCAGAAAATGTTAGAAGCTTTTCTGCTAATTCTAGATGAAAAATGCTGCAAAATTTCCCTTCTCAATTTACTTTTATCAACTGTGTGTTCTATCTTATACCTTTTGTAACACTGCATATTATTAAATATTTTAATCTTTTTGTCAGTGATGAATAGAAAACAGTATCTTATTTTAATCTTGCATTTGATTGATGAATGATATTGAACACCATTTATGTATAAATTAGCCATTCATATTCCTTTCTACTTATACATATGTTATTGCCCTCTGTTTTTATAAGGGGATCCTTTGTCCTTTTTATTCACTAATAAAAGCTCTGTTTAATAATGAAATTAAGTTTTGTTCATCAGAGCTGATTTCAAAAGCCTAACTTTTCATAAATTCTAAATCTGAGTTTATGTGGATTATCAAACTATCCAATCTGTGAGTATTCAGGTGGTTTGGAACTTCCCAAATCCACCCTCCTTAATCTTCAACTAAGTTTTTTTGTGTGTGTTTTGTTTTCATATTTAAACCTAGAGTGCTAATTTAGAAAACCAAAAGTACCAAAATGTATCCTCCTCTTTTCAAATCTACATGTCTTTTTGGTGACTCCGCATCTCTAATCTACACAAAAATATAGTGTATTTAAAGTGAAGAGGTGTTTAAATGTAGTTTCAGCCTTTCCTTTGGAGTGTCCAAGATCATGCTGGAGTGGGATGGAGGAGGAGTACTGAAAGATCATGTGTCTGACAGGTGCTGCTATCTTGGTTCTCATATTCTGAACCCCTTAAGGGAACTTGACAACTCAACTGACCATTATGCCTGTTATGGGGTAAATTGTATCCCCCAAATTCATATGTTGAAGCCTTAAATCCCAGCACCTCAGAATGTGACTGTATTTAGAGATAGGGCCTTGAAAGTGGTAATTAAAGTAAGATGTGGTTATATGGGTGGGCTGTAATCCAATATAAGTGGTATCCTTGTAAGTAGAAGAGATCAGGATATGGACACACAAAGAAAGACCATATGAGGACACAGGGAAAAGGTGGCCTGCTGCAAGTCAAGGAGAGAGGCCTTAGAAGAAACCAGCCCTGACCACACTTTGACTAAGTCTTATGTACACCTCATAAATCATTCTCAGACTCAGTTCCATGGGAGCCTAGAGGACTCCACAGACGAGTTTTAGTAGTTTTGCAATCTTTTTATTTGACTTTCCCTTGGAGAATATATTTTAACTATTTTAAAACACTGTAATAAAAATAACACACATTCAGGCTTGTTTTATTTCACGTTTTAACATATCTAAAAACACCAGCATATTAAAATGTGCTGCTAGGTTAACTTACTTGGAATGAACATCAGAGTAAAATCCTGCCATCTGGATGTACATATTTGATGAGAGATATTGATATTCTGCACTGGTCTGTCTGTCTGTCTCTCTTAAATGTTGACATGATTGCTCCACGTCTCCACTGATAGAAAATTACACAAGTGCGTTTGTGAACACAGTACATTTGCACCTGCTCAGTTAAGTGCTACATCAAGCTTATTTGCATTTGTTCTCCTCATGGCATAAAACTTGTCTGTACACCCACAAGTGACTCTCTCACATCTTGAAATCATCACTTTAGAGCCAGAATGAATGTTTCCTTTTTGACTTTATGATTAGAAATGCAAGAATTTATTAGGTGTTACTAACAATTCAACTTTGAAACAGATATTTCCTACTACTTTTCTTGCAAGCTTCTGGATGAATTTAGTTGGACAGAAACCCAGGCTGTAAGGGCAGGTTGTTCTGAAACAAAGCAATACAAAACTATTGCCACTTGCAACTACTTAACCAGAATCTGTATTTTCTAAATACTGTGCGAGTAAACCAAAATGAAATAATAAATTGGATACTGAGGATTATATACAATTGTGATTATTCCAAATTTTTATATTCATCAAATCAGTCTCAGAGTGGTCAGCAATATACTTTATACTACATATACATGGCATATATGAACTCATTAAATAAGTATATTCTAGTGAATTTCTGCTCCTATTTGTCTCAAACATGAAGATTCCACATGAAATCTCATTTTCATTAAGGATACCGTTGCTGCAAGGAAACCCAGCAAAATTTCTTGCAGCTCTAACTTCCTCTAATCTTCCAAGGTGGGTGTGAACAGGGTTCAGGGAGGGGTAAGTCAGGTCATAGAAGGGTGGCTGATCACCAGTCTTTATGTTCAGCCTGGGAGCTTTCTTTTACCTTTTTGACAGAATGATTGAGTGTCTAGGTACATACCTACACCCATTCTGGGGCATTGCATCTGGTTGAAATTTCAAATGAACAAATGAATAGGCCTGTGAAAACTACATGGTATGTATAGGAAATTACCAAAGATGGCTACAAAGGTTTTGTAAATATTATTTTTATAAGGCATATTATAATTACTTTGAAACTTGCTAAAATTCCATTAAAATGTATTGCATTTCCCTGGTCACCTCCTCTCTGAAACAGATCTTATCTGGAGGCAGTATCTGAGAGAATGTGCGGGAGGAGTAGGGCCTGGGACCGGGGTTGGGGTTGGGTGGGTATATGAAGTGTGGGGAAGTGATATGGCCATTTTGCAGCCTGCATAGCGGATGTGCATAGTTGGAAGCAGGGACCCTAGTTTGTTTCAGCTGCCACCTTTAGAAGTCTCCTCACCAGAGCTTAGCATATTCCAAGGCCCTCCCTGAGTGTGGGGTATTGTGGCCTGGCCGTGACTACTGGCTCTGGAAGTAGATAGCCCCAGTGGTGCCTGTAGAGTATTCAGAGACAGAACAGAGGGGGAGCTAGGGTTGCACGTTTGTCTGCACCTGACTTTTTCAGTGGCTCCCCCCTTTAAGATGAGAAGTAAGGGTTAGGTTTTGATTGCTAGAAGGTAGTAGGTTCCAGGAGTTGCCTTGGGACTATATTCACCCACTGAGATGACTGATTTTAGGACTGAGTTTTTTTGTCTGGAGGACTAGTTAGGTTGAGGTGGCTGCTCTTCTGATTTGATCTTGGTTATTGGATTAGTTAGGATAAATGTTCACCTACATAAAATAGAGATTCTAAACAAAAGTGGCTTAAATAAGACAGACTTTATTTTTCTCTCATGTAATAGTCTGGAAGCAGGAGGGTCAAGGGCTGGTGTGGAGCTCTGTTTCACAAGATTGTCCAAAGACCTAACACTTTCTATTTTTTTCCCTCCATCTTTAGGGTGTTGCCCTTATATGAATGATCCTAAATGGCTCCCCTACATCCATGATCCAGGTAAGTGGATGGGGGAAAGAGGGAAGGGGTGTTGATCATTTAGGACCACAGCCTGGAAGTGAATGCATCACTTCCATTCACATGGTCTTGTCTAGAGTTTGGTTACATGGCCATGTATAGCTTCAGGGAAGAAAGACTGAAAATGCAGTCTTTCTTCTATGTCATGTGCCCAGATACAAATAGTTGGCTCTATTTCAAAAAGTAATAGAAGCATGAATATTGGGGGGTACAACTGGCTGATTCTGCTGGGTGTTTAACGAAGTATGAATGACCATGCTACTAGTTGGACTCTGCAAACACATTTTCATCGTAGAAGTAAATGGCCAAGGCTGAGAGGTATAGTGTCCAGAAGGTGAAGCCTGGTAGCCCCTGGTCTAATGGTATTAATTGATACTGCCACTATTAGTATTTGTTTTTCTGAGAGGCGGGCAAATATTCATCTAGGAGGCTGCCATTTATGAATGACTCCATGGATTCCTTGGTCTCTGGATTTTGGCTGATGGCAGACACAGGAAACAGATTGGAAGGCAGGAGGCAGTGAGGTACTCCCACTCGCTCCCTATTGGCCCCTGGCAGGCATGGCGAATTCCCTCTGTGAAGGTCCCAGCTCCTATCTAGCAACCCTCTCGTAGCTGTAGCTCTTTTTAGGTCCCAGAAACCACCCCTTCTCCTCATTTCTTCAAGTCTAGAGCTGGTAACTGCTTCTGCCTGCTGTTGGCCTTAGGTGCTTCCTTATTACTTATTGTTTTCCCTTCACTTGCCTATACTTTTGAAAATAGTCATGTTATGAAATTCTCTTCATTTGCCTTCTCTTTGTTCCTGGTGAATTCCTGACTGCTTTCTTGGTGAATTACTGACTGATGCAAACCTGGTTTTGGGTGTGTGTGGTCAGGCAAACCTAGCAGAGGAGAAAGGAACATGGTATTTGTGGGTATGTGCAAGGGAGAGATAATGAAAAGAGGTCTCTAAGCTAAGTAAAGAGAGAAATGAGGGCATGAGCAGGGCAGATAGATCCAAAAAGTGGAAGAATCTGTTGTTGGGAAATCCCTATGGAGTCAAGGAATTTGGGGTTTGGGGTACTAGAATGAGTGAGTGAGAAATTGGGGACTATCCTCAGAGAATAGAGAGCTTAAAATAGAGAATTTGTGACTGATGCAGTTGTTGATAATAACAATATTCAGGTCATTGGTTCTCAGCCCCAGCCTTTAATCAGAATTTCCAGGGGAGCTTGTAAAAAAATACTGGTGACTGGCTTCAGCTCTAGAGATTCTGACTGTAATTGGTCTGGTGTGGGACCTGGGAATTATAATTTAAAAAAACTATCTCAGATAATTCAGATGTATGGCCAGTGCTGAGAATCAGTAGTCTAGGTATAAGCATTGGTGGATAGGAGGAAATGATCCTTAGCAGCCAGAGGTCAAGGAATTGAGAGGGCTGAGGCTTGGAAGAATCATCTATGTTGAAGTCACCAAAGGGGTAGCAGGGTTCATGGTGAAGAGAATTCAGTCAGTCTGAGGCTTGGAAGAGCTTGAGGCTTAATTACTCTGGGGACAAATTTCTGGTCCTATCCTCTGTTCTTAGCACGGGGTCTATGTCCAAGGGCAAGGTTGGCTGTAGGTAAACTTTTCTTTGGCCTACTCCCTCTCCCAACTCACCTCCATCTTAGGTTTTCATTGTTTGCTCTTAGAGTTACCTTTTCCCACTGGTGGTATTTGGGGAACCACAGATTCAGGGACTCTGCAATGTCTTACCTGGATCTGATTTTCTTGAGATCTGACTCAATTCCTTATTCTTTTCTAATGTATAACCTTCTTCCTCTACTCATCAAAAAAAAAAAAAAAAAATTGCCTTTCCTCTGCCTGACTCCCTCAGGGTTTTTTTAGTGGGTTGACTATTCCCAGAGGCTCATTCCTACCTCAGAACACCTAGTGACAAGCTTGTATATTGAGAGGGGGCTTCCCATATTGCAACACACGTGTTAAGGCACTCAGGTACACAAAATAATTCAAATCCTCTTTATTTCCAGGTAAGTATGTGTAATACTGTCTAGCTTGTTGAGAGAATAGTCCATTTTAGCTGGAAGTTTCATCCTCTTTTATTTTCTACATGCGTGCCATTGTGGGGCCATTTAAATCAAATTCTTCTCTATAGCTGAGCACAAAACCTGCACATTTCTGGTTTTGCTCTTTCTGAAGATAATTTCTGCTGTTTAATGAGATCTGAGAATGAAGTCAGGCATGAGCAGGAGAAAGGTCACAGTGTGTGCTCAAAGGTATATTAACTACTGTTGGAACTGACATCGGTCTCCTTCCAAGAGGACAAAATTAAGCAGCAAATAGTAAATACGTTCAATGGCACTTTATTGCAAGTAGGACCATTTACAATGAAATAAGAATATGAGAATGGTTTCAAAGAGAAAATGGGAGTGCTTACAAATAGAACACATCTTACCGGTTAGAGTGGGAATGTGATTCCAGTCAAGGTTAATGGGGAAACGGTTAATGAAGGGTACAGATTCCAAAGCTGCATGATACCATATTGTATCTCACAGAGGTAATTAATACTAGAGACTCTGGCTAAATGGACACATTATACACAGCAGACAACTTGAAATTCTGCACACCATATAGAGAGGCTCCTCTGGATGCTTTATGACTCACCCTGATACTGACAGTATGACATTAGAGTCCATGTTTTCCATCCCTTTTCCTTGTGGAGTCAGTGTGGTACATGGAAAGAACACCAGACAGAGAGAAAGGAGAGGGGTCCAGCCCAGACTCCATTGCTAGGGGGTGGTGTGCAGCCTTGGGCAAATTTCTTCCTGCTTCTTTAGGCTCAGTTTCCTCTTCTGTAAAATGAAGGGGTTGAGGAAAGTAATCTTGTAAAGTGTTTTCCAGTTTGAATCTGAGATATTCTGCACTTCATTGTCATACCACCATTATCACTTAACCTACCTCATAATTATGTAAGGATGGATATAGCTGGGTAAAAGATTATATATGCAAGTACAGGTGTGCATGAACATTTACCTATATTACCTGTTTGTGGCACATATGTGTACTTCATTGTTACCATGACTTTGAAATGACGTAACTGTAGAGATTTGTGTTTAAAAGCTACCATCAATGTTCATGTTTTTTTACCGCCAGCCTCACATTTTCCCCCCCAAGGGTAAGCTAACAGGAGTAAGGTTACCTATAGAATTAATGCCTGGGATTAAGATGAATGTGGGTGAAAGAGCCCCTTAGCCTGCTGGCTGCAGGATTATCTGTCTCTTAAGAAGCACCTTCTTTTCTCTCCTTTTCTTGCTCTGAACACCCGAGGCGGGAGAATGAGGCTAAGGATCTGTAGCAGCAGGTGAGGGAAGGAATGGGGATCACATTACATCCTTCACATTTAGCTGTCTCCTTGGGCTGTCTGGAATCTTCCCTGTTTGCCTACTTGAGTAGAGGGGCTTAAAAGTAGGGCATTTGCACACACTGATTTTTCATCCTAGTGATCATCTTATTGACAGGCATTGCTTCAGCTGGACAGTTTTCTCTCTGTGTTCAGGCCTGTTGGTAGGTGGCATCCCGAGGGCAGATTCCATTCTTATCCCCACCTGACAACTCACTCATTGCTGATTTTTAAAATTCCCAGGTGCACCTTGTTTGTTTCTCTCTTCTCTCCTTCCGTCAACCCCACTACCTATCCTTACTCTTGCTCCTCAAAAAACAAAACAAAACAAAACAACACACAGCCTCCCTGGGTTGTCTGGCTATAGAAGTTATTCATGCTTTTTTTTAGAGAAGTCAAGAAGTACCTTCCTGTTGTTCTGAATGAAGTAGCTTACAAACACCCACCAGATCCCAAATTTAGGAGGCGAGGGTGCCCAAGGAGTGACAGCTTTACACACTAAATCTTCAGCTTCCACCTCCCTCCACAGACAATGGGAAGGAAAATCATGGAGGGCTGGCAGCCCCAGAGCCAAGTTACCACGTGACATTGACAGCTGCAGAATTGCACCTATTGATTGTGGTGCAGGAGCGAATCTTCCATCAACCTTTAATTGAGCTGATTCCCAAATAGAACAGGGTCAGCTTTTGCTGTGCTGCTGAGTCTAAATAGCTGTGACCAAGCTCTGGTTGATATGTCTTTACCAGACCCTCATTTGGAAACTTTTTCACATTCTGTGTGTTCTAGAACATTGGACCTTGGTCGAGAGGGTTCATCAGAATCACTGAGGGAAGTGGTTAATCCTAGAGACAGATGGTGCCTCATGCCAGTTATCTCTGATTCAGTGTCTGGACAAGAGGCTGGGCAATTGTATTTTTAATAAGCTATTTTCTAAAGGCGATTCTAATGAGTACCCAGAAACTTCTGGAGGATTCCATCACAAATTAAGAGACATAGTGACCAAGTGAAGGAGACAAAGAATTGCTGAAATTGTGAAATAATCATATCACATCTTGTTCTGTGGGAGGGAATATGGCTGCATGGATGTGAAGTACATTAGCACTCTTTTTGTGTGATTTTCAAGTGTAAGGACATTGCTCTTGCTCTTTTCTATTGCTGTGTTGCTTGCTTCATTTCAAGGAACAATTGGACTTTCTTGGAGGGGTCTATCATTTAGATACAGCTTCCCCTCAGACTCCATTAGGAGGGACACTCCCCAGCCATCACCGCGGACCTGTTGGTGAATCTGGCATTCACTGAAAGAATAAATTGGATTTCATTACATGATACTGTATAATGTAGGGTGACCTCCTCCCATTGTTATGTTGGGTGGATGCTCAGACAGTTCTGATTTTGATTTCCTGGTAATTGCTTCCTCATGGATTCAGCCTTTAAAAAAATTATTTTTTATTTTTTTAGTCCCAAACAGATGCCTCCACCGATCCCTTATTGCCATTCTCAGCCTCCCTCAAAGCCTGACTTGTTCCTTAATGAATCCGCCGCACACTGAGCTGTGGCCAAGGAAAATCAAGAGGCCATTCCATCAAAATATCCGTGATGGAAAAGCCTGTTCTCATTCTGAACTTGTGTTTCACTTCTGTCTCACCTGACCTGGAGGGTCTGCCGCGGGGGTTATGGGAGGACATTTGAACCCTGGCTACTGTTAAAATGTCCTCATTCCAGTGACTCTACTTTGTTTACATTCCTGCTCTGCTTTGCCTTTGAAGCTGCTCCTTATTGGTGGATTGGCGGAGCCTTATGGCTCCCATACATTTTAAGGCTGCATTCCCCAGAGTTTGCCCCAGCGATGGAGACCTGCACTTTGTCTTTTAAGCAGATAAAAAGAGAGGTCAGTCAGAAGTAATTCCCCTACTCCTCGTATAAACAATTTAACTGCTGCAGCAACATACTTGCTTGGAATTACTCCCTCAGATTCAATTCCCTTTTCCTGCTCCACTTGTAAAAATGGTTAGTGTCCTCTATAAACTGCAGCTCACCAAGGTGCAAGGCTTGCTGTGCGGTTGTAGAATAAATGTTAATCTAATACAGGTTACTAGGTCAAATGCAATCACAGGCTTGTGGGAAAAGCTTAATACTGTTCTGCTTCTTCTAACACAGTAAACCTGGATATTATATGATAGGTTAAACACCAGTGAACCATGGCAAGAATTTTCTTGAAAGTAGGATTTAGTACAAAGGAAACTACATTGAAATGGTGACCTAGGATTGACTTTGCTCTCCAAGAGAGCACTCCGAGATGCTGAAGTGCACTGTGAAAACGGACTCCTTACAAATGTGATGTTCTAGAATTCCTTGCTCAGGGGATGAATGCCAGTTGGAGCAGCTGTGACACATCTAAAGGTTTCATATGTTGTCAACTATGACTTCCATTCCCCCTCATTCCCCAAAAATTCATGAGTGCAGATACACACACACGCTTACACCCGCACACAAACTTTTCTTCTCAAATGTGAATGTGGCATTGGATGGCCTTTAGAATTTGTATCCCAAGTTGAACATCTAGTAAACACAGTGTCAGGAGTGTGGAGCATATGTGGGCCAACTGCCTTGAGAAGACTCTATACAGATCTTCTTAGTGGCGGTGGACTCCACACTATTTTATGTGGATGTTAGTGCTGTAAAGTGTTCCCAGCCTGTATTTGTGATCAAATGCCAGAGCCGAGATGTACATATGCTAGCAGATGTATAATAAATGCTTAAGTAAATGAACATTGGGTTTTAGGGGAGCTGTAAAGTCTGGTTTGTGGGACTACTTAGGCTCTGTCCTTCATGGCGACAGGGGACTAAGCCAGGACAAACTTGGTAAAGTCTTGTGGGGGTCTTCGGGGAGGATGCACCAAAACTCTCATCATTAGCATCGTAGTGGCAGTGCAGGTTCTCCTCTTAGCTTCCTACCGAAACCCCATTCAATGAGCAATCACAGCCAGAAAAGGAGCCCTTTCACACAGACTGGAACCCACTTCTCCTCCTGAAAGCAGCTGGGAACTCTGCTTTGTGTCTTCTTTTGGCTCTTAAGGAAAGTTCTAACCAGGCTCCAGGAAATTGTTTGATTTGTGAAAAATACATCTGTGCATTTACAAATGTGACCTAGCTCTCAAGTGATTAAGCTAGATCATTTAGCATGTTAGCTGAGTTAGTGTGTGGACATTTGATAAAAGGCCTCTTGCTGCTTGGGTTTGCACGTTAGATGATTGAATTAATCAGGTGATACATTCCTGGATGGTTATGAAACTCTCATGAAAGTCACTGCAGGCATGTATGCGACCCTTAGGAAAACTGCATAAATGAATAGGTGTAGGCTGGATGTAGATTTTGGTGAAATGGATTTTTTAAGTTCTATAAAAGTAATAAAGATTTTTAGGAAACAAACCCAGCGAACTGGATTTCATTACTGAACTCGGTTGTTGGCAGGAATGGAAGAGACCTTATATGGTTAGTTTTTGTGCGATGGCTCTGCATGGCTGTCCTCTCTGGCCAGCCTGTCCTAATCACCACTCCTGCAGTCCATCCCCCACCCCTTTTTTTGTGCTGTGAGCAGGCAGCAAGCCACTAGGACTCAGAAAAGGTGGCTGGAGGGAGGCAGCTGAAATGGACTCTCATTCAGATAGTTTCCCTGCAGCTGGTATTAGAGCTAGTTCCTTTGACAGAAATGGGGACCCCAAGGGCCTCCATTGATTGGGAAATGTCAAACACATAATACATAGATGACTTAAAATGCCCTAGGCTCCTTTTCTCTCTTTACTACAGACTGAATGGTCAGGTTTCTCTGCCTCTTTAGGACTCCATTTTCTCCCAAGCTTTTCTTTGAAAAGATGTAAAGGGGAAAATGTACCTTTCTCCATAGCTTCTGTGTATGCATTGAGCATAGAATGTTGGCAAGACCTATGCTGTGGCATGCTTTCTTATGAGTTTGATACACAAGCATTATATTGGGGATGTACATAATCCTTCAAACGGGTAGAAGCCAAGCTGGCAAATTTTTAGGCAATGGCTTGCTCAGGATGAAAATGCCAAAGAATGGAATATCTTCTTAGGCTGCCATTGGCAAGTTCAGAATGGAGACTGGCCTCTATAAAGATGTCTTTTCTGTGAGTGAACATGGCCTTAGGGGTCAAATGAAGTTTTGCTCCTTCTTGGCTGTGTGACCTGAGACTACCTAAGCACTTTGTGCCTCAGTTTCTTCAGCTGCAAAATAGGAGTGATATCTAACTTCCCCTTTGTACCTTTGTGACAAGTAGGGTGGACATGGGCCTTGGACATGCTGCCCTGTTTGCAGCAACAGGTCATCACCTTTCTCGTTTCCCTCAGGCTCCTATTTCACTGCATTTTCTGACAGTCTTGAAGGCCTGAGCATTTTGCTCCTACCCTTTGGACTTTTTCTGACTTTAGGTGTTTCTGACTTTTCCTAGGGACACCTTTGCCCTCCTTCCTGTCCACACTCTCCATCAGCTGACTGGCTTGGGTGGGTGATTCAGGTGTCTCTCCACAGGGCTTGCGGATGTCAAATGGTGGATTGTGCATGAAACATCTAATAGTGGGTAATAGATAATTCTTTGTCCTCCTTCGTTCCCCTCCCTTTCCCAAGAAATGCTGTCAATTACCAGATGAGGCGATTTGGGACATCACTTAAAAATCTCTGCGTTTGTGGATAATAGGTATAATAATGCCCATTCCACCGGGTTAGGGGAAGAGTCAATGAGATTAATAGAGGTTAGGAAGTCCAAATCCTGTTATCTTCCACCAAGAAAAGTCAAGGCCCCTCAGCCAAACCCAGGGATAGGATTTGAGAATCAGAACCATCCAAGTGGTAACAAGTATTTGCTATCAGGTCTGACTTACCCAGTAGACACAGTACATACAGAGCCTAGGGTGCACGATACTTTTAAAGACCCATGAAAATATCTTAATTTCTTTCTATGCCAGAAGGAAAAAGGTAAACTTTTAGAGTGAAGGAAGTTTTAAAATACATAGTATTAATAAATGCATTTTATAACAATGCAGTTGTAAAATACAACCTTTAATAGTTTTTGTTTATGGAGGAAGGCAAAAGTGTCCCCAAGGCCCATGAAGGTCATATGCGGCCATGACTTACTTCATGAGACTTGAAAGTCTCAATGGCTAATGCACACGTCACCCTTTTGACAGAAATTCCTATATTTTTTAAAATGTTTATTTATTTTTGAAAGAGAGGGAAAGAGACAGAGAGACCACGAGCAGGGGAGGGGCAGAGAGAGAGAGAGAGAGAGAGAGACAGAAGATCTGAAGTGGGCTCTGTGCTGATAGCAGAGAGCTTGATGCAGGGTTGAAACTCACAAACCATGAGATCACGGCCTGAGCCAAAGTCGGGTGCTTAACCAACTGAGCCACCCAGGTGCCCCAGAGATTCCTATCTTTTTTCATGCACTCAGAAGGAAGTTCCTCACAGATGAGCAAAAATGCTTAATGCTGGTCACTCTAAGTGAAGGGAACTGGTAACAGTCACCAAAACAAAAATGTGTTTCTTCTCCATACCAGAGGGCAATTGTAGGTAAGGAGACCCAGCCTCTGAATGGAGAAAAGTCTATTTCTATTTGTACTTGATTTTCTATAACCAGAGAACAGATGTGGGATTTATTTGCCATCAGGTCTAAAAAGTTCTGGGATTGGGAAAAGTATGAGCAGTTTTGTCAAATGTAGAATTACATGGAAATCCAGGATTCATCATGCATTGACTCCTCGGCCACACAACTTCCAGGATACAGGGAATACAAATGCATTTAGCTCCCATTAAATAAGAGGAGAGAAAACCAGACGTTCCTTCACTGAAATTACTTCCCTGAGTATAGGGATCAAACAGGACTCACAATCAGGGAGTCAGAATATGTTCTTTAAACCTTCAAATTACTGCAAATGAGGTGCAAGCCTCTGTCCTTACTCTGTGCCCTTTCTGCCTTGTTTTAAATCCTCTGGAGGGGTGATTTTCCTCCAGACAATTACATCCCATCCCTAAGAGAAGGATGGCTACTGTGTGTAAAGTCATTCCAGCTAAGCACTATGGGCTCTAATTTCATCACAACATTATGAAACTGATCAGTTTCTTTGTATAAAATCTTAAAAGGGCTCTATGGACTCTTTAAGCCAAAAAAAGGGCTTTTGAAAGCAGTTCAGGAAATTGCCAGCATGGAAGCGATTTCCACATGTGTCTCTCAATATTGCAATCTCTCCCTTTAGGTGCTGATCTTTCCTAGACTGTAATAAGAAATGAAAGAACAGCTTATTTTTCCTTTTAAAAAGAGGCACAATTAAAAAAAAAGTCCCCAAGAATCTTGTATGTGGGAATGACATGCAGACCATTAGCTTTCTCTCCTTGGCTTTCAGGCTGATCTGTATTCTCAATTTGCTATAAGTATTCCATTCCATCTAGGTCAGGAAGAATTACTTGTGTGTAACTGAAGTGGAGTGTGGATTTTAAGCAGAGCATGTGATCCTAAGAATGCAGAAAGATGGTATAAATTTGCATCTTCTTAAGAGGAACCCTGTCTAAAAACACTGAAACCATTTTAATCTAATAAAACAAAAAGGGAAGGGATGGAAATTCCATCCGAAGACTTCACACAACCTTTTCATTTCATTTGAGTAAAGAATTACAAAATCATCTGTCCAGCTGTTAAATGCCTTTGAGGGAGATTTTTTAAATTGTAGTGCACACTAAAATGGAAGGTTAATATCATGCTTTGGAGACAAGGGGAACAGCTTCTATTTCTGGGTAATGAATCATGCCCTTCTTCCTGAAGACCTTTCAGAAGTGAGAGTTGAAGTTACCTGTGGGCTAGAGAGGCCATTGCTCCAGGAAGGCCTATGTCATCAATGAGGACACACAACATGTATCCTTCGGGACATCTGAGCCCCTTTGATGCCCTGCCATGGAGTACAATCTTGGCCTCCTCCTAGCAGGGTTGATGATTATTTACTGGAAACTGACTTGTGGCTCATTTTGTGGTATTTCTTAAGCTGTTGCCTTTGAATTTATATGAGTGTTAGCCTTGGTCTTTTTCCTTCTTCTCTCACTTTGCCACTGGGCCATGCAACCCACATGGAATTGGATTTCTTGGAACAGATTTGCTGTCGATTGATGCTCATGCTTTGTCTTCAACTCAATTTCATGTGTCAGAACCTTAGGGTGACATATACAAATGAATAGGCAAATTGCACTTAGTACTCTTCTGGCAAGTTATCTGAGAACTTCAGGGTAATTGCTTAAAGAGAGTTTTTACTCTTTTTTTTTTTTTTTTTTTTTAATTTTTTTTTTCAACGTTTTTTATTTATTTTTGGGACAGAGAGAGACAGAGCATGAACGGGGGAGGGGCAGAGAGAGAGGGAGACACAGAATCGGAAACAGGCTCCAGGCTCCGAGCCATCAGCCCAGAGCCTGACGCGGGGCTCGAACTCACGGACCGCGAGATCGTGACCTGGCTGAAGTCGGACGCTTAACCGACTGCGCCACCCAGGCGCCCCAAGAGAGTTTTTACTCTTAAAGCTGGTCCTAAGCATTCAAGTTAGTTCAACTTCACAAATATTTTTGAGCACCCACTGAGTGAAGATCTATGACAGGTGCCATAGGGATAGAAAGATGTAGGAGATATGGTTTGTCCCTCAAGGACTTTGCAATCAGGAAGGGAAGACAGAGAGTATGGAAGAACTCTAGTACATGAGATACTCACCATACTATCATATAGACTGTGGAGCCCTGCAGAGAGTTATGAGTGGGGAATAGGTGTTGTTGGGATTGAAAGGTGAGAAGAGTTTTATCATGTAGAGGGGATAAGAGGTGAGGGCATTTGGAGCAAAAGGTATAGGAATAAAGAAGCATAGAAGAGTGAACCATCACTGTGTTTGTGTGTGTGTGTGTGTGTGTGTGTGTGTGTGTGTGTGTGTCTGTGCATGTGTGTAGAAGGGAAGTACAGGGTACTGCAGACCTTGCATGCTGGATGCTGCTAGAGATACAAAGACAAATCAAGCTCCATGGCCTCCCAATCTAAGGACTTAGTGTGGAAGACAGGCATATGCGTAAATAACTTTAATGGATAATAGACTGTGAGAGAGACTAGGAGAGAAGCATATGCCATACTCTGTGTGCATCTCAAAGAGAAATTTAGGAAGGAAGAGTTTAATGGGACATAACATGATTAGATCCAGGGAGTAAGATAGAAAAGTCAAAGATGACTTCTGCATTTCAAAGACCGTACTCTGAATGATGGAATAATAGACACAACACATTTTGCTCCTTATTCAGATAAGATTTATGACTTTTTTCTCTGATTCAAGATAAGCACATACTATGGTTTTAGTCACAGTTTGATGTATTGAGTTGTCTGATGTTCTCATAAATGCAAATAAAAACTGAAGTCTGCCAAAAAGGAAGACAATCTACTCTTGCACTGGCCTCAAACCCTATATGCAAATAGGTACCTTCTGAAATGAGTGCCACACAACACGTATGAAGGGTCAATATATTTGCAAGTAAGTAAGGGGATGGAATAGAAGTGGTGAATTTAAAACTCAGAGGAGTTATCTATCCAAATCCCTAATATTTGGGAAAGTCTCACAAATATATTTTCTTCCAGTTACTGTTGGAATGGCTGAAGAGAGATGGCTTGGTGGGCTGTGGGTGTATCTGTATGTCAGGTTTGGATAAGCTACAGCTCTAAAGGATGGGAGATGGGAAAATGTATATAATATGCATAGTGTCTTGAGAGGAATGGAAGCGGGGTTGAGTCTGAGAAGATGGCTAAGGGCTATCATTTACTGAGCATTTATAGCTTGTCAGCACGACTCTAGCCACATTATGCTACTAGCTCACTTGAAAGATCATAATAACCTTACACAGTAGATTTTATTATTATATTTATTTTACAGATGAATAAACTGAGGCATTAAGATTAAATAACTTGCCAAGACACACAACTCTAAGTGGGTGGTACCCAGAGTCTTTGCACTTAATCCTTTTGTCAAAATAAGTCTTAATAACAGAAGGCAAGAGAAGAGAAATATTTGACCTTAGGGTGTTCCTGTATAAAATTATATTTTGTTTTGATTTGGGGAAAAGAAATACGTAAAACCTTGTTAAATTTCCTGGGGGAAAGGACTGAATCAGAGAATCATAATTTTAGAATTTTCAAGAACCACGATCTATTGTCATTCATGACGATTTCTCATTTTTTGGTTAAGGAAATTGAGACTGAGAATCAATTAAAATGATCTCATGTTTGCTGGAGGTTAAGAACATACCCAGCGCACTGCTGTCTAGTGAGGCAGAATGATGCTTGCCAGCTTGTTGACATGAGCACACGTGGGCAAGGACCATGAAGTAAAGATCAAACATCTTAACACAGGGCTCTGGCTCTGGAAGAGAGCCTTATAACATGAGAGGGTCTACTTGACTTTCTAGGGAAGCAAAGTAGAAGTCCAGTGGGCTTTTGACCCAACTTTCAAGTGAAGTGTTCACACTCTCCTAAGGTGCTCTGATTGGTTGTTCAGTCTTGGCCACCGGCAGACCAGGAATGATACTCCTTTCTTTTTCCATAAATTTACTTCTAATAAATTCTCAGTGTACAATATAGACTCTGTGTTGGCTGGCAACTTGCTTTTCTCAACAAATCCAATACACTTCGGCGTTCATTTGATGGTTGGTTGAAGTCCTTATCAAGTCTGTCTGAAAGTGTATGAGGAGGGTTTGCAAAGTGGCAAGGTGTCTGGCAGATAACCTTGTGCTGGCTTCAAGTTCAGACTCCACAATGACTTGCAAGTGGTATAACCTTGGGCAGGATTCTTTACCTCCTTAAGTTTCAATTTTCTCATGTTTAAATGAGTGAAATAATAATCCCTGTATCATAGGGTTCTGTGGAGGATTAAATGAGCCAATACAGATGAAGGGCTTAGCACTTGCCTGGCTCATAATGAGAATTCAATATGTCTTAGCTAATTACAACAAACAAAATAAATTCTTTATAAACTTGTATTGTGTAAGTTCATTGTTATTGAAAATATAAATTACAGTAAGATATAATGAGTCTATTATAATTATAGTAAGATAGAGTTACCACGTTTTTTACTGCAAAAGGCAAACTTCTTTTTTTAAATTGAGTTTCCAAACTGAGAGTCCCTCTCAGTAGGGCAGGTAACAGGCAACAAGTGGTCATTTTTTAGAAAACCTTTTATGGAGACTACTGTGTTGCTCAAAGTCAGTCACGTGAAGACTTCTGTGAAAAATCTCTTCCAGAATTTAGAGTTAGGGAATGACTTTCTCCCACTGACATCTTTCGTACATTGGAAAAGGAAAGCCACTCACAGTCCTGCTCGTTTTGCTTTGACTGTCAATGCCTTGGTGCTAAGTTTTTATGTTCTGTTGCAGAAAGGTAGGTTAGCATGAATTTGCTTTTTCTTTTGTCTTATTACTCATTTTAGTGTTTTCGTTTTCAGTTTTATGATTTTGGTGCCTGATATTTTAAGCTTTCTCAAAACTCTTTTGTAAGCTGGAGGAGAGAAATGTAAGTAAATACCATAAAATAATATCACGTGGGTGGTTTTTCTTATAAACACGCCCTCTGCCCAATTCTACACACCTGGTTTGCAGTGCTTTTTATTTGACCCAAAGTCCAATCAAAATGGCAAAGTTGACTTTTATATAAACACTTATTTTATGTTTTAATAGAACGGGCTATGAAAGTCCTACCCTCACAGGCATTTAATTTCAGTGGGGAAGGGGTCTTACAAAGGACTAGAGGTAAAGATTGTTTTGTGGACTAACTAACCAGGTGGGGACATAACTTGCTAATGAGCCAAAGCAGTTAATAATCATAAAAAAAGGACAAATAACCAAACAAAAACAGCAGTTAACATTTATAGTATATTTTAAAAAGCACCCTCATATGCCATGACTTATTTGTCCTGTCAGCCCTGCAAGTAGGAAGCCTTACTTTCAGCTTCATTTTAGGTGAGAAAACTAAGGCTCAGTTATGGTAACAGACACGCCCTGGATCTCACAGGAAGTAACGGATCTTAATTCAAAATCCTGGGGTCTGCTTACTAGTCCAGAACTATATGCTATATGCTATATACTATATGCTATATACTATATGCTAACTAACTGGGATGTAAATTAAAAAAATAAATTAAATAAAACTTAAAAATTAATTGTCTTTTAGATATACTCCATCGAGGTTTTTCTTTTTCTTGCCTACAACTAGAGATACTTAAAATCAATCTCCTCTTAGTTGGGGGAGGTTTTTGGCAAAGAAATTTGTGCAGTAGCAGTTAGCCAGGCCTACCTGTGTTAGAGTCACATTTGCCCCAAACTGCTGTACTTTCATGGGTCTGAGCAATGAGGAGGTTGATATCTACAGCTGTAGAGCCACAGCTGTGGATTCTGCATAAGGCAGATCATGAGTCTTGATGAATTTTTCATGTCTGAACTGAGAGTCTTTGCTATTGGGTAAAACAGAAAGCGACCCGTGTAAGTTAGACTCCATGCAGGAAGAGTCACCCACACCAGAAGGTGGGATTTCCCGGATACCTAGGACAGCCTCTAGGCAGAGTTCATCAAACATCTGATGAGGAGGGATGGGTAGCTAGACTTGATTAGAACTGGTTTTACCCACATGTGGATTGTATTTTATGTGTGAATGAACTGTTTGGTGGTGGTATGTGGTACATTTCTTCATGTGAGTTTACTTTTTCCAGAACCTTTCCTTTTGTTATCATTATAAAGCACTGAGTTGTAAGAACTCCTCAGGTGTTGATATGGCGAAGTCACTGACGGGGTGGACCTGTCCACCTCCCTGGTTAGCAGAGTGGGCTGACAGATCAATGGAACTCCCAATAGTCTGTGCCTGTTTCCACTTGGATGCGCCACTGCTTGCCATCAAGAGGGCAGTATTTTCTTGAAGATTCCATTTGAAGATTGCTCAGAATGTTTTCTTCTGCAGAGCGCGTTTCCTGTTCACAGTCTTGCCTGACACATGGAAATGAACATGTCTATGCATTTCTCTTTAACATATCCTAAATTTTCAGAGTTAGAACTTCTAAGGTCTCATTTGAAGGTCAGCCTCATTTTCCAAATAGGCCGGTAGGAGTTTCAATGGGCAATGTGAAGTTTGAATGATCTTGTCTTTCTGGAAAACTTAACATTTTGTTTTGTTTGCTCCAGGCACACCCCTCCCCAAACCACATTCTTTTCTTTTTAGCTTATGAGAGAACAAAAGTCCTATCAGGAGTAACGAAACCACCTGAACCATTCTTTTTATATTTCCAGAAATAGTTTATGGGGCCACTGAAAGATGTTGATGCTATCTTTTTAATATTCTGAGAAATAATCCTATTAAACAAAAAACAAGGGAAACTGTTATGCCCACAAAGCGGAATTACCCAAAGCCGACTGGCAGGGGTCGAATTACTTTTCAAAACCGTAGCTGTATGCTGCTTCTATCGCTCCATCTAGGGCTTGGTGAATGAGCAATAATTTGTGGATTCTGCTCATCTCTCTTTGCGAACTTTGTTCTGTGGAATTAGATACAACTTTGACAAATTAGAAAAGGCCTCCCTGCGCCCGCTGTCCCCAGAGTAACACAGTCCACTGATTGTGCGCTGGGCTTCTGAAGTCCGGCCGTGTCAGGCCATCAGCAGCAGCCCCGCCACCAGAGTACGCTTTTTAATAAGCAGGTCTGTCAGCACCGGGTTCTTCGGACCTTCCGACCTCTCCTTAATCCTTAGGACGCACTGACTTTCGTCTCTGTTTCACTTATGGCAGAAGGCCCTGTGCCGGGAAAGAAATATCTTCTTTGTTTACACCATATAGGCAACAAAATTAACCTTTGAGATTAACTGTAAGTGAGTGAGGATCATGTTTTATCTTTCCCTGGGACAAGGGGTAGAGATTAACACGTGCATAAAGGGAGTGAGCATGTACACGTGTGTGCATGCATGTGCACATCCCTCCTCCATTCACATCATAGCCCCAAAGAACTTGCTGCTCCTGTTCTCTCTCTCTTTCTTTTCTTTCTTTCTTTCTTTCTTTTTTTTTTTTTTTTCCACATAGGGTTTATTCTGCGCTGGATAGACCTAGTAAATGGTATTCCAGTTTTTTCTAATCTTTCATTCCATTTCAACTCTTAGAGAAAGGAGAAGCATATAAAACATCAACATATTAAATGACGCCCAGTAGGCCTATGGATAAAAACTTATCTTCGTTTAAAGACACGGGATCATCTACTTTCCCAGTGGAATTCTTTGGCCCAGTAGAAGTAAACATTGTCTCAGTGTACAGCAAGAACGATAAATGATTCACAAAGATAGAGGAAAGTGTCTCTTCACTGGTTTACATGTCAATGTATTCATGTTTAATAGTGCCAGATGGGAGAGTTGTGGTTCTCCAAGATTCAGGGAATACTAGCCTGGTAAATACTTCTTTCCTTTGGGCTCCCCACCCTGCAAACACAAACTAATAGGAAAAATGAGAGATCTTGTTCATATTCATTTCTAATTTATTATGTTTAAACTGCAGTTTGACCAATTACACTTGCGGAACATTTTTTAGGAGTTGACATAAACATCAAAAACAACAGTTATGAGCAAAATTTGTCCTGGGGAGAGAATGGAAGCCAGCTGACTCAATATAGATGTTATTCTTGATCTCTGGAAATGTCTAAAGGGTAGGACAAGATGAGGTCAAGCATTAGATGATTTCTGACCTATGGAAAGCCCAGAAATGGACCTCAGATGTCCACTGTGTGCTGCTGACAGCATAGGAACCACCCATTCTGCTGTGTGCTCTCCATTTTTGATGGGGTCTTAACCTTCAAAAACCAGCTCAATAATGACAAGGAATCACCACCACCATGGTGACTAAATCCAGGCACCCTACTTATGGCTCCTGTCTCCATTTCTTGAAGTTGCTGAAATGTCTGGGACTTAATAGGGTAGTGATTCATTCTGGCCACAGCCATTTCTTAAAGCCAACAGTTCTATTAGAAACATATTATGATCCCAGTTTCTTCATATTTAGTTGGATTCTATGGAATTTGATTACTTTTATAATTTTGTTGCCTTTCATCAAACAGGATTATTTTCTACTGGTTTCAATTCTATGCTCTCTCTCTCTCCTCTCTCTCTCCCTCTCTTTTTTAATAAACAGAACAAAATAAAGTGACATGTCAGCACAGAGATATTTTATTTTTCACTCAACAGTGGCAGTGACCATAACAATTAAATAGAAGAGAAAAGGGACTTTGTTGTAGGTGCACAGTTGAGGTTATGCAAAATGGAGCAATAACCAGGTCAGTTTCCAGGGAGCCCATGATAGAACCGCCGGTGTTTCAGGGGAATGAAAAGAGCATGTGTGTTGGGATCCCCAGTTTCCCCATTATCATCATCTTGAGCCAGGTACTTAACGGTGCTGCGTTAGTTTTGGCTGAGGAAAGTGCTTGCAGGAAGCAGTTTTTTAAGTTTCCTTGATATCTCTGGGAGGTAATAAAGATCTCTATTTACAAATAATGCACTTTCTGTGAAGTGCCTTTGTGTGGGCATTGCACACCCTAGCAAAATGAGAGAGGTTCTTTGTTTTGCCTTGGTGGGAAGCGCAACAGTTGAGTCTGCAGGATGCCTGGTTTGCAGCCAAACCTTTTCCTTGCTGGGTGTGTGACACTGTTCAAGTCATTTAACCTCTCTGTTCCTCTGTATTCTTATTTCTGGAATGGATTTAATAACGATGTAGGGATCCCCGAGGGACCAGCAGATGAAAGGACAGCACTTTATTTCCTGGCTGTCTTGTATCCTTTGAGATGCTGCCAAGTGTCACCTTCTCAGCAAAGCCTTCCTGGACCACTGCGGGCTGGGGGACCCCCCTGTCCAGCTCACTGAGAACACTTATCATACTACATGCAACGCTGAGTTTATGTAGCTTTTCCACCACTCGCCTGCTGTAAGCTCCTTGTAGGTAGGAACGGTGATTCTCATCTTGTAGCAAATGAAACAGAGCCCAGCCCAGTGGCTGGTCCACAGCAGGTGCTGTAAAGACAGTCGAATAATGGACAAATTGAACTCTATCATTAAAAAAGTGCTCAAAGGGATATTAGATTTGCTAACGTCTGTATATCAGCTCCACGTGGCACTGTATGTTGAGGCAAATTTGTAAAACTTTAACTCAGGTTTTACACATTCTTACAATAGAATTCCTTAAATGTTCACAAAATCTAAGGAAACTAAAAGTAAAAGATCTTTATTGGAAAAAAGTTTGGAGTGCCATTTCTCTCTCCAACTTGCTCATATGAAATAAGCGCAAGAGTGTAAGAGTAATGACTGACTACTGGGGGGAAGGTAAGACTCTGGTAAAACCTTGGATTATATAATCACACGAGTTGTGCCCAGTATTCCCTGTCTGACCTGCAGAATAGTGCATGTTTTTATCTGTATAAGGTGAAATGAAAAAATACGTGAGGAAGCTCTTGTTGGTGTGTCAACCTGGCAGGCAAAAAAAAAAAAAACCACCCAAAAAACAAACAAAGAAAACCAATAGAAGATATATTTTGGATTTTCCAGAAGTGAGGACAAATCTGTAAAGCTAAACTGACTCTCTCAACACACATGACCACTGTGATAACACTCATCGGAGGAAAAGATGGCATGTTTTTTCTCTCTCATCTGTTCCTGTCTTCCTTCCCCTCACATCCGGTATTTTATAATAAAATTTCCAACAGATATGGGCTGTTCAACAGTCACTAGCAATACATTGATTAATTATGTGTGCCAGACTTTCAGTATATAATTAAGCTAAACAAAACTGCATTAAAGTAATATGAATAATTTGACTTCAAGCCACAAAAACAAGGAAACTGAGTGAAAGCAGAATCTCTGACCTCATTCACTTCAGCATATTGTAGGAGACAAAAATGTAATCAGAGTTATAAATCACATAGCTGCCACAGTATGACGATGGAGAAAGGAAATTGTTCTGACCTTTGTTGGGAAGAGTTTCAAAGGTAGAAATTAAAGTGCACATTTTGTTCATTTCACAAAATTCTTTAACTGGGAAATATGATGAACAAAAAATACCCTTTCCTTACTTAAGGGGGGTAATGACTATTTTTGTTATTTTTAAGAATGTCATTTGATTGCATTTTCTTCAGTATGCCTTATACATGACACGTTTACAGTGCCTCAAAAGTATTTCATGTCTATATGCTTTCACTGTCTCTGACACCAAAATTCAGAGACTAAAGTACATTATGTATCTACAAAAATGGAATTAATCCTTAATAACCTTCCTCCCCCCCCCCCCCCCAATTATAAAAGTGATATTTATTCACTGTGGACAAATTTGGAAAATGCAAAAAAAAAGTATATAGAAAAGAAAATAAATTGCATTCATAATTCTACTACGTTAAGAATTCTGAGGTAGCCACACTTAACACCTGTTTCCTTCCAGTTTGTAGCGTGTGTGAATATGTGCGGAGTCAAGGATCATCATGCCGTGTATATATTTTGGGACCTGCTTCTTTCACTTCACAATATTTCACAAGCATTTTTCCATTTCATAAAATATTCTACAGAAATCAGATTTTCAGTTGTTTAATAGAATACTATCATATGGATAAATCATACTTTATTTAACAAAGTTAATGTTTTTAACAACACAATTTTTAATTATTATTTTAAAAGAGCAAAACCCTTGAATGAGCAACTCTATGCATAACTCCGTATGCATGTTTCTGATTGTTGCTTTCCATGAAATTCCAAAAGGGCTTCCTTCAGTAAAGGATATGAGCATATTTAAGCCTTGTTCCATCATATCCAGGATTCATCCATAAAGGCTGAGCCCCTTGCATCCTCAGCTCTAATGGATGAGCCACGTGACCACCCCTGAAAGAGGACATTCTTAAAAGAGGATGTCCTTTGAAACCTAAGGAGTGGGGGGAGGGAGTGGAATCATAAGGTGCAAGAGTGAAAATCTTTCCTTATATTCCTCTACACACAAACAGCAATAGCAGAAAAGAAAGAGGGAAAAGTATTGTGAAAAATGGGAAAGGCCATCTGAATATAAACTATTTACTTTATTAAAACCTATCTGTGAGGTTTGGCACCCTATTTAGAGTGAGTATCCAATTAATCCGTCACTGACATACCAGAAAGAAGTTCCAAGTTGCAGAGATGCTGACCAACCAACTTAAATGAACCAAAGCACCAGAGGGCTGTGTGTGTCCACTCACCCAGTGAATGGATATCTTCACTGGTAGTAGATTTTATTCAAAATGCCACCCATTCTCTTTTCTGAGAACTGCTCTCCCACTCAGTCCATGGGGTTTCGCACCTACCGACTGTGTTTGTACCCTTGCCATGGCTGATTAGACTGGCTGGCTCAAGCTAGGTTGGCTGGAGATACTCCTAAAGATAGTAAGTTAGTCTCTTATATAGGTTGATATTCCTTTGGTTGCAAGGACTAGAAGATTGGACTTATACTGTCTTAAATATAAAGGGGTTTTGTTGATTTCTGTTCTCAAACTGTTCCAGGAGAGATTTAGGCTGCAGGAGTGATTTGGTCAAGGTCTCAAATGATGTCAGTAGGATCCAAGTCTTGGCTTTCTTCCTCTCAGTTGGCTTGACCCTCAAGCTGGCTCCCCTCATGGTTGTAAAAATGACAAAGCAGTCCCAAGTTCACATTCTCACTCAGGCCCCAGGAAAAAGAGTGAGTTTGTGTCCTAGCTTTCTACATAAATCTGTGGATTCATTTTAACTGGACCTATTTAGTTGTTGTGCTTTTCCTGAACCAGCTATTGGCCAGGGCAATGAAATCCACTGGTTGACTGAGCTGACTTGATTTTCCCTCTGGAGCCAGAGGTAGGGTCCATCCCTCATGCACTACATTGCTTGGGAATTGGAATACCGTAAGGAAGAGGGAAATACATCCCCCAGAGGAAATTAACAAGTATATACTAGCATTTCCCATGTAGTTACGACTCTAACTTACATAGTTGGAGGTAATAAGGGCTAATTCTCCCACAAGTGTTGGGCAGCAGTAAAGAGAGAAGAAGAAAGCAGGTGGAACAGAGAAGCAGGGAGGAGGTGAGAAGAGGATGTTGATGGATTATTCTACTTATTCTAATTAGAATTCTAATTATTTCTACTAGTCCCTTCCTGTGGTCTAGTTCTATTCCTCCCACTGTTCCTTGAGAAACCCCCATATCCTTATAATAAACTCCGCTTTTGCTCAAGTTGTTTTGAGTTGTTACCTACAACCACATTTACACCAATAGTGGCTTCTAGAACATTCCCAACCTACTGCCGAGGACTGCCTGCCTTTATTGCTTCCTTTGCCTTAGATGTAGGCCTTCCATTTGGTAGTTCTTTTCCTTCTTTTAAAGGTGTTTTGGATTAAATGTGGCTACCAGGAACAGGGAGAAGTAAGAGTTGACCATGAACCTAAGACAGGCTGGCCGTAGTTTATTGGGCCCATTTGATACGGGTTTAGGGAAGACATTTGACTCCATTTACTTAACAGATGTTTATCAGTTCTCTCAACAGAAATGTTGCAAAAATCTTCAAAGGAGCCTTTCTTTGCCTCCCTCTCCCCACACCTTGGATGCGATGTTCAGTGAAATATGTTGACTTTTTTTTTTCTTTACAAAACCCATAAAAATGTCCTGGTTGACATGCAATGTTGTGACAAGCCCTAGTAGATTGTGTCAATCATGTTGCTTTATGTTACATTAAGTGACATATTGTAATGTGATTGATACAACATGGGATGACACATCATAATGCAAAATATCATCTGGAAAATGTAGAAAAACAACAGAAGACTTGAAGCCACTTTTACTTTCTAATTCTTCAAATAAGATAGAGGAAAATCTTTCATTCCTCAGGATAGTTACCTGGGAAAGGTTTAGGTCTTGTGGGGGTTTCAGTGGTGCTCTTTTCCTTTGTAATTAACAGGTGATAGTGGAAAATACTTGCATTCTTTGGGGACTGATAAACTCTGAGTTTGGATGGAATGTCTCTAAACCTTTCTGGAGCCCCTTAGTAACAATATCTGTTCTTCACATTAATAGTGCCTTTATAGATTTTATATAAAAGGATTCCACCTTCCTCTACCCTAGTTAATATTCTCCTCTTTAAAATCTCTGATAAGGGCACCTGGGTGGCTAAGTCGGTTAAGCACCTGACTTAGGTCAGGTCATGATCTCATGCTTCATGAGTTCAAGCCCCACATCAGGTTCTGTGCTAACAGGTCAGAGCTTGGAGCCTGCTTCAGATTCTGTTTCTCCCTCTCTTCTCTCTCTCTCTGCCCCTCCTCCACTTGCATTCTCTCTCTCTCTCTAAAATAACAAACATAAAAAAAATTAAAAAAAATCTCTGATATTTTTCTCTTGTTCTACAAAGTCTTGAGGAAAAAAATTGCCTTTTCAGATTTCACTGTGAGGTCAATGAGGGTTTTTTAGTATATCTTGGAAAATTTTTACTGTAGCTCCAGAGTCTTACACAGTTTCTGGCACATAGTAACACTTAATAAGTGTTTGTTAGGGGCACCTGGGTGGCTCAGTCAGTTGAGCGTACAACTTTGGCTCAGGTCATGATCTCATGGTTCGTGAGTTCGAACCCTGCATCAGGCTCTGTGCTGACAGCTCAGGGCCTGGAGTCTGCTTCGGATTCTGTGTCTCCCTCTTTCTCTGCTCCTCCCCTGCTCACACTCCATCTTTCTCTCAAAAATAAATAAAGATTAAAAGAATTTTTAAAAAGTAAAAAAAAAATTAAAAAAAATAGTGTTTGTTGAATGACTTACTGAAGAATGTTCATCTTTAATTATACTTAATTGCATTTATTGAGTGACATTTAATCACATATAGTGAAACTCCATGTATTAGTTTCCTAGGGCTTCTGTAACAGAGTGCCACAAATTTGGTGGCTTACAACAAAAATGTATTCTTTCACAGTTCTGGAGGACAGAAATCTGAAACAAGGTGTCAGTAGGGCCATACTCCCTCTGAAGGCTTTAGAGGAAGATCCTTCTTTGCTTCTTCTAGCTTTTGGTGGCTTTGGGGTTCCTTAGTTTGTGGCTGCCTACCTCCAATCTCTGCTTTCATCTTCATATGGCCTTCTCTTCTGTGTCTTCTTCTCTTAGAAGCACACTTGTCATTAAATATAGGGCCCACTTGGATAATCTTGAGATGGATGATCGCTTCTTAAGACTTTCAGCTTAAGAAGCTGAAGGTCTTCTGCAAAGACCCCTTTCTCCAAGTAAGATTACATTTATAGGTTCCTGATGGGCATACCTTTTGGAGAGCGGCCATCATTCAACCTGGAATATACCAATTAAAAAAAAAATGAGCTGGGGTATGTTGGGGAATTAACATTTTTTTGGTTAATGGTTGCATAAAATATGTTTTTAATCTATGTTTAAAATCTTTCTGTTTACTTCCATGTCTCAGTAATTATGGTATTATAAAGATAATTATATATTTCTTTAATAATGGATACCTTTATAATATCAAAGTTCCCAATCTGTGAATTTGCACTAATAATTGAAGATATAGAGGATTGTAAAAGCTGAGATAAATGTGTAGACCTCAGTATAATATAGACTCTAAAGTCCTTTAAAAACAAGCCAACTAACCACACCTCTTCCCTGAATGTGCTGTGAGATGTATGTGATTTGTCTAATGAATGTGAGCAGAATATAAGGAGAGATTCTGGCTAGTTGAGGATTTTGAGTAAGCAAGCCCATTAGAGTTTCCTTAAATGTGAATTCCTTCCCTGTTATCTCCCCTTCTGCCTGTATCCACTTGCAGACATAGGAGTTCATAGAGGTGAGAAGCGAGTGTTTGGGGCAGCCAGGGAAGGTCTTGCGAGAGAGGTAATATAATAAGAGGACAGGCCATTGATAGAAGAAGGTGTGGTCTCACAGTTTGCCTCAGGGCCACCAAGTGCTCACTTCTAGAGAGCTCTTATCCTCCAAGTAATGTGGGGTCAGACCCTTAGAACCATGCACCTCTGAGTCATGGAGACAAATAGGCCCTCTGGTCTTCATTCTGATAGCAAGACAGGATCACCATAGACTCATAGTAACTTTTCCTCTCTTTGTTCAATATCTTGTGGCTGCATAGAGTAATTTAATAAATCAAAATCGTCTCTTTCAATTTTCATTGTGGCTACATCGGTGTTCTTTTGAATGGAGTTCAGTTATTGGGATGGCATATATTACTTTGAATCATTTTACAGCTCAATCAATACACACATCTTCATAATAAATATCGATGTTCTTTGGATGCCTAGTGTCGCACATATTCAGCATGGCTGTTAGGATCCAGGCAGCTCTGGGTAATTAATATTTTTATTTTATTCTTTCATTGAACTCTGTCACTCATATCTGCATTTTGGCCCTTCCAGAAGGGAAGAGAAATGCTGAAACAAACAGAATCCTCCAGAAATCCATTCCACTAAAAACACCGAAGTTTGAGAACTAAAATTTGCTGTGGAACTCCGCTGCTATAGAATAAACACATCCAACTCAACAGGGAACACAAAGAGCCTACCTGCTATTAGTCTTTGTAAATGACCAGCCAAAAAGAAGTAGGACGGTTTTCCTAACAGGTTTAGAAAAGGAAAAAATCTTAACTCAACTGAATCCTCCTACGAATACCAAAGGCCTCTAGCTGGGAAAGCAAAGATACCTGGTAAGTGGCTGTTAAAGGTGCAGTGAAATCTGAATATCCGATATGCCAAAGATCATGATCACAACATTTACTAAGATTCTTATGCAATCTTATATTTAATTATATTCTTACAGTCAGATATAATCAGTGATTTATTTGAAACTTCAGTACATAGTGAATTACTGATGAGTAGATGGTAACGTGTTTGCATTTCTAAAATATTTTGGTTTCTAGTAAGAATTCAGCCCCAGTCTACAGTATCTACAGTGAAGGCATTGGGTCTCACCTCCATCTTCACGAATGAAGAGTAACTAGACTGCTAATCCCTGGGTTCCCTCCCAGGGGGCTCATGTAATCTCTGGTATTTGTATTTTAATCATGATATACATATTATATTTACCCATTTATTTTTTTGTTTTTGTTTTTATTTTTTTAATATGAAATTTATTGTCAAATTGGTTTCCATACAACACCCAGTGCTCATCCCAACAGGTGCCCTCCTCAATGCCCATCACCCACCCTCCCCACCCTCCCACCCCCCATCAACCCTCAGTTTATTCTCAGTTTTTAAGAGTCTCTTATAGTTTGGCTCTCTCCCTCTCTAACTTTTTTTTTTTCTTCTTCCCCTCCCCCATGGTCTTCTGTTAAGTTTCTCAGGATCCACATAAGAGTGAAACATATGGTATCTGTCTTTCTCTGTATGACTAGGAATTTACCCAAGGGATACAGGAATGCTGATGCATAGGGGCACTTGTACCCCAATGTTTATAGCAGCACTTTCAGCAATAGAAAAATTATGGAAAGAGCCTAAATGTCCATCAACTGGGCGCCTGCGTGGCTCAGTCAGTTGAGCGTCCCACTTCAGCTCAGGTCATGATCTCGTGGTCTGTGGGTTTGAGCCCCACGTCGGGCTCTGTGCTGACAGCTTAGAGCCTGGAGCCTGCTTCGGATTCTGTGTCTCCCTCTCTCTCTGCCCCTCTCCCACTCATGCTCTGCCTCTCTCTTTCTGACAAAAATAAATAAACATTAAAAAAAATTTAAAATAAATGTCCATCAACTGATAAATGGATAAAGAAATTGTGGTTTATATACACAATGGGATACTACTTGGCAATGAGAAAGAATGAAATATGGCCTTTTGTAGCCACGTGGATGGACCTGGAGAGTGTTATATTTACCCATTTAAAAGCAAACATCTAGATGCTCTTATTTTTGTTGTTAACTCTTTGGAACTCAGAGCATTGACAAAATCATCTGAGTGGGGGAGAAAGATCAGTGATAAATAATTTTCAGTTAGGGCCCAAGGCTAAATTATGGGACAAGAAGGATTGTGTTCTTTTGTTTCATAATATGGAAGGTTAGTACCAAATGCTGGAAAACAGATGTGCCCTTTCATTTTGAGTGCCTAGTGTATATACTCAGAGAGGCATTTTTCTTAATGTTTATTTATTTATTTTAAGAGGGAGGGAGAGAAAATGAGAAAGAGCATGTGAGCCAGTGTGTGTGTGAGCGGCAGCACAGCGGCACAGAGAGAGGGAGAGAGGGAATCCCAAGCAGGCCCCACACTCAGCGTGGAGCCGGATGCGGAACTTGATCTCGTGTACGTGAAATCATGACCTGAGCCAAAATCAAGAGTTGACGCTTGAGCCACCCAGGGACCCCTCACAGAGGTATTTTTTAAATGTTTGCAAAATGTCTTCTCCAGTCAGTTTGTGTCAGGCACCGTCCCATTGATTTTATTTTGCTTTTGTAATTGGAGCTGCATTGCAGTGTTGATTTATTACCTGCATAAATCCCTTTGCCAGGGGTTATAAAAGGAAAAGGCAAGCGCTACCCACATTTAGCAGTACCAGAACAGTGTTGCCTCTAAACTTAAAATCTTTAACATTCTCTAAGCTTAGAGCCCTATCTCACCTATTTCTGTGCAATTTATTTCAAACCTCTCTGAGACCTGGATTTTTTTTTTTTTTTTAACATTTCAGTGTTGTAATTTTTCCTACTTATTTTAATTTTTCTTGGTCCCAAGACTATAAAGCAGTGCTGCTCAGAGTCAGAAAATGTTGAGTAACAAAATGAGAACCCTGAGTATAAATTTAAGACACCCTGTGCTGCTTTACTTCTGTTTATCTATTTGTACTGGTAATTTGATAACCTAGACCACTGAATGAAGAAAGTGAAGAATGATCAACATATGAAGCAGTGGGCGCTGCACATTCAGACCTTATCAGTTCCAGGATCAGTTATCTGTTTGAAGAAAATTACATTGTATCTGTCAATAGACTTAATAACTCAGTGCCTGCTATTTGATAATGGATAATCACACAAATTCAGGAAGCTAGACCATATGCCATTCCAGTTTTCTATTCTCTTATTCACCTTAATTTTCTAGATGAGTGAAATTATCTAGTCCTGGCCTGAAGATGGCATATATAGAAATAGAGCCTGCAGGAATCCAGCCGCCTCTGATGTTAGCCCCGTGCAGGTCAGGGCTGCCGGGTTATGTCTGCGACCCTGGTATCTAATTGAAATGGGCAGACTTTGGAAAATTGTAAACCTGGACAATGCAAGTGATGAATGGATGGAAAATAGTAAAGGGCGGATGTGGAACAGCTGAGGGAATTGGCTGGTGGGAAACAGTGAGGCTGCAGAGGCCTAGGATTCAGAATCTTAGAATAGTTCCACATCTCTGTGTGTGAACTGTGAAGGATAGGGACTAAATGGTAAAGATGATATAGGGATGCTGTTTTCTGGAAGTAAGGGTTTTCTCAAGGACCCTTCATTCCTGTTGATGCAGGATGCTTTTCCATATATAGACCCAAATGTGGTCATTGTGTCACTTAGTAATGATTTTGGCTATGAGTATTGCAGGAGGTAATTTCAGTGACTTAAGCAAGTAGGTGTTTCTTCTTCTCAGTTATCAAGAAGACAAGATGTAGCTATTTCTGGTGTAGATGTAACTGCTCAGTGATGTCATCAGGGACTTAAACATTTTCCATCTTTTTGCTATGCCCATAATACCAGAGTGCTTGTCTTCATGCTTGTTTCTGGTGGTTACTGGGTGGCCACTGCATGTTTCCTCCTGTACATGACAGGAAGGGAAAGACTGAGCCATCATCACCTGCCCCTTCACATCAGGAGAAGCAAACATACCCCAGAGGCTCCCAGTAGACTTTTATTTCCATCTTATTAGCCAGAGCCATATCACATCGCCATCTTGAACTCCTAAGGAAGCTGGACAAAGGAGTATTTCACTTGGGGCTGACATCTTGCACCTGAAAACAGAGTTTCGTAAACGAGCAAGAAGAGAAGAATGCATATCAGTCAGGCAATGGGCAAGGGATGCCACGACCATCTACCTAAGATTTATTGTGGAAGGAGAATAAGGGTTAGACAACTGTGCTATTTCATAGAATCACAGAGAAAAGTGGTCCAAGTAATGCCAGTTGTGGGGGTCATGTGGACACCATTGCAGTCTGTTTTTACGTGCTTTTTAAAAATATGAACAAATCGGATATTTTTAGAATTTGTATCAAATCAAGCAAAACCACAAGGACACACTATGGAGAGCTGACTCAGCAAGAACAGGAAACTGAATCCTTAATTTCAGCCTGACTCTTGGCTGGAATTATCCCCTAAATTTCTATAAGGTCATAGTCTAAATTGAGCTGCTTTCTTTTTCTCCTCTCTCTCTCTAGATTTACTAACTTTAAATCTCTCTTTCTGTGGGCTAGGAATAATCATCAAGTCATATTCTTAGAAGAGGAGGACACCTTGCTGATCCAAGAGTCTATCACCTTCTAGTAGATAAAGCAAGATGGCTCACTCATTCAGTGTATTCTGTACATATATCACTGTTTTCTTTCCCAAAGAGGCTCATAGGATTTTATCTGAATATAACATATCCCCAGAAATGCTGAAGAGAGAAGTTGAAGGCGAGCTTATTGCCATGTTTTGCATATATGGATCCAGGAACTCAAAAGCTTTTCCCCGAGTCACACAGCAATAGCCCCCACTGTAAATACTGCTATAACACCCTTTCAGCTTGGCCACACTGTCTTGCCATGAATGGATGTCTCTTAGAAAGCTGAATCATGACCTCAAACGAAGAAAAGGCCATTTGTCAAGTATTCTCTTTTGAAGTAACACATTCCTTGAGTGGTCAATTGGAGGCTGCAAAAGGCCTCGGCTAGAAGATTTGGGGGAAGGTGAGCTTTTCTTGGTAGATTCATGAGGGCTTGATGTCACCATTTTTGTTCCTGCATTTTTTTTAAGCAAGAAGGAACTTGTTTGCAATTAGAATTTGTATTCATTTTTGTACCTAGTCAAAGAATAGCTGTGAATCCATATTTAAAACTGTGATGTGTGAGTGCCCTTTTTTATGGTTTCATTTATTCACTCTTTGCACTATTGATGGAGTATCCACTAAGTCTCTGTCGTGGTTCGAGATGGGGCGAATTATGGGACAGACACATGAGGTCGCTGCACCCCTGTAGCTTCCATTCTAGTAAAGGGGAGACACAAACAGTGAATGCAATTATTAGCGCTTTCAAGGAGTTGAACTTGAAAAGTGGCAAGCAGGAAATGACTTGGTTTTTTCTACCATTGTTTCTCGGAACCTGATTCTTGGAGTACTCATCCTTGTCCTGGGGATGAGAATTTGGGCTCGTTGCATAATTTTTCCAGTCATTTGAGATACAAGAAGAATCTCCAAAATATTTGAAGCACAGTTTTCTAAGGTAGAACAAGTTAGGTTTGCTAAAGGAACAGAAAACCCAAAGGGCCATTGTGACTTTGCCTCATGGGCAGAGGGGAGAGCGCATGAGAGGAGCAGAGGTGGGAACCCGAGTGGAGGATAACCAGGTTAAGGGTCAGGAGTGCAGCTTTTATTCCCAGTAGGAGCAGCAGCACTGGAGGGTTTCGAGCAAGGGAGTGATGTCCTCTGATGTGTAGTTTAAAAGATCACTCTGAGTTTTATGTGGGAATGGACTGTAGGGAAGCAAGAGAGGAAACAGAGAAAGCAGTCGGGGGATGCTCTTGCCCTCGTCCAGGGGAGAGATGAAGGTGATGTGGAGGGTGGTTGAGATGGATCAGGGGTGTGCAAAGCCTTTAGGCTGACCCTTCTCTCTCACAGTCCATAACCTACCACAGTGACAGCCGTGCAGTGGCACATAAGTCCTTGCTGAATTTCACATGAATACCTTTGTGAGTTAAAGCAGTGCTGTTTATATGGTTTAGAGAAAATGTGTCTTTTTGGCTTCCCTGACTTCTTCTCTAATATCTCAAATCCCCATTCTAAATGCAGGTCTTAGAATATAAGCACGTATTGAAGGCATAAAATCAGGCTAAGGTAAACTTTCCCTGACTCAGAATTTTTCTAATTGTCACACCTTGGCATAATTCAGTCTTCAGTCCCTACACACAGGGAAAAGTGTCATTAAATATTGTGAGAATTTGGTTTTCTGACTTAAAAAAAAAAGGTGTTCTTACTGCCCCTCCTCTCTCTTCCTCTCTCTGCCCCCCTCGTTTTTTCTTTCTTAAGAAAATAAGAGAATGGGAAAGCCGAAGCTTGATTTAATTTACTTTGGGAGAAAATCTAAGGTGTGGTATCATTACCTGTACGTTTTCCACACGTTTGTCAGGCTTATGTTTACACACGTTTGCCAATAATTATTTTGAGGAGGGGCGAAAGGAAATTCAGTGATAACTTTAGAAAAATAAAATCTCTGATAAAACCATAAACTACTCCAAGAGCCGCCATAAAACTTCAGCACAGTGTATGGTTTCAAAGCAGGATTTGTGAAGCAAAAACCATGATTAAAGTAGGAACAATATGAGCTTTGTGCAGTCCTATTGGCCCCTGGTGTGTAACTTAAAACTCTTGCCTCCTGTCCTGTGCCAAGAGGAGGTTCTGCGAGGTGAGAATGCCCAGGGAGGAGGGCTCTGCACAACCAGGGCGGGGAAGTTCCTCTTGTTCACCAGGGACCTCTATACCCCTTGTGATAAAAACTGAGGTCAGGGTTCAAGGTAATACATTTGCTCCCCGCTCCCGCCCCAAACCTGATAGGGCTTCTCAGCAGAAGGCTACTGAGTGGACTTTGGTCCTTTACACTGACTGTTGTAAATTTAAGTTTGGCTAGATTTTCCCCTTGACTTCCCCTTTTCTCATCAAATAGTACTCCCTCCCACCCCCAGTGTTCTTACTCTCCTCTCTAGTCCAAGCTTTGGGAGCGTTCCTTGCCTCTTCCTCATCTCTCTCTCCTCACCCTCTTCTCTTTTTTTTAAACATTTATTTATTATTGAGAGACAGGGAGAGACAGAGAATGAGCATGGGAGGGGCAGAGAGAGGGGGAGACACAGTATCAGAAGCAGGTTCCAGGCTCTGAGCTGTCAGCACAGAGCCCGACATGGGGCTCGAACTCCTGAGCAGTGAGATCATGACCTGAGGCAAAGTCGGACGCTCATCCAACTGAGCCACCCAGTCGCCCCTCTTCTCTTTCTTTGTACCATGTTCTCCTCCCTTTTCCTTTTGTTCTTCTTGGCTGTCCTACATCCTATGGGCCCTTCCCCATCTTCTCTGTCTCTTCTCCATCCCCCTGTGGCTGTGAGCAGGTGTTACTAGTTGATGATAATCACAGACATTTGTTTCCTGTATCCTTCAGACTCCATTTTGGGGAGCAAATGGATATGGGAGTTACTCTAAGCATGCAGATGGATTCAAGTCAGGAAAACCTTTTGTTGCTCCTTGAGCATCCTAGGGACAAACTGGATGTGTCCTGCTGAAATGTAAAGAGCCATGAGTCCAGCTCTGAGTGCCTGTGGTGAGCCTGCCACAGCATCTATGGCCTCAGGGTGCCCATTTACAAATTAAGGGGTCAGACCAAATCCCCTCGAACCGCTGCTCCTTGAGCTCCTAAACTAATCCCAGCATCTGTCTCTGGCCTCACTGCATTGGGCTCAGTTTCCTCTGTGACAATAGCTGCCTGTCTTGATATCCAACTCATGGGGCCTGTGTCTGCCCCAGGAGGTGATGAGTTGGCCAGCTCTCCCCTCTGCTGTGAGCCGACTTCCTTCAGGCCAGACAAAAACTACTCCAGGAAACTCACTCAAAAGGGGAGGAAAAAAAACAAACCTGTGTGACTTAAGAGATCTTTTTCTTTTCTACTGGGGCTTTTGCTTCTCCTAAAATGATCAGATTGCTCTGGTGTGGTCTGAGGCCTTGGGTCTCTTATCCCGGTTGGCCTTCTCTGCTTCTTGCAGGCAGCAGGCTGGGCTGGCTGTAGGCCCCTTCTTTACTGCCCTCCCCCAGTGCCGTGGCCTGTGATTTCTCTGAAGATGTTTCTGTTCTTTCCAAGGCAAATGAAACTTCATGGACCATTTCTTCCTTTTTTCCTAGAAGCGAAGACCTGCACAAGAGAGGGGGGTGGGGAACAGAGAAAGTCACTTCTCAGCACCGAAGAGGAAAGTGCTGACCCAGCGCGGGGCACTGGGACTCAGAGCCCAACTCCAGAGCAGATGGCCGCTGCACATTCACATTAATCACGCAGCTTCCTGCATGTCAGGTACAACATGATTTCTAGTGATAAGTGCTCAGTATTCAGTATGAGAAATCTAACAGTCTTACTTCCTCTCTCCCCTCTCTTTCTCCTGTCTCCCTCCCTCTCTCTCTCTCTTTTAAAATAGGAGCAGATATTTTTCATTTCTAGCCCAGATGCTACTATTTCTCTGTTATTTGCACTTACTGAGTTGAAATGCAACAGATGTTTGAAAAGGGCTTAAAACTAAATTTCTCATAAGGGACCAAGACAAATAAATCGCACACCTAACTTTAGAGCCTTGTTTTGCTCAGACTCTTGGCAGATTTTTTTTTCTGGGGTGGAGAGGGGGAAGAAAAATTCTGTTAATAAAATGACAATGAAAAGACTATAATAATAATCATGATTATTTATTGACTGAGCTCTAGGACTTGTAGTCACTTCAAGTAGTTTTCCATCTGTTATTTTATTTGACACTCACAGCTACCCCATGGGGGCAGATATTATTGCCCCCAATTTACTTATGAAGAAATTGAAGCACAAACAGGATAAGGGAATTGACTGAAATTGAAGCTAACCCAGATTTGAAGATAAGAGCTTGGTTAGATCACAGACTCCTAGAATCTTTGAACGCATACACAAAACTTGAGATGAATGCCTTTAGTAAATGAAAATTTCCAGCCTTTATCAACAAGAGGCCCCAGTATGAGTAGCACCACATTATACTGGACTTTACCCCCCTCTCCTGTATTATTTCTAAGAGTTCCCAGGGGGAGCCTTAGATGGATTCACCAATGGCCTTCTTCTCTGCTCCCCTTTAGATGTCTGAAGCCATGTGCTTCACTTCTGTCGCACAGCTGAGGCCTTTGGGGTGAGCACCGTTCCTTGCTGAGACTTTCTAGAAGCCTAGGTCATTATCACCATCCAGTACCCTTTAGACTGCAATGTGCTGGAGCCAGGATATGATCCCTGCAGAATGGAATGGTCCTTTTCCCCATCGGCCCTTCTGTCTTCCAGGTCCCCCCAGGTCCCTTATACTAATTAATAGCTTTTTCTCAGAACCTGAGAATCTCATGTTCTCTGATCATCCCCTCCTTGTCTTGGTCCATCAGTTTATCAATCTGATTCGGGCTCACTGAAGGGACACCACTTTGCTTGCCCTTCAGCTCTTAAATATTAAAAAATTTGAAAAGGAGTGACTAGCTGCCAGAGCAACAGAAAAGTTTAGGCACTCCTAAATGAGTCCTTGCTTGTTCCTGTTAGGTCTTTGCTGGTGATTCTCCAGTACTGGCTCAAGCAGTGGACCTGAGGAGAGATGAAAGCAGAGGGCAGCTCTAACCCAGCCACGGTGAGGGTGACAGGACAAATGGAATGTCATTCCTGCCATCTTGGTTGCCATCTCCTGTGCCTGGAGTCTTTTCTCTCATGTGGCCCAATCTCTCACCTCCTTCAGGTCTTTGCGCCAAAGACACCTTATCAATGCGGCCTTTCTTAACCACCCTATTTCAAATGGCAACCTCCCCACCCAAGCCTAACGAAGACACTTCTCTGCTTAATTTTTCTCCATAGCATTTTCAGAAATACATGTAGCATAACATTTGTCATCTTAACCACTTCTAAGTGTATAGTTCAGTAGTGTTGAGTATATTCACCTTATTTTGCAGCCAATCTGCCTAACTTATTCATCTTGCCAAAAAGAAACTATACGCATTAACAACTTCCTTTGCTCCTTCCCCCGGCCTGGCAACCACTATTCTACTTCCTGTCTCTATGAATTTAATGATTCTAAGTATTTCATATATGTGGAATCATGTAATATTTGTCTTTTTATGACTGGTTTATTTCACTTAGCATCATGACCTCAAGGTTCATCCATGTTTTACCATGTGACAGAATTCCCTTCCTTGGTAAGGCTGAATAATATTCCATTGTATGTGTGTGCCACATTTTGTCTAACCATTCATCTGTCAGTGGACACAGGGGTTTCTTTTACCTTTTGGCTATTGCGAATAGTGCTGGTATGATCATGTTTCCATAACATTTTTCACTTTCTCATATTCTAAATTAAGTACTTGTTTTTTGTCTGGCATCTTCTATTAAAATGTAAGTTCAAAAACTTCTATCTATTTTGATCCCTGCTATGATCCCGGCTCCTAGAATAGTATCTGGGACAAAGTAGTTACAAATATTTGCTGAGTGGATTAGAAGACAGGAGAAGGGAACAAAGCTTAAAAGAAAAAAAAGGGGGAGGCTTTTGAAGAAGTCAGAGCAACCAACTGGTACTAAATGGTCTCTAAATGTAAGAGTTACATTATCTCTTATCTTCAAGTCACCTACAGACCAAGCTCTCTTTCTGTCTTCAATCCATTTTCTAGCAGTGACATTAAAAGCTGAGTACACATGATGAAACTTGGCTGCTGTCCTCATCATGGGACTGACTCCATTCTTTTCTCACAGGGGCTAATGTGGAAGGGTCTTTAGCCACATTTCTCAGGACAGCAGTCCAGTTTTTCTTTGCTGCCCCTAGCCCCTAGTCTGATGCTGCTGTGTTCCTCAACTCCAAATCTATAGGTGAAGTCAAGCTTGAGGGAAAGAGGAAGGGCAGGAGGAAATCAAGGTTCTTCTCCACATTTGTGTCCTGCCATTTTCTCATCTCCACAGACTTAAATCTTTAATGGCCCAGATCCAAAACAACAAAAAAGCTTCAATAATGAGAATATTTAAATAATAATAATAATAATGGGAGTGTTTTCTTATAATAATCATTGATGAAACTGAAGACCAGCAAGGACTAGAAGTACCTTTCAAATCATCAGGTATCAAATTGCCCTTAGACTAATCTGGATGTAGATGGCTGCAAATTCTTTGAAAATTGGTCACTTAGGGGCTTTTTGACCCAAAGTATAGTCTGAGTACAAGCAGTGACAGCAGCATCGTCTGGGAACTTATTAGAAATGGAGGCTCTCTGGCTTCTCCCTGGCCCATTGAATCAGAATCTGCATTTTAACAAGATCCTTCATGGACTCCGATGTACCTTACTGCAGTCTGTTCAGGCTGCTGTGACAGAATACCATAGACTGGGTGACTTATAAACAACAGAAATTTATTTCTCAGTTCTGGAGGCTGGGAGTCTAAGATCAGGGTGCCAGCATTGTTGGGTTAGGGATGCGACTCAGCTTCTTGTTGTGTCTTCATATGGCAGAAAGAGGGCTAGCAAATAGTCTGTCTGCTTCTTATAGGGGCACTAGTTGGATCATGGGAGCTCCACCCTCATAACCTAATCATGCAAATACCATCTCCCAATTTGGAGGCCCCACCTCTAAATACCACCATATTGAGATTAGGATTTCAACATTTGAATTCTGGGGGGGTACACATTCAGTCCATAGCATATCCTAAAGTTTGAAAAGTATTGACTTAGGGTGTCCACTCATTTAAATAACACATCATTCCCAACTTTTAGGCATATTTTTCCTTATTGTAATTTCAGAGACTAAACATTGGTCTTATTCCATATAAATAATTTCTGAATCTGACTACAATAGATATTTTGCTTTTTTCTCTGGAAAGCCAGTTTATTCTAAAAGATCTACTAATTTTTAGACCGTGGAAGTAACTTTTTGAAATCACAGTATCAGAACCCAGAGTCTGTGCAGTTTAAGATTCAGTGGTAAATTGCAGAAAAGAACTTAAAATAGCAAAAACAGAAAGTGCTTCAGGTATTAGTATCCTTGTTCTATTTTCTCAGAATATTCAGGTCCCTGTTGGGCATCATATGTCTAGAGAAAGTGGAGTTTTAAGTGAATTAATGTCACCTGACATGTCTGTTCCCTTTCCCCTCAGCTAAATTCCAACAGTACTTATACCCAAATTCTCTCACTTGTGTTACCCTGTCCCTGTTACCACTGCTCCTCATGAGGACAGCTTGGAGTTCAGCGGTCTCTTGGTGGTGCCATTTCTGGTTATTCCCACTTTCTCCTTTCTGTCTTCATTATCATATGAGCTTAGAGATCAAACACACACACACAAATGATACCAGCAAAAGTTTCTCTCTGTGAAGCTCCGATGCTGAAGCTAAGTCACCATTGTTAGCTTCGTGATTTCACTGTCCATTGCTGGAGTAATTTCTGTGCTGTGAAATGTCCATAGGGTCTAACTGAGATGTAAGTGGCTTGGGGTTAATAGAAGAAATGTCTCATATTAGGCTACTAGCCTGGATGAAAACATGACTGCCTCTGTCTTCAAGAAAAAAAAAATCCATCTTGAGACATATTCTTTGTTCTTTAGGCAATACTGTAGGGCAGGAGCCCCAGTGAATCAGACTTGGAGTTTAACGATCACAGCAGTTTAATGTCCTCATTTGGCATAAGGGGAAATTGAGGGTTAGAAGATTTCATTGATCCACCCACGGTTAGCATGGCTTGTGGGTGTCAGCTGAGAGGAAGCCTCAGTGGTATGCCTTACTGCATTAAAGGAACCAATGGGAATGTGCTGACTGGCAGCCTGCAACTGGCTGCTCTTTATTTAAAAAGACAAGCAGGTATGCAGCAAGGGCCTCTCACTTAACCTGCTAGTCGTCACCTCCTGCTGTGGGAAGCATCCACATACCAGGAACATGAGGGCATTTTGAATAAGCAAGTGGCATTGGAAGTTTCTATCTCTGGTAGTGTGGTAGTGTAACAATGGGCTGAAATTGGCCTTGAAATACCCCAGGATGTATCTGTGACCTCTCCCAGGAAGTGCCTCTAGAGCACTTTGCTTTCTTCGGAGCCACTCTTCCCTTTTTCTGTGGCCTTGAAGTCAAGGCATAGAAAAACCAGGCAGGATGCCTCAATTTGGGCCAAATGACCTGTGTAATAGCAGTAGTTACAATTGATTCCAGAGGACACACACTCTTTGCTTCTTTCATTTCTATGTTATGAGGCAAATAGAAAGAAGAATGAATATTTGGGGCAGGGAGTGAAAAAATCAGCAATTGCTTCTCTGGACAGGCACCAGCATAGATGGATGAGCCCTTAACCCAGGGCAGATTAAAATGCTTTTGACATGTAATAGAACCAAGATCAGATATCATGATTCTAAGAGCGTCATTAGATCAAAGGATGTACCTTTGGGGGTTCTTAGCATTAATCACAGGTGAGTATGAGGGCCTTGCCATGTTGTGAGTACTTCTCATGAATACAGACTCACAAGCCTTACCCTGCAAAATGTGGAAGGGGCTGAATCATAAAATAGTCATAGTCACTGCTGCTTCCGGACAGCTGTTCTCTGTTGGAGAAGCTGGGCTTAAAGGCAGGAGAGAGAATGTGTGATGGTTGCATTTGGTTTTGATTTAAATGATACGGTTCATGCTTTAGCACTGATTTCAGTTCAGGTTGTATTTGAAAGAAGAAGGGATACTTTGATTCTAAACGTGATCAGGTAAATGGCCCATCAAGTTCCACGTTGGGGAATTTTAGGTCAAAGACTGTGGCCGGGGTTGGTGTCTGGTGTACACAGGTGAGCGACGAGCACATCGCTGGACCCGCGTGCATTGTGTTCTGCTGCCTCAGCTGAGCCTGGGCCTGGTGGTGGCAGGATGGAGGGGTTGGGGTCACCGACGTGGTGTGGTGCCAGGGCTGGTAATCGGCAGCTGTGCCTCCACACTGGAGGAAGCCAGGTCTGCCAGGGGAGGAGCTCAGAGCTCAGAAAAGACACTGAATACGTCTCAAGTTCTTCCAAAATGAGGAAAGCGCAGCTCCCACATTGTTCTACAAGAGGGTTGCCCAAAAATCCTTCGATAAAGGTAGTTGTGGGTCATTTAATCATGAGGAGGATGGAATTTTGTCTCATTTCCCCATGTAGCAGACATTTCCTCTTCCTGTTTGGATTATGGCTACTCTTCCACTCCAGAGGTTTGGTCACTACCCCGGGTATCTATGTTTTTCAGCTTAGACCTTAAAAAAAAATGGCCCCATATGATTTTCATTCAATTACATGAGAACATTTAAAAATATTTGTGTTTTCAAAAGTATGAAAAGCCAGATGAGCCTTTTATAGGCCTTTAGAAATATATATAAGCTCTTAGACATGAGAAAGTTATTTGCTAAAGGTGTATGAGGGGGAACTGCAGGAGACTTCAGTTTGCCTCACAACTTTGAACCCCAAATTTTAAAAGCATCTTTAGGTACCTCTCCCTCCCATTTGATTTCATTGCATCCTTCAGTTAGAGTAGACATAAAGCAGGCACCCAGGTGGCTCAGTCAGTTGAATGTCTGACTCTTGATTCCAGCCCAAGTCATGATCTCATGGTTTGTGAGATCGAGTCCCACGTCGGGCTCTGTGCTGAGAGTACAGAGTCTGCTTGGGATTCTCTCTCTCCCTCTCTCTGCCCTCCCCCTGCTTATACTCTTTCTGTCTGTCTCTCTCTCTCTCTCAAAATAAAAATAAATAAACATTTAAAAAAATAGAGTAGACATAGACCTTTCCCCCTGACACTTGCCATTTGCCACATATAGCATTATAGTTCCCTCACCAAATACAACACAAAACGTTTCTCTGTTCATAGATGTTTCACCCAAGCAAGAGCCAGGACTGTACTCTTTTATTCTAGATGTTTTATTTATTTATTTTTTCAAGTTCTTTTGGCCGCCCCCAAAGGTGCCATTGGCCACCAGCCACAAGTCTGCAAATTGCGACTCTTCATCAAGCTCAGTTTTTTTTCTCTTAGGCAAACTCCTGAGCCTCAGGTCAGCCAAATAATAGTTAACATCTTTAAGTGGAAAGTAGAAATTTCCTATATCATACCAATGACTACCAGCTTTGTTCTCTATATTTGTTGAACAACCTCTTTTTAATGGCTCTGGATGATTGAGAGACTCTAATTTTAAGTAGGTCTGTGGTGATGTGTATTATAGCACATTTCAAATGATGCCAGACCAGAGGACAATAGTTTTGTGAAAGAAGTCATGGCACCTTTGAATTAGGATAGAGTTGCCAGATTTAGCAAATAAAAACACAGGACACCTCATTAAATTTGAATTCTAGACAAACAACTAATAATTTTTTAGTGTATCTCATCTGATATTTGGGATATAGTTATACTAAAATATCATTTGTTGTTTGTCTGAACTTCAAATTTAACTGGACATTCTGTATTTTATCTGGCAACCCTACTTTAGGACACAGGAGTGACGTTATTTTATGTGGCCACTGGAGTTAGAGTATGGTCTAGCACTAAGACTTCAGTGCCGGGAGGTCATGTCAAGAGAATAATCAAGTCAGGTTACCTTACTACAGAGGGAAAATCTAATCCATTGCTCTATATCAGGATCTAAGAGATCAGGCTCTGCAACAAATAGAATGTGAGGTTAGAAAACCACATCTAAATCAGGTGACCAAACTTGACAGTTGTCGGTGTGGGGATGTTCTGTATTACCCGTACGTGTCTTGCTTCCTTTATTCTCCCTAAACTGCCCATAAAGATGGATGTGATTTGCCATCTAGTGATGCTATAGGAAGTTGAGCATTAATGAAGAAAAGATGGCTCTCTGTCCTGGCTCAGGACTCTCTGGGTGCTTAATGCTAACCAGCTTCTCTCCTGGTTAGTATTAAGATGGTCTTGCAGGCTCTTTTATATAGCTGATGCTTGATGCACAGAACAGGCTTGTAAAACCCATCAAGGAAATAGACATGGACCCGCAGATCAACCACCACAGGGTCCTGACTCCTTGCTTCCTATCACTGTGGTGCTGGGAGAGGATGGACACTATCACAGAGGGAGGAACACTGGGCAGAGCTCAGGAGACCAGGGCACATGAGGACTCGGCTTCCCAGTCTGTTTCTCAGTTTGCTTGCCTTCCAATTAGGGTAATAATAATCCTCATCCTTCCTATGTAAAGGGGAGGGCGTTAATCACCAGAATGGCTAATAAACATGTGTGTTTTCTGAAATGGATGGAATACCAGATAAACACAGGACAATTATATTTTCCTTTGCTTGTTTCTGGTGCCCTCTTCTCACTGGTGGGATGGCCACATGACCCAGTTTGTTCAGGACAATCCAGATTGTGCCTGTTGTCCCAGCATAATTATTAACAGTACCCTTTCGCTCTCAAACATGGAAGATGCATTCTGATGTCACTTGACTTATGGGAAATCTGTTTGTGAATACCAACCTAGGCTATATTTGACAACAGTAGCAATATTTGAAATTAGGAATTGATCATTTTGATTTGTCAGAGACTACACTATTGCAAAGTGGCCATTGAAGATCCCAGTCTTCTAATCTGAAGGCTAGGATTCTGTTTCTACATCCTGTCCCACTTTAACCTACAAAGCTGATAATGAGGTTCCAGGTTGAGAATGAGGTGAGAAGATCCTTTTCTCTCCTTCCCATAATCTCAAAGGAGAGGATTTCTCAAATTTTGGGTAGGATAAGTCTGTGTTGGGGCTGTCCCATGCACTGAAGGATATTTCACAGCATTCCTGGCCTCTACCGGGGTAACAGTAGACACCAGTAGCACCCCTGCCACCTTCAGTTGTGACAAAAATGTCTCCAGACATTGCTAAACATCCATGGGAGCAAGATCATACCCATTTGAAAGTCACTATTATTTTTTATTTATTTTTTTAAAGTTCGTTTTTGAGAGCGCGCGAGAGAGAGACAGAGAGAGAGAGAATCCCAAGCAGACTCCGCACTGTCAGTGTGGATCCCCACATGGGGCTCCAACCCACGAACTGTGAGATTGTGACCTGAGCCGAAACCAAAACTTGGACACTTACCCGACTGAACCACCCAGGTGCCCCTGAAAGTCACTATTCTTTTTTTTTTTTTTAAGTTTAGTTATTTATTTTGAGAGTGAGAGAGCAGGGGAGGCAGAGAGGGAGAGAGAATCCCAAGCATGCTCTGCAGGGTCAACAGAGCACCCAGTGCAGGGCTCGATCTCATGAACAGTGAGATCATGCCCCGAGCTGAAATCTAGAGTCAGACACTTAACTGACTGAGCCACCCAGATGCCCCCGAAAGTCACTATTCTTGAAGAAAGGACTTAACTGACTGAGCCACCCAGATGCCCCCGAAAGTCACTATTCTTGAAGAAAGGGATTAAGATTTCTAAGGGAAAAGTTTTATTTTGTCTGGTTTGTAGTGGTCATAATTGGACTTGGGGAAGTTGTCAATTACATAGTTACAGCTCCAAACCATTGACTCAATAACAACAGCCACAATTGCCACTAATATTTTTAAAGCCCCTTGTATTTACCAAGAACATTCTGTGCTTTCAACCAAGGTTGCCTGGGTAAACCTTGGGAGGGAGGCTATTTGCTGTTGCCATGTGAGTCATACCTCATGTGTGCTAGGCAACATCCTCAGGATTTGGAGAGTAGAATGGATGTTCACAAGTGGGGCAGCTTACCATTGTCTAATAGCTGGTCATGTCCCTGGCAGTGATGTCTTATAGCACCATGCTCAAGGAGTCTCGGCTGAGTCTTTATGAAGGCAAGAAAGGATTAATTGGTAATGAGAGAGCACTCATCTTACAATGAGAACACTACACAGTTTGAGACCCCTCCTTATAGATAAAGTTAAGAAACTGATGCTGCTTCTTTTTAAAAAAAATTTTTTTCATGTTTATTTATTTCTGAGACAGAGAGAGACAGAGCAGGAGTGGGGGAAGAGCAGAGAGAGAGGGAGACACAGAATCCAAAGCAGACTCCAGGCTCTGAGCTGTCAGCAGGGAGCCCGATGCAGGGCTCGAACTCACAAACCGTGAAATCATGACCTGAGCCATGGGCGAAGTCGGTCGCTCAACCAACTGAGCCACCGAGGCACCCCACTGATGCTTCTTCTTAATGGAATAGTTCACACACTATCTAGAACCTTCTCTGTGCCTTACACTTTCTGGAAAAGATGTCTGTTTCCTGCCTCCAAGCAATATTAACTCTTGAGTCTGAATATTTTCTCACTCTCTGACAGAAAGTACAGGCTTTATGTCTGGGTTCTTTATCAACCAATACTAGCATACTCAGCAAATACTGTGCTGGGTACCATACCTGGGCTTCTCTGAGTATGTTGCATCCTCTTCTGTGTAAGACCAATGGCCGCCATTTTAAAATACGTCTGTTGAGGAAAAAAACAACAACTCCCCTCCTGGAGGGGAATGTGATGCCTGCTGTAGAGTAGCATGGCCATTGTGATTATGCCTGCGTAAATGTTAAAGCATGCCCCTGAGACTCAGGAGCAGGCAGGGGAGGTACCTCTATATCCCTTTATGCCTAATAATGTGTGGTGGGACAAATATCAAGCTTCTTTATGGTCCTTCTATTCTTGCTGGTCCACTTCAATTGTAGGTTAGAGTGGAAGAATATACGCAAGGGGAAGCAAGTTTTCAGGGGGCATGGTTGTTGACGGGGAATAATTAACACAGACATTAATCAATAGCAGTAAGAACAACAGTGAATCATAGTGTTTTGGAGGGGATTTCGTTTGGGAGAAAACAAGGACTTTGGCATGTCAGTGAGTGAGAGATGCCACAGCGCACTTCAAGAAGTGCACTGTGGCATTAGAGAACTTGAGAATGGAAGACCCATCGTCTTGCTTAGTTGAGCTGGATGCTTGGTTGTCAGTTCTGAAGAGTCTTTAAGGTAGGAAATTTTAACAGCTTTATTTTTTTGAAAGCTATAGTTAGCATCCTCAAATACTAAAATAATTGGTACTCAATAATAAAGGCTGCAAGTACATGTGGGAGAGAGCGGTTTTGCTGGAGTGACAGATGCAGTCATGTTCCAGGGAGAAGGTGAGGGGGATGTGGACATTCACTCCATGATCCTACACAGCCCCAACTGCCGTGCTGCTGTGGAGGGGACATTGGAATGTGAAACAAGTACCATGAGGCCCTCCAGCCAAACTCTTCCAACTGAATAAATGAGCTAATTCTACCATATCAGCCAGTAGATGTCTCTCTCTGTTATATCCCTTCTGATCATTACCTTGGCCATCAGACAGTTCTGCTACATTACTCGACTGTACTGCCGAGAGAGAATTGACAATATTAAAACGACTCCATTGCTTTTATGAACTGGCTCTAGGAGACTAGAGTCCATTTCCATTACTGAGATGTGTTGTGTGCCTAACCAAATGCTTTTGGAAGCAGATAATTAGGCATTGCAGGCTGTGATTGTTTAAAGAAGATATACAATGAGGTTTCAGATTTCAGATATGGTGCTGTGCAATGTCTTATTGCATGAAGATTATGCTCACTTTCAAAAGTGCCCCTGGGGTTATTTTAGTTGGGAGTTTGGAAAAGGGCAAGGCTTCCTTTCTGGAGCACACCGTACAGTAGAGGCAATGGCCACATTTTAAATTCAAGAAATCCTTGAGAGGCAACCGGTGAGTAGTGCTGAATAATTCCAGCCACACACATACCATGCCCTGAGGATGGGCAGGAGGTGGAAATCACACCCAAGAAATTAGGGTGTTGCTTTTGAAACTTTAACTTCTTGTTCTTAAAATGCCAGTGCCAACATACATTGTTTATATGTGCTGATACAAAGCATATTTGAAATCTGAAAGCATTTAAGAGTTAAATAATACACGGCCAATATCTGGAATAAATTACTGAAAATGCTAGCGTAAAGGGAACACATTTACTACACCTTTTAAGGCCCCAAGGAGAGCCCTAAAGAGAAAAGATTCTTTTCAGATGAAATATATAGATGGCCTGGTGATGATAAAGGGGAAATATATAAGGAGACCTTTTCCAGACCTTCCCAAGTGGTCAGAAGTAAAGGTAGGACGATTATTGACTCAGGTGTACCTACACCTGAGTGAGATCATGGGCAGTGCCCACTGAGACCCCATCAAACTTCCAGAAGGTTCTAACTCTCGGATGGCCTTATTATGAAGCGGCCATCTGTAAGCTAAAAGTGTATTGCAATAGGAAGGCTGTTTCTGACAGTTTTCAGGACGTGATTTTTAGTTCTCGATGAGCTAACAATCAGCTAGAACTTTGATATTCAAAGTGTGGGCTGTGGACCAGCAGCAGGAGCAGCCGCAATACCTAGCATTTGTCAGAAATACAGACTCTCAGGTTTTACCCCATACCTACTGAGTCAGAGTCTACATTTTAACAAGATCCTCAGGTGATTTGTTTGCACGTTAAAATTTGCAACTGTTGGGCTTTCCCACAAATATTTCAAGGACAGAAATCATGTCATTCAGCCATTCTTTTATTTGTTTATTTAGAGTATTTAGTGAAGGAATACTCTGTATGAGGCATGAGGCAAAGCCCTGGACAGACAGTGCTGAATAAAGAAAGACTGGATTCCTGCCATCATAGTTTTTTTTTTTTTTATTTTAAAAATAGACATGGTTCTTATAGACCATCACTGTTTGAAGGGCTTCATGCACATTGACTCATTTAATCCTCTAATAACTCTTTGAGACAGGTCCTATTGTTTTTTACATTTTAGAGATAAGGAAACGGGTGCACAGAGAGGTTAAGTAACCCTTTCAGGGCCACACAGGTTGTATATGGTAGGGCCAGAATTAGAATCCACAGAATCTGGCTTCAGAGTCTAGGCACTTAACTACTATGCTGTGTTACCAATAAAAAAAACCCCAACTAGTAACAACCTATAATTTTTGTTTAAGGAAATAAACAGAATGCTGTGATAGTTAAAAATGAGGAGTAACCTTAGCTAGGCTGGTCAGGGAAGGTGTTTGGGAGATGATATTTAAACTGAGAGGGGAGCCTTAGTGGCTCAGTTGGTTAGGTGTCCTACTCTTGGTTTCAGCTTGGGTTGTGATCTCACAGTTTGTGGGTTGGAGACCTGTGTCGGACTCTGTGCTGACAGTGTGGAGCCTGCTTGGGATTCTCTCTCCTCTCTCTGCTCCTCGCTGGTTCTCTCTCTCAAAGTGAATAAACTTAAAAAAATTTTTTTTAATTGTTTTGTTTATTTATTTTTTTGTTTATTTTTATTTTGTTTATTTGTTTATTTCAGAGAGAGACAGAGAATGAGTGGCGGAGGGGCAGAGAGAGAGGGAGACACAGAATCTGAAGCAGGCTCCAGGCTCTGAGCTGTCAGCACAGAGCCTGATGCGGGGCTTGAACTCACAAACCGTGAGATCATGACCTGAGCCGAAGTCGGTCCCTCAACCAACTGAGCCACCCAGGCAACCCCCAAAAATTTTTTCACTGAGACCTGGAGGAGGGGAAGGACCCATTCATGGGAAGGAGGAGCACATTCTAAGCAGAAGGAATAGCAAGTGCAGAGGACAAAAGACCAGAAGTTGAAAGAATGGGTCCCTTTTGAGAACTGCCTGACACTGTGTAGATGATGGGGGAAGGGATTAAAGGGGAGGCTGGGGAGGTTGGAAGGGCAGATTCCACAGGGAGATAAGCAGGGGAGCTGCTGCAGAGCCTAGAAGGACAGAGGCAGAGGTGGGATATAAATTATTCTAGGTGTCCTGGGAATCCAGTAAGGGTTTCACCAGGAGAGTAAGGTGGCCTGAATGCTGATTTGAGTGCTGAGAAGAGACTGCAAAGCAGCAGAAGCCATCCAGAGTCAGTCTGAGCGGACTAGTTGAGAGATGGCTGTGGCAGTGGGCGTGGAGAGGAGGGCACAGATGGGAAGTGTAGCAGAATAAGCCACCCCAAATATGCCTCTTTGGCATAAAGATTATTTTCAGCTGATTATTTTTGAGAAACAGCAGACACGAGAGAAGCTCTGAAAATGGAGTAGAAGTTATCTTCTATAGAGGAAATTTACATTTGTAAAGGAAATCGCTATTTATAAGGGTGTCTTTCTGTCTGTACTAGGAAGAGAAGGAAGACTAGATCACAAGAAAGTCTTAACAGTGGAGAAGATACCCACTAAAATCTGCATAACAATTATACCATTGTTTACTGTGATTTTTTTGGTAGCCTCCTGTGTAATTGACCACCCCACCCCATTTTCATTTTGTCTTTAGCTGAAGATGGTATTTAAGGTGGTGGCTTGGGCCACCACTCTCAGGAGTTCATTTGTTTTTCTTGGATATCTCCCATGTATACATGAGGTGTACATGTTAACAAACTTGTTTGTTTGTGTCTTATTAATTTTTTTTTGTTTTTTACCACAAGGGGTCTTAACCAAGAACTCAGAAAGGTACAGGGAAAATTATTTTTCCTCCTCTATAGATTCAAGATCTGATCTGGAGACAAGACCAACAGGGATGATTCCTTGGACATGTATGTGTGTGTACTGTTAAAAGGTAAACTGAGACATATTAAAACTTTAAGAGTTTATTTGAGCAGAAATCTATTTGAATTAGTCGCACCAAACTGGAAGTGTTTAGAAATGTTCTACTGGCAGGAGCTCAGGCAGACACTTTTATAGAGAAAAGGTGGAAGTGGAGTGAGGAAGTTATTAATTGGCTAAACTTAAAGCCTAGTTGGCTGTTTGTGATTGATTGTCCTTAGGTTTTGATTTTGTAACCTTGAAGCATTTATAGGTATAGATATTGGTTTGCTTACATAGGCTGCCCGACGTTAGAACCACATCAGTCTAAGGGCCTCCTTATTAAATTAATTTAAAAATACACATGTGGATATGTATTTCAGTGTGTATCCATTAGTGTGTTTCTCTGAGGGACAGTGTTATTAAAATAGAAGAATTGGATTATACCAGGGTTTCTAATTGAAGCCCATTGGGTACATGCTACTTAGTGGGCTCTGCTATTTAGTGTGGTGGGAAAAATGCAACGAATAGGTTTGGGTGGGTGGGAATCACGTACTCTTCTTAAGATATATTCAGTTTGAGGTACTGATGGGGCTTCCAAGTCGAGATGTCAGGGAGACCTCTTTGTCTTTCCAGCATTTAATTGTGGATCTTCAACAAAGCCAGTACTTAATACTTGTTGAATGAATTTTGGGGAAGAAGACTTCCTGGTATGAAAAGGTATTTAGCTCCATAGGCGTTTATTGTTGCCTGAAAGCTGCTCTAGTGAGATCATAACTTCGCTTTTTATGGTTAAGAATGACATAAAAATATAAACAACCGTAGCAACAAACAATCCACAAATTATGGAGAGGTGACATTAATTACATTTACACTAAGGTATACGTGACAAACACTAACACCTTCTTGAAAGCAGATGGGTAGAGTTCTGACACTGGAGGGGAAGAGGATGCTAAGGTATAGGTGCCTGGCAAGCATGTTTTATTTAACAGAGTGTCTTTAATGACTAGCACAAGTGCTCCAGTGCTATTTTGAACAAGACTTCTAAGATGGATTTTGCCTAAGGTCAATGCTGTTCGATTAAAGTAAATTTTGCGACTATAGATTCTTGAGAGAATTTGAACATTGTTTAAAAATCATTCACCTCCTATAACCTTATCATACACACTCCATACTTTGTTTCTGCTTAACTTTATCTATTCAATGACTTTATCTATACCAAGGACACAGAATTAAACTACACTGGGATGTGCAGAAAAATTCCAGTTTCCATATTTTTAGGCTGGTTCTAAACTTAGTCCAGTAGGGTAAATTTTTTCTTTAAGTCATTATTCAGATTCCTCCCTCCACTCTTGTCGTCTTTCAAGATGGCGTCAGAGAAAAGGAGAAAGATCTTCATAGGTTTAGGAAGAAGGTAGTCTCCTTGCGTGAATGCTGACTGATGTCCACAGAGATCTGGTTTGCTGGCTACTTTCTCTGGGCATCCTGCATCTGATGAATTTGTGGTGCATTTCATAGTTGGATATGGTCCAGGGGCTTCTCCCTGTTGCCTGGCCTCCTCTTGACTCTTCCTATTTCTGTAGGTCACTTTGAGTCACTGTCAAGTGCCCCAAAGGGTTCCCAGATCAGGCCATCCACCACACAGCCTGTGGGCTCACTTTGCCTCCTGCAAGGGCTCCATGGCTGTCTATTCAGTGTCTGATACACATAGGAGTGCCTATCTCGATGCTCTTTCTTCTGCAGACCTCCCTGGGAAAAGAGAGTTTTTCCTTACCATCTTCTCCTTTTCTCCAAAGTGTTTCCTTTCACTTTCAGTGAAATTAAAATGAAAAACACATATGAGGCAGAAGGAAACATATATTGGAAAATATTTTGAAAATATATAGTTATGCACATTTGGAGTCTGTGAGTGCCAAAGAGAGGCCCGAGGTAGTATTAATAAGGCCACAAAAAGTCTCAAGATATTCTTGATGACAGAATGCATCCATTCAGAAGAAAATTGGGGGCGCCTGGGTGGCTCAGTCGGTTATGCATGTGACTCTTCTTGATTTTAGCTCATGTCGTGATCTCATGGTTCGTGAGATCAAGCCCCACATTGGGCTCTATGCTGACAGCCTGGAGCCTGCTTGGGATTCTCGCTCTCACCCTCTCTCTTTGCTTCTCCCCGCTCCTGGTGTTCAGCCTCTCAAAATAAATAAACTTTTTAAAAAAGTAAGAAAACTGGCCCTTGGAACAAGAGTATCACACCTCTTTGTTCTTTTGTTGCCATATTGTCTTCATTGGCAAATAAAAGTCTTACTTCTCCAGTATCATAGAGCGGAGTGTCTAAGAAAATGAAATTGATTCAATTGAGTGAGTCCTTAACAGAACCTACTGTGTGCTCAGCACTCTTCTTAGTACCGTGGAGGAGAAGAAAGATGAAAGGCACCTTTACCATTCACAAATAAACTGCAGACTTCTTGGAGAGATATGCATGATCCATGCTTATGAAGCAGTTGACTAACGAGACCAGGTGGGGTAGGGTTGTTAGGATATGGCATAGACCTTGGATGCCAGAAGAAATGAAGAGTGAGAGATCATCTGGACTTGGAGATCTCTAGATAGAATGGTGCATACACTAGATATTGAGGATGGCAGTGTTGCAGACAGGCAGAAAAGTATGAAGGGGAAGGTGTGGAAGGTAGGAACATAGGGAGAGCAGCAAGAACCAAGACTGAACCAAGTATGACTAAATAGAGCTACATGTCCAATCTAGTAGCCACTAGTCATAAAACATGGCTAGTTTATACTGAGATGTACTATACCTATAAATACATACCAGATTTTTAAGCTTTAGTATGAAAATTATATAAAATATCTTATGAATAATTTGTAAAATACTGATCGCATATTGAAATGATAATAGTTCAGGTATATTAAGTAATTAATTTTTATAATTTTTTTTATTACATTTATTTATTTTTTGAGAGACATAGAGCACAAGCTGGGGAGGGGCAGAGAGAGAAGGAGACACAGAATCCGAAGCAGGTTCCAGGCTCCGAGCTGTCAGCACAGAGCCTGATATGGGGCTTGAACTCACAAACTGTGAGATCATGACCCGAGCTGAAGTTGGACACCCAACCAACTGAGCCATCCAGGCGCCCCTATTAAGTAATATTCTTAAAATTGATTTTCCTGTTTCTTTTTACTCTTTTTTAAATGTGGCTCCTGGAAAGTTTAAAAATACATTTGTGGTTGCACTAAATTTCTATTGGACAGCACTGGGAGAGAGAAAGGTGTCAGGGAAGAGACTACCTGAAGAAATGGTCTGTATAGCACCGTAGGTCCCTTTGTTCTGTAAAAACAAAAACAAACTTCCACAGGGAAGTAACTGCTCATTCACTAGCAAAAGCAACCAAAACTTCAGTAATATTTCTAAATGAACCCATGTTGAATGGGTTTTAGACAAACTCTAGCAGTTTCATATGTATATAAAAAGTAGGATGGTTATGGATATTGCACTAACTCCGAGGTCTCCATGGGTCTGTAACTATCACTTTGGAGCTGCATCTGGGTGGTGATGATGAAACAGTTGGAGAGAGAATGCTAGCTATGTTGGGTAGAGCCTTGAGTGGCAGGCATAGGAGTTTGGACTTTATTTCCTAGGCAGTAAGGAATCTGAAATGCCCCCAACCCTCTGCCACTATTTCCTTTGTCTGTCTAACCAATATAGCTTTTTTTAAAAATTTTTTTTAATGTTTTTATTTGTTTTTGAGAAAGAGACAGAGCATGAGCAGGGGAGGGGCAGAGAGAGAGGGAGACACAGAATCCAAAGCAGGCTCCAGATTCTGAGCTGTCAGCACAGCCTGACATGGGGCTCGAACTCACGGAGTGTGAGATCATGACCTGAGGTGAAGTCAGAAGTTTAACCGACTGAGCCACCCAGGCGCCCCCTAACCAGTATAGCTTTTTGAGCAGCTCTTGTCTTGCTGCTGACTTTCACTGTTCCTGCATCTTGGATATGGCTGAAAGTGCCCTCAATCCCCGAAGGAGGAAACTGAAGGGAATTCTAAAAGATGGGGTTGAGCTTTTCTGGGTGTCCCCAAACCTCTTTTAGAATCACTGTATAGTATCTGGTCAAGTGTGCCAACTGAGGACCTTTTGTAGGCTTGGGTGACAGCTGTGGAAGTGTTGTTATCTTGTAGCCAGAGACCCTGCTGCCCTCTTTGTCTTCTAAGTTTCTAAGTGTTTTGAAATTATTTTCCTAACTTGTGTTAAAAGCCTGACTTCCATTTCCAATGCCCAGTCCCCTTCTGGAAGATTAGAAGCATCTAACTTACCTGTCAGAAAACAGATAACTATGGCCCCTTGTCCAAAACCGGCTGCTCTTAGTCTGTTATCTGGGAAGAGGTCTACATGGGGCAGTTCTCATGGTAGCAAAGGACACGCCATTTCAAGGTGTCATCTGAGGTTGGTGATAATTATAGTCAATAAGGCCCATACCCGAGGGGTTAAAAGGAGCTGTTATAAACTTGGGTAACCTTGCTACTGTTTGGGACACAGAGATTTATTTTCTGGATTCCTCAAGCCTTCCTCAGGAGATTTTGTCCTGTAAGTCTTGCTGACAGATTTATCCTGGGCTCCTGTCATCGATGGCTGTTTTCTCACTAAGCAGGTGGAAGGCAGAAGCTGGGGAAGGTAACTGCCAGCTGAGAGGTCGTTTGTGAATTGGTGCCATGAAGTGGACATAAATTTTATGTATTCTGCAAGGCCTTAGCTATTGGTTCTGCCTTGTCCTAGATTTTTCCTTTGTGACGGTATTTGCCATCGGCGTTAGCATTATTGTCTGCAGCGGTAATTAGAGATTTAGGCCTGGCCCGTGTAGCATGCACAGGCCATCACAATTCCTACAGGAGGAGTGGTGAGGAGGGAGGATTTGGTTACACCCACAAAAACAGGCGAGGCAAAAATCTCATGATACCAGGCTTCCAGACAGCATTTCCAGGAACATTTTAAAACTGGTAGACGTGCCTCCTGCTTCCCCCAACCCTACCATCACCACCACCCATGGCCAAGGGAATAATTCCTGTTTGACTCTGGTTCAGCCTGAGTGGCAGAGGGTTTTGTAGGGAGAGAATGACAGGATAAAGGAAATAAGGAAAGAAATGGTAAAACATACACACGCACACCACCACCACCACCACCAAAAACACACGCATATATATGTCAATATTAATGTATCTATATCTATGTATATGTATATCTGTATATGTATGTCTATATCTATCTATCTATCTGTCTACCACAGAACTTTAGTGTTTTGCTTCCCCCCCCCACCCAGCCTTTTTTTTAATGTTTATTTTTGAGAGAGAGAGAGCGCATGAGCAGGGAAGGGGCAGAGAGAGAGGGAGACAGACGATCTGAAGTGGGATCCATGCCGACAATAGAGAGCCCGATGTGGAGCTCGAACCCACAAACTGTGAGATCATGACTCAAGCCAGAGTTGGATGCTTAACCAACTAAGCCACGTAGGCGCCCCTCCCTAGGCTGCTGCTTCTTTTTTTAATTTTTTATTTGCCATAGAATCCTTTGTTCAAACAAAATTGTTATAGTTAACATTTTTTTTTAGCTCACACTATAAACTGGGAAGTGAGGTAAACATTTTACACATATTATCTCATTTATCTTCACAAAAACCCTAGAGGCAGGTGTTACTGTCTTCATTTTCCAGTCAAGGGAACCAGCACACAGATGTTAAAGTACATGCGTGAGGTCACACAGCTAGGAAGAGGGGGGGTGGGGATGGAAGCTCCAGCAACTGGTGTCAGAGCTGATGAGACACAAACCGGACACAGTGAGCGTATCCTCCAGATGTGCTCTTTACCTGTGTGCTCTACTGGGAGGATAGAATGAACAGATAATCCGGGAGCTGCTGTCATTGAAGCTGAGATAGGATGCAACCCAGACATGACCTATTCCCTTCTTACCCTTCACCCCAGAGCCTCTAAGAGGAGTAAGCTACTTCTGATCTAGTCAAGTTCCCTCATGTTCTTGGTTGATGAAGCTGAGCAGCTGTCTTTGAAAGGTGAAGAGCCTTGTACAAGGTCACATAACCTGTCAGTGTCAGATCCCAGCCATCTTGATTCCCAGGCCACTGCCAACCCCAAACTCCCAAATGGCAACACCAAGACACCTTACTGCACCTGAGATGCTGTTGTGCCAAGTTCTCAGTACTAAGAGACAGGTGGCTGAGTAGGCCAAGCCCAGAGAATAGCTAGACTGTTCTACAGAAACACAAAATTTTGGTGCAACTAGGAAATGGCACCAACCTTTCCAAGTTCCTGCCGACAGCTGATGCAGCAATTGTTTAGACCAAAGCCTGCTTTCCCAAAATGAGGTCCACAAAATGCCCGAGGCTCTTTTCTCAGAATTTTCCATACGTTTTCAGTTGCTATCAAGGTCTAACCTAACATGTTCTCCTTACCCTGCTGAACTTTAAAGTCTGGGTTCTTTTGCCTTGGTATGCCACGAGCCCCTCTAGAAATTCTAGGGAATTCACTTTTGCATGTCCTCTTCCTCTTCCTTGGCTTTCTCCTTCTCAAAGAAAGGGACTTGATAGTTTTTAATTAAAACTCGCTGAAGGGACTTAAATCTGTCCTGAGGTTAAAGAGGTGGAGGCTGTCATTGAAACTCTGCCTTAGTTACTTAATCAGCTGCCCACTATGCATGCCCAAAGGATTCATGCCTGAGCAGGTGTTCTCTGGTCTGAAGAGGGAGGTGAAAGGGCCCATTAGGATACAGAGGGTGGGGGCCACAACTGGAAAGTTACCAGGGGAGATGGTTGATTCTATTTTGTAGCCCCATGCTCTGTTCCCAAATATGGATGCTGTCTTCCCTAAGCCTGGATCTGAAGATACAGAAGTAAAAGCTAAGTAGTTTTACATCTTTGAAAGGAAAGAATTATTTTTCTAAAAATTTCAAAACTTCTTTCTTGCCACCAGGGCCAGTTTCATGGGCAGATGACCTTTGTAGTTGTGTAGGGCACCGAGCTCAGAAGGGCTCCTCACTTGATTTAATGCTCCACTACTCCCATCTTAAAATTGTTAATAGTTTTTGAACATGGGACCTACCATTTTCATTTTGTACCAGGCTGTGCACACCATGTAGCCTGTCTAGCCTGCAACCCAGTTTGAGATACGTGTGTTTGTGGTGAAAGTGGGTGGGAAATTGATGTTTCTAAGGGAGTTATGACCCACTCTGGTTTGCAGCCTTTTAAAAAACCTGGCATAAGAGTATATGTTTAATTTAGAGTAAAAAAAGAAAAAAAAACAAGCTGTACCATATGAAAAGCATGTGGTTACACTGAATTTGCTATCTCAAATGAGATAACCTTTATGAGTTAAAAGACTAGTCATTTCTCAGTGCCTTGTGCTATTTTTGGCTTATAGTTCCTGAGACTCCAGCATATGACCTTTTCTAACCAGTGCTTGCCTTGCTGGCAGTCAGGTTACCACGGGTCAGGGCCCAGACACTTCATCTGTTGTTTTCCCCTTGGGTACAGAATGAGACCTCATAATGAAGTAAGGAGTTTCAGTGTTGTTTATCATCCTTCTCGTAGATAATATTCAAAATAAATCATCGAATTACTTCTAGAAATTTCATGTCATTATATGCAAAAGACTGAGTGTTATTTTTCAAGGTAAATGTTGAAAAATGCCAACATTATAACAAATTAGTTTATTTATATAATCTTTAGTAAAGTCATAATAAAATAGATATTGAGCATTTGAAAGAAGACATTGGAAAGCAAATGTTTCATAATATAATTATAAATATTAGCAAGATTATCAACATCAGGTTTAAGATACTATAATGAAGAAAGATAACAATAAAAAGAAAAGAATGTAAGTAGCTAAGTTAGAAAGAAAAGGATAATGTAATTCTTAATCTCATTTGTCAAGGAATGTCAAAAACCAGAAGTCTACTTTATTTTGTAATTTAAAGTGAGGCAGGGGCCAATTAGACCTTGTCATCTGGTTTTCTAGTTATTATTTATAGAGTTGACCCTTGAACAACATGGGTTTGAACTATATGGGTCCACTTATATGTGGATTTTTCTTTTTTATTAACACAGTACAGTATTGTAAATGTATTTTCTCCTCTTTGTGATTTTTTTAATAACATTTTCTTTTTTCTAGCTTACTTTATTATAAGAATACAGCATATAATACATATAACATTCAAATATGTGTTAATCAGCTGTGTTATTGGTAAGGCTTCTAGTGAACAATAGGCTCTCAATAGTTCAGTTTTAGCTGTGTGCGGGGGTCACTGCTCCTAACCTCTGTGTTGTTCAAGGATTAACTGTATATGGAGCACTATGCATGGCTGGGTAGTTTTGACCTGTTATCTGTTCTCTGTCTTCTCAAAGAAGCAAATCAGAATACTGACCCTCATTTTGAAAGACTATGCAATGTGTTTGGGGGTCCTTATGGTTTCTTCAGCACAGACTTAAAAACTCAAGTTTCCACACAGGCCAAGCAGGCTACAAAAATGGGTATGTGCCTGGGTGGGGACTGGGATGAACTGGAAAGCCATGTCCAGTCTCAAGTGAGCAACCCCATTCAGCAACTGATGATAGTTAACTGGAGGGGATATTGCTGTCAGAAGTTCTGAATTTTCAAACAGAGTGGATCATCTTCACCGGGAGATTTGGAACTCTGGCTAGTGAATCAAACATTTAAAAAGTGTACTGTCCAAAAGCAAATAAGCTTCTTTGGCTGCATGTTGCCATGGGTTGTGCATCTTAGGCAGTACCCTGTGTTCTTGTGTGGGCTGGGCCATGGATAACAGGAGAGGGGAAGGGAGACATCTTAGGGACGTTATTTTCAGACTGAATTTATTTTCACAAACTAGAGTAAATGGTTTCCTTTTTCGTTAGGTTATGGGCAACGTTTTTTCTTGCTCTTTTTTTTCTTTAAAGTTTATTTATTTATTTTGAGAGAACAAGGACGGGAGGGACAACGAGGGATAGAGAGAGAATCCCAAACAGGCTCCTTGCTCTCAGAGTGGAGAGAACCTGAGATCATGACTTGAGCTGAAACCAAGAATTGGATGCTTAACCGACTGAGACACCCAGGTTCCCTGGCCCTCTTTCTTGTTCTGATTTAGTTGACGCTAGTTTCACATAGTTCCTTCTTCATGAACTCCATTTGCCTAAATACATAACAGGAGTGAAAACCTTCTAATCTTTACTTCACATTGAAGATTAGAAAATAAAGGAGTAGATACAGATATTTCTGAGAAGAGTGCAGTGAACAGAACCACATATGGAAGAGGAAAAAACACAACTTTTTGGCGATTATTTGACTAAATTTCTATGAAAGCTATGCATACCATGCTGACATATTATATGGATTGGGCATATTTTAACTGGGAGATGATCTAAGTGATCACACTATTTCTCACTTTCAACCCTGAAATTTTGTGAGATCAAATCCTTGACTTCTTTGGTTTTATGGACCATTTTCCTTCTGGGTGAGCTGGTTAGACTAAGCTAAGAACTTTTGATCAAGTTGTAAATAAAACATCTTTAAAAATTTTTTTAAACATTTATTCATTTTTTGAGAGACAGAGAGAGACAGTGCAAGACGGGGAGGGACAGAGAGAGAGGGACACATAGAATCTGAAGCAGGCTCCAGGCTCTGAGCTGTCAGCACAGAGCCCGACATGGGACTTGAACCCATGAATTGTGAAATCATGACCTGAGCCAAAGTCAGTCAAATGACTGAGCCACCCAGGCTCCCCATAAATAAAACATGTTTAAAGCTGGTATCATTTATCCATATATGGAATTATAATCACTTCTGTGTAAAGTTTATAGTTTTAGATGTTAAGTTTTATGGTGTCACATAACTAGATTATTAGAATAACCTGTGTCTCCCACTAGCAAACTTCATAGAGTACCCATCTTTTGTTTCTGAAAGGAAGCCTAAATTTGTTTGTTTTGGTAGAAATGTGTATGGTGTGTTTGTGTATGTATCGTGTAGAGTGTGTGTGCGTGCATCTATGGCATGATGTATATGTGTGTATGATGGGTCGTGCAAGGTGTGTGGGTGTGTGTGTGGGTGTGTGTGTCCCCAAAGAGCTGCTTTTGATGTTTACAGGCTCAATGCTGTGGTCGAAGTTCACTGCAAGACGCCTACCTCCAGGGGTGCAAAGTTCTAATGATGATCCCTAAATTTCCCTTTTCCTCTTTGCTGGCTATTTTGGTTTCATGTTTTAGCTCCTCTTTTCTCTCACCAGCTTCATTACTTGTCTCCTAGTGCTGTCTTCAAAGCCAAGTGTAAATCTGCTAATGATTTGCTTCTTTCTCTCTGGTTTTACCCTTTCCAACTTCCATTCTCAACCCTCATAGGCCTTCTTCCCATTCTTCTTTTTTCCTTCCCCTGGGTGGAAAACTTAAGCCTCTACCCTTCTTCATTTCTTAATGTTTAGTTTACCTTTCTGGCTTTCAGATTCAACTAATTATATGACTTCTTAAATCATAGATCTTTTTCTTGTTTCCAACCCCTTTTTCTCCCCCATTCAGACCAGTGCACTTGCTTTTTCCCTTTGCTCTCTCAGAGCTCTCTCAAGAAACAAATTCACAACTTCTCCCTCATCATTCCCCTCCCCCTCTTTTCCTCTCTCCTCTATTCTCTTCTTTCTTCTAGCCTTATTTTCTGTTGTTTTCAAACAGCACTTAAGGCAGCTTGCAAAGATGTTTACAATATGACAAAATTAAAGAAATAAATTAAAAAGTGAGACAGGAGGAGAATCAGAATAGACAATGTGATATGAATGGGAAATTAGTTAATACACACCTCACCAAAGAGTCAAGCTCCCCAGAGACTTCCTGATTTTTCCTCTTGCTCATTTTGATGATATTCCTTCCCTGGAAGCACGTCAGAGAAAACTTCTAAGAGCTCAAGAGTCAAAAGGCACTGTGATCATGTAGTTGACAGTGTGTTGGTGCCATAGCTAAAGGCTGGGGTGAGAACAACTGGCCTTTGAGAGTATCCAAATACCAGCCATTTTATTACTGACACAGAGCCCTTACTGACAACTTCTTTTCAAAGGGAAAATGCCAGTCATGGAGAAGGGGTTGGATGTCATCTCTCATCTGCATTTAGGCCTCATCACATGGTAACACAAGAGAGGATCATGCATCATCCCCAATTGATATCATGTCACCTCTGCTGGACTGGACCTGCTTTTCCTTTTCAAGTTTTGCAAAAGCCCTTGAGAAGGTTCCCAAGACCCCTTTTACCATTTCCCCTCAGGCTCTGGGCTGGATGCCATTTCTGCCTCTCGAGTTTTCTGAGGCTTGGGAACATTGCAATTTCTTGATGGCTGGTTCTCCTATTGATCTTTATTTCCTTAAACATTTCTCCTTCCTCCTTCTGGAAATTTATGCTTGTTTCTGGCATCTGCCCCGTCCTCTGTGAACACTCAGGCAGAGAATTCATTTAAGTTTTTTTTTTTTTTTTTTTTTTTTGCCTCTTCTGGCAGTAAATCTCCCTTGCCATTTCTCTGACCTCTTGTTCCTTGTGTACTTAAAAATGTCTTATTTATTTCAACCTCATATGTAATTTGTCTTATTCTCATTCTGTGCTTTTGCTTGTCTTATCATTTTTTCACACTATCCTGATTTTATTCTGTAATAGTTGAGGGCCTCCTCTACCTGCTATGTTATACTTGCCAAAATGCCCCTTCTTTGCTTTTGAGCCATCTTCCCAACACCAACTCTCTCCCCTCATCTCCTCTCTCTCCCTTGCCTTGGTATTTATTACCATGCATTCTCTATTGGCTGGTAATCATCTATCTTAATTTTCCATGTTTTCTTCTACCTTCCCTCCTATTGCTTTATCCACTGTCACTCTTGTCATAATTTTTCAGCCACCTAAGGCTCTTTTGACTTGAGATGATTTGCTGCTGCCTCTTCTGCAGGCCCAGTATGACATAGAAATCCAGGCCACTCATCCCTTCTTTCTTCCTTCCTTTCTTTCTTCCTTTCTTTCTTTCTTTTTCTTTCTTTCTTTTTCTTTCTTTCTTTCTTTCTTTCTTTCTTTCTTTCTCTTTCTTTCTTTCTTTCTTTCTTTCCTTCCCTTTCTTTCTTTCTTTCTTTCTTTCTTTCTTTTTCTTTCTTTTTTGCACTAAATGGCCAAGTTAATTCAAGTTTTATCCTTCATAAAAAGAAATCACTCTCCAACCATATGGGATAACTTATGACTGTAAATAAAAATTCCCCAATGTTTTGTTCCTTACAAGTTTTCACTTTCCCAGCAGAGCTTGGGAAGTCCAAGATGTTAAAATCCCTAGGGAGTGAATAGTTTCATGAAAATCCACTTTATTCTACTCACAGAGATTTTATTTTTCAATAAAGTTAGGGGGCATTACGGCTTTTCTCTTCTACCCCTACTCTCACCTCTGCCCATGCTGCGTTTTCAAGGAAGGTGATTCTGAGTTGTTGACCTCATTTGTTTTCCTCAAAGCTTGGGCTAGAGGAATGTTCCTATTTAAATATAGACTTTAAAATCTTTCTCACTTGGGGAGCCTAGGTAGCTCAGTTGGTTAGGCATCGGACTCTTGATTTTGGCTCAGGTCATGATCTTACAGTTTGTGAGATCAAGCCCTATGTCAGGTTTAATGCTGACAGTGCAGAGCCTGCTTGGGATTCTCTCCTTCTTTCTCTCTGCCACTCTCCCACTTGTACACACTCCCCTTCTTTCTCAAAATAAGTAAATAACCTTAAAAAAAAAGTCTTTCTCACTCTAACTTACGAATAAAAGCTCACCTTAGAATAAAAAAGCCCATTCTTTTTTTTTTTTTAAATATTTGTATTATTTTTGAGACAGAGAGAGACAGTGCATGAGCAGGGGAGGGGCAGAGAGAGAGGGGCACACAGAATCTGAAGCAGGTTCCAGGCTCTGAGCCGTCAGCACAGAGCCCGATGCAGGGCTCGAACTCACGAACCGTGAGATCATGACGTGGGCCAAAGTCGGACGCTTAACCGACTGAGCCACCCAGGCACCCCAAGCCCATTCTTTTTAAGTTAATTCTGTTTCTGGGGTTTTGTGTGAATATAGGTAGGGCTACTTTCAACACTGTTTACAATGGTGATGCTTGGCATTGCCTCAAACCCAGCCACTTGTGCAGAACCAGGGCATTGCAAGCACCTGTGGGGGCTACATGGACTCAACATTGGACCTGATCCTTCTCCAGAGATGATACAGGACGACTTTGGAATAAAAAAATAGGCACTAAGTTTACTTTGGTGGAATGTATATTACGGAGATTACCTCTGAGATTGATTTATTGATCAATTGATTCTTTATTCCAACACCTTTCTGAAGAAAGGAATAAAGCTGGCCGTATAATCATTCTGTCCTAGTCCATGTCCATACAGTTTGGTAGAAGTAATCTTCCAAGGGTATAGTCCATACCTTTTTATTAAATCTTGACTTTGTTGAATGTTAAGAGATTTCCTGAATTTTAATTTCCTGTGCCGTCGTCAGAGCATCCGTTGCTTGTGGAGGAGAATCAGCAGGCATGGGGTTTTCTCTAGGCTCTACTCCTCCACCCCCCTGGAGTAAATGACTTAAATATTGATGTCTCTGTTTCAGTTTATGTATCTTGAGGGCGGTGTTTTCATTCTCTCTCTGCTTCCCAATGATTCCATGACAGTGAGATGACATGGCCCTAGGAAGCAATAGAAATAAAGTGAGGGAACTGGTTAATACTTCTAGTTAAGTAGATTTACATTTATGCTGTTCGATTTCAAAGCCCTGCCTGGTAGATTTACAATAATTAGCCCTTTGAAAGCTTTGTCTGAATTTTTCTGGAATTTCTAGTATGTGATGCTAAAATTGATAGCTTTTACTTGTCCTAACATCTTACAGAATGTTCTAGAAGCTGGGGATTTAAAAATTTTTTGATGGCCATCCCTTACATCTTTTTCAGTGTCTCAGTTATACAGCTTCAAGATGACCACTTTTGAAATATGTTGCCAAATCACTTATTATCCTTTAAAGCATACCTCAACTTACACAGTGCTGTTGTTGTTCTCATTCCTGGATCACTTTTTCAAAGGTGCCTATGTGTAGCACACTGTCAGGGATTTGGGGAAATGTTCTCTTTCCTTCACCAAGAAAATCATGAAACAACCTTACATGCTTATTGTAGTTCCTGATTTCTTTTTCTTACAGGAAAAACATTTTATTCCACAATTTAATATAGGGTTGGTATGAAAATAGCTCTAGGAGGAGTAATAAAGATTTAAACTTAGGCCAAGGTTTAAATGACTGATACTGGATTCTTGTCTGGGCAGATTTTGTATGTGGCCATATGGTAAAGAGACATCCTGGTTTCTTGAAGGCTGGGAGAGAGACCTAGAGAGTGGATAATGAATAAACATAGAAAAGGAAGCTGAAAACAAATTCTGTCACCCTCACAATTTTGCCTTTGCATTTTCTTAGTCTTGCTTACTGCTGGGTCTCAGCTACTTTTAAGAAGGCTCAGTGTGCTTTTCATGGCTCCCGATTCTTCAGATGTCATGACATTATGCTTCTTGACTAAAGTGGAGACTAAATCTGCAAAGCATACTGGTGGAAATCAGCACAGCACTGTGGGAGAATTGTCAGAAGATATCTCTGGCTTCCTCACTTCCCTCAGCTGGGAAGGGGTCAGAGAACCCTGTCCCTCCAGTGGCTTCTAATCCCATCACTCAGCACAGAAGTTCTAAGTAGGGCAAAGGCATCTGGAGAGGTCAGTGGTTCCCCTTCTTACCTCTAAAAACGAGCTGTTTTGTTTTGTTGTAGTTTGTTTTCATTCAGTTATTGCCACACTAATGGCCCATAAAAACCAGCCCAAAACCTGGTGGCATACAAAAATAAACATTTATTTCTTGCTTACATGTGTGTTGGTTGGCTGGTCTAGCCTTAGCTGGGCTTGGCTTAATCTGTGGCTGGGTTTAAGCCTGCTTCATGTGTCTCTTGTCATTCTGGGACCTGCAGCTCTAGGAAGCTTTTTTATGGCCATACATAAGAGGGAAAACTGACTGTGCAAGCCCATTTCCAGTTATTCTAGAAAACTCCAATAAGCCTAAGGAAGCCACATGATCAAACCCAAAGTCAAGGTGTGGGAAAGAGAATTTTGTCTACCAGGAGGCCATATTGAAGATATGGAGGTTTAATATTACTGTAGGGGATTGGGACCAATAATTAAATATACCACAGGCTCTAATAAAATAACATCAAAATTATCAGACATCCAAAGACTGAGACACAAGGTGGTTGGACTTTCAAAGGGCAAATATTAATGAAAACAACATACATTTATTTTTATAGTAAATTATAAAATTATAGAATATTTTATATTATTCCAAGCTTGTTCATATTCAATCTTATCTGGGAGTCTCAGGCCAAATATATGTATGTGGGTGTGGTTTTTTAACCATTTATTGAGCATTTATTATAAATTAGGCATTATGGTAAGTACTTTTATGTCCATTATCTTTTTTTTTAATTTTTAAAATGTTTTTATTTATTTTTGAGACAGAGAGAGAAAGAGCATGAGCAGGGGAGGGGCAGAGAGAGAGGGAGACACAGAATTCAAAGCAGGCTCCAGGCTCCGAGCTGTCAGCACAGATCCTGACGCAGGGTTTGGACTCACAGACTGTGAGATCATGACCTGAGCTGAAGTCGGATGCCCAACCGACTGAGCCACCCAGGTGCCCCTTATGTCCATTATCTTATTTCCTCTGCTCCCTATTCCGATGAAGGTGGTATCATTCTCTTTTGGGAAGTCTGAGTTTGAGAGACCTTATGTAACTTACCCAAAGTCACATAGCTAGTAAGGGGTATAAGCAAAACCTCATGTGGTGGCTTCAGAGTGTTTTCTTGTATCTGCTGTGCTATGTACTGCCCTCCCATTGTATGAAATAAATAGCCCTGTGAAGTAGGTGTTATTTTAATTTTATCTTATTTATTGATATTTTATTTATTATCATTAGTTTTTAATTTAAATCCAAGTTCGTTAACATGTAGTGTAATAATGATTTCAGGAGTAGAATTTAGTGATCATCACTTACATGTAACACCCAGTGCTCATCCCAAGTGTCCTCCTTAATGCCCTTCACCCATTTAGCCCTTCTGCCCACCCAACACCCCGCCAGCAACCCTCAGTTTGTTCTCTGTATTTTGTCTCCTTCTTTGTATATTTGTCTCCCTCTCTGTTTTTATATTATTTTTGCTTCCCTTCTCTTATGTTCATCTGTTTTGTGTCTTAAATTCCACATATGAGTGAAATCATACGATATTTGCCTTTCTATGATTGATTTATTTTGCTTAGCATAATATACTATAGTTCCATCCACATTGTTGCAAATAGCAAGATTTCATTCTTTTTGATTGCCAGGTAATATTCCATTGTATATATACACCACATCTTCTTTATCCATTCATCAGTCGATGGACATTTGGGCTCCTTCCATACTTTGGTTATTGTCAATAGTGCTGCAATAAACATTGGGGTGCATGTGCCCCTTCAAAACAGCATGCCTGTATCCTTTGGATAAATACCTAGTAGTGCAATTGTTGGGACATAGGGTAGTTCTATTTTTGATTTTTTGAGACACCTCCATACTGTTTTCCAGAGTAGCTGTACTAGTTTGCATTCCCACCAGTGTGCAAAACGGTTCCTCTTTCTCTGCATTCTCACCAACATCCGTTGTTGTCTGAGTTGTTAATTTTAGCCACTCTCACCGGTGTTAGGTGGTATCTCAGTGTGGCTTTGGTTTGTATTTCCCTGATGATGAGTGATGTTGAACATCTTTTCATGAGTCTGTTGGCAATCTGGATATCTTCTTTGGAAAAGTGTCTATTCATGTCTTTTGCCCATTTCTTCGCTGGATTATTTGTGTTTTGGGGTGTTGATTTTGATAAGTTCTTTATAGATTTTAGATACAAAGATTTATCTGATATATCATTTGCAAATATCTTCTCCCATTCTGTCAGTTATCTTTTAGTTTTGTGGATTGTTTCCCTCGCTGTGCACAAGCTTTTTATGTTGATGAGGTACCAACAGTTCACTTTTGCTTTTGTTTCCTGGAGACAAGTCAAGTAAGAAGTTGCTGCGGCTGAGATCAAAAATGTTGTTGCCTATTTTCTCTTCTAGGATTTTGATGGCTTCCTGTCTTATGTTTAGGTCTTTCATCCATTTTGAGTTTATTTTTGTGTATGGTGTAAGAAAGTGGTCTGCATGTCACTGTCCAGTTTTGCCAACACTATTTGCTGAAGAGACTGTCTTTTTTCCATTGGATATTCTTTCCTGCTTTGTGAAAGATTAGTTGGCCATATGTTTGGAGGTCCATTTCTGGGTTCTCTATTCTGTTCCATTGATGGTGTGTGTCTGTTTTTGTGCCGGTAGCATACTGTCTTGATGATTACAACTTTGTAATATGTCTTGAAGTCTGGGAGTGTGAAGCCTCCAGCTTTGGTTTTCTTTTTCAGAATTGCTTTGTCTATTTGGGGTCTTTTCTGGTTCCACACAAATTTTAGGATTGTTTGTTCTAGCTCTGTGAAGAATGCTGGTGTTATTTTGATAGGGATTGCATTGAATATGTAGATTGCTTTGGGTAATACTGACTCATTTTCATTTTATACATTGGTAAAAACAAAAAACAAAAAACAAAACCAGGCAAGTGACATGAATCATGCAGCTGATACAGTGCCCAGGGGGTGGCGCCAGCACCAGAATTTGTGTGTCCTGTACCCAGTCCCACGGTAGCTTCAGTGCTAGACTCAGACTCAGTGTTTATTTTTAAACCACTTGTGCCTGTTGGTGTCCTATCCCTTCTTGTTGCCACCTCTTCTCTCTTTGGGTTCTTCCCTTCTTACCTAGAGCTGTCTCTTTATAGATCTCTTGGGAAGGTCGTGCTGTGGTGAAATCACAGCACTGCACTCCTCACCTCTCTGCCAGTTTAGGTTATTTCTGCTCAGACACAGATTTGGCCAGCAGGGCTGTTGACAGTTATATGCTGAATTCATTTCAGGTTGTTCCCAAGCCTGGCCCACAAAAGGAAATCAAGCAAAAGATACTCTCGCTGTTTTTAGGAGGAACATTCTAGATGGCCTGAGAACAGAATGCTGGGCTTTAACTACATGGACCTCCAGGGATGGGGATGTGTGTTTACATGCTTTATATTATTATATGAAATGATTTTTTTGGAGCAGTTTTGGAGGGAAAAAGAAGTCACAAAAAGCAACTGGGGGGGGGGGAGTGAATAAATTGAAGGAATAGTAGCTTGACTTACTTTCCTTTGATTATTGGGGGTTTTTGTCTATGTATTGACATGGTAAACCTAGTTCAGTCATGCCTCCTTCTTCTTCTCTGCTCACAAGTTGTGAGATCCAAGGGCCTACCTGAATTTGATAAACATTAGAGTAACTTGGATGATAGGGCTCTCCCTGAATACTTTCTTAGTATCTCCTAGGAGCCAAGGGGCATCCAGGACCTCTTTTTCCTTCGCTATCATGTTGTTCTGAACACCAGGTCCTCCTTGCTGTGAAAGCAGAGCACATTGAAACCTCCTCTTGGTTATCTCTGTTGTCTGAAACCAGATCAAGGGAGCCAGATCTGCAGCCAGGATTGGGAAAAAGGAGTATAAGGGGCTGTCTCCCTCCAAGGATCAGTGTCACCAAGGTGCCACTAAACTGCTGAGTTCCAGTGTTGCCAGGTTAAAAGAAGTTAAAGGAAATAGTGACATGAGACTAACGTAGTGTTGGATGGGTCCTGAAAAATGAAACAACTTATTGCAAAGTTTGGTATGAGAGGAAATAAAGTATTAAGTGAGGAAGGGGTTACAAATGTGGCTTCTTATATTGATTCTCTGATTATGATTTATAATTTAATATCAGCATCAGGGAGGGAGGGAAACCCAAACCAGATGAAAAACAAGATAAACATGCATAATGGGAAAAGCAACAAACTGACAGTGGGGACACTGGGCTATTGTCCCTTTCCACCATGGGCAGCTGTGTAGCTTTGGGAAAGTCACTTAACCTCCCTATATCTCTACTGAAGAAAATTACAGCAGAGCCTAAACTGCTTACTGCAGAAAGTTGATTTGGGGATCAAATGAAATAAAATACATGAAAGCATTTTGTAAACTGGAAAGTACTATCCAAATATCAGGGCTTATTATTCTTTCTTAATCCTGCCATTCCACTGCCCTCTCATCTCAAAGAACAGAAAAATGTTGGCACAGGATAATTTTCACAGTTTAGAAGGAGGGGTAAGTTGTTGCCTTTGCACCCTTCACTGCTAACATCTGTCACCCCCAGCTCTGACAGCTGCTTCGAAGTTTGTACTATGAATGCCTCAAAACAGGGTTGGGTCAGCCTCCAATCCCTACTCTGTCATGCCCCAACCATATTAAAAAATTAACATCTCTTCACTTTCCATATGCTTGGAAAGAGGCCATGAAGGAAAGCTCTTGATAATCTTTTTATCCTATTTTTCATTTGTTTGGGTTTTCCCCCTCCCCCACCCTGATATTGGCAAATTGTAAAATATAACCAGAACACCAGTATGAGAAGCAGGATTTGCAACCCCTTCCCCACTTAATACTTTATTCTTTTGCACACTCAACTTTGCAGTGAATTGTTTCATTTCTTAGTACCCCATCCAAGAAAATTTCCCATTCAGTAATGTTAATAATAATATATTTTTAAACCTTGACTTAAAATTATAGTAAGTGCCAAGAGGCTCTAGTTGCTATTTTGTTGAAATAATATCAGGTTTCCTGTGATGCTTTACATAGCTGTCATCTCTGTGATATGATACGTCCATGATTTATTGACCTACTAAAAGTGCTGTCATTGACTTGTCATAATAAACTTTTCCTAAAATATTAAAGTGTGGAACATTGAGTAATAGCTCAAACCAGTACAGAGCCTTGATTTGGTTGTGGATTTGGATTTGGTGGCCTGAAGTTCATCTTTTATGCCTTGAAAATGAAAACTCTGCCTTGTCCCCGCTCTCACTTTTACTCTCCTCCCCCCAGGGTTAGTTGTCACTAAAGAGATTGGCAGAAAGGAAGGGACACCATGTGAGAAACTCTGAACATGAAGGACTGACCATAAGCTTCAGCCCAATGGTCACTACTGTGTCTGAAAAGGCTTTCAGAGAATTTAAACACCATGATCCTTGTCCAATTGATTTGCCTTTGTGAACAGATAATTGTATCCACTATGGTGGGGTGGTGGTAGGGGTTCATTTTTTTCAGGAAGGGAAAGATATCCATCCCTGGAATCTGAGTTTATTATCCATGGGTAGAGAAGCGAGGAGAAATTTAAAACTGGGGAATCTCCAAGCACAACTGAGACACATGGAAGGCTTGTAGTAGAGTCTGTCTCCCTTTCAGGGAGCTACACCTCTGACTCTGGCATGCCAGTTGGCTAGTCCTCTTGACTCTGGTACTGAAAGAGGTTGATCCTAGTGATCTGACCACGATTATCTCCTTAGGTTCAGCTGGCTGTTCAGATTATGCTGTGGGGAGGGGATAGGGCTAGGAGATCTTCCCCATGAAATATACATGTATTTACTTTGGAGCTTTAGGGAGGCCATGTTATCTAATCCATTTGTCATGAAGTAAGACACATTTGTAAAGGTATGAGTCTTAGATTCATGGAATCTAGGAGAAGGGGGTTAGGGTGGAGGATAAGGAAACAAGGGAGATAAAGGGAATAATGAGGAAAGCTGAAGAGAAGTGACATAGTACAAATGAGAAAGTCAAGTGGTAAAACACAATCTCAAAGAAGGAAATGCAATGAAGCATTTATGGGTATTTAATCTTATAAATATATGTGTGCAAACATATATGATTAAAACCCTAACAGATTAACTGTCACCAAACTGCTGTTGAGGCTCCAACTTGAATTTAGTCTTTTGACCAGATCAAATTTTATATGAAATATTTAAAATGTTTTGTTCTCTTTATCCACAGAAATTGGGTGAGAAATTGTTAAAAATCTGGAAGATTTTTCAGAGGGAAGGTGGATAGGAGGATAGATGAAATAGATACAGGGAATTAGAGTACACTTACTGTGATGAGCACTGAGTTATGTATAGAATTGTTGAATCAAAAACAAATCTGGCAAAATTTTAAATCCTTTGTAGTAATAATGTTTTAATTGAGGAAAAACAAATTTTTAAAAGAAACAAAATGCATATCTGTAACAACATATAAAATACATATCTTTATAATTCCATTGCAGCTTAAATTCATTTTGTCAGGTTAGAAGCATAAATATATAAATGTATCTAAATATTTGGAGAATTTTAAATGCTCACAAAATGGCCATGCTTGGTTCATCTGGAGATGTGAAGGTCTGAACAAGGCTCCAAAAACAAAAAAGGACTATTCCTATAATATGCACAACCCAGATTTCCTTACTGACAGATAAAATGGTCAAGGTTCAGAGTAGGAGACATAAAATTTATGTAGAGAAAATTCCTGTGTTTTAATTTTAGGAAACCAGAAATGTACTTTGGGAAGACTTCTGATTTTGTTGTTGTTGTTATGATTTCACATTTCTAGATAAACAAGAAAGGGTACAGAAGAAATTAACTCTCCTTATTCAACTAGCCCTTTAATTATTAATACATGGTGCTGTTAGTGCCATGGGATCTGAAATATTGAAGGTAGTTCAATTATATTCTCCCAGAGTAGAATGCTAAGAGATCAGTCACTAAACCTACATCATGGAATTGTTCAGAGAATGAGATAAGAAAGTATTTGAGGGAAATGGATGGAGGGCTTTAAATGGCTCTATAAATATAAAATATAACATTTCAGGTACTGCAAATATACCAGATATAGTTATCTCATGGCTACTTGAGATCTTACACTGCTTGAGAATAGGCATGAGTTAATCAGATAGCAAGACTGTAGGGTCCAGATGATGCACTAGGCACTGTGAGGAGACTTTCATTTTTTCTTTCTTGTGCAACAAGTATTTTTTGAGCCAGTATCTTCCAGGTCCTCTGGTAAGCACAGCCAATACAGCAGTAAACAAGTCTTCAGAGTGTTCATGGTGTTTACATTCTAGCAGAAAGGACTGTTTTTAGACCTCAAACCTCCAACCTTGGAAGCTGGATTGGAATGAAAAGGAACATATCTAAAAGAGCAAATACAAGACAGTATTTCACAAAAAGTATATATGTTTGGACACTCAAAACTTTTGCATAGCGGAAATCCAGGAGCTATGGAAAACTTTGAAAAGAGATCGAGTGTTTTTGGCCTGGAAAGATAGGTGAGGTTAGGAAATAAAGAGGCAAGGAGTTCTTGACAGGGGGAACATCAGTGGACAGGGATAAGGATCAAAGAGTCTGTGTCCTCTTTATACTCAGCAGGTCTGGTTCCATGCCAGGGACTTGATGGGCATCCTTCAGGGGTGGCAGCCTTCTCTGCTCCTTCTCGAGCTCCTGCACACCTCTTATTGTTGACAGAATGAGGGAGAGCCTGGCTTACAGCACATGTTAACATTGGCAATATTCATGCAGGCTGACACACTAAGGGGTTGCCTTTACCCTTAGTTGAAATCAATCCCTTGTTGACAGAACTGTTTCTTAGAGCTGAAATGTAGGAGGTACCATGGGTCTCATGTTGCTCTCCCCTGGAAAAGTTGGTGAGAAACCAGTGCTGGACTTGTGACTCACATGAAGCCTGGCGTAGGACACAGGGAGTTTGATCTGGCTTATTCAGGAAGCCGATTGATTGGGCCTCAGATAAACCAAACATAAAATGCAAATCCCTATGCTCTTCTAAGGTTGTCTATCTCAAGACTAAATTTAAGGTTTAAAGGAGTGTTTTCCCTTGAGGCAGGACTAGGAAGGGAAGAGGCTATATAGGGGAAAACATGTCATTTCTTCATTTTTTTTTTCCAAGGACCTTCACATGGTAAAAGGATTTGTAGGTCCAAATAGAAACAGAGAAAAACACGATTAGTTTAGAGAAAGTCAGTCAAAGCCTTTGTTTGCTGTTATGGAAACCAAACAACTGCTGGATTGAATGATACTAATATTATATTTTTATTTTTCAACTGTTCTTAGAAACTGTGGAGACACAGCTTAAGTTTATAGTCTTAGATTAATTCCATAGTCTGCATAATCAGTAGGAAAAAATTAACTACATCAGAGAAAGTCCTAACACCCTAAAAGGAAATGCATGGGATCTATGCAAACAATCACAGAAAAATAAGCTTTACATTAAAAAGAATCAAATAAAAAATGTAAAGGGTAAAGCTACAAATTCAGTACTGCACAGTGGCTTCACGAAGGACAAGCGTGTGTCTTCCAAGGAGGTCTGGTGAGTCTTTGCAATACAGCAGGAGCTTTTGTACTTGCTATACTTTAATGTAAAATTCAGTATATAAAGAGAAGCAGTTAGGAAGAAGTGTTTGTTAAAAATAGGTGAGGGAAATGATTGACCAAATCAATAAATGGAGGAGAAATGGGCAAATCTTTCTTAAAGAAGAAATCCAAGTCATGTAAGTAGATACCCCCTCTCCAGGAGATAGAAGTTAATTCCTTCCTCCTTCTCAAGTGGGAATTGGATGTGGTGACTTACTTCCAAAGAACAGAGCCTAGGAAAGGAAAAATAGTACCTTTACAGTGGAGAAACCTGGCAGACACCACCTGAACCAAATGATCAAGGTGAGAATCATGGTAATAAATTATGTTGATATCCTTATGGCTTCTTATTTGACGCAGTGGGGAGGGTATTTCACCTCTATACTATTTTTTCTAAAAGTCCAGAACCATGGTCTTGTCATGAGAAAACATCAGACAAGCTGAGGAGTGTTGTATAAAATACTTAGCCAGTATTTCTCCAAACTGTGAAGGTCATGGGAAACAAGGAGACTGAATGACTGTCACAGATCACAAGGGACTAAGGAGGCATGGCTAAATGAAAAATGGTATTCTGGATTGGCTCCTGGAACAGAAAGATGACATTAGTGGAAACACTGGTGAAGTCCAAATGAAGTGTGGAGTTTAGTTAGTAGTAACGTACCAATGTTGACTTCTTAGTTTTGACAAGTGTATTATGGTGAGGTGAGAATGTTAACTTTAAGGGAAAGGGGGTGAAGGGTGTATAGGAACTCTCTGATATCTTTGCAGTTTTTCTGTAAATCTAGAGTTATTTCAAACGATTACTGCTTTTTCTTTTATCTTTTATCTTTTCTCCATCCTAGATTCTGTGAATGTAGGACTTATACCTATATCCAATTTCCCTGTGTCATGGTAAGAGAGTGTTCTCTTAAAAACACTAAAAAGAGACAGTAAAAATTTGTCCCTCCCCCAAAAAACTCTTTGTCCTTTTATTTTCTGGCTTTTTCTTTGGTGCCACGAGATTCCAATATATTTATACAATTCTTAAGTTATCTTTATTCATAAAGTCATAAAAAAGTAATTTTTTAAAAAAATCTGAAAAAGAAGTGATAATACTCCCCAAGATTTGATTCAAAGGACTATAAATAGCTAGATTATCAAGTAAAGATATATTTAAAGTGAAATACCAACTATATCTTGAAATGCCTCTAATCCTCGAAGTTCTCTGACAAAACTCTACATCCTGAGAATAATATGTCAGAACATCCAAGCAAAGGACGAAGGATCAAAGATGCATTTTTCTTCTTATTTAAGGGTCTTCTTTCATTTTATTTTAGGGCCCCGGGGTAGCCTCTCAGCTTAAGCCCAGTATTCACCAATCACTTGCTAATAACTAGAGCTGAAAGAGGGCTCTGCCCTAATGCCATTATGTTCAAGAGCCATGATTGATTGTGTTATAGTATGTTTTTGAAACCTAATTACTGTCTGAGTGAGTATCTGAACTCATTAATCTTTAGTCCTGTAAATAAGCAAAATTGACTAAATAACTGGATTTCTCTAATGATGGCTTAGGTTATCTTTGGACCTACTGCCTTGCCCTACCCTCTTCAGGGCAGCAAATTATTTTGCTTAATGGTAATTGCTCCCCAGCTTTGAAATCAATTTGTAAAAGTCGGCTTATAAAACAATTTTCCATGTTGCCCTGTGATTGCTTGGTCCCTACTCTATCTTTGTGGTATAATGAGCACATCCTGTGATGTGTTCACAAACCATTGTGTTTTCTGATGACCCTCCTTTGTGAGGAGGGTCACATCACTTAATGAGATAAGAGGCTATGTATATGTGGAAGGGGGTGGGTTGGAAGAGTGGTTTTATTTTCACCTTACTAACTCTACCTTGGTTCTTTTCTCCCCACCAAAATAGAAAACAGTTTCATGTAGCGTGGCTTATTCCATATACTCTAAATAATGTAATAATCAATAAAGATGATTCCTTTCTTCTTTAATATCCAGCTGCAGCGTAACTAGGGTGTGGAGTTTCTATATATTCTTCCTTCTCTGTTTTTTTTTTAAATGTTTTCCTCCTGGTTACTATTTTATTATCCATTAGAACTGCTCCCCAGATAGTAGCTTTAAGAGGAAGAGGATTAGGCAATATTCATATGCACCTTGGGACTTTTGCTTCCAGCCAGGGTGGGGTAACATGGACCAGATATGCTCTCCCCTTGAAACAATTAAATCAAAAAGCATATATGAAATCACAGTTTTCAATGCATTGGACATCAGGCATCCAAGGACAGAGATCCCTGAGAAATGAGAACACATGATTTGAGCCGCATAATTGCCACAACTTAGAGCCTTGGAAAGTTTATAGGCTATAGCACAGACAGAGAAAACATCCTGAATGAAGAGTTGAAGCTCAGAATCTGGGGAGACCATGTCAACTAGAGGTCATAGGACAGAATGCCAAAGAGTGAAATGTTACACAGAAAGAAAACTCTGGAAATCTGTAGAAGGTCCTCTTTGAATATTCAGCTGAATACTGATCAGCACATGTGTGTGAAGCAACTATCCAGGAGGAAAAAAGAATCACTCAGAAGGATTAGAGAAAACAGAATCCAACATTCACACGAGGCAGGAAATAGTACCTGTTTCCACCAGTCAGATTGGAAAACTTCACAGTTCATTGGGCATTGGGTTTTGCTTCAGTAATGGGGAATAAATAGCTCTAGACTTAAGGCTACCTAACAAAGCTGAAAAGCAAGCCAGGCATGGACCAAATATTGCAAATAACTTAGTATCTCAAAACAAAGTACAAAAATATTTATAGGAATCAAAAAAACACCCAGCATGCAACAAAATAAATTCACAGTCCTTGATGTCCAATTAAAGATTACCAGGCATACTAAGAAACAAGAACATATGACCCATCTGAGTAGAAAACCAGTTAATCAAAATCAACCTAGAACTGACAATGATGTTAGAATTCACAGACAAGGGCACTAAAAGCAGTTGTTTTAACTTTAGTCCATATGTTCACAAAGCTAGAAGAAAGATTGAACAAAGTAAGTAGAGAATGCAAGATGTGAAAAAGACCCAAATCAAACTTTTAAAGATGAAAACTACAATGGCTGAGATGCAAAGGACATATGATGGGATTAACATCGGATTAGTCACTGCAGAGGAAAAGGTTGGTTAACTTGAAGACCCAGCAATAGAAACCATCCCAAAGGAAAAACAGAGAAACAAAGCTCGAGAAAAAATGAAAAAGAGCATCAGTGAACTGTGAAACAATTTCAGTCAGCTTAATATGCATGTTATTGGAGTTCTCAAAAGGGGAATGAGATGGGACATAAAAATATTTGAATGAATATCTTGAAGAATATTTGAAGAAAACAAATAATCCAATTTAAAGGTGGGCAGTGGACCTGAAGAGACATTTTTCCAAAGAGAACACACTGATGACCAACAGACACATGAGAAGATGCCCAACATCATTAATAATCAAAGAAATGCAAATCAGAACCACAATGAGATACCACCTCACACCAGTCAGAGTGGCTGTTATCAAAAAGATGAGACACAGGGGCACCTGGGTGGCTCAGTCGTTTAAGCATCCAACTTCGGCTCTGGTCATGATCTCACAGTTCGTGAATTTGAGCCCCTCATTGGGCTGTCTGCTGTCAGCACAGAGCCTGCTTTGGATCCTCTGTCTCCCTCTCTCTGTTCCTCCCCTGCTTGCTCTCGCTGTCTCTCTCAAAAATAAATAAATAAATAAATAAATAATAAATAAATAAATATTAAAAAATGGGAAACAAGTATTGGTGAGGATCACTGTACTGTAAGAAATGTTAAAGAAAATCGTTTAACAGAAAGAATATGATACCAGAGAGGGATATTGATCTATACTACATAATGAAAAGCATCAGAAACATTAACTACAGATTTTTTTATTAGCTACATCTCTTTAAAAGATAAGGGACTGTCTTAATAATAATAGTAATACAGTATGGGGTTTATTTTTTTTTTTTTTTTTGGCTTAAAACAGTACAAATTTATTATTATGTGGCTCTCATAGGTGAGAGTGCAAGAGGGAGGCAGAGGAGAGAGACCAAGACAGATGGCCATGTGGGAAGGTCTGGGCCTGATGTTGTTGCTGGGCTTAGATGGAGGGAGGGGCCCTGAGCCCAGCCTGCGGGTGGGGTGGTCTCTGGAAGCTGGAAAGGGTGAGGAATCAGATTCTCATCCAGAGCCTCCTGAAGGAATGGAGGCTCATTGATACCTTGACTTTAGCCTTGTGAGACCCGTTTCAGATCTCACCTACAAGAACAACGGTATTTATTATCTAATTTCCATACAAAGGTGAATATTGAAGAACAAAAAATGAACTATTTTATACAGGCCAGTGAAATTGTTTATTCTTATTAAGATATTAAGACTTTCAACAAAATCAGCTAAAATCTATTGTCATTTTCTTCAAAATTATTCTCTAAATTCCCATTTATATTCTTAGGTACTCTTTAGCGTAGTCTTGATAACTAAAGTATTTGAGTTCAAAAATCAACCAATCACTCAGCCAACTGAATGACACACTCTGCAAACACACACATGAGCGAAAACCAAAAACAAAATGAGCCAAAAACAAAGCATTTAAAGTCTATAAGCAGTCACTTTTAACAATAGATGCAAATGGCTCGAATGAAATTTCTAGTATGTTATTTTTATCTTGCTAGTATTAAAATGAAGGAAAAAGATCAATGCCTAGGTTACTGGCGTCATATATCCTAATGGGTCATTTATTTCTTATGTTTAAGTCCTTCCTCTTCAAAGATACTGGACATATTATCCATAATCTGGAGTGGGATTCTTTAAATGTTATTATTAGAGGTATGTTCAACTGTAGTGTTTGAGACGTACCAATTATATTCTTTTGGAAGGTTACATTAGAAATGCTGTGGCGGCATACACTTGTTTTGGAAGTGTAAGTTAGAAACACACACCAGAAATTACAGTATGGGGTTTATAACATATGTAGTAGTAAAACATATGACAAAAATAGCACAAAGGCCAGGAACGGAGAAATAGAAATGGAAACATACACATCATAAATCCATTCAAAAATTAACATTTACTGTTCAATAAGTATTGCAAGTGCTGTTTACTGAGCATCTATTATGCATTCGACACTGTTCTAGCAGTTACACATACAGTGGAAGGCAGAATCGATAAGAACCCTGATTTCATGGATTGTACCTTTCACCGAGTTGGCAGTTAACAGTACACAAATAAACAGGATAGTTACAGGCTGTTTTAAGTGCCACAGAGGAAACAAATAGGATGCTATAATAGAGAATAACAAAGTGTATGGGAATAACTTAAGGTAATCAAGAAAGTTGTGTGTGACAAGGGTCATTTGAACTGAAACGTGAAGGATGAGAAGAAGCCAGCCCAGTTGAGAATCAAGGGAGAGGATCCCAGGTTGAGATAACTTATGAGCAAAGGCCCTGAAGGTGTGTAAGAACTCAACCAATTTTAGAAACTGACTGTCCAAGGGACAGTGTGGCTGAAGTATAGTGAGAGAGAGGGGTAGAGAGGTGAGAGATGGTACTAGGGTAGAGGTCAGATTATACAGGGTCTTGAAGTCTTGACCAGGGTTTTTGGGTTCATGCTGAGCACTGTGGGAAACATGAAAGAGTTTCAGCAAGGGAGCAAGATGATCTGGTTTACCTTAAACAAAAGATAATTTTGCTGTAGGATGGCAAATGAAAGGTAAGGAGCAGGAATATAAAAAGGAGGCTAGTCACAAGGTTATTTCAGTGGTTGAGGCAAGAGATGATGGTGGTGGTATGAATAGACACAATGGCAGTAAGAAGAAATAAAGCAACTACATTAAATATGTACTTTGGAAGTAGAACTGGCAGGGCTTGATGACAGATATGGACGTGGGCACCAGAAAAGGAAGAATCTAGTAGCTGGGATTTGACCCAGGTCCATCTGAGTTCAAAACTTTCTGTTTTCAGTGCTGCCATTATTAGGTTGGATACTTACTATGAATGGTGTAACTCACCAGTCATGAAAATATCATAAAGCATAAAACGATAGACTTTGCCATCAAGGACGAAAATAGCAGGCAATAAAAAAACATGTCAGCTAGAAACCAAATGATACCAATAAGTATTATAGAAGTTCAGAGGAAGAGGCAGCAGATGTAGACTCAGAAGAGTATGCTTTGACAGAGAAAGAGAGAACACTGTGTGGTGGGTGAGCAGTATTAGCAAAGATCTGGAAGTGGGGATTCCCACATGCTTTTAAAGGGATACTATCGAAACTACAATGGCACATTAGTAAACAAAAAACTCAAAGACAGTTGCCTTTGAATACGTAGCTAGAGGTAGAGTTGGTCAGCTTGGAATGATTGAATGGTAGAGCAAAACCCCTAAATGGCAACCTTCAGGTCGACCAGTTTGTCATTATTGTGGAGCTATTGATTAAAACTGGGGAATTCTCATACATTACATACACTGTAGCAATCATTTTGTTTGTTTTTTGAGAGAGAGAGAGAGAGTGAAAGTGCAGGAGTGTGCATTGTGAGTGGGGGAGGGGCAGAGAGAGAGAGGGAAAGAGAAAATCCCAAGCAGGTTCTGCGCTGTTAGTGGGGAGCCCCATATGGGGCTTGATCTCACAAACCGTGAGATCGTGACCTGAGCCAAAATCAAGACTCACATGCTTAACTGACTGAGCCATCCAGGTGTCCTACATAGCAATCATTTTAAATAAAAATTAGGGGTAGCAGGGCTTCATGTCTCAACTAACCTGAGACAAATGGTGAAAGCAGAATTTGAGATTGTCCATTGTCGGTTTTTCTACCACTTAATAGAAATGAAAGGCATCTTTTTTTCTCTCCCCACTTTTCCTGCTTAACCTTCTTCTTTAAATAAGAACATACTACTGGTTTTTCTGACTCTAGGAGTCATTTGTGATCTGTGATGGTTGTACTTTATTGAGCATTGTCAGAATGTACAGATACTGTAAATGGCAGCATCTCTGCCCATGGAGAGCTTTCTGAAACATGGAACAGACTCCAAAGCACCAAAAGTTAACCCATTTGGGTGACTCCTAAGATTGGTCCTATGGAAAGCAGCCCCAACTTTACCAACCTTACGGCATCATGGAGGGAATCCACAGCAAATGGCCCACTGGAATCCTTTGGTTCTGTAACCAAAAGGTGGCCATTGCCAATCTCAGGCCCCAACTTCAAGACTGGAGGTCTGAAATTCATAATTTATAAGCTCAGTGGCAAATTACTTCCAACTGAACCTTTCTCAGTAAAACCCTCACCTCTGTCCATGTGTTTCCAGCTGTGCAGTAAGAAGAAATGAATCATTTCTGAAAAAATAACAATTGAATCAAGCCCTGTTTCTTCTTTCCAGACCGAACTCCAAACTGTGTTCGAATGAGGGATAGCTGGCAGCAGTGAACTTCCTCTTCATCTCTGCTTGCATCCCACTTCTGGTAGTTTGAACTTGTCTGGGTTCTCAATACTTTTTTTTTTACCTATAAATCATTGGGCAAGTGTTATTCGCAGTTACACTCTGGCTGTGTGCATGTGCGCACACACACACACACATTTCATAATTCCTGGACAATGCACTCAGTCTAATCAAGTAATTCCTACTTTGTCAAGTCATTTATTTTGGGAACATTTACACTTTGAAAATTGCGTGTTGTTGTTGTTGTTGCTTTTTAACTTTATGACCGGCTTGACGATAGCAGATGGAGATACAGAGATAGCATTTTGGCTTTCAAAACTAAGCAATAATATTAGCTCTATACAGCCAAAATATTAGAGCACATGAGTAAAAGAAGGTATCTCCAAGTTGTTTGTTTTGTGTGCGTACTTCTCCCCTACAAGGTAGATATGTTTAAATTTCTGTCTTGCTAGAGATGATAACGCAAATTTCTGGCATTTGATTGATATCACCTTTGGGGCCACAGTTTTAAGAGAGCACCGTGTTCATCTAATCCATTATAGAATATAAGCTGCTTCTTTTGGGGAGAAGGCTGGTTCACTTGTAATTGTTAATCCCCCTGCTGAGATCTGGGTATGTTAAAAAAGGAGGAAGAAGTCACTCTTTGGACATAATTGGGGATCTAATCTTCTATAAAAACCCTCCACTTGAGTGATACTCACCTGCTCCTGGCCCTTGGTGATACCTTGGGCTTTTTCACCTCTGCATGCTTGCTTACCCAAGTGCATTACTTAGGACCTTCTGTTCCTCTCCACCTTCTCTCATTGATTCCACCCAGGCTTCCAGCCCAGTGAAAACCCCACTGCCTTGGCAGGGTCCCCTGACCACACCAAACTGACTTGATGGCTTTCTCTTTTGAGGTCTCTACTTTGGCCCCTTGCCACTTTAGATTGTTTATCTTCTCATGTTAGTCTGTCCAATTTCCCAACTAGATGTGGATAGATGAATATCAAAGATGTTTAGACAGGTGATCATCTACTCCAAATTCTCAGTCTTTGGACTCCCGAACCAGCACTCTTTTGGCTTTCATGCTATTCCTTATTAATTTTACCATGCCTACTAATTTTTGAGGGCAATGATTTATTCATTTATCAAGTCATTATTTATTCATCATTAAGCAGATATTCATTGAGTGTCTACTAGATGCCAGTTTCCATCCTGGGCACTGGAGATACAGTAGTGACCTTGAGAGAGTGACATTGTCCTCTCTCTTAAGGAGCATGCATTTTAGTGGAGGACACAGAAAAGACACAAGTAAGGAAACACTAATTTTAGAAATTGACAGTGCTACCTATAAAGCAAGAGGATAAGCAGGGTGATAGACTAGAGAGAGGCGGTGGTGTGGGGAGGCTGTTACATTAGGTAGGGCAGTCAGCAGAGGCCTCTCTGAGATGGCACTTGATCTGAGATCTGAGTGATGAGCTGTGGTTGGTCTTGGGGAGATCTGGGAGAAGAGTGTTCCATGCAGAGTAAAGAGCAAGTGCTAAGGACCTACGTCAGAATGAGGTTGGTGTTTTAGAGGAGAAAAATATCAGTGTGGCTGGAGTGGGGACCAGCAAGAAGTGGGGCAGAAGTAGGCAGATGTTAGGTGGGACGGGGTCAGAGCATGACCTTTGTAGGCCAAGTGAAGAGTTTGCAGTTCATTGTCTGAGGAAGTGGGAAGCCCTGGAGGGCTTGATGTAGGGAAGTGACATTATATAGGAGTCACATTTGAAGCCTATCACTCTAGCTGTCAGCAGGGAGTTTTTTCCTTTTCTTTCTTTTATTCTTTGTCTTGCTTTTCCTTTTTGGAGGGTGTACACACCTTAACTTCCCGGCTGCATGAATTTTTACATATGAATATACCCATGTAACTACATCCATAGTAAGATACAGAAGAATTCCAGCACACCCCAAAGAGCTTTTTCATGCTCTGCCCAGTCATTACTTTCACCACTGTTAGGATGACTTCTACTACCACAGATTAGTTTTGCCTATTTTGGAACAAAATACAAATGAAATCATATAATAGCATGCACTCTTTTGTGTCTGGGACTTATTACCATGTAATATTCTCTGGAATGAATATCCTACAGTTTGATTTACTATTGGTGGACCTTTGGGATGTTTCCAGTTGGGGCTATTTGAATAAAGATTCTATGAACATCCTTGTACATGCGTTTTGGTGGACACGTATGCCCATTTAGGTTGGATATAAACCCAGGAGTGATATTGCTGGGTCTTGATTTATGTATTTAGTAGATACCATCAAACTGTTTTCCAAAGTGGTTGCACCAATTTACACTTCCACTAAAAATGCATGAGGATTCTAGTTTCTTCCCATTCTTACAGTCCTTTTACTTTTAGCCATTTTGGTGGGAGTGTAGTGGGTGGGGGTCTCATTGTGATTTTCTTGGGGGAAGATGAAGGGGCTGTTTGTCATAGGTGCTTATGATTATGTTGTTGATTGTAAGGTTTGGTTTGGAAGGTTTGGTCTTCAAGGCTTCCTGGCTTTCATTCCCAATTTCCAATACCACATTTCCCCCCACTGGTAGTACCCTCCAAGAGCAGTATTTTAAAAGCCATGCATGCTGATATGACATCATCAGGTCATTGTCTTTAAGGAATGTGATATTTCATCTTTTATAGGGTGACCCTATTCCAAGATAGAAGGGAAAATAGAAAACAGGGCCTAGAACTTGAAAGAGAAAATTTGGGTCAGGCTCCAGCTTAATGCAGTTTCCATTCTTGGAGCCAAAAGGCCTTCTAGTCAGTGCACAAAGGGAGTTGCTGGAGGAGTGGGGACTGTTGGTTTCATTATACGCTCATTATACCACTACATCAGGGTGTCTAGGATTTTGCCCTAACAATGAAATTAAGGGTGTTATGCTTCATTTCCTGTTGTGGAAAACAGTCTTTGGCTTAAAAAAAAAAGGGGGGCTAATTGCATATTGTTTTAAAAAATTGGGTTGATAATTCATCATATCATAATTAAACTAATTAGAATGCTATTATTTTCCAACAGCTTTAATGAGGTCTTCCACTTGGCAGGGAACCTGTGAGACCAAAAAATATTGCCATTTGTTAAAAGATAGAGAAACTCTGATGACAAACGACTCTATTCAGCTGCATTTTGGTTAATAAGATTTATGCATTAATCTAGTTATACTTTGTTCCCTTGAGTTGGCAAACTTCTGAAGTTTTCCAATTCTCTACTGTGTCTCTCCTGTTCCCCACCCCCTTCTTCTCCTCAGAGAATTTCTGGCGTCTGAGTTAAAATAGGTGGAAACATTCTCTGTTTCCAGCCGAGGCTCCCCAGCTTGGTTGGAATGCTCGTCTGGTTGTAATAGAGCCTGCTTTTCAGCCAGCAACTCTTAAAATATCTCCTCGGCATATGAAGCAGAAAATAGAAGTTTGGGCAGCCTAGTGTCGGCTTGCAAGATGTTTCTTGCTGCTTGCTTTGGGGGGCACTGTTGCTCCAGTTTGAGAACTCCAGCGGGGCTCTGGTGAGTGATGGCTCTCCGTTGCGCAATTTTGTATCTGCACTCCTTGTCAAGTAATCATTACAAATGTTTCGTGGAGGAACGAGCTGGCTCTGAGCAAAGGTCTGCCTCTCTGAAGAAGTGAAGGCCTGAGGGGTGGGCATTGGTCTGTCGTGGTAAAATTTTCCCCTTTGACAGCGTAATTAAGTGCTAATTAACTAAATGAGTGTAAATGTTGAAGGCTGAGATAAATATCTACATTTCCTTAATCTATTTTTCCCTTCTAAAATTTGATAAAGGAAATTCGGATTTAATGGAGGATATATGTCAATTTTTTTTTTTTTTAAGATTGCAAATCTGCTTAGAAGGAACTCAGATCCCCGGGTTTGGATTTCTACAGGAAAAGTTAGCAGCATATAAATATAGGAGAGGTACAATAAAATGCGGATGCGATATTGCAATAATTATGTTAAGAAGGCTTAGTGGAGCTACCTTTTTGAAACATCTGGTTTGTTTCTGTTCTTTCCACATCCTGCAGATGTTGCTGAACCCATGAAATATACTGACAGGAGAATACATTAGCTCACGGAGTCATTCCAATGAATAAAGCAAAGAGTAGCCTCTTAACTTTCTAAAAAATCTAGTTAGAAAAGAATTCTGCTTTCAGAGCAGGCAGAGATTAGGCCAATAATTGAGAGGGGCCCAGGGCCTTCTAAAAGTGTCAATAGTGATCTGTTCTTGCCAAAGGGGAAAAGAGACACTTTGTGGAGGGGCAGCCAGAGTAATAAATGGGAATCTTTGTAATTCTAGTACTTTCTTATTACCTTCATGGTTAGTGATTAAAAATAGGGCTGAAGCAGGGACAAGGGAAGCCCACTCCTTCTGTGCTCAGTCCTAGAGCTTTAAGCTGCTGAGCCCATCTTGAGTTCAGCGACTCTGCCTCTCCTCCTAGCCTCTGGAGCTCCTGGTGAGTCTCAGAGGCAGGTAGACTGCTCCTGCGGCTGAGGCAAGTGCCTTGGGAAGGGGACGCATAATTGAGGTACCATCTGTGGCATGGGGGCTGATGACAGCTGCAAGACGCCCTGACACTCCTATGTCAACACCCTCCCCAGGCGGGAAAAGACAGGGGCAGGCACATGTACGCTGAGCCTTAGGGAGAACAGACATAGCCATCCTTGAAGGGGAGGGCCTGGGGAGTTTGAGTTTATTAAATAGGAGTTGGTTGCCTATGAGATTAACACCCTGAAATAAATGCAAAGTTAAGAAATATTCTGGCCTCCAGCCCACTTGGCAGGAAGATTAGAAACCTGGAATGGTCAGAAAGACAAAGCCTTAAAGGGCCAATGTCACGTTTAGTTTCTGGCTGTCTGTGATCTCTAAATTTCCCCACCATTTACATCACTCCTTTGGTTTACGGCATCATGTGTTCAGAAGACCCCTATTAAAATGTGTAACAGATGTTTTTCTGGCCACCAGCCTGGTAGACAAGAAGAACTCACTCGTATAAACTCATCTATGAGAAACTAGTGCTTCTCTGGTTCAGCTCTGAATTGTTGAACTCCAGATACTGACATCCACTCCTATTTGCCTTCTTCCCTCTGGGGCAAAGGGATAAATCTCTGGGATGTTTCACAAAAGACTGTTTCTTGCATGTTCTCACAGGGTTTCTAGCTTCCTTTGGGTCACCGAGGAGGGGTCTCTACTGCTTGCACCAAATCCTTCCATTTCAGCAATGATTTTGTGTACGGTTCCACCAGGCAGACACCTGGCTCTTGGCTGCACCATTACTCCTGCCCTGGGTCAGCAGAGGTCTCTTCTGAAATTTCACAAGAGCTCTGCCTCCTCAGAGAATGATTTTAAATTTCCTCAGCCTTTCTCCCCACCAGTGCTACACCTCCCTTCCCTTTTTCTTTGGCAACTGGCTAATTTCTGTTTTTGATTTTGCAGCCATATTTCCCTATGCTCAATCGACAGATTAAACAGATATGACTAGGTTTTAATCATCTTTGGGAACTTTTGACACCAACGTTAAATGTGTTACTTGAGGAAAGAGGTTTAGCATCATTGTCGTTATCATGATAATAATTTTTAACATTTATACCACCTTTTAGACTGAATGGCATGCTTTCCCATATATTATTTCTGCTGATTCTCCAGGCAATACTGATATAGGCAGAAATTACAATGTTGAGGCTATAGGTGAAGAAATCAATGCTCACATAAAGTAAAGCTATTTGTTCAAGGTCATACAGCCAGTGAAAGTGGGATTCAACGCATTTTAGATTCTAAGTTCAGTGCTTTTCCAGGGCATAGTGAGCCCTTATTAATAATTTAACAAGGTAGGAACTTAAAAAGATAGGCCATGGAATGGGAATGCTTTTGTAGGGTAGGGTAAGTATGCCAAGAATTCAAGAAAGTAGGGAATCTAGACAGAAATACAGACGTGGTGTCTAGAGCTAATTTTCTTTAAAATGTGTACTGCAAGATTCCAATAGGTGTATTGTTAGGAAAAGAGTTCCATAGCCAAATAGGCTTTATAAATAGAAAGTTAAACAAAGTCATGAAAATTTCTTGATTACAGCACTCTCAGAGACTTGGACATGAATTATAAATTCCCAAGGCAAGGATCAGGTATACTATGACTATTCTGCAAACATATTTGACGTGGGGCCCTTCTTGACTGAAGCATCTCATGAGATACACTTTGGGGAAAGCTGGTCAGAAACACCAGCATTTACCAGCTGAGAAGTGACTCAGTCAAAGAGGGGAAAGATAAGAACTCTTCAGATGTCAGGAAAAGATCTAGACACCATGTTTATTCTGCTAATTACTGAATCACGGAGTTGTATTGTCCACTTTAGTAGGCTCTATGTTAAGGTCCTACAAGGAGTAAAACTGGTATGTCAGTATTCCAGATGCAAGGTTTTATTGGGAGAGGAACTGGCAGGACTGAGGGAGGTGACAGTATAGTGAGAGGAACACGAGGAAGGAGGGTGGGAGAGCAGGCTCTAGTCTTGAATGTTTCTAGTCTTAGCTGTATGACCTTGGTCAAGTCACTACACCTTCTGGGCCCCAGTTCTCTCAACTATAAATGAACATAATGGACTAAATGGTTCCTCCTAGGATGAAGATTTCATGATTCTATAAATAGACATTATATGTTAGAGGGTGATAGATGTTTCAGGTGGAGACAGATTTGGAAGTTGATTTCTTAAGGAATGTTATGTTAGTTTAGCATTGCCAGAGGGGAATGGTGAGAGATCAGGTGGAATCAGGAGCAGGTTGTCTTGTGGATAACAGCAGACAAGGAGCATGCCATGTTACCTCCATGTTTTAAAGTTTTAAAGTCAAATTTCAAAGTCATTGGTGCCAGAGCCTCGATCTGAAAGGCAAAGAGTCACTAGATAGCCATTGCTGGCTTTGAAGGGAAAATAGAGCTTACCTGGCTAGCAGGGGAGTAAGCTTTGGAGAATAAAACCCAAGCCTTCTTTCCTGGAGGAATGAAAAAGATTAATCAGAGAAACTGCTGAGAAGGAAGACGAAATCATCAAAGAGATGAGGAGGCTCAGTATCAGGAATTGGCAGAAGACTCAAGGAAATGGAGGATGATAATGAAACTGAGTGTGAGGGGAGCTAATGAAAATGGGTCAGGAGAGAGACTGGAGGATTAAAAAAACATAAAAATACCCCAGTGAAGGTGGCTTCCTTGTGAACAGAGCTTGACACCCAAGACACAAGGAGGGGGCTGATTTGATGTCCTTTTCCACTCAAGACTCAAAAGGTATAAAAATCTACTCCCACACTGATCTTTTCAAAGAGATGCTGGTCAGGGGCATGAGATACACTGGAGATACAGGAGACATTCATGGTCTGAGCCTAAAAGTGGTTCTGGCCCAATAGTCCTTGAGTCTTTGAGTGTGACAGAGGATTCGAATTTGACTTCTATCCATGATTGAGTCCCTGGATGATCTGAAAGTCATTTCTCCTCTCAGAGGTTTGCATTCACTGCAAAACAAAGAGCTGAGGACTGGGAAAATTTGATACAAAGGCCAGTACTTCTAGTAGGACAAGGTTAAAGCCCACATACCTTAAAATCTGAAGTTCTGTGCCTCTGGCAATTCTGGCTGCTTAACTTCTCTGTTCTACAGGTTGCCATGATACCTTTGCTGATAGGATATAGAAAACAAGGTAACACAAGGTTACCTTAATGATAAGTGTTTGTGGGATTGGATATAGGAAAGGAAGGCAGTAAGTTGTGAAATTTATGGCAGCCTTACACTGCTTGACCAGATCCTGCCTGGACAACTTCTGCCTGCATGGAGGGAGTGGGGCCTCAGCCATCACCCAGAAGTCAGTGCAATGCAGAGTTGTTCTTTGTTCTGTTCTTCTCTAATCTCAGTAAACTCTGCAACATCTAAATGAAACAAGTATTAGGTTGACACATGTTAGAAGACTCCTGTAACTCACTCCTTTGTTTAGGAGCTTTAGAATTCCTTAGCAGATTCAGTGCTCAGGGATTTTGTGTAGCAGCAGTGTCTACACTGGGCAGCTAAAACACAACCACAGTATTTAAGGAAAGCATCCTAATAGAAGGCATACAACCCAAGAAAAAGCCTGTGTGTTCCCTGCCTTAATCACTCATTGCAAACAGAAAGGTCTTTCCATGGGCCTGTTAGCAGGCTGGACCATAGTGAGAAAAAAAAAAAAAAGGCACATACATGGCCATGTCTATCTTTGAAGGGTACATAAGGGGCATACTCTCATTTAAATAGGGAAGAACATTTTCTTAGAAAGTCCACGGGAAAATAATATACTTGATTTGATCTGTGTAGGAATAATTCTATCTCAAGTTGTGTCTAAGGAATTACAATGGTAGACTGAAAAGTGAAAAAGTCAGCTAGGGAACTAGACACCTTAAGTACATGATTCTTTTTTTTTTATTAAATTTTTAAATGTTTATTTATTTTTGAGAGAGAGAGAGAGCGAGAGAGAGAGCATGAGAGGCAGAGGGGCAGAGAGAGAAGGAGACACAGAATCGGAAGCAGGCTCCAGGCTCTGAGCTGTCAGCACAGAGCCTGACCCGGGGCACGAACTCACGGACTGTGATATCATGACCTGAGCTGAAGTCAGAGGCTTAACTGACTGAGCCACTCTCAGGCGCCCCAAGTACCCAATTCTTTAGCAGAATACACAACACATGTCTGTGTAGCTGATTAGCACTTTAGTCTTAGAGAAATAATGGGTCCTTATCACCATAGGTACCTGGATCTCTGTGAATAAATGGGTAAGAACAACCCATCCAAACTTATCTCACATGAGCTGGCTAGAAGGTTGGGCCCGTCTTGCCCTGAAATAGCAAATCTATCTTTAGGCAAAGGCTGGCTTTTCCTTCCTGACACTCACGTGTTCAGTGGTTTAAGAAATAAATGTGAATGCAAAAATGGGCAATACCAGGCAATTTACATTTCCTTTTCCTGATCAAGGAACAGCACAACATTGACTTTCTTCTCTCTAGAGCCTCACTTCTCACCAGCTGTGAATGATTTTTTCCCCTTCTCTTAGGAGTCTCTTCTTTCTTCCTGTGGGACTAGCTCCTCAAGGGCAGAATTCATATCCTATTGCCTTGTTCTCCAGTGGCTGCCTTGGTATTGTGCACATAGGAGGTGTTTAATAGATATGGATTGGGTAAATAATGCTCTCTCTAAAAACTGTATAGACTTTTCAATGCTAAGACCTACCAACCTGCTCCAGCCCCTCGTGTTTTCTTCTTTACATTTCTTTAGCTTCCTCTTTTTATCTCTTACCACCTTTCCTCCCACTTGAAATTCTTCATGCAGGTTGGAATAAGGAGATACAGTGTGGAGTCAGCTGTTCTTTACCTTTTTGTCTGTGCTATAGACTGAAAGTTTGTATCCCCCCGCCCCAAATTCATATGTTGAAACCAGATTCCTAAATGTGATAATATTGGGTGGCCGAACCTTTGCGAAGGTGGTGTCTTCAGGAAGGAATTAGTGCCTGAATAAGAGAGACCTCAGAGAATTCCCTTGCACTTTCCTCCATGTAAAGATACAGAGAAAAGATGGCTGGCTATGAACAAGGAAGTGGGTTTTCTCCAGACACCAAATCTGCTGGTGCCTTGATCTTGAACTTCCCAGCCTCTAGAACTGTGAGAAATAAATTTCTGTTGTTTTTAAGCTGTCCACTCTATGGTATTCTATCACAGTAGACCAAAAGTTCAAGATAATCCCTTTCTCATCATGAAGTTTTCCCTTCTGATCCCTATAGGAAATCACATACAAAAATAGCAAACAAAATCTTGCAATGTTCTGATAGCTGTGTTTCTGTTCTGTAGCTCTAACTCCCTCTGAAGTGGCTAGTGAAAGAACTTGCTTTATTGTTGTAACCTGAATATAACTAACGTACCACATGGCCTTGTCTATGCATAATATAGATTTAAAGAAAGAGCAGTATGTCAGAGGAAAAATAATAGAAAGATGTTTAAATCTGTCTAATCTCATAAAACAGGGGTTGGCAATCTATAGCTCCAAGGCCAAACCTGTTGTTGTTTTTTAATGATTTTTTTTCTTTTTTAAACATCTTTATTGTTACCAATTCTGAAGGGTTAAATTCAGTCTAGGTTCTGTTATCTATGGATTTGAAAAAAAAAATTATCATTGAAAATGTTAAGGTTATTTCTTTAAAAATTTCTCCTAGGCTCATTTTAGAAAACTGGAGACTTCGAGAAATGGTTTGAGGTCTCCAATACAATAGCCAGCAATCTTTAATAAAGAAAAGAAATAAGCAGTAACAAAAAAATGTACTCTTCTTGAAAAAGCAATCTCAGCCTCATATACCCAGTTCTTGTGGTACAGGATGGGGTTGCGCTAAAGTGGAACCAGCTCATTCTGTTGTCCCAGGGGCAGCAGTCATCATGCCTCTCTTCCCTTCTGAATGCAGAGTAAAACAGTGGTCAGGCTTCTCTTTCAGTTACAGTGATTTTATTTTGTTTTATTATTTTTTTAGCGTTTATTTATTTTTGAGAGAGAGAGAGAGAGAGAATGGGAGGGGGCAGAGAGAGAGGGAGACACAGAAACCGAAGCAGGCTCCAGGCTCCGAGCTATCAGCACAGAGCCCAATGTGGGGCTTGAACCAACAGACCGTGAGATCATGACCTGAGCTGAAGTTGGACGCTCAACTGTCTGAGCCACCCAGGCGGCCCTCAGAGTGATTTTAGTTGAAGGAAGAGTGTGTCTCAAGCTAGCTTAAGTAAAAGGAGAAGTTACTGGAAAGGGTACATATGGTCCAACAAGGAGCTGGAATCACTTGGAAGGCAAGCACAGCAGGTACAATAGAGCTTTGGGCAGCTGGAGCTACAGGACGGCTGTGGACTCAAATGGCTCTGGAGTTTCATGGTTGCAGTTTGTAGACCTTCTTTTCACAGCCACTCTCTGCCACTGTCCACTTTCCGCCAAATCTCTTCACATTCTGAGTTCAAATTCTTGAGAAAAGGAATTAGACTGAATTCTTTCAACTCTAGTTGCCAGGTCACACCATGGGCCAATTCATAGGCTTTTGATTGACTGTAATCCAGTCATTGGCCATCTCTGTGCAAAGACTGACCTTAATGCTGCTTCATCCTCCAACGTGGGGTTCTGAGTAGGACAGGTCGAGCAGGAGAGGAAGGGTCACAGCAGGTACACTGACTGACACATATACAACCATCCAGGCCTAGGCTGACATGCGCACAACTTATATCTACATTGCTAGAAATGTCCCTGCCTGTTATTATCTAAACATTGTGCATGCAATTTTGGGCTCATCTATGACCTCCCAGGAGTGATGCAATCCAAAAATTCTATCTGCATCCAGAGGCCACCAAAGCTGCAGTTTTGTCTCAAAAGCCACAGCCTCCTAGTAATGTTCATTCCTCCCTTGACTCCGTTTTGATCCTATTCAGACCATCACTCTTACGTACACACACACACACACACACACACACACACACACACACACACATATGTATGAAACGTAATGCATGGAAAAAAATCATATACCCTAGGAGGGTATCTCTATTCTCCAGACGAATCATTCACAATTAACACCTTATATTTTTATTTTTCCTGGTAGTTACAATGATACCTTTTAAAAATATACTTTATATTCCCTCATTTCTTGATTTTCAAACTTACAAAATTGTTGTCTTCTCTATTTGAAAGTTGAGGAGTCTAATATTCCTACAATATTTTCTTTCTTTCTCACTCTACCTCTACTCTCCAAAGTTTGTTAATGATGTTGTTGTTTGTAACAACTACATTCTGTTCTGTAGCCAAAATTAAATCTACTGTGTCAACTGGCTGATCCTAAAAATTGAAAATCAACAAACAATATTTTAAATCAACATTATGTATTTTTCAAATCCAATGTGTGTTTCACCTGAACTTTGAAGACAACCACTATTTTCTAGAATTCAGTATTACTGATAAGTCCCATGTACATCTCATGGTCTTCTCTTTGTAGATAAGTATTTTTGGTCTCTGTGGAGTTTTTTAGGATTTTTTTTTTTTTTGATCCTTGGAATGTTTATCATTTGAATGTGTCTAGATAGTGGACTTTTCCCATATACTGTACCCCACACAGTAGTTGTGTATTGTTACTTAAGGAAGTCAAATCTTCTTTAGTTATGTCTTTGATAATTTCTTCTTTACTGTTTCTGTTTTCTCCTGGAAGGCCTTATATTTTCTATACTTGTCTTTTTATCTATTTTTTGGTGGAGTTTCTAACTTTTTCTTCCTTATTGCTAACTTAATCTTCACATAATTTTATTTTATTAACTCTATCAATGATTCTTGTTTTGATACATTTTTAAAATAGTTTTATTGAAACAGCCACATTTGTTTATGTATTCTCTATGGCTGCTTTCAAGTGACAGTGGCAAAGTTGAGTAGTTGTGACAGATACTGTAATGTCCTAAAAGTTGAAAATTTTACTGTCTGACCCTTTATAGAGAATGTTTTCCGACCCCCATCTTAGTAGATGCCAGGGTGGGGGTGAGTAGAACATTCTTAATGTATAGGAAAACACTTTTCCCCTATTTCTGTCACATGTAGTGACCTTTATAGGGACAACTGCTGGACTCTCAGAAAAGAAAATAATCTTTTTTTTCTCTTAACTTCCTGTCAAAAATTCCTTTTTGAAATCCAGCCTAGGTAGCTCCTAACTTCATCATCCTCACTTACGTTCTTTTGAATAAAATCCTTCCAACCACTAGTAATTCTCATTTATTTTTTCCCTAAATACCAAAAACTCTACCCTGACTCTGCTCATTCTAGTTGTCAGCTCTTTCTACTGATTATCACAAATTGTTTATCACTAACAACCCAGAATTCACGCCAAGGGAGTCCTTTTTAGGAGGGGTGTGTTAAGAGGAGGCTGATAGGCTGGTCAAAACTATGTAATTTGTTCCTGTTACATAATGCATCATTTGATGGTGGTTAGGAGGTGAGGTTCACCAGCAACTTACCTTTATGCACTCTGAGCCTTTTCATATGAATTCAGAACTCTCCATGGTCCCCTCTCTTCTTGCATGCAGCCTCTTAAAGATTACTACCCACTCTACTCACATGGGTCCCAGGTGGAAAATCTCCCCTCTAGGGCTTTCTGCAGGGGATATCCACTTCCTAGGGCCTCTGTTCCTCTCAGTCAGAGTGCTTGAAGGACATTTCCTCGTTCCTCTCACGTCTTTGCCACGCATGTTTGGTGTGTGTGTGTGTGTGTGTGTGTGTGTGTGTGTGTAATGCACACTCATACATGGTTTTTAGTAATTTTTTAGTATTTTTTTAGTAATAATTTCTTTTTCTGGTTTTGAAAGTGAACTTTCTTCACTGCAAGGAAAGTTAAAATACAAAACTGTATAAATAAGAGAAAAATCAGTTATAATCCCATATACAGAGGTAACCAGTATTAACATTGGGATACATAAATTTATAATTATTAATCTGTTAGTATGTATGTGAATGTTTACATACTTATACACAAACAATATTAAATCCAATTTCTGTATAGAGTATATACTTAGTTTTGTATTTCTTTTCATTTAGTGCTGTATCCTGTGTTTTTGCTTTCGGGTTTGTACGGCTGTACACTGCTTTGTACTTGAATAATTGTTTTCCTGAGGGGAAATCAGGTTTTTTAGTCAGACCATAAATTCCTTGAGTGCAGGGAGAGTTTTTTTCTTTTTTATCTCCTTCTCCTTTCCTTGCCCTCCATTCCTATTCCCACCAGCAACTAGTATCATTTAGGAGTAAAGAATGAGTGTTTGAAAAGTATTTTCTGAGTAGGGTTGAATAGAATGACATGTGAAGCACCCATAGGAGGAAACCTGAGTGCCTGATCTTCCTCTCTTGTTCTTGCCACACAGAGAAAGTCACAGCTTGAAACGAGCCGTGAATGGTTCTTTGGCGGGTGCACAGCAATACACCTGCTGAGTTACGAGCCTGATGAATCATTTGCCTGGTTATCTTGCTAGTCATGCTGAACTGAATGCCACTTTTCAAACCCAGCAGGTCCAAACCAAGGCTCTTTCCTTGCTTTGGTTTTGGGTTAGTGTTTTCTCTGCAAATAGTCTCCCTATCTTGTTTTAAAAATCTGTAATAATGGACTTACAAAAACAGTATTCAAAGAATACCTCACTATTCTTGCTTTTCTAATAAGAGTTTTATTACATATTGCCAAGGAAATTAGATTTGGCCCCTTGTTTTATTTATACATAAAACCAAGCAAAGATATCAACCATGGGATAAATTAATAACAAGGCATAACCCTGCCAGATATTTCCTTTGGGGGACAAACCAAACAACAAAACCACCCTCCCAACACTTGTCTTTATCTATTTCATTACATGCTTTGGCAAGTCTAAATGGCCTGCTTGTTTAACTGACCTAATGGTTTTGTTTATGTTTTTTTCTTAATTTGCTCCTTTGCAAAAGTTAATGTCCCTTTGCTTTAGCATCCAAATTTCTCTCTTCTGTCCCAGTCTTCCTTATAGTTCCCGGTCTCTTCCCCATTCCTTAGATGAGGAACTGCAAGGGTCACTGAAATTAATGAAAAACACAATCGCAACAACATGAAACTAGAGGCCCAATTTAGCTCTAAGGGGCTCCGTTTGGGTGTATCACGTTGCGTTATATGATGTAAGGGCTTCATGTGGGTTAATCAAAATGTAACCTCAACCCTTACTCAAATCACCTGTTGGACTGCTGTTTGCCCGAGGTTGAGCCTTCCTGCTGCTGCTGGGTCTGTAATGCATTTAGCTAATAATAATCCCTTCCATTTGGGAGAGTGCCTTCTACTTTTCAGAGCTCTTTCACCTCTATTATCTCATTTGATCCTTACTCAGCCCTGGGAAACATTTCCCATTTTACGGATGAGGAAACCCAGAATAAACTGACTTGCTCGTGGTCACAATCCCAGTCTCCCCAGTTTTTCGCTCTCCCAAATATAAATAAGTCCCTAAAGTTTAGGCAGCTTTTTAGTGGTTCTACTTAACACCACTCAGTACATTTTCTTACAGTTAAAAAAAAAGAAAAGAAAAGAAAAGGCAATCATATTAAAATGTTGCCCAGGATCTTATATTAAAAACTGAGTTCTCATTTCAAGTGCCATATTCCACAATCTGTGGTTTAAAGATACCTAAAGCTGGAAAGAAATTTGAACATCACCTAGTCTATACCCTGGCCTCTCAGTCCTAATTTTCTTTTTCTTTTTTTTTTTAAGTGTATTTGTTTACATTTGAGAGAGAGAAAGAAAGAGACAGAGAGACAGAGAGAGTTTGAGTGGGGGTGGGATTGGGGGAGGGGCAGAGAGATGGGGAGAGAGAGAGCATTCCAAGTAGGCTCTGTGCTGTCAGTGCAGAGCGGATGCGGGGCTCAAACTCACAAACCATAGGTCACGAACTGAATAGAAAGCAAGAGTCACTCAACCGACTGAGCCACCCAGGCACCCTGTATTTTCAAACTGTCATAGATTGGGACAGTTTGACCTCAATTCTACTGGAACATTTTTGCCGTATCCTGTGTATAGCCTTTCTCTGGTCCAACTACACTTGTAGTAAGAAATTTCTATTAGAACTTACCAAATCCTTTCCTCTGCAATTCGAGCCACTTTCACCTCATTCTGCTCTCAACACAGTAAGCAAACAGCTCTTCTCTTCTTTTATCCTGTATCAGATTCTCATTCCCTTCCCTCCCTTTCCCCAAATTTGAGTTTTTTTGCATTGGATCAAGATGATTTATGACCTAAAGGAGGTGGACATCCAGGAACTTATTTTTCTGATAAAGGTATAAATTCTGTAACAAAATACCTAAAAGTCTTGGCAGCAGATTGGTAGCCAGAGTAAAATCAAACTGTCATCTCTTTGGGCCATGTTTCTTGAGACTCGGTTTCAAAGAATTCAGAGGCACTTATGTGCACACCCAGGAGTAGGGGTGTGAGATGGCCCCAATCACATGCAAGCTTCCCTGTGGTTAAACCAAGCTGCAGAGCTGTGAATTGTATATAACTCACACAATCTCATTTCCCGCTTTATGTTTATTTCCCTTTTGTCATCCTCTAGCTTCTAATAAACTCTTGTTTAAATGCTTCTGCCTCACATTGGTTGTGCTATAGGAAATTCGGGAAAAGGTTAAGTGTCTATGCTTGGGACAGAATGTTGAAGAGGGAGCAGCTTCTTTTGCCTCTGAGGTTAACATAGTTGAGCTAGATAGTCACGGGAGGGCTGAATTTTAGATGTGAGAGACAAAATTGTGTGGCTTAATCATCTGTCTCTGTTGGAGAGCATCCTTCCTCTGCTTATCTCGAAGGACCTACATTATATTTTACTGAGGATGATTGTAGCATTTTTTGCATAAAGAACCTTATTCTTTTTTTTTTTAATTTTTTTAACGTTTATTTATTTTTGAGACAGAGAGAGACAGAGCATGAACGGGGGAGGGTCACAGAGAGAGGGAGACACAGAATCTGAAACAGTCTCCAGGCTCTGAGCGGTCAGCACAGAGCCCGACGCGGGGCTCGAACCCACGGACCGTGAGATCATGACCTGAGCTGAAGTCGGACGCTTAACCGACGGAGCCACCCAGGCGCCCCATAAAGAACTTTATTCTTAAACCAGTTTGCAAATTTACTGAGTGCTCCAACCTATGCAATGTATATGAAGATTCAAAGAATCATGTGATACTTTTTCTGCCTTCAGGGAGCTAATAGTCAACAGGTTGGATACGCCTGAAACATCAATGACTATGATGTTGAGTGTAGCAGGGACGTAAAAGATGCTTTGAGTAGCCACACAGTAAAAGGATCACTTTCAGGTTCTGGTAGGGGGAAAGTAAGGCAAGACTCCCAGTACTGGTGGCATTTGAACTGGGTCTGGGAGGTCAGGAATTTCTAGCTGAGGAGTTGGCCTAGGCAAAGACAGAGGCAGGACATCTTTAGGATTCAAAGAGGAACATGTAACGATTCATGTAAGGGAATAGTGAGAGAAGAATTTGGATAGCGCGATTATGCCAGATCGTGGATGTCATGGGAAGATGTCATGGAAGGCTTTGCGTGACAGTGTCAGTAATTCCCACATCATTCATTCACTTGCTGGTATATATGGTGAATTCTGAACACAGTGGCAGATTCAGGAGCATTATGCTGTGGGTAGTAGAGTAGAAAGAATATGGACTCTGTGGTCAGACAGACTGAGTGAAAATCCTTTGTGTACTGCTTGCTGCTGTGTGACTTTGGCAAAGTTATACAACCTTTCTGGGCCTTTATACTTCTGTAACATGGAGGGAAATTTAAATGCCCTCATCTGGCTATTGTGAGGATTAAATAAGGATATATGAAAAGTATAAGATACAGCAGGCATGTAAAAATATTTGAATTCATTTTTATCTTTTTTCTGAGAATTGGCAGAATATTACCCAGAGAGTCCCTGCAAGCCTTCCCATAGGTACCTGCAATCCTGGGATGAAACAGTTTAATCTTTATCCATTCCCTGACATGCAGCATAGCCTTTTACCTAATAGCCCAGAGGTGTATTGTAGATTCTAGAGTATGGGTGGATAAAGTATAGCCCTATAGCCAAAACTGAGCTGGTTTCCTGTTTCTGAAAGGCTTGGGAACTAAGAATGGTTTTTAATGTTTGAGGGGAAAAAAAAAGATTTTGTGACATGGAAAAACTACATGAAATGCAAATTTCAGTGTCCATACATGAAGTTTTATCAAAACACAGCCACATTCATTCATTTACATATTACCTGTGTTACTGGTTTCTGCTTATACACTCAGAGTTGAGTGGTTGTGACAGAGATTGTATGGCCTGAAAAGCCTAACATATTATCTGACCCTTTACAGACATATGACAAACCTTGGTCTAGATCATATCCTTCCTAATTCCTGTTCCAAGAGTTTTGGTGAATCTATCCAGTATGAACACTGGTTAAAGAATAGCAGGAAATTCTTAGTGTGTCCATTTTAGATCTCGTAAGTTTGTTTGAGGAAATGTTGTGCTGAGCAATGTTGGCTTACTCTCCAGAATGAGTTTCCAATGTCCCCAAACTCAAACTGCTTATTGCCTGCTCTCCATGGGAACATCATAGAGACAGGTAAAAGGAGTATTTGACCCGTTATGTTATTTTAATATGTAAAGCTGGGCCTAAAGTGTTAGTAGTGGAGAAAAATTTGTTGTGAAGTTTATTTTTTTTATTTTTTTTTGCATTTTTTTTTCAATATATGAAGTTTATTGTCAAATTGGTTTCCATACAATACCCAGTGCTCATCCCAAAAGGTGCCCTCCTCAATACCCATCACCCACCCTCCCCTCCCTCCCACCCCCCATCAACCCTCAGTTTGTTCTCAGTTTTTAAGTCTCTTATGCTTTGGCGTTGTGAAGTTTAAATGAACAGTTTGTTTAAAACTTTTAGAGCGTCAAAAGTCAGAAAACAGCTAAGGTGGAAGGAAAAGAAAAAGCCTGTTGCTTTCCAAGTTGAATTCAAGCTCTGATACCTAGGGATAATACCAATGATTATTTTTTGTAAGAATGAAACTTCTCTTCTGAACAAGGTTAAGGGTATAAACATCTTCAGGTTGCTTGTGGTTGCTGCTAATGTAAACCTGGCTCCATTAAAGCCTAATCTACCTTATCCTATCCTTGGATGGACTTCAGTATAGTGATCAGCAAAGAAGGACACTGTGATAGTCATGATGTTTGAGGAGCCATACCTTCCTCTGTCATCACTAGAGCTAGTTTCATTCTAAAGAAACCCATGCTGAATGTCCTTCACCTATAGCCAAAATGGAGTTTTCATAGTGCTACGTTACTTAAAGGATGCCTGAGCAGACAGGGCTTGGAATACAATCTGTGGATACTTGTAAATACTCCTTTGGGCTATTTAAAACCACTAACATCACCTCACTAACTCATTCATCTATTGAATTTTATCAATTAATTATCATTTACTGTTTAATAATAGCCTATGACAAATTCCTTTCTCTTTCTTTCTTTCTTTCTTTCTTTCTTTCTTTCTTTCTTTCTCTCTCTCCATCCTCCTCTTTGTTTCTCTCTCTCTGTCCCTTTGGATAAGGTGATCACAAAACCTAAGTGGTATGGACCATAACAGACTTTCAGTAGCTTACAAATTTATAACCAGGATAAACACAGGGTGCTCTTGGACCAAGAAGAGAAATACCAGACCCTGACTGGGAGGGTAAGGAGGACTTTTTGGAAAGATAACAGTTGGGCTGAGAACTGAAACTTCACTCAGAATTTGTTCTATGAAGAATACAATGAAGAACTATCATCCTCAGTGACTAGAACCCTGTGGGTGAAGAGCTAGAGGTGAATGAGCTCTGGGTGTCTGGGCACCCACAAGGAAGTCAGTGTGGCTGGAGGACAAAGTATGAGGTGGGGCTGGTACTGGGACGCTTGGTTGGAGAACAGTAGGTACTTTTTATCAATGACTGTATGTCATGCTGAGGAAATGAATTTTTACTTGAGGGCAAGGGAATAGCATAATCAGGTTAGTATTTTAGAAAGATCATTAAGAACCAGTGTGAAAAATGAATTTGAGTGGAGCACATTTAACTGGTTTTTAGAAGGCCAGTAATCCAAGTAAGAGAAACAGAGCAAGTTGGAACCGCTGGTGGAAACCGGGCTTTCTCCTTTTAATCACTAACCTTTGTCTTTGCACTTACCTACTCTCTGTGTTCTTTATACAGATCTACAATCTGTTTCTTCCAGTGGCTTTGAGGACTGGAGAGGAGAGATTATGTTCAGGTTCTGAACCAAAACCAAAACCAAAACCACAGCCAAACCAAAACCAAACAAAAAACCCAAAGTAGTATCCCAGAAGTCTAGTCTAAGAATTTCTCTAACATGGACGGATTTGTTTGGTTGCGGGGTGGATGTAATATACCTTGGGTTTGACATTTTAACTCTTAATTTCATGGGCTACTTCAAACATTATAATCAAGGAATAAAAAAAGGATTTGGGCTGGGAGACAAGAAAGTTGGGTCTAGTCCTAGTCTGTTATGAACCAGCTATGTGTCCTTCAGTGTTTCCCTTAATTACTGTAGGCCTGCTCTCCTGTATACCTAATGGAGTAGTAGACAAGACAATTTGAGTAGTTTCCCTATTCTATAATTTGAAAATCAATTCTTTGGGGAATTTTGACAAGCATGAAATGTCTTTATGTGAACTTCCCCAGGGATGCGGAGCCGCTAAGATGAGCACTCACAGCTTCGTGTCCACTCTGCCACACACTCAGAGCATCAGTTTTTGGTTTGCTTTTAAAATTAATCTATTGAAAGACACATGAGACCTGTAGCTCTCCTGGGAAATAGAGTGGCTTAATGTATTACTATTATTCTGATGGGATAGGCTGCTGAGATCAAGATACAGGTTTTAAAGTCATGGAAACATTGCATTTTTGTTGCATTCCTATGTAGGAAAGATAAACATTTCTTTTTCTTCAAGTGGTGCTTATGTTATCCACCAGAAATGTGATTGATAACGTACAAGCGGGAGGTGATAGTATATTTATATGAGACCCACACAAGGTAATCCCACATGGAGAAATATCCTATAACAAAACCATTAAGGATGGCTTGGCCAAAGTGTTCCTTTTCCTCCAAGGAAAAATATATCTTTTAATAACTGAATAATTCATCTATTTTGATTCTTCAGACTAGATTATGACCTGAAGTTACTGCAGTACTACAGGAAATCAAGTTTGATTTTGTAATATAGTCAAATGAGTACTTTAGAGTGCTATGTCTGAGATCAATAAGGAAGCAGTAACTACATTTACTGTCATATGATGATATTGATGTAAAAACATAATGGTCAAAATTATAAAATCAATTTCATAATTTAATCAGAAATGTTTATTGATACTGTTAAAGTTGAATTCAATAGCTTCTGGTATGTAGTTAATTTCCTACCTGTCAGAAAAATGTATTGAAATGTTCTTTCTTGAAGATGATTGGAGTTAATTCAGTAGAGAAAACAGCAAAGTTTCATGCTAATAGATAGAGATTTCTTCTCTCTCCAACTCTCGGTGGTGAATGCTGGAAGCTTTTTGTTTTGTTCTTTTAAATATGACAAAACAAGGAAATATCCCATCAGCCACCCAAGTGGTTGGGATGGTCATCCTCTATAATCGAGTGCTTTCTTGGAATGAAGACACAGTTTGAACTTTACTGTAAAACTGTAGAAATGAATAGGCAACACATGTATAGAGGTATGAGAGATGTGTGAATCTTCAGTAGCCCCTTATGAATGATATCTAGTTAAAAAAATAAATGAGGGGCGCCTGGGTGGCTCAGCTGGTTAAGCGTCCAACATTGGCTCAGCTCATGATCTCACAGTTCGTGGGTTCGAGCCCTGCATTGGGCTCCGTGCTGACAGCTCAGAGGCTGGAGCCTGCTTTAGATGCTGTGTCTTCTTTTGTCTCTGCCCCTTCCCCACTCATGCTCTTCCTGTCTCTGAAAAATAAATAAACATTAAAACAAATAAATGAGAAGAAAGAGAAAGTTTTAGAGACGAACTCTTTGATGCTTTTACTTTGGCACTAGCTACTAGTTTTGATCTTTATTCACATTAAATTAAAAGTATTTTAATTGTTGCAGATGGCTCTTAAAGGAATGTGTGTAAGTTTGACATATAGGTTTGAAATGATGCTCTTGCAGATTCTGAGAACCTGTCCAACCCTGTCAGGTTCATTGTCCAACCTGTCCAATTTAGATGAGATGAAGACTAAATTCTAAAGATTCAGCAGTTCATTCAGATGTGTGAGAAATATGTATGTCATGAAAAATAACACAATTTCGAAATTCAGCATGACTCTTTAGAAATTATCATTTTCGGGGAACCTGGGTAGCTCAGTCAGTTGAGCATCCAATTCTTTATTTTGGCTCAGGTCATGATCCCAGGGTCGTGGAATTAAGCCCCTTGTCATGCTCCATGCTAAGTGTGGAGCCTGGTTAAGATTGTCTCTCTCTCTCTCTCCCTCTGCCCCTCTCCCCAACTCTTTCTCTAAAATAGAGTAGAATAGAAATTTACAAAAAAAGAAATTATTATTTTCTTTGTAAAACCTCATAATACTTCCTCATTATGTAGTCAGTGAAGTCAAGTTTCCTTATACTGGCGTTCAAGTTTCACTCTCAGACCAAACTATTTTCTGTCTCATCTTTTTATTCTTCTCCCACACTCTGCTTTGGTCAAACTTGCCTTTGAAGTCTCCTGTTAAGTGGCCCATATTCTTTTCTTTGTCACTGATTGTTCTATGCTATGTTGCCTTCTTGGCACTTTTGATACAGATTCATGTGCTATTCCACCATGTACTTACATCTTCTTTTTTGGCGTGTGTGTGTCTTGCCTCGCCAATTAGACTAGAAGATCTCTGGGGGCTGGTACTAGGACCTGTATCCTCCAGAACATTAAGCAATTGCACACACAGTAGTTGTTCAGTGAGTGTTTGGCCAACTGAATTTTCTGTGAAATTGTTAAGATTAGAGTTCCCAGAGGCAGCATTTTGGAATGCAGCCAAATTCATTCTTTGGGTGTGCTTCAATTCATCGCAATGAATCAGAATGGAAAATCATTCTTAATTAGAATCATAAAATTCCTGCCCGAGATGGAACTGCAGGTCTCATTGTACAAATGAGAAAATGAATGCCCAGAAAGTTCACAAAGGTATTTAGCATCAGAGTCACCATCAGACTTCAGGTCTCTTGCCACCTGTCCACTCCTCTTTTTACTACACTACGATGACTACTGAGGAACTAATTATAATTACCCACTAATGAAAAGGGAAGACAGGTTGCTTTAAAAATGAACAAAATCATTTGAGGATAAGGTGATGGATGCTCCAGAAGTTTTAAGAAGTGATGATAAAAGGTAACAAAGAAGCTTTATTTGGGTTGCTGGTTATTAATTGTTGACCTTTGGGTATAAAATATTCTTATTAGAGCAAGTGAAGCCAGCAGTTCAAAACAGAAAGCTAAACTACCTGAAAAGATACAGTGACTGTATTTTGAGGCATAACTCACTGGATGTGTGTTCTAACTCTAGACCTGAATGGGATTTGCCTTCAGGATTTTCCCCCTTTTCTCTATAATTGGTCTGTTCCTTATCTTCCTGGGCCATGTCCTCCTTCCTGGCAGTTGGATTTTCCATTTGTCTTACTGTTCTTCTAATATCAAATATTCAAATTAAAGATTCAGGTCTAAATTTTTATATCAAGTGTCAACTAAGACTATGCCTACACCAAAAGAAAAGGATATATTTAGGCATGAAGAACTTAATACATAAGGAAATATGAGGGTATATTTAATGGTAGTGTGGGTCTGTCCACAGAACTTACTATAAGCAAATTCTGTCTTCCCATTAACTCTCATATATGTTTCTGTGGGGAATAAACACCCAATTATCTGGGTGAAGATAACAAAGCAGAATATTTTGGGCCATTGATTCACACATGTAATGTTGTGTAAAATATAAAGACTATTATAGCACTTTTATGATATAATATCTAATATTCGTTGAATGCTTACTACATGTTGCCCCTATCAGGGCTGTATATTTCTCATTGAATCATCTCAGTAACCTTACAATATTTATATTATGATCATCACTTAAATAAGCTGAAGAGTATGGCCTTTGAAGTTAGAGATACCTGAGTTTAACTCCCACCTCCTCCATTTATTAGCAGTGAGACCTCCAGCAAATTTCTTAACTCTTCTAAATCTTGTTTTTTTTTTCCTTAGCTGCAAAAATGAGAAGGAGAATAATATGCAGCTGATAGTATTAAAAGTATTAAATAGAGGATGCATATAAAGTGTTTAGCAAAACCCCAAGTATATTACAGGTGCTCAATAACTGTTACCAATTTTTGTTTACTATTATTACAGATGAGGAAACTGAGTTTTATAGGAGTTAAGTAACTTGTCCAAAGCCACACAGCAAGTAAGTGGAAGAACTGAAATTTAAACTCAGCTCTCCCAAGTTTTAGTGTCTGGGAGAGTAGGGCAGTGGCCCAAGAACTAGGTGGGGAGTGGGCCAGGGCAGTGTAGATGAAACAGAAAAGAAAGAAAATATTTGTATGAGACGTCTTGTGAAGAAAAAGATGATTGACAAGCTGTAATACAGAGGCAGAATGGTCACGAATGACCTCAAGGTTGTAAATTTGGACTAACGGAAAACGGAGGAGCTATTGGTGCCCTTGGACTGGAGCCCAGGAGCCTAGACCTGCCACTGCCGAACTACCAATGAGGAGTTGCCTCAGCTGTAACAAGAACCATGTACAAAGGGCTGCCCGTTCTAGGGTGCAAGAGGCTGTAGTTCTTCTACACATGCTGCCACCATACCGCCAGACACTCTTAGCAACTGCTTTGCTGTTGAAATCAGAAGGAGAGAACAAACACTGCTTCTGTCTTTCCTCCAGCCGTTCCTCCACTTGGCTGAACCTAACAAGAAGTCAGCAGGCGGGGCGCCTGGGTGGCTCAGTCGGTTGAGCGTCCGACTTCGGCTCAGGTCACGATCTCGCGGTTCGTGAGTTCGAGCCCCGCGTCGGGCTCTGGGCTGATGGCTCAGAGCCTGGAGCCTGCTTCCGATTCTGTGTTTCCCTCTCTCTCTGCCCTTCCCCCGTTCATGCTCTGTCTCTCTCTGTCCCAAAAATAAATAAAACGTTAAAAAAAAAAAAAACTAAAAAAAAAAAAAAGTCAGCAGGCAAAGGTGTCTGGGAAATGTAGTTTGTAGCACCCCAGCCCTAGTAATACAGAGCAGATTATAGAAGCGCAGGCTGTGGGGCTGAGAAACAAATGATAAATGTCTAGAATGGGAGGAAACATTAAAAGAACTAGGAGCTTCAGGAGGAAGAAATAGTTTTAGAGAAAATAAGTTGTTTTCGTTGTGGATAATTTATATCACAGAGAAAGGTAAACGCTTCTGCTCTTAGAAATGCATTAAAAATAGGATACATTATTTGTTGGAATGGACCTGTAAAAGTTAATTAAATTCCATTACCTATGATCATGTTCTAACATTAAGAGAAAAGCTAATTGAAGTAACATATAATAAATATAACAACTGGGTATTATGTATATATCAGCCTCTCCATATTTCTCCTGTTATCAGGTGCTATATAACAGAATTACATTTTCATTCGTCTATAGGCTTCTAAGAATTGAGAAGAAGTCACTTGAATGAAGAAGATCTGTAGGTGCACGAACTATAATTTTGTTCTATTTCCTTTTTATAACATACAGAGCGTATTTTTAGGGGACAGAGCACTGACGCTTTGGCATGAAAACTTCTCAGGCTACAAGACTTTATCTAAACTTGGTGGTAAATCCCTGGACTTCTTTTCCCTGTACCCTAGAAGACAGTACACAGAACTATTGATCACTTTCTGAGTATTTCTTTTTTCTGGGTCCAGTCTTTCCTACTTACTTTCCTCCCTTTCTTTATTCAGTTAAAACAGAAGTCACGTGTATCATAGGACTCTTAGGCAGTTCTGTAAGCAGATCAGGAATGGTCTTTGAAAATTTTCCACGTGCAACTCTCTCTTTACCTGCAAATGCAAGGCCTGTGCTATCATGTTCAGAAGAACTTAGAGCCGAAAGGCTATCATTTTTGAAAAATAATTTGCATATCTCGTTTTTAAGTTGTTTTGAATAAAGGAGGTAGAATGTTACTGTTTTCATTAATACTATGTCACCCTATGGCCAAAAATGTTAGTGACCTCCCCTTCTTTAATTTTCATTGTCTTGCTTGGTGACGATCGGGCAAATACAGCGAGCAAAATATGAACTTCTTATCTTTGTATCAATTGTTTAGTTCTTTGCCTATTTGAAAATGTAGACAAGTCCTTCACTTGCTTTGAAGCCTTTCCTGGCTATACCAACTTACAGTGATCTCTGCAGCCTTTGAAAAAGAGACTTTACAAAGACATCTGGCTTCATGTCATATTAGCTAGGATTGGACTAAGGAGAGAAGCACTCTCTTTTATCCAGGGAAGCAGAGGGGCGATGAGCAGGCCCACTGAAATAGCTTTATTCATCCCTTGTCATCTCCCTATCTGCAAAAATGTTCTCTCTTAATCTCCACTTATATCTCTTGGTTCTTTGATTCATTTCCTGGTTCTCAGTGTTCAGGATGCTCCATGCCCCATTTCAGAAACCCACTGCCAATAACTAGATAAACTGCCTCCACAGTGGCTAGGGCAGATCTTAGCAGTGCTCATCAAGGTCACCAATGTGTTTTCCTTCTTCTTCCTGGGTATTTTCCTCAGCCTTCTTGAATGTAGGTGGAGCTGTGGGACAGGTTTTGGTCATTGGGGTGTAAATAGATTCCTGGCCTCTGATATCTCCATGAGATTATCTTCTCTCTTCTTTCCTCTTTTCTTGGGCAGAGGCAGAGGAATTAACGGGGCTTCAGTCAGAACCACCTGAATCCCTGGGTCTTGCCTGGAGCAGAGCTGTTTGACCTACACCGGTAGAAAATTAACTGTTTTGGGGTTAAGTAGCTGATGGGTATCATCATCATCATCATCATCATCATCATCATCATCATCATCACAGCCAGTATTGCAGACCTAATAAATACATATATCTTGAAGAAGACCCATTTGATAAACTGGGAAATTTAGCCTTAAAGAATTACTCAAAGACCCAGAGCTAGTGAGTGGCAAACCCAGGTTTGCATTACTAGGCTTAAGTTAATTTAACCAGCAATCTGACTGCCACCATTATCCTGCCATTTGTTAACCATTAACCATTACCTTGTAATCTGATTGCTACCATGGCTCTGGCAACAGGATACCTGGAGATATTTTAGGTGAGTTAGGAAGACCTACAGCCTGCTGTCTGAGATGAGATGCACCTGACAGGTATCAGGCAGAAAAGGAGGAAACTTTGTAAAAGAACTCTGGCTCTTTCTTCAGCCTACATGGATCACTTCTCAATCCTAATAACTCTCACTGAAGAGGATCAACTACATTTTTACCACTTCCACCTGCACCCAGCCTAATAAGACCAAGCCCTACTTCTCTTGCTTCCACAGAACCCAAAATGGGGATCCCAAGGATGTAGGCAAAGAAGGCCAATGCCAATTCCTAAACCTGAGGCACTGGATAGGACTAAGAAGAAAGGACAAAGGAGCCAGTGTCTTGATTCAAGAATACTCAAATTGGGTCTGAATTTTCCACTGGATAAGTTTAGGAAGCCCTCTCATTTTTTTCTATGAGATGAAAGAAACATAAAGAGTAGGTGCAATGTACATTTCTTCCTTTGTTCTTGAAACTTTCTGGCTTATCTAAGCATCAGACTTAAACTGGTATATGAGAGCAGGCAAACAAAAATGGCCATTGTTTAGATTATAGCCCATTGATTTATCACTTTTTGATTCTTTTCACCTTCTAGCTCTGAATTTCTGCTTTTCAGTTTTGTTTCCAGTCCCCTTGGCTTTACTTACTGTTTCAGCACTGCTTTCGGTTCTTTAGACTTCAACTTTGCACTCAACTCTCAACCTCTTTGCTCAATCTCTATTTTTGGAAGTAAATTCCTCAATCTAGAATGGCTCAGTGGTATTTCCCTACCCCGCCCCCCCTAGCTGGTCCCCCAGTTTACTCTTCTCTGCAGAAAATTGCAGAGTTTTCTTGAAAAGGAATGGGGATGAAGACAATAGAGCACTATTAAACATAAGTCTCTGTGGCCTTAAAACAGGTTCAGATTTAAGTTCTTCCTTATCTGCCAGAACCTATATCATTTGTCACAGACTTAGAGCAAATGACTGCACTCTTCAGATTCCATCAGCAATATGGAATGGGGGCTCAGCCAGAAGCTACTGCCTTTATCCTCGCTCTCCAAGTCAAGCTCATTCTTTACTGATGGTGATATTTGGAACTTGATGGGACACCAGATGTTCCAGCAGCCTTTCCTTAATGTGAAGCTTCTATGATCAGAAAGCTGAGTGGCTATATTTGCATATGAAACTGTTTTCTATGGCAGTGCTGGGAATATTAAGTGGTGATATTCCATGGAGCTCTGGAGGCTTGCGTCCTTAGCAATGATTTAGGAAGACCTGTTGCAAATGACTACAGTTAAATTGGCAAGCTGTGCAGCTGATGGCCTTGATGTGGTCCTTAGGAGTGTCTCTCAAGCCAGTTACAACTTATGGCCCTGAGTTATTCTCATTGCTCCCAAGATAGGTTAAAATAAGGGGAAGACTCTACCCTAAAGGAACTTACAGTCTAGTTGCATAGGTAAGACATACGCTCAGGAACATTGCAAGGTGACATACAAAGAAGGTGATATAGTGAGACAGACTATGTAAACAGTGAAGGGATTGAAGGTGAAGCTAAAGTTATTTTGCTTGTGTTCTGTTCCATTTTCTTGAAAATCTCCCAATAAAGTAAAAAGAAAGGCATTAGTATTTCACTTTTCCTTGTTCATGTCCAGTTTCCGGATGAGTTAGTCATGATTTTCAAAGCTGATGATACACCAAATGTGATTGCTTTAGGTATAGTAGTCCATTAAGATGCAGTGATGAAAAAGGTACGATGGCTTTTTTATTAGGGAATTCAAATGGTATTTGTACAACATAAACCCTTCAGAACATCCTGTACCTGTTCCACCTTAGCATTTTGGACAGTTTCTAAATCTTTAGTGCTTGAAGGCATCAAATGTCACCATTTAATATTTTTTCTACCTTTATTTACCTATACAAGTGTTATTAGCATTTACATTCTTTTTAGAGGTCTTCATTTTGTTGAATAATCCAAAGTGGTTAAGAGGTTTATTCCGACTAAATTTTTATGGTCAATTTGATTGGATTGACAAGTATCAAGTAACCTGAAAATATTACCTTTAATGAATTTTTTGACTGTATGCACTTCTGTAACCTTGGTATTTACTTTGTTCAGACCCTAGACATAAATGCTATAGAAAAACACAAGAAATACATGGCCCATACACCAAACACATACAGAAATGAGGTACAGTGCAAAAATGCTGCTCAGGTTCTGAAACAATGAGGAATTCTTTTGAGGGATTTTAGACAATGTGGAGAAACAGTTACCAAAGCCGCAGGAATGCCAGGCCTGAAGCTCAGGCTACAGAATCTGAGTTTAAAGAGATGATGATGGATTACCCAACTCTTTCCTAAGACCCTTCTCAGAATCCCATGGTGAATGAAGCTCTGGTCAACACGTTTTTCACAAGGTCGCAGTGGTAACTGAGAATGAGCAAAGAGAGGGAATAAAGTTGAAACTAGAACTAAAGAGCATGAACTATGAAGATGGGCTCAGTTCCTTAATCTTTTAAAGATACTTTCCAGGTGGATCGACTGAGCTGTGTAACATTTCCAAACATGTAGATAAATCTCCTCATCTATCATGATGTCACCAATGACCCTAAAAATCTGCAGTCCATGGTTCATCATGAAAACATTTCATGGATGCTTATTATTTTCTGTGAAGGAGAGTAAACGTAGGTTTTTGGATTTGGGGGCTTGCTCATTATGAGCTCAGGCTGATGTGCAACTGTGTTTGAATTCAAACTTCAGCATGAGGATGTTTGAGTATAAAACTACAAGGTCCTTTATTAAATTTAAAATCATGGGTTACGTGTTGAACGGCCTGCATTCCATCCCATTGTTTAAATTCATCAAATAGTCGCTCTGGAATTATTTCTAACAATTGGGATGACTTCATTTGTGTTTGTTTTCCCTTTCTATTAATCCATGACAAACTGTGAAATTTGCCATTTTTACCATAACCAGGCCATGAAATTTGTCATCTCTCTCTGTAATTTACATGGAGCCTTGGCTATAGATACATTTCAGGCAGGGTGATTGCTTTCCATCTGACACAGAGGACAGAACAAAGGAGGGATACACACAGAATAGAACACAAACAAATTCAGAACAGACATTAGGAAGGTTTTTTTTTTCTTCCTTTTTTATTTAATGCTGTAAAGTCTGCTAAAATGTGCCGACTGCCTCCCAGGGAAAAAGGTTGATGGCACAAACTAAGGCACTATTATCAAATCCAAGGAACAATGAAATGACACTCCAGGGAGAGGGGAGAGCTTTAAAGAAGAGATGTCTTGACAAACTAGAATGAGTTGGAAGGATGTGGTGGGAAATCATGTGAGTAATGTGGTCAGGAGGCATTTGGAAATGGAGTTTCAGAGGCAAGCCACCATAACAGTACAAGAGTTTTAAAGCTTGTTCACAAGCTATTGTTCATGGGATGGTGAATTTCCCATTTTCTTTCTACTCCCTCTTCTCCACAAATGAACATAAATTAGTTTCTTCCATGTCAGATGGATAAAAAGTCCTCTGAACAATTTACGTTAACAATTAGACTGGACATTTTGCAAGGAAGTTCTGTTTCTAATGATCCTCTTCTTGGTTGGGGGAAGGAAAGAAAGAAAAAAGTTTTCACTGTCCATTTGTCTGAGTTGCAAAATACAGCATCTTCCTTGAACTTGTTGACTGGCAGGCCAGTTTATTCAGACTATGGCAATAGCTAACCAACCGCTGAGAAGTAAGGTCACTAAGCCAAGTAGATGTGCTTTTTATCCACTGTAGATCTGACTGGTGTTATGATTTCCTTTGAAGGAGGAGAAATGTGGCTTTGTTTGAAGGTAGATACGAGGCTAGAAGAGAAGGGATTGGGAAGGAGGTGACATATAAGCAATAGTTTGTGGCCCAGTGTTTCCATCTCTTCCTGAGCAGAAGGGAAGTGAGAGAGCAGGTGGATATCATCACATAACCAAGTGAGCCCCAGGTGACTGAAAGGGAATGACGCTTTGGGGTCTGTCACAGTGCATTTAGGCATTTTTCTCTAGTGAGAGGATGCTTGTTTTCTAGGATCTAGAGTGATTTATTGAAAGAGGATTGCTACTTCTTTTTAGTTAGATGTAATCGCTTCTCGGCCTTTTGGCTAAGATCAAGTGTAGTTTAGATGTTAAGTGGGAGGTAGTTTTAGAGAATGGACTCAAGCCAGTTGCTTTAGCTAAACTGTGGTCCTCTTTGCCCATGGTGAATAAGGATTGCAATGCTTAGTAGGAAATCTCACAGGTGCATTTCATTATCTATTGTATTTCCTCTTCCATTTCCCCCCCCCCCCATATCATGAGAAAATAGGAGGTTCTAATTCTCTCAATTCTGTCATTATCACTGAAACATCCACTGGCTTATTTTTATCTCTTTTCCTCCTGTGGTAGAGCTGCCATTTTAATATAAATAAATGGCTGGTTTAAATGCTCATTTTGAAAAATAGAAGAAAAAAGAAGAATGCAAAGAATGTCATCATGCAAAATCTCCCCACACCCAGGAATAATCACTGTTAAAATGTTGACATGCTTCCTTCCAGTTATTTTGTTCTATGCCCATATTTTTAACCTAGTTGCATTCAAATTACATGTGAAAATACAAATGATCTTCATTAACTTAACATTTTATCATAAGGGTTGTCCTCTAACATTAGAATCTTCTTCAAAGGTGTAATTTTGATAGTTTCCGTCTTATCCCATTGAGTAAATGCATCAACATTGTCTTTACATTTTCTTGGGATTAAACCTTTCTTTTTGATTGCATCTATTTTTATGACTATAAATACTATAGTAATCATTTTTGTGCATACATCTTTGCATGCATTTCTGAGCAGGATAGATTTCTAAATAAGGAATGACTAGGTAAAAGCACATGGTTATTTTAAAAGACCCATTTTTACCAAATTGTATTCTGGAATGGTTGTACGAATTTACATTAATAATAGCTTATTGATCATGTTACTAACATGATAAAAAGAAACCCTCTTACTTTGATAATTTTAAAAAGAGGGGTGCCTAGGTGACTCAGTTAAGCGTTATCCCACTCTTGATTTTGGCTCAGGTCATGATCTCGTGGTTTGTGAGATCTAGCTTGCCCCGCCCCCCCCCCCCCCCAACCCCTTTCTACTCTCTGGCTGACAGCTCGTGGAGCCTGCTTGGGATTTTGGGATTTGGGGATTCTCTCTCTCTCTCTGTGCTCCTCCCCTGCTTGGGCACATGCTCATGCACACACTCTCAAAATTAATAAACTTTACAAAAAAAATCTATTAAAAAAGAAAAAAATAGTACTGTCTTACATTGCACTTTTGTGATTTCCAGTGAAGCTGGACTTTCCATAGTTTCTTTATTCATTTATCTATGATGGTATCGTGGCAGTCATGAGAAGGTGCCTCCTAGAACTCCTACTACAGGAGCATCACTGACTGAGGACCCCAAGTACAGCACTTTGAAATCCACTACCCTGTATATACTGGGGCCACACCACTTATGGATTGTTCCCTACTGACCGAGTGTGGTGGGGATGCTAAAGCAGAACCATTCATAGGAGACACAGAACTTCTTTGTTGGCTGATTTTGTCTCAAGGACTTTCCTGTGGCTTTCTGTCCTTTCCTTAAACTATCAGGCCGTCTACAACCTCTCTCCCTATCTCTTATAGCTCTCTCAGCTTACCTAGCTCCCTCCTTATTGCCTTTCACACAGGCAGTTCTCATAATGTTATAGGTTGCGTTGTGTCCCTCCAAATCCATATGTTGAAGTCCTACCCCTCAGTACCTCAGAATGTGACCTTATTCATAAATAGAGTTGTTGCAGATGTAACTAGGTAAGATGAGGTCTTACTGAAGCCAGATGGGCCCCTAATCCAGTATGACTGCTGTCCTTATATAAAGAACATGGTATGAAAAGACACATGCTTGCAAAGGGAGGGCAAAGTGAAGACACAGAGAGAATGCTATCGATAAGCCAAGGAACACCTGAGACCACCAGAAGCTATGGGACAGGACAGGCATGGAGCAGATCCTCCCCCACTGTCCTCAGAGAGACCCAACCCAAAGGACACCTGGATTTCTGACATCCAGCCACCAGATCTGTGAGACAATAAATTCCCATTTAGGCCACCAGTTTGTGGTATTTTGTTACGGCAGCCCCAGGAAACTAATACACCTAATAAAATCCTCCCACTTTTAATCCTGCCTTATAGTCTGTGTCTTGGACACCTGGACTAAGATAAACTTTACATAAGCTTTTCATATTTTGAATAGTAAACCTTTGTCATATTCTTGCAAATATTCTTCTAGTTGATGACGCATTTTAATTTAGCTAATGATATTTTAATTGACAAACAATGCAAACCTTTATGTAGTTAAATAATCAACATTCCTATGGGTTCTACCTCCCTCCCTTCCATCCTCCCTCCCTCCCTTCCTCTTTCTTCCTCCCTCCCTCCCTCCATCCCTTCCCTTTCCTGCCTTCCTCCCTTCCTTCCTGCTTGCTCTCTAGCTTTCAAGTATTTCCCTACTAGAGAGATGAGATATTCACCCATTTCAGTTTTCCCCCCTTGTTTTTAAGGTGTGAACTTTACATTTAGCTTTTGAGTATATTTAGAACTTAGTTTGTGCATGTACCAAGATATAAAGTCTACGGTATTGTACCCAGTCTTTTCTAATTTTTTTTCTCTTTCAAATATGTTTAGCCATCCTTATATAAATACATTCTTTATATGAATTTCTGAAACTTTTTTTGTCAAGCATGCTAGAAGAGAGAAAAATACTATTGGGGGTTTTATTGGATATGCTTTAAACAAACAACTCGATTTGTCAATAATTAACATGATTAAGAACATTTAGTTTTGCCATCTGAGAATGTTATGTCTCCAGTTATTAAATAATTAGTTTATATTTTTCAGGAACTATTTGACATTTTCTTTACATAGGTCTCACGCATGTCTTGCTAAGTATTGTCTTAAGGATTTTATGGATTTGTGCTTTTATAAATGTTGTATTTTTCATGATATTTTCTAACTAGTATGAAGAAAAGTTATTTCCACATGGTCATATCATATTCAACAAGTTTTACCAAAATTTTTTATTAATTCCAATTTTGGAGTCTTAGCACATGTTTGGGAGTATTCTCCATGGTGGTAAATCTCATAGAAACTTTGGCTGTGAGAGCTGGAAGGATCTAAAGGTCATCACATCCTCTCATTTTATAGATGATCCAACAGGGAGCCTCGGCACAATGCTCTAAACACTGTGAAAGGAAGGCCCTGAAAAGGCCTTACCCCATCTTCTTAGAGACTCTTAAACCAAAGATCATACAGTGCAACATATAGAAATGATTTAATATTTATGAATAATTATAGTGATAAAACAAGAGTATCCATTTATTGGGGTCCAGGCACTTGCTAGGTGCTTTATATATACATGGGCAACCTCATTTTATTCTTACAACAATCATTTGAAAGACAGTTGTTCTACATCACTGGCAGTTGTATCTAACTGGAATGTCTCTCCTCTTCTCACTCCTGTCTGGCTATCTCTCTATCCGATCTTTTTAGGGGCAAGAGAGATGTACCAAGTTACTTCGTAGGGTTCTGTGTTGTCCATGGTTACTATGAGTCTTAGTCTGTTATTAATTAGAAGAGTTGATCCAAGCTTTTTACTGCAGAAACAAATATCTCATCAGCACCCCTACAAAAGAAACAAATACTAAAAAATAATAACAAGTATTTTAAAAGTTTCATTGGCTAGACCTGAATACCAAGTAAAAAAAGTTGAGTTTTTAAGTATATTTTGAGCCTCTACTATTGGAGACTTGAACAATAAAGTTATGATGGTTTCTAATCAGAAAGAGTTTATATCTAGAGGTGCCTGGGTGGCTCAGTTGGTTAAGCATCCAACTGATGATTTAGGCTCAGGTCATGATCTTGCTGTTTCATGAGTTCAAGCCTCGCATTGGGCTCCATACAGGCAGCTCGGAGCCTGCTTAGGATTCTCTCACTCCCTCTCTCTCTCTGCCCCTCCTCCACTCATGCTGTCTCTGTCTCACTCAAAATAAATAAAACTTTCCAAAAATTAAAAAATTAAAAAATAAGAAAGTTTATATCTAGAGTCACAGAATTTTCATGATGGAAGGCACTTGGGTATCATCTGGTCCAACTTCCTATCTGATGTGCTTCTCTGATGAATTCTTGACAGGTCTCTTTTGGAACAGCTTTCTAATTGATAGAAAGCCCTTCCTTCCTGAAGGCTCTCTCCTGGTGTCTTCTACCCTCCTCTACTCATTTGCCTTTTGTAGTCATGGGATAAGTTCAGTTTCTTTTAATGTTTGAGAAGCAACCACTATGTGCTATATTCACCTTTCTTAGTGATGGCTTTTCTGGTCTAGTTACAGTTAATTAGTTAAGATGAGGTCATACTGGAGTAGGATGGGACCCTAATTCAGTATGACTGCTGTCCGTATATAAAGAGTGCTATATGAAGAGACACATGCTTACTGAGGCAGGGTGAAGTGAAGATACAGGGAGAATGCCATCGATAAACCAAGGAACATCTGAGACCACCAGACAGACATGGAACAGATCCTCGCCCAATGCCCTCAGAGAGAAGCAACCCAGAGAACACCTGGATTTTTTTTACTTCTAGCCTCCCCAGTTTCCTCAGGTATCTGTCATGTCAGCCCTTTCTCCTTCTCAGACTCTATCTTCTGAATGTGGACTTTTGTCAGCATCCCTCTCAACATGTAGAGTTTAGTACTGAACAGACTGGTTATGATGTGGTACAAACAGCAAACGGTAGGAAGGATGTATTGTGTCATTTGATCGGAATACTACATTTCCATCAATATAGTCAAAGTTCCTATTAGTTATTATTATTTTTAAAATATTTATTTATTTTGAGAGAGTGAGAGAGGGTGTGTGTGCACGTGAGTGGGGAGAGGCAAAGAGAAAGAGAGAGAGAGAATCCCAAGCAGGCTCCATGCTCACAGTGCAGAGCCCAATGTGGGGCTCGATCTTATGAACCGTGAGATCATGACCTGAGCTGAAGCCAAGAGTCAGACACTTAATGGACTGAGCCACCCAGGTGCCCCCCATTAGTTATTTTTAACAATTGGATGACATCATTAGTAATCTCACTTCCCATGTAATTTTTGATGCCCTACCATCCTCCTAATTCTACTTCTCCACCAATTTTCCTCCTCTTAATAAACAGCCCCACAAATTACTCAGTTAGCTCTAGCCAACACCTGGTTATCATTCTTGACTCCTTCCCCTTGAGCAACCCATTGCTATGTCCCACCTGCCATTCCTGCCAATGGTATCACCCCCTCTACCACTACCACGCCACTCACCTCCATCTCTCTTCTGTGCTGATGAGAGAGCCTCTTAACTTGTCTTAGGGTTTCCTCTCTGGGCTCCTATTTATTATATTCTTCACACAGAGAATGTCTGTGTGAAGACAGAGAAATCTTCGTAAATTATAGATAGCATTCTGATATTTCCCTACTCAGAACTCTTCAGGATCCTCCAATTCACACTCAGACAAAATCTAGTCTTCTTTATTGGGGGTCACAAGATCCTGCCTGATCTGCCTACCTGTCCCACCCTGCTCTTCACCTCCCTCTGCTTCAAGCCACCTGGGCAATTTTTTCTGTCTCTTGAACACACTAAGCTCCTTCCTTACTCAAGACTCTTGCAGATGCTGTCTCCTATACCTGGAATGTTCCTTATGGTTTATTCCCTTAATTCATTTCTGCTGAATGTCACCTCCTCAGAAAGTCCATACTTGACTACTCTATATAAAATAGAACCCTTAACATCTCCCCACAGTCACATTCTGTTTTCCTTATTCTGCTTTATTTTTCTTCCTGGCACTTATCACCAGTTGCCATTACATGTTTGTTTATTTATTTGTGTAATTTCTGTTTCTACCACTAGAATGCTGCCTCCATCAGAGCGGAAGTTTCACCTATCTTGTTGTTGTTGTTGTTGTTGTTGTTGTTGTTGTTTTTCATTAAAGGGGCCTAAAATAATTCCAGACACATACTGGGTAGTTCCTGAGACTAGTATGTTCCTGACACATAATTTGTTTTACTTTTTAATTTTTTTAATGTTTTTTTATTATTGAGAGACAGAGAGAGAGACAGAGCATGAGCATGGGAGGGGCAGAGACAGGAGGAGACGCAGAATCCGAAGCAGGCTCCAGGCTCTGAGCTGTCAGCACAGAGCCCGATGCGGGGCTCGAACTCACAAACTGTGAGATCATGACCTGAGCTGAAGTCGGACGCTTAACCGACTGAGCCACCCAGGCGCCCCTGACACATAATTTGTTAATGAATAAATTATTGAATGAATGGACTGTATTGAATTTGCAGCCAGATAAACACTTTAGTTTTCTTTTTTACGAAGATCTCCTCTCTGCATTGTGGTTTTCTAAAGAGTTTAATAATTTTATCTTGGGTGCATGTCTTGTGAGCTATGGAATTTAAATTCATTCTCTTTAGCTTGTTAGTTTTATATTTGACTCTTGAATTGGGCTCTAGTTTTTCTCACCTAAGTTTGTCCATACTCTTCTTTCTAGTCTAAACATCTTTCTCTTTGATAGATAAGATAAAATCTGGGGAATTGTACTCAGTTCTGATATACATTAATGGATTGCCAACTCATCAGCTCAGCAGGCTCTGCACTCTTTCCTGCTCTTGCTTTAAATAGCAAAGAAAAAAAAAGAACTTTTTCCCGAAGCATTTTTCCTGAGTGTTGCCTCTTTCTGGGCCCACTTCGTTTTGGAAAGCAAGCCTAATGTAAGTGAAACAATGAGAGAATTGTTTAAGATATTTTACAATTAAGTGATATGGCACATAGACTCTGAGGCTTTCAGAAAACAGAATGATCACAGAGAGTTTGCAGAATTAGAAAAGGTTTTATGTAGGATGCTTCCCAACTTTTAAATATGCTGGTGTATTTTAAAGAGTAAAATCTATTGACTTTTAGAAATAGTAGAGCATTATACATAGTTTTAGAAAAATTAGCAGGGCTTGGAGCTGGTGATTTTGTCAGACTGCCTGTGTTAGCTGTGCATGATTTTTATCATAAGCCAAAAAGACATCACTGTCCATGTGAGGTCAAGGGCAGAGTGGTAGACAGTGTTCAAACCAAGTTTTCAGGTCAGCAGATAGCCTTGGAAGTGCTCTTGGAGGGTCAGGTTAGTAACAACACAGCAGCAAGCATAAGCTAAGCATCTTGAGAGATTAATGACTCATTGCTCTCCTACTGCAGAGACCCAGCAACAATGTTCCCCAAATAACTTCTCATATAAAGGTCAGAAGCACTAAATGTGTGTGTTTGGACTCATGTATGTGTATGGGTGGGCTTGTGGATCCATGCATGCTATGAACATTCATATCTGTGTGTACTGTAAGGGAACAGGCATGTTCTCTTATTATCATTAAATTCATATTTTTTCCTGTTTTCTATAACCAGTAAGGCCCTCCAATTTTCAAAAGCCTTGCAAGGTTCATTATAATGGCTCTAAACAGTAGGGAAAAAATACAGTTTTGCCATTAAAGCATTTGAATAGGATGATCCTTTAGATCTAGTGATATGTTGAAGTACAGGAAGGAATTTAAGAAGCCTGGTGGGGAAGGGGTCTCACGGACACCCTTGAGAGGTTGGGTTTTTTTTTTTTTTTTTTCATAGTGACAGCCTAACCTATCGGTAAAGTTGGCTGATTGGTGGTAAACAGTATGGAGCATGAAAATTTTTCCACATGTCTAAGTTTTGCTTTTTCAACAACTGTGCAATTGGGCTGACCTAACTTTCATTTCCTGTTTCCATTATGGTTGTTAGTCCCAATTCTTCCCACATCTGCACCCAGACATATCTCATTCTACAGCCTGTCTGCCCATCTGGGCGGTGGGGTGACCTCATTCCTGAGAAGAGGCCTGTAAGCTGTGCTCAAGATAGACGGCCCCTGACACATGGGTGCGTGTACCCTGATGTGCAGCTGCAGGGATTCTCGGGCCACCCTTGGCTCATTGTGCTACAGAGGGCTTTGTAAAAGCTTTTCAACATGTGTTTGTCTGGATATTTTCAAGGCTCATGCACAGCTCTGTTTTAAATATTTAACCTTATATGAGGATGTCTGAGGCTTCCTGAAATTATTCCTCTTATTTGTAAAAGGGAAGGAATCTGATCACACAAATCTGAATAGAATGATCAAAAGACCAAATGGCAATCCACTCACTTGCTGTCATTTTCAGAATTTTATATGTAGAGAGCATTTGCTCTCCTTGCCAATCAGGCTGTCAATATGTATTTATTGAGCACTGTAAGTATAAGCAGAAAGGTAGATACAGTAAAGCAAAAATAGAGAAACCCACCGTTTAGGCATACAGCTAGTTGAGAGACACTATTGACTAGTATGGAGTAGCATTACAAAATACCATGAGCAGTTTTTTGAGTGTTACTACATGCCAAGGTTAAGTGTTATCTTTCAATGTGTTATCTCATTTAACCCTCAAAACAAATCCATTAGTTAAGTGCCGTTTTTCTCCCTGTTGCTCAGATAACAAGGCAATAGTTGGTGTGACTGAGGAACTTGGCCAAAGTACTCTTCCAGGAGAGCCAGGATTCATACTCAATACTTTCTTTTTTTTTTTTTTCTAATGTTTTATTTTAATTTTGGGAAAGAAAGAGAGAGAGAGAGAGAGAGAGAGAACGAGTGATGGAGGGGCAGAGAGAGGGAACAAGCTCCAGGCTCCAGGCTCTGAGCTGTCAGCATAGAGCCTGACGTGGGGCTTGAACTCACAAACGGCAAGATCATGACCTGAGCCCCGAAGTCGGATGCTCAACCGACTGAGCCACTCAGGTTCCCCTCAATACTTTCTGAGTTCACCGCTAGATGGGGCTCCAGAGCTCAACATCTTAACCACAATGTTGTGGCACCTCTCAGTGCAAATCTCTGTAGTGTGTAAAGGCAACACTTTTAGACTGAAGATCAGAACTTACATTTGCAAGTAGGACTTGGGCCTCCATTTGGCTTATTTGGAGTAATCTAACACCAGGAGTACCTCACACTGGCCCAGAATTATTCTTCAGTCTGTTCCCTGTGTGTTCTTTCTAAATCAACAGAACAATAGCACAAACAGGGGTGCCTGGGTGGCTCGGTAGGTTAACCATTAGTCTCTCGAGTTTGGCTCTCAGGTCATGATTTCATAGTCCTGAGATCCAGCTCTGCACTGAGTGTGGAGCCTGTTTAAGATTCTCTTTCTCTTCCTCTGCCCCTCTCCCCCACTCATACATGTGCGTGCTCTCTCTTAAAAAATAAAAATAATAAGGGGCACCTGGGTGGCTCAGTCTGTTGAGCGTCCGACTCTTGATTTTGTCTCAGGTCATGATCTCACAGTTCATGAGATCAAGCCCCATGTTGGGCTCTGTGTTGTCATCGCAGCCCTGCTGGGGATTCTCTCTCCCTCTCTCTGTGTCCCAACTCCACTCATGTGTTCTCTCTCAAAATAAATAAACATTTAATAATAATAATTAATAATAATAATAATATTAACCCAAACACAAATATAAAGGGATAGAAGCTTTAGATTATATGGACAATTACTTTTCTTTGGTTTACAAGTTAAATCCATGTAGGAATTGCAGCCTCTATAAGTAACTTTTTACATTCTTTATTTGCTTCTCTAATTTTTATAATCTTTTTATTATAATATAGTGATTAAGAGCAAGGATAACAAGGATGTCCCCTCTTACCACTTGTATTCAACATAGTACTAGAAGTCCTAGCCTCAGCAATCAGACAATAAAAGGCATCCATATTGGCAAGGTACAAGTTAAACTTTCATTATTTGCAAACAACACAATAATCTAAGTAGAAAATACAGACTCCACCAAAAAATTGCTAGAAGTGATACACAAATTCAGTGAAGTCACAGGATATAAAGTCAATGTACAGAAATCTGTTGCATTTCTATACACCAGTAATGAAGCAGCAGAAAGGGAAATCAAGGAATTGATCCCGTTTACAGTTGCACCAAAAACCATAAGATGCCTAGGAATAAACAACCAAAGAGGTAAAAGATCTGTTCTCTGAAAACGATAAAACACTTATGAAAGAAATTTAAGAAGACACAAACAAATGGAAAAACATTCCGTGCTCATGGATTGGAAGAACAAATATTATTAAAATGTCTGTATTACCCAGAAACAATCTACACATTTAATACAACCCCTATCAAAATACCACCAGCATTTTTCATAGAGCTAGAAAAACAATCCTAAAATTTGTATGGAACCACAAAAGATCCCAAATAGCCAAGACAATCTTGAAAAAGAAAAGCAAAGCTGGAAGCTTCACAATTCTGGACTTCAAATTATATTACAAAAGTGTAATTATCAAGACAGTATGGTACTGGCACAAAAACAGACACATAGATCAATGGAATAGAATAGAAAACCCAGAAATGTACCCACAAGTATATGATAAACTAATATTGACAAAGCGGGAACGACTACCCAATGGAAAAAAAGACAGTCTCTTCAGCAAATGGTGTTGGGAAAACTGGACAGCAACATGCAAAAGAATGATATTCGACTACTTTCTTACATCATAGACAAAAATAAATTCAAATTGGATAAAAAACTTAAATGTGAGACAAGAAACTATTAAAATCCTAGAGGAGAACACAGGCAATAACCTCTTTTGACATCAGCCATAGACTTCTTACTAGATACGTCTCCTGAGGCAAGGGAAACAAAAGCAAAAATAAACTTTTGGGACCTCATCAAGATAAAAAAGCTTCTGCACAGTGGAGACAATCAACAAAACTGAAAGATAAGTTTGGGAATGGGAGAAGATATTTGCAAATGACATATTAGTTAAAGGGTTAGTATCCAAAATATATAATGAACTTATCAAACTCAACACCCAAAAAGTAAATAATCCAGTTAAGAAATGGGCAAAAGACATAAATAGACATTTTTCCAAAGAAGACAAACAGATGGCCAACAGACACATGAAAAGATGCTCAACATCACTCATCATCAAGGAAATAACAAATCAAAGCTACAGTGAGATATCACCTCACACCAGTGGGAATGGCTAAAATTAACAACACAGGAAACAACAGATGTTGGCAAGGATGCAGAGAGAGGGGAACCCTCTTACACTGTTATTAGTGTGGATGCAAATTAGTGCAGCCATTCTGGAAAACAGTATGGAAGTTCCTCAAAAAATTAAAAATAGAACTACCCTATCACCTAGCAATTGCACTACTAGGTATTTACCCAAAGGATACAAAAATAGTGATTCAAAGGGATACATGCACCTCAATGTTTATAGCAGCATTATCAACAATAACCAAATTATAGAAAGAGCCCAAATATCCATCAAATGACTAATGGATAAAAAAGATGTGGTGCATATACACAATGGAATATTACTCAGCCATCCAAAATAATAAAATCCTGCCATTTGCAAAGATGTGGATTGAGCTAGGGTATGTTATACTAAGTGAAGTAAGTCAGAGAAAGGCAAATACTGTATGATTTCACTCATATATGGAATTTAAGAAACAAAACAGATGAACATGGTGGGGCAGAAGAGAGAGGCAAACCACAAAACAGACTCTTAACTATAGAGAACATACTGAGGGTTGCTGGAAGGGAGGTGGGGGGGATGGGTTAAATGGGGATGGGTATTAAAGAGGGCCCTTTTTGTGATGAGCGCTTGGTGTTGTATGTAAGTGATGAATCATTAAATCTTACACCTGAAACAAATATTATACTGTATGTTAGCTAGCTGGAATTTCAATAAAAATTTGGAGGAAAAAGTGAACAAGTAAACAAAAGGACATCCATTCAGCAAATATTTACTGAGGAACCATGATCCAGGAACTAAACAGGAAACTGTGGGTGCCCTCAGCTTACGTTATCATGGAGATACACAGGCAATCAGAAACAATGGGTTGGTTTGATAAAGAACAATTGGAATTATGTGATACAAATAAACAGGCAGCAAGTTAATTCTCTTAACAATGTCTCTGTGTGTCATTGGGGAGGATACAATGTAAGTAGAATTTAAACCTGAGAATACACCACATCAGGAATTTTTTTTTTTTTTTTTTTTTTAGCTACTATGCTTCACTTCTCTTCTGAAGATGAAAAAAAAAAAAAAAGGCAGTGTTATTCTCTCTTAATATAATGGGGCAATCAACAGAATAATTTGAGGTCTTGAATGAAGAAAATTGCAAAAAATTTGAAATTGCCTAAAGTTTGAAATTGTCAAATAATGCCATAGATTTCAGCAGTATTTATACATATGCTTAAAACTCTTGATTTTTTGCAATACTTATCCCTGAGTAATTAATCCAGATTATACCATATCAAAAACTATAAGATTTTTGTGACTTGTTGGTGTTCCTCATTCAAGGTCACTCCCACCTAATTTGCCACCACACCCAGCAAATATGTAGCCTTTGTTCCACAAATACATTTTAAAAAACACAAATATTAATAGATTTTTTTCCCCCTGCAGTGAGTTACTAATCCCTTTTCAGTCATTTCAAAAGAGATGTTTGCAAGTTTTGGCCACCAAGAGGTACTTCAGTAGGTGAGAAGATAAACTGTGGTATATCCAAACAATAGAATATTACTCAGTGCTAAAAAGAAATGAGCTTTCAAGTTTCGAAGACTTGGAGGAAAGTTAAATGCTTATTACCAAGTGAAACAAGCCAATCTGAAAAGGCTTCTTTCTGTATACTTCCAACTATCTGACATTCAGGAAAAGGCAAAACTATGGAGACAGTAGAAGGATGAGTGGTTGCCAGGGGTTAGAAGGTGAGGAGGGATTAATAGAGCAGAGGATTTTTAGGGCAGTGAAACTAGACTGTATGGTAGTGAGTGGTGGATATATGTCATTACATATTTGTCCACATCCCTAGACTGTCCAACACCAAGAGTGAACCCTAATGTAAACTGTGGGCTTTGGGTGATAATGATGTGTTAATGTAGGTTCATCCATTGTAATTAATATATCGTTCTGGTGAGTGATATTGATATATGGGGCAGGATGTGCATATGTGGGGACAGAGGATGTATTGGAAATCTCTGAAACCTGCTCAATTTTGCTGTGAACCTGGAATTGCTCTTTAAAAAGTTCTGTTAAAATTTTAAAAAGAAAATGGAGAAGTTTGGACTATATCCGTGATGTCATTTTCATAGTTCCATTGGCCAGAACCATAAAAAAAAAAAAAAAAAAAAAAAAAAAAAAAAAGGAATATTTGAATCCATGTGAACATTTTGATTGTTAAACCTCAAATATGACTTAACAGATTAAGATTTCAGGAATAAAGACACACCCAAGGTGACAACCTGTAGACCAAGCTTCAGCCTAGAGCAATTTGAGCTGTCAGGGACATTAAAGCTCATTAGCGGGATTCCTGCACAGAAACACTGGCAGTCACCGTCCTGCATTTCACAGTTCTTAGAAAAATCTTCTCATTGATGTTGAGGTGTTGCACTCAAGCTGATAGCCTGAGGTATTTAATTGAAAGGCAAACATATTGGCTTTATATGTTGTGCTTTCTGGAGAGGGTGGCTTTTTTATTTTTAAAGTGACAATGGTGAGGAAAAAAAAGAAAGGGGGGAAATCCACTCACCTGTGACTGTATTAAACCACCCAGCAGCTGTTTATAACTTAACACATCATTCCATCCCCTAAGAAGTCTTTAACATATGAAAAGGAAGGCCTGACTGAGGGATTAACTAGCAGAACTGGGTGAAATGCTACACTTGCTTTTGATGGTGTGAGATTTATCTTCTGCAGGCTATTGATATTATTTTTCCACTGTTTTCTTAAAGATTCGCCGTAGGGAATTTAAATAATTAGGCATAAAATCTCTAGCATGATATTTAATCAATCACATCTTGGTTTTCAGCTGATGCAAGGGCTGAGGTCAGCTGTGGGAAAGGCAGACGCAGTGGAGGAGACCTGGCCAAGCTGCCCTCCTTGTTGGGCTTGTTTTCAGGATGACCGGGAGTGTCCAGGAACAAGCCACATCCTCAGGCAATCTGCTCACTCTGCTGGTGTTTCTGTTTGTTTATTGTGCAGCCTAAAGTTCTTCTTTGCAGGCAAATGGAACCCATAAAAGAGTAAGAACAGTCAAATGAGACTTTGAAGGTCTACCCTCTAGGAGAATTTCAGGGATGTTGTAACTCTCATGGTTCCAGGAAGGAGGGGGAGAAATGATAAAATTTGTGTTGGCTGATGAAAAATGCCCCCGAATCAGGCTAGGTTTTAACATTTTGGTTCACAGGTATATTGGTCAGTATTCTCCAGAAAAACAGAACCAATAGGGTTTGTGTGTGTGTGTGTGTGTGTGTGTGTGTGTGTGTGTGTGAGTGTGTGCGTGTGCATGCAGAGAGAGAGAGAGAGAGAGAAAGAGAGATTTTTATGAATTGGTTCATGTGATTAGGGAGACTAACAAGTCCAAATCTTCACGGTAGGCTGTCAGGCTGGGGATCCTGGGAGAACTAATATTGTAGATCAAGTCCAAAGACCATCTACTGGACGAATTCTTTCTTTCTCAGGGAGGTCAGTCTTTGTTCTATTAAGGCCTTCAACTGATTGAGTAAGTCCCACCTGCATTGTGGAGGGTAATCTGCTTTACTCAAAGTCCACCTAAGTATTAAGCTCATCCAAAAAACATGCTCATAGTAACATCCAATTATGTTTGGCCAAATATCTGGGCACTGTGGCCCAGCCAACTTGACACATAAAACTAACCATCATGGTGAGGTTTTTGTCAGCTAGTAAGACTAAATACTTTATATTCATATCCTTACCAAATTCCACCATACTTTGAGAAGATAAGCGAAGGAAAGAGTATAATGAACATGTAAGTCAGAATGTGTAAGATGGTGTATAAAAACCTAGTTTAAAAAATATGATAACAATAGGATCTGAGTATCAGTAAAAAATAATAGTAGACATTTATTTGGTACTATTTGTCAGGAATGTTTGAATCCTCACAAAGCTTTGTGAATTAGCAAATACCTGGAATCAATAAACTGGGTTTGGATTCCAGCTCTACCACTCAGTGGCTGTGTGACCTTGGCAAATCCTTTAGCCTGTCTGCTCTTCAGTTTCCTTAGTAGGAAAATGGGAACAATCATAGCACTCACTGTCAAGAATTATTTGGAAGATAAAATGAATACTGTCATAGCAAGTATTTAGAACAGAGCCTGGCATACTAGTGTCACTCAGTGAAAAGTCAGACATTATTGTTATAGAGGATAATAGAACAGAGAGATGGGGGCCAAGGAAGCACAATATCCATCTGAAACCTAGAAATAGCATATTGCCTGCATGCCATCATCCAGCATGTTTATAAGTAGATAAACGAAAATATCCTTCCACTGAAGTCATATGAACCTGCATTTCAACTGAAAACACAGTCTCCCTTGGCAAACCTATGACTAATTTTGCCGACAGAGAATATGAGGGGAGCCCTGACACTTGCCTCCAATATATTGTCTCCAGTATTGTCACTTGTGATTACCTTTATTGAGTTTGAATTGAATAAAGCCATCTTATGCATGACGTTTCCCCTAGAAATGATGGCAGCAAAAAGAGGCAGAAAAAAAATGCGTAGACTGAGCAATCCAAGGTGACTCAGAATGGGCTAGTGTGAGGGACTTTGCAGACCTAACTTCCCTGAGTTTATTTGATCATGTCTCAGGCTACAAGGAGTTATCTTGAAGAAACACTTTTTAACTTATGGTAATACTGGGATCTCTGTACTAAAAATCAATGTGCATTTTGTTTCATTTTAGAGAGTCTCAACAACAGTAGCCCAAAACACTTTAGAATACTCATTGTGGCACTAAAAGTCAGTAGCTGCCATGGACCTTAGATTTTCTGTAACTCAGCCAAGGGCATTTTGGAACAATGATGGCCCAAGTAACAAGATCTTTAGGCTTAAGTGACCCCTTTATTTAACATCTCACTGATGAGTTTCTCAGCTTTTCCTACCCTTAATTGTGAAACTGAACTGATTTCTGCATATAATTTGCACACTACCTTTAACTACTTGGTTTTCTTTTCTTCCTTGACTTTGCCTGTTGCTCCAAGAGAGCAATGCCCTTGTTGATTTCTTTTGCCTGGGGCTTCGGTTAAATAAGACATTTCAAAGTTCTCACATAATTGTTTCCTGACCAGGAGAACTAAGAGACCTAAGAGAATTCCCCTAGCGTGAAAAGCCATGTCACAAACCTCATATAGTTGTTTTGTGCTTCTGGGCTCATTCTTTGAATTCTAAGTATGGAAAACCAATAAACAGTAACAATGATGCTAACTAGGTTGAAATGGATTCTCCAATCCACCATTAAACATCAGAAATCAGTCAGGCCATCATGAGAGGCCAGCAAATTGTTAGGCGATCAGAGTTATTTACTAATGTTTTGATGGCTCCACTTAGCATAAAGGTGAACTGGAGACAATTCTGACCACATAGGCCCCCACATGATGTTTTGTTGGCTTGGCCGAATTATAAATCCTATATCCACGATATAATTGGCAACTTACTCCTTCAACAGATGTGGGTTATGCAATCAGGGTGGGGAAAAGATGCACTGAAGCCGACTTGCTGGAAATCTTTACTTTCAATCTATAAAATATAATGAGGTTATGAATATAGAAGTGTGGCCAAATACCAGTGTTTTGTAAAGAAGTATACAAATTTAAGGAGACACTGTATTATCAAAATAAAATGACCTATCTATCAGATATTAAGATAATCAGTGTATAATTTACTTTTTTGTAAGTAGTTTCTGCAGACCTTCATAGTAGAGTCCAATTTCAATTTCAAAGACTATATTTTAGGATTTTTTTTCAATGAGTGATTTTCTTCTTCTTACCCATTCTTTATTTTGATAGTGGCTCTTGTGCATCAATTATTATTAATCAACTGGAAGAGTAAATTTAATACCGTAGACACACAACGGGTCAGTTTGCCAGCTGGCATAAGCTGTAAAAGGTGGAGTGTGTGTGTGTTTGTGTCATAAGTTGCTCTGCATGATGATATAGTCATTGTTATTTGCAGAAAACTTTTTATTTTTGTTAGGTCAAGAAGCCTGTAATTCTCCAAGTGATCCCTGAACCTTATTTAATGCAGCAAACCACAAAAGGAGCTGGGTTGAACTTTGGTGTCTGCAAGTTAGAAAGTAATAACTTTCTCATCTTTTCTGTAAGTGACTTATGCCATGTGATGAATGCAGACCCTTCCCTCACAAGGGTTTCCTGATATTATACACTTGTAGCAAATAAGGTTAGAACCTTTAAAATATAGCATTTAGTAATGTGCTGGAAATAGCTTCTTCTCGATTCCTTTAAAGGTCACCGCATTTGCTTTCCAGGCGTCATTTTAGCGCTAGCCTCTGCAGGGTAGAACTGAGAACATGCTTGCCTTTGCGCCTTCAATTCTCCCAAGCTTAAAAGTAAAATGGCAGGATCTTTCACATAAAGTGGAGTGTGTGTGTGTGTGTGTGTGTGTGTTTTCTTGTGAGTTTAGATGTATAAAGAAAATCTTAATGTTGGTTATATATATGCACGCTTTTTTCAGTCGGAGGTATTAGCTTGTATTATCCTCAGTTCAGAAGCCAAGCTTATGGGAATGAAATTGGGGCAACATCTACTAAAGGAAAGCAAACTCTTAGGAAAGCACTCAATTATTTGTGCTTTTCCTGAGCACTCCATGGACTGTGCTTCACCGAACCTAAGTATATTAACAAGACTATAGCCAGATAAATTAGCATCAGCCCACAAATGTTGCTGCTGTTCCGCTGGGCCAGGGGTTGGGCGGATGGGGGGGGGGGATGAATTCATAAAGCCATTGATATAAAGCAAGAAAAAATAGTCAATATCAGCGTTGCGTTGCTATCACAATTAGATTGGAATGGCAGATTGAAATGAGAGGCTTTTTCACACCAACTGATAAAATCACGTGCAGGCTGGCAAAAAGAGAATGGCTCCTCGTAAAGCATGTTTCACTAGAGTCATCATTGTCATTTGTCAGTATTGCCAGTATTCTTAACCTTCCTCACATCTCCATCATTAGCACCACTGTTAACGTCATCTTTGTCCTGTTTATAGTCAGCAGTTGTGTTTCCTCTTAGAAGTACACTAAAGATGAAAAATGGTCCATATCTGGTGCTCCTGGGTGGCTCAGTTGGTTGAGCGTCGAACTTTGACTCAGGTCATGATCTCACGGTTCATGAGTTTGAGTCTCGAATGGGGCTTTCTGCTATCAGCACAGAGCTTGCTTTGGATTCTCTGTCCCTTGTCTCTCTGTGTCTCCCCTCTCATGCTCTCTGCCACCCCTCCCCCCATCGCTCTGAAGAATAAACATTAAAAAAAAAAAAAAGGTCCATATCTGCTAATAGCCTACACTCTGTGTTCACCATGCCCTAGCTAATTTTGATCCTCTCTCTGCCAATTAAAATTTCTACCTAGAACTCCAAGCCAGTCTAAATTCTCTTCCTTCTTCCAGGACTTCCCTTCTTCTGAATTCCCCGTAGTAGCCACTACTAGGCTATTACTAATTTTTCATTTAAAATTTATCTTTTTTGGGGGTGCCTGGATGGCTCAGTTGGTTAAGCATCTGACTCTTGATCTCAGCTCAGGTTTTGATCTCAGGGTCCTGAGTTCAAGACCCAATTTGAGCTCCATACTGGGCATGGAGCCTACTTAAAAATGAATGAATGAATGAATGAATGAATGAATAAATAAATATCTTTTGTGACTTTTCAAAGTCACAATGCAATCTTTTCAAATATGCATATTTTGCTGGCTCAGCTAGAATATAAGGGTCTTGAAGGCAGAGACTACTTCGTACATTGGTGTAAACACCATAGTATTTAGATTAGTGCTTTACATATAGTATTATGTAATAGTTAGCAAATATTAAAAAATATTTATCAATGGATTGCAATTGTACAGGAAATTTGGAGAATTTGTTCACAGCCAAAATGTTCCTATAAGTGGTATTAATTTAGCTAGAGAAGTTTGTATGGGAAGATGACACCATGTGTACTTATGGTGGGGAATATCATGAGTTGGAAGTCAAGGAAATTAGAATTTGTATGAAGTGGAGAAGATCTCTCAGAAGAAAGAGTACTTTGCCTGTTTTTTTTACAATGTTCTCTGCATGTGATCTGTAGGTTTGGCAGTGGCTATTGAGAGGGTTGGAGAAGATGCCGTGAGGGGAATGTAAACATGAAATCAGAGGGTTAAGCCAGCAGCACAAAGAGTGAGTGAGATAAATGTGGGATAACTGACTGGTGAAACAGCATTTGAAAACAGGGTCAAAAGTTTGCATTTGGGCTGGACAGGTAATAACTGTCCTTAGAAGATTTTGAGTAACTGGAGTATGCCATCCATACAGCACATGTACAAGGTTGTTTTAGTGGGAACAAGAAGTGAGAAAGGGAAGAGACTGCCATAATTCATGGATAGAATAACCTGTGTCTGAGAAAAGGCATGAAAGAAGAAGGGGGAGAAATGAATGGCACACAGAAGAACTGGTTAAACTTGCAAACTTATCTGTATAAGGGACAATGGAGGGAGAGACTGACATTGTCCATGATACTGAAGCCTCAGGGGAAAGAAAAATTTGCCTTTGTCCCATCCCAGGGTAGGAAGAGTGAGCAGTGAAATAGTATAATTCCCGTTATCAAGAGAGTGGGTGGGCAAAAGATCATTCACTCTCTCATTCCAGAGAGATCTCTCCTTAGGCTTTAGCTCATGAAAGATAATGGGAAGACTTAAGGTTACATAGATTTTGGGTTTGTATTTGAGATATCTTAAGCCTTTTAGCAGAGAGAGGGTACAGAAAGCCACTGATTGGAACTCAGGTGTACCATGTTCTAGACTCAACATGTCTTTTAACTGCAAGTCTACCTTCTCTGAGCTTTTGAAAAACAAGAGAAACAGACTAGGTAGTTTCTGAGCAAACCTTCATATTCTGTGTCCTACACTGCATTTCAGCATACCATTGCTTGACATTTGACAGCAGTGGTGTTGGTGGAAAGTATAACTTCTGTGGATTAAGCCAAGATGGCTGTACAGAACTCTTGGAATCAGAGAATAGCTGTCCAGTATCTGTGTTTTGTAATATATATTGATTTGCATAAAATTTTGTTCCAGGATGTTACTTTCAAAATTGTTTGTAGTTGACTTTGCTGCCAGGGTGCTAGTCAAATATGACAAATATGGGAAAGACTAGAAGGCAGGCAGAGAAGAAAACAGACACCTTGGAGGGAGAACTACATTTTTAGCTTGCTTTGTTTATGTGGGACTTTCAGGAGTGTGGGATGATGTAGGTTGATCAATAAAACACCCAGAAATGTCTTTATGTCCTTACAAATGAGTGGACAATGTCTGTGTGTGCAGCCCCACACTCATGCAGTTTCTTTCCTTCTACTTGGGAATGTTAACTTGTGTGAGTTTCAAAATAACATCCTGCCATGTGAACTCCCTCCATTTCGGTTATTTATTTGCTGTAAGTGAAATGACACCTTACTGCAGCTTGGAATTTCCCAGGCACTTTTGAATACATATACCTAAGATATTAGAAGACATATGAATACATATCCTTGACCAGTTGTTCAAAATGTCATCCACACCTGAATCTGATGAAGCTTTTAGCTCCAACTACCAATTTATAGGAGAGAAGAGAGGAAGATGTAAAATTTTACCATGGGGAGGCAATCAGCTACGTCCAGACTGTGAAAAAATCTTTAGGGCATATTACCTGATTTCTTAACGAACATATTACATGAAAGACAAAGAGAAATTAGATGGAACCCATATATCAAAGGATACATTAAATATTTACAAATGAATTGCGATATGTGGACTCCCTTTGCCTCTTCATGCAGACATACAAATTTTAGAATTATGATAACAATTATAAGACATTTGTAAATTTGAACATTGACTAGATATTTGATAATTATTTAGAAAACATTGTTAATTTTAACATCTGTGATAATGGTATTGTGGTTCCTTAAAGATTTATGATCTTTTGGAGGCATATGAGTTTACTTACTGAAATATTTGCGGATGAAATGATATGATATATAAGTTGCTTCAAAATAACATGGGAAGGGGGAGTAGCTGAAACCAGGATTGGCCATGAGTTTATTATTGAAGCTGGGTGATGGGTACAAAGTAGTTCATTGTAGTGTTCTGTGCTTGAAATTCTCCACAGTAAGAACATTTTTTTTTTAATGCCATCAATTTGCATTGAGCATTTTCTTTGATTCTTGGAGCTTTCTCAGCACTTCCTCAAGTGACAGGTTAGATTATCCCTATAAGAATGGGATATAGATATTATTGCCCTGTGGGTAGAAGGTGTTGTTAATGCTGAAGTGGGGGAAGCATTGTTAACAAAAATATTTTTTAAATTTTTATTGTACTAACGGATTCCTCCCCTCGCCCCCTCAGTTTCCAACCTGGGATCAGAGGGAAAAAAAAGGGCCTGATCAGGAGGAACAAAGAACCTTAATTTTTTCTGGCAATGCTGTTTCTACCAGGCAGTCCATTGGCCTTTTTAAAAAGGCAAATTCCTGATGCAAAGGATCCCAATTCACTGACCAGTCCCAGCATTTAGACTCAGACTTTATTCTTCTGCGTTCCATGTGATTTCTAAGCAATAAATATACTTTAGAGAGACTAAGGACATTGGGAATCCAAATCAAACAGCTACAGCTATGGTTTCCCTACCCTTTACTTTCTGGAGCCCACAGAAAGATGAAGTGAGTAGTTCTCTTTGCCTTCATCTCCCTCTCTGGTGATATCTGTAATGGACACTTGTCTTAAGAGTAACTTTCATTGATGTATTCTCTTCTCTCTTCCATCCTACCAGTAATATGAAATCAAGAGTAATATGACCTCACTCTCTACTCTTGGGGTGGGCTCAGTTTGGCTTAACCCACTCAGTATATTCTGTTCCATTGGCTTGGGTCATTGGTTCTGGGGAGGACATATTTCCCATGTGAGTTCACCCAGTATATACTTCAGCACTGTTGTAATATTGGGGCAGAAGGAATCTCTCCTACTGGACTTGAATAAAGACAATTATACCCCTGACTTTGTCAAGCAGTTATCCTGCTACCATAGGAGAGCTCATATTAAGGATTGCTTAGCCAAAATATGGAAAGAAATTTGATCTTTGGAAATATGATTGATACACTGGATCAATTAACCATGAAACTGCCTTTCCTTGAGAACGTGTTGGTACTGAGGGTCAGTAAAATCTTGATTATTTAAGCCAAATGAATTGTGTTTTATCTTATTTGTAACTAAGAGCATCTTAGCACAAATGAAACATTCTTACCTATTGACATAGAAATGAAGGAGATATAATATTCTGATAAAGAATCCAGGGGTGAGAATATACTGCTTACTTTGCCTTTTGAATTGATCTATATCCTATCTCAGATATAGTACGACAAGATTGTGAAGACCTAGTTGGAGACATCAAGTAAACACATCAGGTGATTAGACAAACCTAAAGGCATGATTTTGCTGAGTCTAATGATGTCTGGTGGACCTAGAAAACTCTGAATAGTACCAAGTGAGGAAGTAGAGGTAATAATTCAAGGTTTGCAGAGTAACCTTTGTGACATCTCTAGATGTTGGAGGCTAGGAGAGAAGAAACGCTGAGTTTAAATTTTTACGTTGCTGTTCCCTCTTTAGAAGAAAACCATGTCAGCTGCATAGGTCAGCATGCACGCTCAGTTGGCATTAGATTGCTCCACAGGGGTGCACGACATTTGCTTTATCTACTTTTGTATTTATTAACTATATTGATTGAGTACCATATGTATGCTAGGCACTGTTCTGGGCACTGGTTAAGACATTCTAGTGTGAGAAGATCAGACAGTAAACAACTAGACAAATAAATCTATAGTCTCAGATAGCAATAAGTGCTCAGGAGAAAAAGAAAGTAGAATAAAGAAGTCTAAAAAGTACCAGGGAGGAAGGATATAATATATAATGTTCAAGCAGATGACATTTGAACAGAAATCTGAAAGACATGAAGGCTGCTTTCAGAACAAGTTAAATTTAGGTATCAACCATTTTTACATACTTTTTAGCTTGAAAAGGGAATTCAGTGCAAATGTATAATTGCTTATGAAACAAGCCAAACAAAATAAAAGTGGGCAAATAACTTTTATACCTCCCTTTATACCTCGCTTTTATACCTCCCGTTCACTCTCCCCATTTTAAACACTCACCCACCACCCCATCCATGGAAACAGAAGTTAAGAATTTTGAGTAGTCAATTAGACTTTTTTCCTAAGTTTATAAAAACTTAAACTCCCTGAAATACACATGGAATGTGTTTGTATGTTTACAATTATTCTTACTTCTTACAAAATTGGGATTATATTATGGACTATTCTCTGCAACTTGCTCTGTTTATGCAGCAATACTTTGTGCACCATGACAATACACATCAACAGACATCTAACACAGTCCTCTCTGCCTTGCCATTTGGTTGCTCCTCATTTTCTTTTTTTTTTTAATTTTTTTTTAACGTTTATTTTTGAGACAGAGAGAGACTGAGCATGAATGGGGGAGGGTCAGAGAGAAGGAGACACAGAATCTGAAACAGGCTCCAGGCTCTGAGCTGTCAGCACAGAGCCCGACGCGGGGCTCGAACTCACAGATCGCGAGATCATGACGTGAGCCGAGGTCGGCCGCTTAACCGACTGAGCCACCCAGGTGCCCCATGGCATTTTCTTAGATCTCTCATGCTGGATAATGGAAAAGAATAAAACCTGTGATATAGGTGGGTTTTCCTGAAATTTTCTTATATAATATTCCAAATGATGGAAGTCAGTGGAAGCACTGAAGAAGTTAATTCATACAAGTACTTTTGGTACTAAATCACAATTTTATATCTGTCTACCTATCTATCAGAGGTTTGCACAGGCCTCTAAAGTAATTTGGGATGTAATCACACAAAAAGGTAAATATTAGAGAGAACCATGACATTTTAAAACTGAAAAGCACTTAAGATATCACTTAATCTAATCTTATTTCATTAATTTGGTAAATATATAGTGAGTGCCTCACACTCAGTAGGCACCATGAAAGAAAAAGTTGTCTAGGACAAAAAGTTGCCTAGGACATAATCTTAGTCTAAATCTTAACAGAAGATCAAGCAAAGGCTAAAGAGATTCTTTTGCAAGACACAATAGGGAAGTGACAGATGTAATTTGAACACAGACCATCTGGCTTTGAGTACAGGGCTCTTTTCTATTGTGTCTCATGGTCTACAGTAGTTTCTAATAGTATATAACTGAAAGGCCAGTCTGAGTGCTCTCATTTGCAAAAACCTTACCCGTTAGAGTTCCATGAAATGAATGAAATACTAGTTAGACAGCTCCCATCTATAGGAGCTGGTAGTTTACTCTGAAAAATTTTAGCATAAGAATCTGATATCAACCCATCTTCTCAGAGGGTAAATTTTATTCCATTTCCTTTTCTCAAAGCTCTTTCATTAGTATATTAGACTAATGAGTGAATCAATAATTAAAACTAGCAATATTTTTTATTATGTCTAATTAAGTGTTTAATCAGAACATTCTGGTCTTTAATCCTCTGAAAGCAGCATTTGCCAGAGGATGAATGAAATGGATGGGTGAAACATTACTAACAAACCCTTATACTCAGCGGACTAAGGACAGATCTGGAGCCTTAAAGGTGAAGGTGAATTGGAAGTCATCACAGAAGGGACAGGAAATGGCAATAAATCTAATAGCTGTTGAAGACCATGTTTCTGAACACATTTTCACTATGGGGAAGAGTAACTACAAACTCAACTTGTGAAAAAATAAAAAAGTTTGTTAAAATGCTAAAGAATGGCTAACAAAATTGAGTTATATCTCGGTTGGTTTTGGATATGAAGTGTAGGTATCATAATGTTGTCAGCTGTCCCTAAATAAAACTATAAATAAATTCAGTGCAATCATGTAAAAAAAAATCCCTATAGCTTTTTTTTTCTTTTTGGTGGAATTTAATAATCTAATTTTGAGCAAAGGCCCAAGGATGGTCAAGACATTTTTGAAGAAGAGCAAAATATGAAGTAGGGAGAGACAGTTATTAAAACACAAACACACACACATGCACAATATGCCTTGTAGTTTTGACCTAGGAATAGACAAATAGACCAATGAAAGAGAATAGAGTATAGAAACAGAGCCACTTATGTGGAACTTTGTGGGCATTACGAGTAAGTGCAGTAATTCAATAAATAGTGCTAGGACATTCACTTTCCCTATGGAAAATGAAATCTGATGCCTACCCAACATCATACACAGAAATCAACTTTAGGTAGATTAATGGCTGAAATGAGAATGACAAAAATAATTCTGGAAAATATTATTTTGATTTTGTGGTAGTAGGTTTTTTTAAGTAAAAGCAAAAATAAAAAAGGAAAAAAAAACTAAAAAAAATTTGATAAATTCAACTGCATTAAAATGAAGAAATGCATCTAAAAATCTCAGAGAGAGTGTGAAAAGAGAAGGCCCAAATTTACAGAAGATATTTGCAACACATTAACTGTAAAAGAGATTAGTATCTAGGTAATACAGAGAATTTCTACAAATCCATTAGAAAATGGCAAATAATTCTATACAAAAATAACCAAAAGCTGTGAACAGGCATTTCATAGAAAATGTAAATGGTCTGTAAGCGTACAAAACTGTTTAATATCAATAATGGGAATGTAAAATAAAACTGTAATAAAATACCATATTCCACATACTTGAGAAGCAAAAATTTCTTAAACACTTGGCAATAGGAAGTGCCATGAAGAATGTGAAGCAATAAGAATTCACATTCACTGCTGGTGAGAATATAAATGGTACAACCATTTGGAAAAAAAAAAAAAAAAAACTGTTCAGCTATGGCCAGTAAAGTTGGATACATTTGTACTCTATGAATCAATAAATTCACTCCTAGGTATTGTCTCAGGAAAATTCTTGAACATGTATGTATACCAGGAGATTTATACAAAAATGTCCATAATAGAAATGTTTTTAAGGGGCGCCTGGGTGGCTCAGTCGGTTAAGCGTCCCACTTCAGCTCAGGTCACGATCTCGCGGTCCGTGAGTTCGAGCCCCGCGTCGGGCTCTGGGCTGATGGCTCAGAGCCTGGAGCCTGCTTCCGATTCTGTGTCTCCCTCTCTCTCTGCCCCTCCCCCGTTCATGCTCTGTCTCTCTCTGTCTCAAAAATAAATAAACATTAAAAAAATTTAAAAAAAAAAGAAATGTTTTTAAGATCCCAAACCTGGGGGAAATAGTTGAATAGATACCAGTCTATTTGCATGATAAAATAGTATGTAGCAGTGAAAATAGATGGACAGTACCTGTATGCATCAACATGAATGAATCCTAAAAACCTAATGCACAGGGAAAGAAGGAGGTCACAGAAGAACACTTACAGGATGATAAAGTTCAAAAAGAGTAAAATCTGTATTCGTATATACAGATACATAGAATACATAGAAATATTTAAAAATAAAAATCATTATGAAGTTAAAAAAGAAAAAAGAAAATCATCTTGTACAAAGGTGGCAGGGGAGGGCTAAGAGCACATCAAGCCCAGTGAACAGCATATACTAAGTTTCAGTCAGCAGTTCCATGAACCATGGCTCACTCTTCGAATATCTTGTCTATCTTCTCACTCTTCTGGTGCTTCAGTTTTATAGATTTAAATCTCACCTATGTGCTGAGAACTTCCAAACTTTGTATCTCCAATTTACACCTCTCCCCTGAACCACAGACTCCTATGCCCAGCTGCCTTACTGTTGTCTCCATCTGGGTGTCTAACAGGCATCTTGATCTTAGCCTGTCCAAACCTGAACTCCTGATACCTGCACTCCCCGCACCCCTGCTAAGTCCTGCTTCCTTAGCAGCCTGCCCCTCCCTGTGAACAACATTTCCACCTTTCCAGTTGCTCAGGCAAAAGTAGACAAACACCTTGGATTCTTTCTTGACTTGCTTTATCTCCTTCCCTGAGTTCAATCAGCAAATCCTTTTGGCTCTACTTTCAAATTACAGGCAGACTGACAACTCTCATGACTTCTACCAGTACTGTCCATGTCATCTTTCCTTGTGTCACCACCACCTTTCCCCACCCCCACCTCTTCATATCCTCCTTGACATCATTTTCCACATCACTCAAAGTAAAAACAAAATTTCCAGAGCCTTCCATGATCCGGACAACCCCTTGCCTCCTGACCACATCTCCACCATCCTGTCCCTTCTTCACCTTGACCTCCTTGCTGTTGAATGAGTCAAGAATGCTAGGGTTTTTGCACCAGCTCTTCCCTCTATCTGGAATGTTCTTTCCACAGGTACCCACTTGGCTCACTTCCTCAGTCCCTTCAACCTTTTGCTCAAACGCTCCAGGTTTGGCCTTTCCTATCCACCCCTCCAGCTCTCTCCTGTCTTCCCTCTTATAGTTACTACCATGTCAGATACTATATATTCTACATAATTGTTTATTCTGTCTTCCCCAGCTAGAACCTAAACTGCAAGAATGCAGGAAGTTTTGTCTGCTTGATTCACTGCTATAGCCCCTTGAACTTAGAACCCTGCCTAACACATAATACATGATCAGTACAAATTTAATGGCTGAAGAGGGAAAAAATGGTGCTTTGAGGGAATTAAAACAAAAACAAAAACAGTTAGACTCCAGCACAGAATGAGTGAGAGATCAGCCTGGGAAGGTACACAGGAACCAAATCATAGATGCATATTTTTGCCATATTAGCATGAATTAAGAATTATGTAAGCTATATTACTTACTCAATTTAATGAATGCCGTGCTCCTGAGAAAGGAAATTCAACTTCGCCTGCATCCACGGGGGACACTAGCTGTCATGCATAGTTATTCTAAGTCTGAACTTCTGAGATTTTCTGGTGTGTGTGCTGTGTTTGAAGTACTATCTAGGTTGCACACACAGACACATAGATACCACACACATACACGTATTTTCATATACCCACAAGTATATTTATGTATATATGCGAGTTTTTGACATAAGCAAGAAGAGACAGAATCAATGCAATCAACATCAAGAACCCTCTTGTAAAAGCAGAAAGATGTACAAGTGAGTTGTTTGTGATCTATTGAACTTACAAACAAATTTATGAAGAGCTTTCCTGAATTAACCTATTTGTAAGTAGAAGATATTGACTTCACAGATTTTTATTCAGTTGTAGTCCATAACCTGACTATGGAAAATAATATCTTATGAACTAATCCTCAGCAGGACAAAATTTCTAATTAATGCCTCTGAGGCATTTATTCTGAATTGATTGGTTCTTCTATCACACACAGCCGGGTTGGCTGGCCCATTCTAAGCAATAGGACCATTTAGAAAGCTCACTGTGATAATCCTTTTACAATACTCCAATGGACCATTTGTAAAGGGATAAATTTTGTTAGAACTAATGCGTCCTAAACCACAATGGCCTCTGCCCAGTAAGTTCACACATGTGGACTACTTGGTAATTTCAGATTTATTTTTATCACCTTGAACTTTTATATATGGTGAATAATGTAACAACTAACTTATCCAATGTCAGAAGATCTGTTTGGCTGTCATAATGTTTCCAGGAAAAAAAAAATCCCCTGTCCAATGAAAAGACACTCTCTATATGCTTTCACTATAGTTCTTCAGGTCTTTCAGAACTGAGACTCTGTAGAAAACACGAGACTTGTACGCATATGCAAGCTGGCACGCTAGCTCCAGATGTAATTGAAGACACATTTCTCCATGGATTGAAGTGTTTTGTTTAGAAATACATTTCCCATTATACTTTTTTTGCACATTTAAGTTTTTTTTTTCAGAAATGGTTTCTTTCATGGTTTCCTTTTTAAAAAAACTTATTTAATAGTGTGAGAAGAGGTCTGTTGTGGTTCGGGTGTGGCTAAACCAGTTGTGGCCCTTTGAATATTTATGTATTGGAATAATCATATTCTCTGTTACTGGAAACCATTCTGTTTTTCTCACAAAAATTCACAAGACTTGCTTCTTCCGTTTTCCCTAAATCTGTGTTGATCAGGAGTGTAAATCTCAGTGAGACTCTTGGTTTATACAACCCTGGAAACAAAGTGGCCACATATTTTTTAAGGGCCTCTTCCATGAGTCTGGCAATTGTGTGATAGAGTGTTACCACCTCTTCTCATTGTTCTCATCTGGGATAGCCACTCGCATGTTGGAGAATGGCAAGATCTGAATGTCTCCCTGAGAAAAGAGGCAGTCGGCAAGTGGATGTCTCCTTCATTGTTCAGTCCTTCTCTGGTGAGCAGTGCTTTTGCGTTGCTGGTGGAAATTCAAGCGTGAAGCCAATTTTTATGCTCTAGATGGCAAAAAAATGCAGCTAATTCCAAAGGGTTTCTCCTTCTTCCCCTGGCAGCTGGTATGTTTATATAGTGGGGATGAAAGGCCTGACATCTGTGTTTACATTTCTACGTAGCAGGGTCCCCCAAACCCACAGTTAGGAATCATTTATATCCAAGCACCTCTGCCCCAGAATTACAACAGCAAAGTCTTTCAACTTCTCCTCGGCAAGGGCCTTTGATCTCCCTGTGTAAAATGCTCTCTGATGAGTTGTGATTGGAAGAGGAGGGCTGGGAAGGTTTTATACTTTGACAGCTTCCTCCTCTCTCTCCACCCCCAACCATATAGGAACATGACCCAGACCTTTAAGTACTCAAACCTCTTTCTATAAATTTCATTGAGTTACCAGAATAAAATTAAAATAGACTGGTGCAACAAAAGCAGTGGGTCTCAAAGAATTTGAATTTTTAATAAGTACTCCTGTTGGTTCTGGTTTTTTATTCCAAGTAGATTAGAATCACCTGGGTTGCTTATCAGACATGGAAAATCCAGAATCCTATGCAACTCTCCTGAACATGAATTTCTAGGTGTGGTTCCAAGAATCTGTATTTTTCACATCTTGAGATGAATCTTAGGTATGTCATTGCCTTGGAACCCTTAGACTAGTTGGCTGTAGGGACTGAGCTTTTAATGTGAGGACTAGGGTATACTAGTCTTTGTTGCAAGACAGCATCTCAACCTCTGACCCTTTCAGTGAAATGGTGATGGTCTTCCCAAGTCAGAATCAGTGTAAGTTGATGAAGTCATCTTCTTTGAATGTTTGAATGCCTTACTTAATTTTTCCTGACCTCATTATACTACTTGAGTTTCCCTTCCATAACCATGCCCATCTCTGTTTTGTCCCCTCTCTGAACCCTTGACAACCACTAATATGTTCTCAATTTCTCCATTTTTGCCATTTAAAAAGTGTGATATAGGGGCACCAGGGTGGCTCAGTTTGTTGAGCCTCAGACTCTTGATTTCAGCTCAGGTCATGATCCCAGGGTTGTGGGATTGAGCCCTGTGTCAGGCTCCACACTGTGTGGATCCTGTTTAAGATTCTCTCTCTCTCTCTCTCTCTCTCTCTCTCTCTCTCTCTCCCTCTGTCCCTCTCCCCGCTCACACACTGTCTCTCTAAAATAAGAAAAAGTGTTATGTAAATGGAATCATACAGTATATAATCTTCAGGGATTGGCCTGTTTTTGCTCCATGTGATTCCTTGGAGATGCATCCAAGTTGTCACATGTATCAATGGTGCTTTCATTTCTATTGCTGAGTAGTATTTCATGGTATGAATATACACAGTGTATTTAACCATTAGCCCATTGAAGGACAGCTAGGCTGTTTCTGGCTTTGGTCCATTATGAATAAAGCTTCTATGAACATTCATGTACAGTTTTCTGTATGAATAAAACTATGTTGGTATTTTATCAGCCTCTTCAACTTTTATACTTTTATAGGCTAATCACAAACTCTGTCACATCCATAAAATCTTCCCAGTTTTAACTTCAGTTAACCTTATATCATCCCCTTCCTGGATGTCAAAGCAACACCTACCTATACCAGGCATTTTAGCGTTAGCCTGTAGTCAAATTATTTCATGTTGCATTTATTGCCTTCTCAATGAGATTGGAAACTGTTTGGGGGCAGGGACCACATCATATCCCACTTTTGTATATCCTGCAGTACCTACTACAGCCTTGGACATACCAGCAAATTAACCAACCAGACAGATAATGTATTATTTTTTTTTCATTTAATCTGATTTATTGTTGTGCCTCTGTGACTAACAGAGTATATCATGTTAAATACTGTGTGGGTATAAGAATGCATAAAAAACACGGAAGCTGCCCTCAATGGATTCTTAATTTAGCTAGAAAACTAAAGCCAACACTAATACGTGTGAGGTTATAGAACAATGAGCTGCTGTGATTTTGATGCCGAACACATGGACAGAGAAGAGAGCAATGAGTGTGGGCTGGAAAAATTGAGAAGATTTCATGGGGAAAGTAAATTTTAAATCAGTTCTTAAAGAAAGGAGTGACATAAAAAACTGGTGGAGAAGGAAAATATTCTAAGAACATCCCAGTGTTATAGGAGTGCTGTGTGGTGAGTTGCTAAAAAAAAAAAAAAAAAAAAAAAATACTTGTTAATCAGAATAGGTAGATGAGGTGTGACCGGACTATGGCAGGTCTTGGAAGGCATGCATGACATATTTGTGCTGGTTCCATCTTCTGGAATATAAAGTTGGTAACAAAAGCTCACAGCAACTAAACATGTTGAGGTAAGTCCAGGCTGTTATGCTGAACTCTAATCCTGTCAGACGTAGAACCTACTGGCCTCTGGATGTTCTGGGAATTTATCAACTTTCAAGAAATATTATGGAGCACTGAGATTTATGTCCTGGTAGACCCTTGACTAGCATGTGGTACCTCTTAGGAAGTATTTGAATTGGGTCCACAGACTTGTGTGATGCTCTAATAGTTGCTGAAGGAAGTCTGCTTAGGAGGTAAAACAGTGATGCACCCCTTCTGCCAGAGGAAGCAGCAGGTGCTCTAGGGACCAGGTGATGAACATAAACTGAGTTGAAGAGAGAGCATGGGTCCTAGGTATGGAGTGAAGCTGTACTTCATCAACTCCTATGACTCCCTCTTCCCTTTTCCCCTCCCCATAACATCTGGACAATTCTTCTCTGAGAAAGTCCTATGAAAAAGCTGATCAGAAGGAGCTAAAGGAGCTTTATTCTATCAGCTACAATGGATGAAGCTGCCTAGAGGTCAGAAGTCCAAGGGAGGATCACTGGCTTTACAGACGATGGTCCTGGGTCTGTCGGTGGTCCCTAAAGCCAAAGACTGCAAGAGCAGTGGGCATCAGAGCAAAGCTGTGATCATCACCATGACACCACCACCAAGATCCCTAGAAGAAGTCACTTGGAAGGGAGCTTCTGCATAGGGCTCAGAGGCTTACGATATGTGCTGTTGTTATAAAAGCAATATTGTACACTCATTGGATGATGAGGCCTGGGAAGGGATGGGCCCCACATCTTCTGGTATCTGGTAAAAACTGAATAGTGAGGGGTGCCTGGGTTGCTTCAGTTGGTTAAGCATCCGACTCTTGATTTTGGCTCAGGTCATGATCGCATGGTTCGTGAGATCAAGACCTGCATCCTGCTCTGTGCTGACTATGCAGAGCCTGCTCAGTATTCTCTCTGTCCCTTTCTCTCTACTTTTGTCCTGCTTGCATGCACCCATGCACACAGGCACACACACACACTCTCTCTCTCTCAAAACAAATAAATAAATAAACATTAAAAAAGACTGAATAGTGAATGTCAATGTCAATTACACATTAGGTACTGGCTATGCTAATTTGTGGCCAGCTGCAGAAGACATTGGCGTGTACCAACAGCCAAGACAAGTTAATTCACATAGGGTGTGGTTGATGGTTCCATCCCTTGCACTTCTGTGTTTGTTTCATTTCCATTTTCAGTTGTGAAGGAGAGACATTTATTAACAAATGCCTAAAGAGTTTTGTTTGTAGTTTTAGAGGTCTGCAATAGGAAAATGTTCATAGCCTAAGGGTCCCACAGTAAAAAGCAAAATGTGTGTAATTCCTAAATACTTATGGAATTTCAAGCACAAATTCACTTAGAGTATTAATGACTTTACTGAAGATAGACATCTAACTTAAAATCAACAAATCATTAGACTTGCAGTAAAAGTGTAAGCAATGCCTAATTAATATACTTGTTGATTATTTTCCTTGATAGAGACATTAGTTGTTAAGTCTAATGGTGCCTCAGAGATCAACAGAATAGTGAGGAAGGCAATCAACCAATGACTTCAAGTCATTTAACCAAAACAGTATTTTCTTCCTACTTTCCTCCATCAAAATAATATCTATTATTATTATTATTATTATATTATTATTACTATTTGATATAGTTTTGTTTATCTGAATAAATGCAAACATTCTAGGATATAGACATAGTCTCAAAGTACTTTATAAAATAAAGTGAAAGACAATGTGATATCAGAAATACAATTTGTTGGGGGGCCTGGGTGGCTCAGTCAGTTAAGCATCCGATTTCATCTCAGGTCATGATCTCAAGGGTCCTGAGTTTGAGCCCCGTATCGGGCTTTCTGCTGTCAGCACAGAGTCTGCTTTGGATCTTCTGTCTCCCTCTCTCTCTGCCCCTCCCCCACTAGCATCTCTCTCTCTCTCTCTCTCTCTCTCTCTCTCTCTCTCTCACACACACACACACACACACACACACACACACACACACTGTCTCTCACTCTCACTCTCTCTCTCTTTCAAAAATAAATAATTAGAAAAAAGAAATAGGGACACCTGGGTGGCTCAGTCAGTTAAGCATCCAACTTTGGCTCAGATCATGATCTCGCAGTTCATGAGTTCGAGCTCCGCCATTGGGCTCTGTGCTGACAGCTCAGAGACTGGAACCTCCTTCAGATTCTGTGTCTCCCTGTCTCTCTGCCCCTCCCCTGCTTGTGCTGTGTATCTCTCTCAAAAATGAATAAAAAGATTTTTAAAAAATTAAAAAAATATATATAATTTGTTTTCTATTTTTCTCGAATAAACCTCTTTGGGTTCAAGTTACACTCTCGGAGGAGCCTTCTTTTCACATTAGCTCTGGCCCACAGAGAAACAGGTGACTGCCTTGCCATCATTGGGGGGAAGGTTGGCCCCGTTAGCTCTGCTTTACACATGAGGAGTTTATATAAATTATCCGTAGCCAGCAAATGGTAGAACTGAAATTAGAAGCTACGTCTGTGTGACACCAAAAACTCCCATTATTTTTCCTGTGCGATGCTGAAGAAAGATAATCAGGATATATGAGTCACTAGCTTCAGCACTCTCCACCAAGCATTTTCCATATTATTAGAGTAACTCCCTCCCTTGAGAAATAAGGAGTAAGTAAGCAAGCAAATTCCTTGAGGAACACAAAATATTTAATTGCTATTCGTCACTTCTCTTACTCAGGACAAGATTAATTAACTCTGATCTTTTCATTTGCATGGGTCTAATGTAGATGGCTTAATAATTGCTTCTTTAAGAAGAGACTCTTCTGAGAAAATACCATGTGAATAAATCCGAACCTTCTTCACTCCTTCCTACTGCCTGAACTTGTTTTAGACAAAAGAAGTCTGTGATTAAAAAGAAAAAAAGCCAAACATTTAAAATCTGGTGGTGAAAACCCTTTTCATCATGCTTGCAGATACCATCAAAGTCCAAGAAATACTGCAGGGTTTTAAGATGTATATTTTTGAGCTTGATGTAAATGACAGGATCTCAAGCTGCAGTGTGACTCCAGGCCCAAACTAGAGACAGTTCCCAAATTCCTTCAAGTTACACCAAGGAAGAAGCATTGCACATAGGCTGTTGATTTATCAAAAACTCAATTTTCCATGACAAGCTCCATTGAAGACTGAGGAAAGTCAATAGCCAGGAGTTCACATCACCTTGGACAGCGGCTAGAAGATGGGACAATAAAGAGACCATAAACTCTGATAAGCAGTGATTTACCAATTAGATGTGAGAAAAATAAAGAATAATTAAAATGACAAAATACCATGAGTCATTAAGGGTTAGCCTAATTAAATAATAGCCCAATGTAAACCAGAGATTTATGATCTACCAGCTGCACAATGTGGGTTTATCAAAATAATGAAAATTGACATACACTTTATACACAGCCTATCGTTAGCTGCCTTTTTCAACATCTATTTGGAGGTCACCTAGGGAAATATGCCTCCAACCTTAACTAGTTACTAGATTCTTTCTGCTGTAACCCAGTCCTCAATGGAACTTGTATTGCCTCGTCCTGCCTGATGGACAGAATAGTGACTTTTCTAGCCTAGTCTTATGGCTTTCCTCTACCGCAGGCTGCCTTTGTATGTTTGGCTTGCTCATTCATGTTCCCCAACAGTGTTAACATTTGGATGCTTCTTTTGGCAAAATATCTAGAGCAGCAAGGCCCCAAGTGTTGCCCTCTGGGGCCCTTTGGAAGGCTGTGGATTGGGTGGGATCCCTGCTCATCACTGGTGCTGCACACTCTTGGCACATCGCATCGGCCAGATGGACTTACATATGGACACATAGTCATTGACCACATCAGTCAGTGACTTGAGCGAGCAGATAGCAGCTTTAACATATATTATGCCTCTGCTCAAAAACAGCCTCTGCTCCTCTTCCTCTGTCCTTCTAGGCTTCTGATTTCCTAAGGCCTAGGGGCACATGGGGTTGCATGCAATATGACCTCTATCAGTACAGCCTGAACATCCACCATTTGAAGGTCCTGTTCTGTTTGTTATTTATTATTCATCTTACATGTTTTAAACTATCTATTTCCATATCAGCTTCACTCTTAGCACTTGTGCTAGCCCAAGTACCAGTGACTTCAGGTCTTTTTAGCAATGCTAGCTGTTGTTCCATTCTTCTCACACCATTTAGCTGCTTGACAAGCTGATTGTGTCCTCTTTGATATGACAAATGTGAAGTTATGATCCCACCCAGGGTATTTAGATCATTCCAGGTGGTGGCAACACTTTTGAGAAGACTGCTACCTCCAGTCATTCTGATCAATTATCTGAAATAGCAATGTGGTAATGAGTGCCAGGCCCCTGTCTGGCAAATCTCATCCTACCCTTGAGTCTGGTACAGGTCATACCCATCTCTTGGCTGTCTCTTTGGGACCTGGATGAGGGTGAAGAACTAGATGGTACCACTTGACTGGTGCGTTCTATTTCAAGTGCTGCAGAATTTGGTACCCAGAAGTATAAGCTCCCCAGTAATACCACCCATGTGCATAAATGGTTAGAGTGTTCTGAACAGTCACTAAAAACCAGGTAGCAAACCTATTAAGGCAGTTTTGCCAATTGGTTCCTACCTAGACACAGCCTTAATAACTACACTTTCCAAAGACTTTGCAAATGTCATCTTGTTCATTCAGGTTGTTGAGAACTCTCTCCTTCTCTTAATCTCTAGCTCCTTTTATGGACCTACAGGTTTGTGTTGATTCTCCTGTGATGAAAAAAAAAATCTGATGAAATTTTAGTATATAAAAGCAAGTTAGGGGCGCCTGTGTGGCTCAGTCGGTTGTACGGCCGACTTTGGCTCAGGTCATGATCTTGCGGTCTGTGAGTTTGAGCCCCGCGTCGGGCTCCTTGCTGACTGCTTGGAGCCTGGAGCCTGCTTCAAATTCTGTGTCTCCCTCTCTCTCTGCCCCTTCCCCATTCGCACTCTGCCTCTCTCTTTCAAAAATGAATAAATGTTAAAAAAAAATAAATAAAAGCAAGTTAGTAGCAGAATAATCTAACATGTCCATTTTAATATGCCAGACATTGTGCTAGATTCTTGGTATACTCTGGTGAATAAAACATAGTCCCTTCTGTCTTGGAGATTATAGTCTACTGGGTAAGATAGACAATGAATAGATAAGCAAACAAATAGTTAAAATTGATCAAAGTATATAGGTAAAGCACATAAAATAATACCTGGAACATAGTGTTTAATAAGTGAAACTTATTATTCCTGTTGGTAATAACTATGATATAATAACAATTATGTAATTGTTATTGTACATAGCATAATGTTATTATATTATATATCATTATACAAGATAGTGGGTATTCTAGTGATCTGTTGTTGAACAACCAATCAATGTAAAATTTAGTGGCTTTAAACAATAACTACCACCATTTATTTTGCTTATATCTGTAATTTGGGCAGAGCTCAGTGGCATCACTTGGGGCATCTCAATTAGAAATTGGAGGATTGTCTTCCAAGATGGCTCCCTCACATGACTAGCAAGCTCTGTTAGCAGTTACCTAGGAGCTCAACCAAGGCTGCTGGCTGGAGGCTACATTTCTCTCCATATAGGTCTTATAATGGGGCTGCTCGAGTTTCCTCACTATGTAGAGGCTGGGTTCCAAGAGTATTTCAAGTTTCAGAAAGTGGAATCTATCCTTAACACCCTTGACCTGGAAACTTCCACCATATTCTATTGGTCAAGCAGTCACAGAGCCTGCCCAGTTTTAAGAGGAGAGGCCATAGACCCTTCTTCTTAATGGGAGGAGGGTCAAAGAATTTGCAGCTGTCTTTAACCTAGCACAGTGGGTTAAAAACACAACCTCTAAAATGTGTCCATTTCTTTTCACAAAATACCAGCTTATTTGGCTATAGTGTATACTTAAAAGCAATTTCTTATTTCATTTTGGGTTCTTGGTTGAGATAGATGGAATAGATGGTGTTGCCATCACTCCACAGGCAATTGAGGCAGAGGGATTTTGAATTGCATAAGGTAATGGCCATACTGTAGAAAATGTAGGGAGCTTTGCTTCCTTGCAGGCCCCAGATGCTTCCCACAGTTTTGTACAGCTTGTGATTGGGCTTTGACTAGTCATACACACTGGCCTGTGACTCTAAAAGAACATAATTTTAGTGGTCATAGCAGTGCACCACTGGTACCCAAGTTTTATGATATCCAGCTGCAGAATGCATCATCATGTTTCTGAGGCCTAACTTATTGAGATCATTGTTCAATTCTGGTGTACCATCTGTTGTCCGGGTCTTCCTAAGTGATTTTCTGGGCTGTCTTCCCTTTTCACTGGGAATGGAAGGAGTTGTCAAAAGCCCAGTACATTCTTTACCGCATTGTAAAGCCATCAGGACTTAATTAGGGAAAAATTCTTCAGCAACAATTGATTTGTTCAACTATCATTCAATTTGAAGTACTCTCTTTTTATTAAAAAATACTTGAAAGTTGTTGGATGCCAGCTTTGGATTTTTTGAGTGTGTCTCCATCTTTTTTACATCCTGTCCTTAGCAAATTTTCAATAACTAGATTGTAGTTTGAAAACTACTTCTGGTTAGAATTTGTTAGAAACTTCCATTTAACACTGATTCTTGTTAGGTATCTGTAGATTCTGATAGGTAAGCTAAAAAAAACAGTTGATTAAACTTAGTAGCTTAGAGTTTTCAGAAAGTGTTCTAAACCATTGCTCAGCATCTAGGCCTTTGGAAAATCAACTTCGTGTTTGTCTCTAGTTCCTTTCCCCTGAAGTTTTAGCCTCTTTTGTATGTAGAGAAAAGTTGGAACCATATGTTTCTGATTCATTTGTAACTAAGATTTAGAGTTAGCTCATGAAGCTATTGTTTTGTAAGAACATGTACTTTAAAGTTGTATGTAATCCATTTTAAGTCCTTTCTCTTCTTTAAACAAGGGAACATTTCTTTGCCAAACTTGACCTCAAAATAAAAAATTTGTTTGTTTCAAGATGCTGGAGCCACTGACAGTATTTAGGGTGTTGCCCCAAACTCCGACAGTCTCTGCGTTTGCCTCAGAATCAGTTCAGATAAAGATTTGTGAGCCTGTCTTTGGATCACTGGGCAGTGCTTGACCAGTTTGCAGTCAAAGTGTCCCAGGAGCTAAAGGACATCAATTTACCTAGCTATGCACTTACCTAACTATTGCAAATATTTAGAAGCTAGAAGAATAATAGTTGCACATGGAAAGATGAGTACCTTTGTAAAGGCCAAGAAAGAAATAGTTTGTATGGATCAAATGTACATCACAATATAAAGGAAACAAGAAAATGGAAACTTTGAGAAACTAAATCACTGGACTAGAACCAGCAGAGAAGTGGTGAGGGGGAGGTGAGAAATGGAGGTGAGTAATGGATAGAACAGTGGTTCTAAACCTGGCTGATGATTAGACTCACCTGGATAAACACCTGTTTTACAAGTATAGCTTCCTGGGTCTCAGGGTGGGTAAGTTTGGGCATCTGTATTTTTTTAAATGTTTATTTATTTATTTATTTATTGAGAGAAAGAGATCAGGGGAGGGGCAAAGAGAATCCAAGCAGGCTCTGCACTATCAGCACAGAACCTGATGCGGGACTCCATCCCATGAACCATTAGATCATGACCTGAACCAAAATCAAGAGTTGAATGCTTAACTGACAGAACCACTCAGGCGCCCCAGGTGTCTGTATTTTTAAAAGCTCCTCAAGTGATTCTAATAATCAGCCTGGTTATTGGAAATAATTTGAGAACTCTACACACACACACACACACACACACACACACACCCATGAATGCACAATTGTAGAGAGGAAATTAAAGTCCAATCTGGGCCATAACACTCTATTCTTATGCCCTGAAATCTGACTGTGCTCTACCTCAGACTGTAGGAAAAGATGTTAGGTAAATCAGCAGCTTTCCTTCTGCATTCTTTTACACAATACAGAATATTTCTTCCACCAGGTCTCAAACCAAGGCCTAAGGTGAGAGAAAAAAACAACATAGATGGCTATAAGATCTGTAACTGTAGAGAAGTGTTTACTTGGCATTCATTTCATCTTTTATTTCCAGCTCACAACTTTACTGTATACTTAATAATGAAAATCCAGTGTCATCCCTGGGGCATTGACAGATGCTTAAATCCTTTAAAGTAGGATTATATTATGTACATTTTATTGCCTTTCAGGATCTTGTTAGTGCCCTCAATGGAATTTCTCCTTGCCCAAATGGAGTTGAATAAACACGTTGATGATTTCTCCAAATCCACTGAGTAAAGCAGAGCCCTGAGATGGTAAATTTGTAATACCAAATTGCCTGTCCAGTCAGGGCAGTGCCTTCCCAATGTCTGCCTTGAGGAACACCCAGCATCAGGATTGATTGTTTGTCTCAGATAATGTTTGGGAATGGGTCCAACTTGGTTTCAGCAATTAAATTCCCCAGGTAAAAAGCTCTTCTTATAATTTTACTAGACTAGCATTTTCAACAGCTATTAATGAGCCAAGTACTGTGCAATTTTATAAATGAAGGGATTCAGGCTATCATTATGTATAAATCCTCCCCAAATTACCTGTTCTAGTCAGAAGGCATGATCTGGAAAAAGAAACGATAATGTTTTGGAAAATGATGACATTCTGTAAATAAAATCTGGCAGCAAAAGTTCTTAGAAAAACTAATGCTCGAGTCAACATGCCTCAATTTATTGCTACATGAATCAGAAATTAATTTTTCTGCAATCATTCTTATACTTCTGAACTGTGACATCGTTAACAGAGTCTGAACACTCAAAGGTACCTAGACTCTTAATACAATAAGCCAAAATTAATATAAATGGTTGAAGAGGGTAGTAAACTAGTTTTCTTGAAATTTTCCGGAAAATTGAGTTTACAGTGACTAGAATGTATGAGACTGCCAAAAGGTATGGAGGTTAGGGGATGGGAGAAGTGGAATTATCATGATTTTCATGTCCATAGGGGCTTTTATGTTCCCTGGGTAATAACAAACACCAAATACTGAAAGTATATATTGGCCAGGAAATATTATTGCTGGAACTGTTTTGCATATAGCTTCTTTACAACATTACTGTCTCCATCTTTAAGGAGTGGTACATGCTCTGAATCGGCTTCTGGAGTCCTTTCCAACCCATTTCTACCTTTGTTTTCTAACCATCCAACCAAATATCGGAGAGGTATGAAAACATCTAAGTGTCCCGTTTAGGAAAATGTAGCTGCTATTGATGTTGTTTGGCAAAACACCTTGATGGGATATTTTGGCTATGAAAAGTTAGGCCCCAAGTCAGGGTGTAGAGGAAGGATGCAAAATAAGGGGATGCTGAGTTGCTCGTATGTGAAAATATGTGGAAACTTTTTAGTATGAGCAGCCTGAGAGAGGCAATGAGGGACACAGAAAATTTGGAAGCATTGAGCTGCAAGGAGATCAAGGGAGAGAGGGTGCATAGCAACATGTTGGATATTGGGGCTGGCAGGGGTTATTGGCTAGGAATTTTCATAATAGCAATTTGATATTACATTTTAAATATTGCTGCACTATTCAGTGCTGGAACATAAGCGCCATGAGGTACCACTGGACTTCAGTAGAGTCAGCTATACATTGCTCCTTGTGTTGGTTGTCACTTGGTAGAAGAATTAAAAGGATTTGGGCCTGAATTCCACAACAGGGTCAACCTAGAGTGGTGAGAAGATTGTCACAGGAGATGGACGCTAGGTAGAGAGTCAGAATTCAGATGAAGCAGAATATTGGAGTAGGAGGAAATTAAGAGACAACTAAGCCTCTGAGACTTTTCTACTCTTGTCCCGTTGCCATGTATCTCATAGGGCCCGCTAGAATAATCTCTCAACTGGTCTTGCTATTCTCCCTCTTCCCCTGTTATAGTTTATTCTCCATAACAGCATTTGGGGGAACTTTTAAAATGTAAATTAGCAGACGGTAGAATAGGAGTTTTCTAGAACATAGATTTTGACAGTCATCTACAGAAGAGACTACTTTTGTGGGAGTCCAGTAGTCTAGGGGAAGAACTGGAGCAAAAAATCCAAGATAGATGCATTGAGGATGTTAAGAAGAAAAGATAAAGAGAAGATAAAGTTTCACTTTATTCTTGCTACCCCATCTCCAAAGCACCACAGTTCAGTGCCAAGACAAATTCCCTTAACCTTTGATTTCTACCACAGGGCAAAATGAGAGCATAGTGAATGAATGCCCAGCTTCTCTAGCCAGGCAGGATTCTGCCCAAGAGACCCTTTTTTTCTTGCCCCACCCAGAATACTTAGGCAGTGGGAATAGCTAAAGGGTTGGGAGGGGCCACCAGGACTCAGAACTCACCAAAGGACCATGGATCTTACTAACCTGCTTTGTGGATGCTATCAGGAAGCTGCCCACAGCTGCTTGGGACTAGCATCAGTGGACCTCCCTCCCAGCTGGCTCACAGTCACCCCTAATGCTCTGCATGTTTTACCCACCTCCCAAGGTTGGCTCCCCAGGTGTGCCCCTGCAGACAGTGAGAGCAAGCCTTTATAGATGGCTTGTGAGCATGTACAGAAAGTTGGACCAACTCTCTGGGACAGGAGAAGGCACATAAACTTGAACAATTCAGGGAACTACCCTTCAGAGTCTCTTGGAACCAGTATGGCTTTGCAGGATTAAAAGAAGGCATACAGTCTTAGGACTTCCCCTCAAAGACAGAACAAAAGGTGTGGACACTATAAAAACAAAGAAACAAACAAACTATAGGCCAGTATGACTGATAAATATAGATGTAAAAATCCTCAACAAAATACCAGCAAAATGCCTTCAATAGCACATTAAATGGATCATACACCATGATTCAAGTGGGATTTATCCATGGGATATAAAGATGGCTCAACATATGCAAATTGATAAATGGAATACACCATATTAACAGAATGAAGGATAAAAATCATACAGTCATCTCAGTATGTACATAAAAAGCATTTGACACAATGCAGTATTCTTTCATAATAAATACTCTTGGTGATTTGGGTATAAAAGCGATGTCCTCAATGTAATAAAGAAAATATAAGACAAGCCCACTGCTAGCATCATAGTCAGTGGACAAGAGCTGAAGGCTTTACCTCCAAGATGAAGAACAAGGTACCACTCAGCTCAGAAGAGTGGCCTACTCTTACCACTTCTATTCCACATGGTACTGGAAGACTAACAGGATCAATTAGTTAGGGAGGGGGAAAAAAAGATGTCCAATTTGGAAATGAAGAGTAAAATTGTCTCTGTTTGCAGAAAATCCTAGAGACTTCACCAAAAAACTGTTAGAACTAACAAATGAATTCAGAAAAGTTGCAGGATATAAAATCAACATACAGAAGTCAGTGAGTGGCATCTCTGTACACTAACAACAAAATATCCCCCCCAAAATAATTAAGAAAACAATTGCTTTTGGAGTGCCTGGGTGGCTCGGTTGAGTGTCCAACTCTTGATTTCAGCTCAGGTCATGATCTCAGGGTTGTGGGATCGAGCCCTGCATCAGGCTCCATGCTCAATCATGCTCCCCTCTCCCCTGCTTACATGTTCTCTCTCTAAAAGAAAAACAGAAAAAAGAAAAGAAAAAATAAAACAATTTCTTTTACAACAGCATCAAAAAGAATAGGAAAATTTAAGGAAGTGAAAGATCTGTATATATAAAAAGTTGATGAAAGAAACTGAAAAATACACAAATAAATGGAAAGATATCCTGTGTTCATGGATCAGAAGAGTTAATGTTGGTAAAATGTCCATACTACCCAAAGCAATCTCTATCAAAATTCCAGTGACATTTTCTCTGAAATAGAAAAAATAATCCTGAACTTCATATGAAACTACAAAAGATCCCAAATAGCTAAAGCAATCTTGAGCAAGAACAGAGCTGGAGGTGTCAAATTTCTTTATTTCAAATTATATTACAAAGCTACAGTAATGAAAACAGTATGGTACTGGTATATAAATATAGACACATAGACCAATGGAGTGTAAGACAACATCCAGAAATAAACCCATGCATATATGGTCAACTAATCTTCAACAGAGGCACTAAGAATACACAACGGGCAAAGGATAGGCTCTAGTAAATGGTGTTGGGAAACTGGATATCCACATGCAAAAGAATGAAATTGGACCCTTATCTTATATCATACACAAAATCAACTCAAAAGGGTAAAGTCTTAACTGTAAGACTTGAAACTATAAAACTCCTATAAGAAAACATAGTGGGAAAAGCTCCTTAAAAATGCTTGATGGGACACCTGGGTGGCTCTATCGGTTAAGCAGCCGACTTTGGCTCAGGTCATGATCTCATGGTTTGTGGGTTCAAGCCCCATGTTGGGCTCTGTGCTGACAGCTCAGAGCCTGGAGCCTGCTTTGGATTCTGCCCATCTCTCTGCCTCTCCCCTGTTCATACTCTGTCTCCCTCAAAAATAAACAAACATTAAAAACATTAAAAAAAAATTTTTAATGCTTGACAGCAAGTGTCTAGCAATGATTTGTTTGCATGTCACACTGAAAACACGGGAAACAAAAGCAAAAATAAAGAAGTGGGACTATGTCAAGCTAAAAATTTTCTGCACAGCAAAAGAAACCCATCAACAAAATGAAAAAGCAACCTTCAGAATATGAGAAAATATTTGCATACCATATATCTGATAAGGGGTTAATACCCCAAATGCAATGCCATACAAAACTCAATACAGGACTCATACAATGCAATAGCAAAAACAACAAATAACCCAATTTTTAAAATGGGCAAAAAGCCTGACTAGACATTTTTCCAAAAAAGACATAAAAATGACCAACAGGTGTATGAAAAGGTGCTCAACACCACTAATCACAGGGAAATACAAATTAAAACCACAGTGAGATACCACCTCACACCCATTGGCTATTATCAAAAAGTCAAAAGATAACAAGTGTTTGTAAGGATCCAGAGAAAAGGCCACTTTTATACACTTCTGGTGGGAATACAAACTGGTATAGCTATTACAGAAACTAGTATGGATATTCCTTAAAAAAAATTAAAAATAGGACTACCATTGATCCAGCAATCTCATTTCTGGGCATGTATCCAAAAGAAATGAAATCAGTATCTCTAAGAGATATTTGCACTCCTATTTATTGAAGCATTATTGACAAAAGCCAAAATGTGGAAATAATTGGAGTGTCTGTCTAAGGATGAATGGATAAAGAAAATGTGGTATGTATTACACAATGAATACTATTCAGCCTTTAAAAAGAAGGAAGTACTGCCATTTGAGACAACATGGATGGACCTTGAGGGCATTATGCTAAGTAAGCCAGATACAAAAAAACATGTTCTCATTTATATGTGAAATAAAAAAAAATTGAACTCATAGTAACAGAGAGTAGGATGATGGTAGAGCATGGGGCTGGGGGATATGGGGAGATGCTGATAAAAATACACAAACTTTCAATTATAAGAGGAATAAGTTCTGGAAACCTAATATATAGCATGGTAACTATAGTTAATAATAATGTATTATATACTTGAAATTTGCTAAGAAAATAGATTCTAAGTGTTCACACACACACACACACACACACACAAATGGTAACCATGTGAGATGAGGTGATAGACATGTGAGTTAGCCACTTGTGTTGATGATTTCACAATGTATACATATATCAAAATATCAGGTACACAGTTTTCACTTGTCAGTCATACCTCATGAAGGCTGGTGACAAAATGTAACTCAGATCATGATTATTTCCCATTCTTTTTAGAATAAAGTCCACATTATCTGTCTTGGTCTTAAAGATCCTGTGTGACCGGGCTCATGGCTAACCCTCTGGTCTTGTCTCTTCCACCCTCTACCTCCCTCCTGATTGCCCACACTGGCTTCCCAGTCATTTATCCAACATTTTAAGGCCCTTACCATCTCAGGGTTATATACTTTGTGTCCTGTCTGCCTGGTATGTTCTTTGGCCAGATTCTGGAATAGCTGGTTCCCAAACATCTTTCAGATCTTAGCTTGTATGTCATCTTTGCAAAGAAAGCTTCTTTGATCTTGTTTGTTTGTTTGTTTGTTTGTTTGTTTGTTTGTTTGTTTGTTTTAGAGAGCACAAGCAGGGGAAAGGGGCAGAGGGACAGAGATAGAGAATCTTAACCATGCTCCATGCTCAGTGCGGAGCCTGATGTGGGGCTTGATCCCACAACCCTGGGATTTTGACCTGAGCCAAAAAGGAGTCAGATGGTCAACTGACTGAGCGACTTAGGCACCCCTGATCATCTTACTTATAATACTTTCCCCTCAACCCCTGATTGTCTATTCTTTACTCTGCTTCATTTTTCTTTATAGCACGCACTTTCCATCACCTTCAAGTTTTATTTATTTGTTTATTTACTATCAGTCACTCTGTGCGTGGCAACCTCTAAATTGGCCCCCAGTGGTCCCTGTCTTCTGGTTTAGGATCTTGTGCAAATTCCTCTATCTCAAGTATCAGCTGGAGCTGGACCTAGTAACTCCTTTCTAATGACTATAATTCAGCAAAAGTGATGGGATTAGGTTACAAAAAGACTGTGACTTCCATTGTGCCTTCTCTTACCCTTTCTCACTGCCTCTCTGGGAGTCACTGCTCTGAGGCAGCAAACTGCCATGTTATGAGCAGCCTATGGAGAGGCCCAGGTGGCAAGGAACCAATGCCTTTGCCAACAGCCAGCAAGGACCTGAGACTTATAAACAGCCACATGAATGAACCTGGAACCAGATCCTCTTCCAGTTGGGTCTTGAGATGACTACAAGCTCCAGCTGACACTTTGTGGCCTTGAGTCCGAGTCCCCAGCTAAGCCACACCCTGAGACAGAGGCCCCAGCTAACCCTTAGAAACTATGAACTAATAAATGAATATTGTTTGAAGTCACTAGGTTTTGGAGTAATTTGTTACATAGCAATTAATAACTAACAGCTCTGCAGGAATGTAATCCCAGTGGGGGAAGGGACTTAATCTCTCTTGTTTTGTACTCTCTGCTAAGAAGGTAGAATGCCTGGCATACAGAGACACTCAATGAACTTTGAGCTTAAATGACTAATTAATGTTAGGGTGGAGTGGAAGACACTGGGTTTCTCAAAAGAAGTGGATAAAGGCCCAAGCCAATATTGATGTTTAAAGCTAAGGCTGTTCTTAAGGTCAAAGGTGACTCCAGAAGTCTCAAGAGAACTCAAGTAACAGACATTCTGATAATGCTAGGCTCATAGTAGTAATCTTTTGATGGCAATTATTGATGCTGGTCTGTGTTGCTTAGCAAAACTTCACTGAGTGCCTGGACAGGCTGCAGCAGAAGGTGAGGGGGGTTGGCGGGGAAACATTATTTGGTCACTGTATGCATGTGGAAGAATGACTCAAACTTCCCACACTTTCCTCATCTGTAATGACCTCACAGGGCTGTTGGTAATACATAGAATAAAATACATAGTGGGATATGGTTTATTCTCAATAAATTATGGCCTCTTTCTCCTCAGGGAGCTTATTATATAAGGAGATAAGATTCACACATAAGAAAGATAACTAACATGGGGTATAGTGTTTATAATGTTAAGTATCTGATATTTTTGAGGCAGGAGTTATAAGGGAATAATTAAATATTTTCTGGTTCTTCCTTCTGTAGTGTGAGGTCTTGAGTATATTTTTGTCACTTGAGAATACCAACATTAATTTTTCCTCATTAATGTTTTTAGCATTAATTAGAAAAAAAGGCTGCTGAAAATGGTGAAAACTCACAAGGACCTACAAAAATGTAGTAGGGAGAAATGATAAGAGTATAACAGATAAACTCCTACTACTGATTACATCACAGGGATGATTTCATGTGTTTGGAGGAAAAAATCACTGTTCTTAAAGTCTAGCATCCATTTCCAGGAAAGACAGAGCAGGATCTCTCAATTCATACCTCTACAGGAAGAATCACATTGAAAATAATGATTTCCTTCTAATGATTTTCTCTAGATTATGTGAATTTCTTGGGAGTCTAAGGAAAACTAATTGTAATAGTAATAATAATAAAGGTTTTTTTTTTCCTTTTGCTATGTACTGACTAATATTCAGATTATGAGCAGCTCTTTGGGAAGGTAAGGGGAGAGAATAGATGTGAAATCATTTCAGAAATTTCCAGCTTTCCAAAAGAAGTTTTACTTTAAAGGAAAATAACAGCATAATAGGAACCACATTGAAATCAGCACAACCGCTACTATTGAGAAAAAGTGACCATGGCTGTCTACACATACAGGGAGGTCATTCAGGCTGGTTCAAAAATTCCTTTTTCCATAGTGGTCTGTGTGTCCACATGGTGACAAATGGCTCAAGCAGGGCTTTTGAGGTGTTGGCACCACCAGTGAGTGCCAGATGGAATGTGGTGAAAGTTCTGATTTGTACCTTTCAGACCAGAAGTACTTGCCAAAATGGATGGGTCCTCCTGGCCACCTTGTGTAAGTACGGCCACAGGTATTCAGCTGAAACCTGTGGGTGAGAAAGACATAAACTGGTGCCATAAATTTGTCCGGCCAGGAAGTCATAGCCCATTCAGTAAATGGTAAACCCAATGACCCAAAAGAACAAAGGAGTCTCTTTTCATCAGAATGATCAGGCTCATTCAACAAATATTTATTGAGCACCTACTGTCTGCCACACATAATAGAGACTGACAAATTCTCTTAATTAAAGAGTGACTGAAGTGGGGGAACAAAATCTCAAATCACCTGGGATGGTATGAACCTAACTGTGCACTTCAATCCAATGGAATGGAAGGGCCAGGGTCCTGGGGACAGGCCTATAATCAGAATATTGTGGCACCCATTCTGCCCACAGACTCTTGGGGTGCAGCTTTTTGAAAAAAAAAAATTAATGTTTATTTATTTTTGAGAGAGAGAGACAGACAGACAGTGAGCAGGAGAGGGGCAGAGAGAGGGGGAGATACAGAATTCCAAGTAGGCTCCAGTCTCTGAGCTAACAGCAGAGAGCCTGACGCGGGGCTCAAACCCACAAACCATGAGATCATGATACTTGATGATCATAAGATTGGATGCTTAACCAACTGAGCTATTCAGGTGCCCTGGGGGTTACAGCTTTTTAGGGTGAGTTTTCTGCCTCCACTTGCTCAGGCCAAGACCCTTCATGTTTTGGAGGAAATACAGATTTTGCCATGGCATTTCACAAACCAGCCACTGGTCTCAATGACATCACTTCTAAACTGAAATCTGAATTTCATCTCCTTGAGTTTATATTTTTGGGTAGCAACTGTTGGCTCATAAAGCTAAAAGGATGTTGAGACTTAATTTACTCACCACACTCTGGCTTACACTAGTCTAAAAAGATGAAAATATTTCCTATTACAGAAGATCTTCTTAGGAGAAGAGGCCATTGGGTCTTATAGTAATATATTGTCATGTTTTGTTACCTTCACAGTTAGCTATTTTTATCATATTTTTTTTAATTTTTGATTTTTTTAGGGAGAAAGAGTGTGTGAGCAGGGCGGAGAGAGAGAAGGAGAGAGAGAGAGAATCCCAAACAAGCTCTCCACCCTCCATGCAGAGCCCAACACGGGGCTTGATCCCACAACCCTGAGATCAAGACACAAGCTGAAACCAAGATTGGGACGCTCAACTGACTGAGCCACCCAGATGCCCCTAATTTTATCATATTTAACCTAAGTTCCTCAGCAGCATTTTATATCTATTTTAAGATATCCTCCTCTGGGATAGTTGAGTATTAGTTGATCACAAGCCTCATGATAAGAGTTATTTGTCACCTCAAGGTTTTTCAGATCCAACTTCTCCTAATTCTTTCTTGGTAACACTAATGCTTGTAAATGAGCATGCTGAATGGGGTCCCCAAAACAATGATGATACTGAGCTTTTACTATGTACCAGACATTGAGCTAAGTGTTTTATTCAGTTTATCTCAATAGCTCCTCACAACAACCCTTTTGAGGTAGGTTCCAATCATTTCCCCCTTTTGTCAATAAGAAACCTGAGGCTTTTAGAGAAGTCTGTAGTTTGTACAAGACCACAGCTAGGAAGTGGTGGAGGTAGGATGTGAATATATAACGGTGACACAGTTACCCAATTAGTCATGGAAATAAGACTGCCTACCTTCTATGCTAATAGATCCAAGTATCAGGGCGCCTGGGTGGCTCAGTCGGTTGAGCGTCTGACTTCAGCTCAGGTCATGATCTCACAGTCCGTGAGTTCGAGCCCCGCGTTGAGCTCTGTGTTGACAACTCAGAGCCTGGGGCCTGCTTCGGATTCTGTGTCTTCCTCTCTCTCAGTCCCTCCCCCGCTCATGCTCTGTCTCTCTCTCTCTCTCTCTTTCTCTCTCTCTCTCTCAAAAAAACAAACGTTAAAAAAAATAGATCCAAGTACTAAATTGAGTGTTAATTCAGCAATATGCCACTTTTAAAAATAAATTTGTTCATGTTGTCTAATGCCTATCTGTCACTCAAGTGTTTGTAAAATCAGGGGATTTTTTTCCCCCAGATTCTTGCTTTTTCCAATTAAGCTCTTTTTTAAACCTTTGTTTAATCTTCAACTTCAGATCCACAAAAATGATGGCTGGTGATCCATCTAATACTTTTACTATTTTCTTTGGACATATAAGTCTTTATACTTCTCTATTTAAGCCAGAAGTTCTCACTCAATCTTGTCCGCGCATTGGAAACAGAAGAACTTCCAAAGATCCTGATGCAAGGGGTCACACCCAAAACCAATTAAATTAGAATCTCAGTGGGGGAAAGCCAGGTGATTACAATGAGCATCCAAAGTTAAAACCCTAATTTAAAAAAAAATTCTTCCCTGGGTATTTCCTATATACCCATTTCACCTGTGGCCTGCTCTGGCTTTTGCTCATCTAGCTAGGACTATGAGTTGGTCAATTCGAGACTCATTTCCGAACGCCATTGCATTACCTGCCTGTAATATAGAGGCTGAAGAAGCTAAATAATCTCTTTTCCAGACTACCTTGAAGGTGGAGGAGCTATATGATGCAGTTCTGGCCAATGACAAGAAGGTGACAGTCTGTTGAGGGCTTCTGGGAAGCCCGTACATCCATCCAGGTGCTTCTAATAATAAGTTTGTCAGTTCAAGTAGTTGAATTTTTCCCTTTCTATCTGGATGTTTGTTCTTTATCTGAATATTTCATAGACATGAACTGAGCATGTGACTTGAATCACAGGTAATCACAGGGAAATCGGGAAAATTTGATCTCTTCTTATTGATGCCTTAGTCTCTTTTTCCACACAGAGACCTCGGAGTTCATGACAAAAGTGTCTTACAGAGAAAGTAAAGGCTAAGGAATTTGAGAACCCTAAGGTCTACTTTGAAATTCTCTGAGGAGGTGGAATTTCCATGTTGGACATATGATATTTATAGGAAGAAACCAAAGGGATTATATAGGTGGTATAGAGTTTCAAGGTAGCAAACATGGAGTCTGAGCCTGTATATTTATAATGTGTGTGTGCGTGGATGTATGTGATATGTTTGCTATTTTTTGTGCAACTTTTTAGTCAAGTATAATGTACATACAAAAAAGTGCATATATTGGGGCCCCTGTGTGGGTCAGTTGGTTAAGCATCTGACTCTTGATTTTGGTTCAGGTTATAGTATCACGGTTTGTGGGATCAAGTCCCAAGTCGGGCTTTGCACTGACAGTGTGGAGCCTGCTTGGGATTTTCTCTGTCTCCCTCTCTCTGCCCCTCTCTTGCTCGTGTGATCTCTCTCTCTCAAAATAAATGAATAAACATTTTCTTAAAGTGCATATATTGAAAAAGAAAAGCCCAAAGAATGTTTAGAAACTAATGCATCTTTTAACCCAACACACAGGTCAAGAAACAGGACATTATCAGGATCCTAAGAGCCCCCTTGTTCTCCCTTCTAATGACTACTCCTTTTACCAAGAATAGCCACCAGGCTGCCATTTCTTTCCTTTTTTTTTTTTTTAAACCAGTGTGTGCAATTGCAAGGTCACCTCTTTTCCTGTTTTCACATGCTATTGAGATGGGAAAGTCAAACCTGTTCCATGGCATATTTAATTATGGGAAAATGAAAAGCAAGAAATAAAATCTAGACCAACAAAACAAAGATTTAAGTTGGTATCACTTTCCATATAATTGTGATGCCAGCAGAGACTCAATAAACATATCAGCATTGTTAAAATGATTTATCAGCCAAATAGTTGAATGTAAAATATTATCAATACAGGTGTCATCATTGATCTTTCTTGGGTCTCACTGCTGAAGAATGGGGCTGCTAGATGATTTCAACAAACAATCCTTGACAGGAAACCAAAGGCAACAAGGCACAGGGACAGACAGCTGACAAATGCAGTATAGGGCCATTAAAGCATGTGATGAATTTGCCAGGAAAGTATATATTTGTGCAAAAGGTGAGCTCATATCTCCCATAAATTTGTCAGCCGTGACACAGTGTTCTCCTGCTTGGCATGAGTAATGCCTTGCTATTTGCTGCCTTTGTCTGGCAAAAGCTCTATCAGTCACTCCAGGGTTATTTACAAAGAAACGTGTCTATCAGTTACAAGGACATGACTTTGCCGCTAAAAGATAACAAAAGAGGAAATCAGGCAGTGGCCTCTCAGCGAGGGATGCGTCTTTTCCAGACAAGCTCTGGACTGGAATGAATCAGATGGACGGCAATTGGCCGGGCTGGCCCTGTGCCTGGCATGACCAGCCTTAGTACATTTATCCACACTGATTAGATTAGAAATTATTAATAGGGGGCTACGGAGTAGAGCAAAAGGTCATTTAGAGTTTAATTCTGTTCTCAGATAACTTCATTTCGGCTGATGGGATTGTTATTGTAGGGGTTTTATATGTTTATAGGAAACAATATACTCAATAATGAAGTCGTGCCTCCTTCTGCAAGGTCAGGAAAGCTATTGTGTAGCTAGATTGAAGTCTTCACAATTGTGTTAATTAAGTAACAGTGATTGGGCTTGGTCTCCTCTTGAAATGCATTTAAGGGCCTAAAAGCTGCTGAGAATGTATTCTTTCAATATAAATATAGAGGAAAGCAAGTGAGACCAGAAAGCAGCCTGTGAGTGAGTAAACAGAAGAGCTGACACAAAGCTTTTACTTAAGGAAGACAGGAGCCTGGTTGGCACATGTAACTTCTTGCCTCATAAATACAAATGTCTTGTCAGTTTAGGATTAAACGTAACAGGTCCCTTTTTTCTTTACTCAATTCCTGATGAATCTGAAAGATGAAGTTATAGGATTTGATGTTGATGGCACATTATGTCTCATCAGTTATTTTACTCTCTCCCAGGCCTGCCTGTTTGGGGTAGATCAGAGTGCAGTAATAGCTACATCCGTCTCTGATAAAGGACCATTTCCTTGGTTTTGCTTTATAGACCCAGGGACATTAGTGACAAGGAGTTCAGCTCTGTCCTCCACTAAGAGTCAACTTTGGAAGGTTTATAACTCAGACATTGAAATTTGCTGGAGGTGGCTGCAAATTTGTTTGTTCCAAGAGACAAGAACTCTTCTAACCAGCTAAAAAAGAACTTGACTTTAAATGAAGAGTGGGCTCATGAAAAGCAGTCTTTTGTCATGTTTCTTAAAGACCACAGAAGACCTTTGGGTCCTGTTTATAAGCAAATAACCTTTCATTTCATTCCAGATGTAGTGACATCCCATGAAAGGGAACTTTGAGGTGAAACGTGATAACTGGTGATTGAGCCTTGTCTTTTCAAGTCTCTGCAACTCTCCCCATATGCAAGGAGACCACCACATCAAGACAGAACTTGGTTTTCCCAACAAGAGGACTGTCAAATGGAAATATCTTCATTAATATAGTCTTTTAAAAATACTACTAAAGCAGTAGTTCTTGACTAGGAATGATTTTGTCCCCCAGGGGACATTTGGCAATGCCTGGAGACATTTTTGATTATAACAACTCGAGTGCAGGGTTCTGCCAGCATCTAGTGAGTAGAGGTCAGAGATGCTGCTAAACATTCTACAATGCACAGATGAACACATACAACAAAGAATTACCTGGCCCAAGGTGTCAGGAATGCTAAGGTTGAGGCACCCTGCTCTAAAGAACCTGTAGAATCAATGAGGAATGAGAACTTACAAGAGATTACTCTGTCTGGGGAATGAGGCACCACAGTGTCTATTGAGGAAAAAAATCTATAGTTATGACATTATAAATAACATATTAGGATTTTAAAAATAAAAGATTTCTTTATTTATTTCTGAAACAGAGCATGAGTGAGGAAGGGGCAGAGAGAGAGGGAGACACAGAATCCAAAGCAGGCTTCAGGCTCCTAGCTGTCAGCACAGAGCCTGATGTGGGGATCGAACTCGTAAACCGTGAGATCATGACCTGAGCTGAAGTCGGCTCAACTGACTGAGCCACCCAGGCACCCTGAAAAATAAAAGATTTCTTATAAAGCTACTCATTTCAATTAAAACTTAGGAGCTGGAAAAAAATGCCTTATTTCTGTTGTTGTTATATAAGATGTGCCATATGGTTTTAGAGTTACTTGGTATGGGATAATGTCACACCTCAAAAGCTTTGTATGAAACATGCATGAAGTAGCATGATGCACTTGGAAAAGGGCTGAGCTGAGATTTCAGACATTTAAATGTTGCCCCACCACTTACTAAACATGACCCATCTGGGCCTCAGTTGCTGTTTCTGGCCACACACTGAAATTGCAAAGCTTGACATCATTATTTGGCTATTCCTTTTCCCTCAGCCCCAGTGATAGCCAAAACTGGGATTTCTCCTTAGTTTCCCAGGACTCATGGTCATCCCTTCCTTTATATTCCCACTGGCCTGACTTTAGTTTGAGTCCTTGTTACTTCACATCTGGCCTGTTACAGTAGCTTCCTAGATAGTATTCTCTCCTCAGATATATCCTACAAGATGCTGTCAGCTTGTCTGCTGAAACCATTACTTAGTTTTTGTCGCTTCTCTCAAATTCTTCCCTGGCTGTAAAGGAAAAGTCACCCTTGGCGTGACAACCCATCCCTCTCTGATCTGCTCAAGAACATTTTCCTAGAGCTTGCCCTAAGTGTTTTCTCTTTGCTGTCCATAACATCTTTGCTGTCCATAACATCACTGTACTTAATGACTTCTTCATAAAGGCTTACACTAGATCAATAGTCTTCCGGGGATACCCTGTTCAGAAGCACCCTCCTGTCTTGCATGGTGCCTCCCCACTATTATCTCGATCTTCTTTCAAATCTGAAGTCCCACAGCCTCTCAGAAAGTTTCCTAAGATTTCCAGTGATCCTTCTTATATGTACTTACTGTTTGCAAAATGTATATAGTACCTACCATGTTTGACCTTTATGTACACTTTTCTTCTCCCTCCATTGATATCTTTCACCTCATTTCAACTATCCAAGGGTAAAGAGACGCAAACTGCCATGTTGAAGTAGGCTCTACATGGGTTTCCCTGTGAAAAGTAAAGAAATGCTTGGCACCATCCTCTGGATTCAGTGCATATTCATAATTGTCTAAAACTAAGACATTCTGGAAGATAGAGACATATTCATACATATAAATAAAAGTATAAAGTCTTTCCAGTTAGGCTGTAAGCCTCATCATTACAATCATAATCCTCAAAACTTTTGTGTCCTCTGAGCTTTGTCATGGAAGGCATCCAAAGAATGATTGAATGGCTGATTTTATTTTGCGTATGTTTTTCTATTTGAGAACGACCAGTGGTCAAATAAAAATAGTATCCAGACTTGGGAGATACTTTGGTTACTATAAAAACTACTTTGCATTAAAACAATTTTACAGTGTGTGTGTATGTGTGTGTGTGTGTTAGAAGATTTTTTATTTTTATATATATGATATATAAGATATGTATTAATATATATAAGAGAAACATCTCTGTTTACATATGCCTCTTGAGATCTAAGAATAAAAATTTTCTTGAGGGTCCCAGTTGACTTATTATACATTCCAAAGACAATGAATGGATTTCACTAGATTCCTAAACTTAAATGAAATTCTCAGATTTTGACATGGAATTGGAGATTATCCATGTTGATTCATTTTTTTTTTTTAGCAAGCTGGCTGAGACATAGGCATAGTTTGTTGTTTTATGGCCACACGTGCATCAAAGTATTTTTTTCGTCTTTTCCCTTTTTACATAAGCATGCTTGGGATATATATATATATATATATATATATATATATATATATATATACATATACACACACACACATATAGCAATAGATTTTACTGGTATAGTTGTCTGCCTTGCTTTACCTATAAGGGTTTGTTTGCTCTCACCTCATTTGTAGGTCCCTAAACTTCTAATTTTTTAAGCATAAAAAGGATAGCATCTCTGTCTATATCCTGCAGTATTCACTGCAGTATTTCCAAGTCTCAGCTGTGATATTTTTTTGAAAAAGTGGATTGCTATAGTTACGTTTCCTCATTATTACTTGACTTGATCTCTCTTCAATCTATGCATGTAGTAATGTTATTCCCCTCAAACTAGAATGCCCACCTTTTAAAAGGGCAACATAGCTAAATGCAGTGGTTCTCAAAGTGTGATCCTTGGGACAGCAGCATCAGCATCATCTAGGAACTTGTTAGAAAGGTGGATTCTCAGATCCCATCTATTGAATCAGGAACTCTGGGGCTGGGACCAGCAACCTGGGTTTAAACAAGCCCTCCAGGGTATTCTTATTCAAGAATAAGTTTGAAAACTACTGGCTTAGTTGTTAAACGTACAAGCTCTGGACCAGACTGCCTGAATTTAAATCTTTAACTCTTGAGTCACATAACCTTCCTGTGCCTGTTTCCTCATCAATGAATGGGATAATAACATACCATCCACATATTGTTGTGGGGAGTTTAAATTGAGATAATACATGAGAAAAGTTTAGCAAGGCCTGGCACCTGCTGAGCACTTCATAAATTTTAGCTATTGTTGTTCAGATTTTGCCCATTCTCAAATGTTAGAATACTTCTTCCTCTTGGTCATATTTCCTGCCTTTGCTGAGCTGGCCCCTTCCCCTCTCTTGGATGCCCTTGCCACTTCTCTTTCCCTCTTCAGATGTTGCCAAGCTAGGGGTAGTGGATGCATATATTTTTCTGCAAATACTTATCTCCCCTTTACGAACATTTTTTTTCTTCAAAAACAGTGATGAGCAAACATAGAGAAAAGTACAACACATTTAAATTTTTCTTAGGTCTGTTTTCTATTTTAACTATAATATAATTTCCTTATGGCCCACATGATTTTTTTTTTTCAGACCTTAGGAATGTGAACCGGTACTTATTTTCATGACTTGTGTAATTGATATGTGGATGGATGGGAATGTGTTTTTGCCATGTCTTCAGTGATGAATCATTCTTGTTTGTTCTAGATGCTTCTGGACTTGTTATCCTGTGTCATTTCTAACCGGTGCCAGTTTTTGACAAATGATAGCAGCAAGGCATGGTGTGCTACCTCAGGTTCTTATTTTCTCTGAGTGTTTGGATGTAATAATTTTAGAGATGGCCACATGGCTAATGAGTCTTGCCCTCAGGAGCTCAGCACAGAGGGAGCCCTCACTAGCCTATCAGACACCTTCTTTGAAAATGGTGGAAGTGTGAGAGAACAAGATGAATGGACATTTGTGTATCATATTCTTTGAGAATTGAATAGAGGATTTATTGTGTTCCCCGACTTGACACACTTCACACTTGTCATGTTGGCACATTGCATTATACTCTGCTGCCCATGGGGCTTTTGATGATGTTTCAGAAACAAGTAATAGATGTCTCTGTGCTGTATCCATACATTTGCAGAGAAAGATCCAATATTAAGAACAAAGGTACAGTAAAAACCATTCCCATCAACCGAACACAACAGCCTAACTCTGCTCTCTGTTGTCTTGTTAGTCCTGATCCTTACCTAGACACATATAGCCCTTTTCCAGCTACAGATGATCCACCTGAAGTAACGGCTTAGGCACATTTTAACACCTCCTGGGGGATATACAATGGACGACTGTTTTTAAGTGCAATATCAAGCCACAGTGCAATATAAAGAACACTGGGTTAAATATCATAAACTCTTAATTCTAACCCCGACTTGGGTATAGCCTGCTGTGTTGATTGAGCTTGGATGTATCTCTTATGGCAATCTCCCAATTGCCTCATCTGTCACATGGGCACAAGAATTCCTGGCTAGCTTACCTCCCAGAAGGAATACATAAGAACTTATTTTGAAAAGTATGGAAATGAGAGAAAACCACCTGTATGATTACTGAAGAGGCAGTTGGAATACAAAGGAATTTGCCCTCAGTTTTACAGAAATAGAAATAGAGCCTTTAAAAGGATGAGTGAGGTTTTTTCCCAAGGGACACTGTAAGTGATGAACAGACAAGGTCTGGATTCCTATCTTCTTGTCCTTAGTTGAGGTACCCTGAGATTACTACCCACACCCCATGTTCAAAGGACCACTGCAGGCCTGATAAGTGAGGAATCAGCAACAGCTACACCGCATTCGAAGTTAGAGGCCTTTAGCCTGCCTTTCTGGTGGAATTCTGTAGCACTTCTTGAGAAAGAAGGGCCCGAAATATTGGCTGTTATCAAGTTTCCCACTAGCCAGGTTGGAGAGAAACCACAAATGGATTTATTTTTAAGGAAACTTTTTTTTTTTAATTTTTTTAATGTTTATTTATTTTTGAGAGAGAGAGAGAAGAGAGAGAGACAGAGCACTAGCAGGGGAGGGGCAGAGAGAGGGAGGGAGACACAGAATCCAAAATAGGCTCCAGGCTCTGAGCTGTCAGCACAGAGCCCGACACAAAGCCTGAACTCATGAGCTGGGAGATCAGGACCTGAGCTGAAGTCAGATGCTTAAGCAACTGAGCCACCCAGGCGCCCCTTAAGGAAAAGCCTTAATTGGTTATTTCTTAGACAACTGAGTTAGTGAACTGAGAGTCTCACTGAATGCATGTAAATAGTGAGCACTGTATGTTTAATACCTTCTGTGAAATTAGGACTCCTTATTTCATATTTGTAGATCTTCCTTATATGTGTCATGTTTTTGCCATTATAATGCCATTAAGAGCAGAACCTTTTATTTTTATTTCTTGTCATCCTCTCCAATGCCCTAGGTCAATGCTCATTAAATATAGGTTTATCAACTTGAAGTGAAGAAAGATTGAAAACATCTGGAATAAGAGGACGAGAAAAATCTCTGAGTCTACAGTATCTCATCTCCTCTCAACCTCCAAATAAATTAGAATCCCTTTAAGACATTATCTGTTAGGTCTGACTGTATATATTCCTCAATTTCAATATTCTTGTTCTGATTTAGGACTTTCGTGGGATTGTCTTAAACTTGTGAGCCTTCATGTTTAATCCCATGATGCTGGAGTTATTGACAGTTTTGCCTTTGTGTAATGTGCCTTTAGGCATGCAGTCTAGCATGTTTTCTTCCCCGTTTATGTCACAGAGGTAACACCAGCTTCCTCAGAGTCCTCCTCAAAGGATCTTGAATTAAGGGGAAAGTCCTGAGATTCATGTTAAGGGAACATCACAGGAAGCAGTGGTAGTAAAGACAGGACTGAAGTTTTAGACCCATTGATATCTAAGTCTCAACCAAATATGCACTCTGGTTAGCATTTGGGTCACTCATTATACTGCTGAGTGCATGAGAAGGGTACATGTCATGTTTAACAGAATAGTATCAGTCTGTGTAAGTAAATTAAAATGATTCAGTTTTTGTATATGTGGCCAAGGCCATTGCATTATTTGTCTATTGCTGTTAACAAATTATGCCAACATTTGGCAGCTGAAAACAATACACACTTATTATCTCGTTTTCTGTGGTTCAGGAATCCAGATACAGCTTAGCTGGGTCTTCTGCTTCAGTATCTTATAAGCCTGCAATCAAAGTGTGAGCCCAGAGGCTGCATTCTCATCTCAAGGCTGAACTGCGGAAGGATCTGCTTCCATGCTCACTCACATAGTTCGTGGTAGGACTCCATTCTTCTCAGGGTATTGGACAGAAGGCTTCAGTTCCTTGCTGGCTGTTAGCTGAAGGGCACCCTCAGTTCCTTGCTGTATGGGTAACATACAACATGTACTCATGTACTCCTGTACTCTGCAACATGGCAGCTTGCTTTATTAAAGCAAGCCTAAGAAGATGATTAAGAGAATCTGCCAGTAAAATAGAAGTCACAATCTTTTGTGATCTATCACAGTAGTGACATCCTATCTCTTTGGCCTTACTCTGTTTATTAGAAAGCAAGTCACTAGTTCCTGCCTGCCTTCATCGGTAGGGAATTCCACAAACCACGAATACCATGGGATGGGGATCATTGGAGGCCATCTTAGAAGTCTGCCTGCCAAAGCCTTTCATGTACACCTCTGAAAAAGAGAATCCATCGTACTTATTGAACGTGTCCTGATCGCTAGGGTTGGATGATATTAAACATAATCGAGTAGTTGTCCAGAGAGCTCTTAATGGGAGAGTCTGACCTGTTTCTAATTTATTTCTTTGCTTCTGAAAATAATTATTTGAAATTTTGGTAACTTAATAATACTTTGTGTTACCCCAGAGTCTTAAAAAAAAAAACCTCCCTCATTTTTCTAGGAATTCTTAGATCATTACTCTACTTTGCTGGTACAGTAACTGATTCTCATGGTTCTTGGTGAAGGTTACCATTCATTGTGCTGGTGATTTGGAACCACCAACAGGCTCAAGTTAGGATATTCTTGGGAGAGATTATTAGACCCTGAATTTGGGTGTCCTAAACGTACCTTTTTATGTACCTTGTGTCTTCCATCTGTAAACTCTAAGCCCAAATAGCTTTTCTCAGTTGGCTACGATATAGTTTGGACACTGGATGAAGATGCTTTGAGCTCTTGGTAAGACATGCACTAAATAAATATTGGAGGTTATTATTTAATGAAAATAGCTAGTTTTAAAACTTGTTTTTCTCTCCATTACATTGCTACTATCTTACATCAGACCCTTGTTGTTTCTTGCCCTGTTCCCGTCTATTCTGCGCACTGCAGGTAGAGTAGTATTTATAAGATGCTAATCTGATCATATCACTTAAAATTTAAAACTCTGCAACAATATGCAAGGATCATCATGATATAGGGTCAGGTGAACAAAGCAGGGTTATATATACTAATTGCTTATATATGCAAAACATATTGCTTGAAGGATACTCAGAAAATTTGTTTCAGTAGTTTTCATGGCTAAGGGAAGGACAGGAGAGAGATTCTCTTTTTAAATTGTAAACATTTTGTCCTTTTAGATTTAGCACCACTAAATGACTATATGACCTAATTAAAAATCAAAACAAAACTCTTCCATGCCCTGCAAACCTTTAGAAAAGGTTCAGATTCTTAACCTGGAGGACTCTTTTGATGTTCTCTTTGCCAACTTTGCATCATCTTCTGCCTTCTCTCCCCCTTCTCTCCTCTCTTCCCCTTTGCCTTCTCTCCTCTCTTCCCCTCCTACACCCTGCGGTCCAAGCACCTCCTAAGTACAGTTATCTGTGGACCTGTTTAGCCAGGTCCAGGCCTCCACACGTTTTGACACCTGTACCTTTGTCTCTCCTATCCCTTCTTCTCATTATGACTTTTCATCACTTTTCATTCAGCTAATTTCTGCCTATCCTCCAGGGGCTTCTTTCTGATTCCTCCACGACGGACCTTGTGCCACTTCTTTGTGCAAATTTTGATCGTAGCATTTACTGCATTCTATTTTCAGCACACACCAGTCTCAGGCTATAAAGTCAGGAATGCAAGAAGTAAAAATATTATTTTAGTTTTTGTAAATAAGTTTAATTTCTAGCACAACTCCTATCTTAGGTCAGGCTCCTCAGAAGCAAATCTTGAGAAGCAAATCTTCAGGAAGATATGTCTGCAAGCAACTTAAAAAAGTGCCTTCGGAAGAAACCAAGAGGGCAGGGAGCAGGAGCAATAAGGAGAAGGCATCATGCAGGGGTACAGTTTCAGGCCAAGTCCCAGAGAGGGTGATGTCAGCCCGATCCTGCCGGGAAATATACTCTGAGGTAAACTCATGATTTTGGTTCTATGTTTAATGTCTGTATCCCCTAATAAAATATGAATTCCAAGGGGGTGGGAACTGTATTTTTTTATTCACGGACGTATTCTAAGCAATTAGAACAGTGCCTTCAAATAGTAGTCATTTATTGAATGAGTGAATAAACTACTCTCCTTGTCGTTTTGACAAAAAGAAGCATATTCATTTATTCATCACACAAGTTATGGGCATCTACTATGTCCTAGGCACTATTTAGGGAATATAATAGTGAAAAAAATATTTGATATGTTAGCCCTCAAGGAGTTTCTAATGGGAAACATGGGAACTGCATCACAATATAGTACAGGGAAAATCTATGAGGACATCCCAGCCCCATCTACAGAGATATCATTAGTGAGTTCATCCTAACTTGGGTGCAAAGGGTTATATGAGACCTACAACCTCCCACTCCTTGGTGAGCTCATGCAGCCTTATGCTGTAAATGCCACCTATATTCTTTTTTTTTTTTTTTTAACATTTATTTATTTTTGAGACAGAGAGAGACAGAGCATGAACAGGGGAGGGTCAGAGAGGGGGAGACACAGAATCTGAAACAGGCTCCAGGCTCTGAGCTGTCAGCACAGAGCCCTACACGGGGCTAGAACTCACAGCCCTCACGGACCGCGAGATCATCACCTGAGCTGAAGTCGGCCGCTTAACCGACTGAGCCACCCAGGCACCCCGCCACCTATATTCTAATAACACCAAATTTGTTTTTCCCACTCAGACCTCTCTCCCAAATGCTGGACTCATAGCCAGTTGCCCAGGAAACAAGGTACTGTCTTGCTTCTTGGTTGGTTCTTTCCAAAGTATCTGTCACAGCACCAATATCAGGGACTTATCCTACCCTCCAATTCATTTTCTTTTCTTCTTATTCTTCTTCTGTCCTTCCAGACTCAGGAATCTTAATCTCACTGAGGGTATGGTAGTTGGGGTGGGCGGATGTAGGAGGGTTACATGGGATCTTGTGTCAATGGTGAATTCTTCCAAATCTACCGTGTATAGCATAATTTTTATTCCCTGGGTCCTGCAGATCCTGGATTTGCTCTTCAAAAAGTCTGTTTTTTGCTTTTCTGCAATCCTGATACCTAGTTTGAATGGGAGAAGGGCCATGGAGTAAAAAGAAATTATAGGGAATGAAAAGAAAATCAGTTGACATATCTAAACATTTTTCCACATTAACTTGGAATTAGGTGTTTAAGGGTCTTTCCTCCTATTATATTTTGAGTGCCTTGGGGGCAAGAACTGATCCTTATTCATCTTTGTAACATCAGCATCGGTACAATACCTGATTCACAATAGATGAGCTGTTTGAACTAAACTAAGGGTTTCTGAACACTCCACATCCTTATACCATTTTTTTTCTAGCAAAGAAAAGCAGTATATTATAGTAGTTAAAAGCATAGGCTCCAAACACAGACATCCTGGGGTAAAATTCTGGTTCTGCCCATTAGTAGCTATTTTATCTTGATCAAGTTATTACTGTCTTCCTGCCTCACTTTCCTTATCTGCAAAACAGGAATGTGGATAATGATTTGGTTTTTCTGATACGGTTGTTGTGTAAGTAAATGAGTTAATACACATAATATGGTAGGCCAGTTCTTGGTGCAGACTGTATTTAAGTTTTAGCTACGTTTATCCCCTCTTCTTAAAATTCCCGTGTCTTTGTCAGCCTGGTTAATTTCTGCTTCCTCATCTCCTTCAAATGTTCTTTCAAAAGGCTTGTCATGCTCGTTCTCCAGAAAGTATCCCTTTACCCCAGGTTAAGCTGAGGGCTTCTCCTTTATGCTCCCTTCCTTAGCTATGTGTTCTTCAACCTTTTGTAAGACATATCCCGTTGTATTATAAAGAGGATGGTTCTACATCCTCTTCGGACTGGCCTGTGCCTCGTTATTCACCTTATATACCCGGCACTTATCACACCGTCTGGCACATAGCCGATGCCAAACAAATGCCATCACAAAAGTGAGTAAATATTCACCTGCTCTAATTACTGCCCTTGCAGCTAGCTTGAAGGTGTCACTTTAAATCTACCCAATGCCTCCATTTTCTGTATCTGGGATCAGTCTTGCCTACAATAAATGGGATTCTTGGTTCCTTCAATAAACTCAGAAAATGTGACTCACTGGGGGCAGAATGCCTTTGAAGGAGATATGTCTGCTGCTCCCCTCTTTGAACTATATTATAGAATGATTCATCTTCCATGAGCCACATAACCTCAAATCAGAGCTCCCATCCACCCTCATCTTTCATTCCTTCTTCAGTTGCCCATTTTTTCTCCCCTCTTCCTGTTTCATCCATCTCACCTCCTGCCAGGCCTGTGCAGACACAGACATGCACACACACCTTTGATCCTGCTGACACCAATGGCACTAAGGAAAGAAGTTCAATATGTCCACTGGCGTCAAAATATAGTAATAACAGTCCTTCAAAATGACAATCACAGGCAGCCTAGGGGCATTCAGGGGCTCTTCTGCTTTGTGCTTTGTGTAGTCTTTAGTGTTTTTCTTTGGTGTTTGAAAGCAAAGGTAACTGTAGTTTGCTCTACCTGAGAAGTGCTAGTGAGCTGGCATTCAACAAACATATAGTTATGGCACTCCTGTGGTGAGGAACAGGCAGAGTTGGGGGTTGTTTTGTGCCCTATCTCACAGACTCCAGCAAAGCATGATCTCCCGTTTGCAACCGGTTACTCAGCTGCATTTCATGTTTGTGATTGTGTTGACAAGGAAAAAGGCACCATTTCTGGCAGCATCTCTTAGCTTCCTGAGTTGCCTCGGGCACTAAGAGAAGGCAGGAGGCACAGACTGACTTGGTTGCCACCTGACACCTCTTCTGCTTAACTAAGCCCAGAGTATCCATCGGGACTCCACAAGCAGCATCCTACAGCATCCTAACTAGGCAGCTGCTCCCTGGATCTGTGTTCATCTTCCTATTGCTCCCATTCCTCCCCTCCTGCCAAGTATAACCCAACATCCAGTGGCAGAGAAAATAGACACCTAGGACGAACCATGTCCAACTCCTCTAGTGGGGAACCAAGACAGACACTTGCCAGTGTTATTTTATTTTTATTTTTATTTTTTATGATTTGCTATTTATCCTCTCTGTCAGCAAGAGCAAGAAAAACCTGGAACCTCAAAATCAACTGCCATCCTGAGCTGCACTGAGCTGGCAGCTTCTAACTGATTCAAAATGTAATGTTTTGTTTTGTTTATACCAGGCAAAATATAGTTTTCTATTTTGGGGTGGTGGCTGGTTAAATGAATCATAAAACAACTTAGATGTTTCTTGGCGATCCACCAGCTATGTTAGATCAATATTTGATAAGTTATAAATGAATGAGACACATACAGATTAGATTTTCTTCTGAATACACACTGATACGGACCGCACTGGCAATGGTAGTCTTCATTTAGTGTTGTCTGGGACACTTGAAACACACATTGCCATATCTGAAGATGGGGCATTTGTAGATGTGCTGGTAAATAGCCTGGTATATTGTGTTGAATGACATTTTTTCCAATGCTCTTTTAATTGGATGTGAGAGTTATGCTAGTTTCTATGTATTTCCATCACATTGTCAAAGATGAGCTCTAATCATCTTGTTACAGTAACCAAAGGGAAAAAACAAGAACATGAGTATAGAGGATATAAAATGCAGCTTTTATATAATTTAAAAAATGTTTTTTTCCTACAATTTTTAATGGAAATGTACATCGTAGCCTTGGAGTGAGGGAATTTTCAGAAATTTGCAGAAATTTTCAGCAAAGTAATGTAAAAAAAAATCATTAACTTTCAAAACTGCCTTTACCAATCAATGGTTGACGTGAGATAAACTTAACAATACATTTAGAACTTAAAATTATCCAAAATAGTTGGGAGGCAAACTACCAAAGGATATGTATTGTCCATTTTTGACAATTATCTTTAATACCTAATTTTTGGATATAGAGGTTCCTTGCCCTATGGGTTGTTTGGAAAGCTAAACCAAAGCTAAAAATGATCTATGTTTGCCATCTGCAAATCATTCCTCAACTATTGTTTTAAACATCCAGTTAGCTGACCTTTGACCATCCACTTCTGTTGTAGAAGGGCTCAACTGTTTTGGCTCCATACCTGTATAGAATACAAGAATAGCTAACACATGTTGAATGCTTATCATGGGCCAGGCATTCTGAGCTCTTCAAATTATTCTCCCAGTTACTCATCATAAGAACCCTATGAAGTTATTATTGTTGTCCCCATCTTACACATAAGGAAACTAAGACACAGAGAAGTTAAATAACTCCAGTGATGGAATGGAAATTTGAACTAGCCACTATGCTAAAGGAGATCTCAGAGCTGAATGATATCTTGGAAATAATTGTCCCAGAGATGAGAAAATTGATTCCAAGATGGAAGTATCTTGCTTAGGTTGATATAACCATCATGTAAAGACATGGAGTGTGGTGAGAAGAACACTCAAAACAGACTCTAGCTAAAAGTGGGATTTTGCTTCATGTGGCCATGTTTCTTGTTGTATGACCAGGGAAAGACAATCATCCTATTGATACTGTCTATATATGCAAATATGAGATCATGCAATATTCAACCAATATGTAGCAAATACCCAGCCTGTGCTACATATGAGAGTAGAATACAGCCTTCCACCCCATCCCCGTTCCCCAGAGGCGTTCACATTCTAGTGGGGAAGCAGATGGAAACATAGAATTATGCAAGGGCTATGTTATATCAGAAAAATATGTGCAAGGTATAGGATGCCTTTCCAAAGACATAGTTTGGTTTTGGAGCTGGGCTTGGGAAATGTAAATAACTCAGTATGTTGAAGGATAGATAGGTCACTTGCATCTGAAAAAGTGCCACCTTACCATTGGGTGATGTTAGAGAGGTAGGTGGAGCAGGTCCTACATGTCATTCTAAGTAGTTTAAGCTTGGACACACAGGTCATGGGAAGTTATTCTTTTTTATTTTAATTGTAAGGTAGTTAACATACAGTGTTGTAGTAGTTCCAGGTCTACAATATAGTGATTCAACAATTCTGTACATTACTGAGTGCTCATCATGATAAGTGTACTCTTGATCCTGTTCACCAATTTCATCCTATTTCCCACCTCCTCTCCGGTAGCCATCAGTTTGTTGTTTATAGTTAAGAGTATGCTTTTTTACTCATTTGTTTCTTAAATTCCACATAAGAGTGGAATCATACGATATTTGTCTTTCTCTGACTGACTTATTTTGCTTAGCATTATATTCTTGAGCTCCATCCATGTGGCTGCAAATGGCAAGATTTCATTCTTCTTCATGGCTGAGTAATATTCCATTATATATGTGTAATATTCCTATATAAATATATGTATATATGTATATATAAATATATGTAAACATATATATATTCCATTATATATGTACACACACACACACACACACACACACACACACACACACACACACCAACTCTTCTTTATCCATTTATCTATCAATGGAGACTTGGGCTATCTCTATAATTTGGCTATTGTAAATAAGGCTGCAATAAACGTAGGGGTGTATATATCTTTCTTATTTTCTTTGGGTAAATATCCAGTAGTAGAATTACTTGAATGTATGGTAATTCTATTTTTAATTTTTTGATGAACCTCCATACTGTTTTCCACAATGGCTATATTTCCATCCACCAACAGTGCATGAAGGATCCTTTTTCTCCACATCCTTACCAACACTTCTTTACCTTTTGATTGTAGCCATTCTCACAGGTGTGAGGCAATATCTCATTGTGGTTTTGATTTGCATTTCCCTGATGAGTGGTGTTGAGCATATTTTCATGTGTCCATTGGCCATATGTAATGCCTTCTTTGATGAAGTATCTGTTTGTATCTTCTGCCCATTTTGTAATTGGATGATATTTGTTGTTCAGGTGCTGAGTTGTATAAGTTCTTTATGTTTTGGATACTAACTCTTTATTGGATATGTCACTTGCAATTATCTTTTCCCATTCAGGAAGTTGGTCTTGTTGATTGTTTTCTTCACAATGCAGAAGCTTTTTATTTTGATTTAGTCCCAATAGTTTATTTTTGTTTTTGTTTCTTTTGCCTGAGGAGACCTATCTAGAAAAATGTTACTTTGTCTCTTGTCAGAGGTATTATTCCCTGTGCTCTTTCCTAGGGTTTTTATGGTTACAGGTGTCACATTTAGATCCTTAATCCATCTTGAATTTATTTGTATATATACTGTAAGAAAGAAGTCCAGTTTCATTTTTTTGCATGTAGCTGTCCAGTTTTCCCAACACTGTTTGTGAAGAGACTTCTTCCCATAGCATGTTCTTACCTCCTTTATTAAACATTAATTAACCATATAATCATGAGCTTATTTCTGGACTCTCTAGTCTGTTCTACTGATATATGTATCTATTTTTGTGCCAGTAGTATTTTTTTTTTATTACAGCTTTGCAGGGTATCTTGAAATCTAAGTCTGTGATACTACCAGTGTTATTCCTTTTCAAGATTGCTTTGGCTATTTGGGGTCATTTGTGGTTCCATACAAATTTTAGGACTGTTTGTTGTAGCTCTGTGAAAATATGTTGTTGGTATTTTAATAGGGATTGCATTAAACGTGTAGATTTCTTTGGGTAGTATGGACATTTTAATAATATTGGTTCTTCCAATTCATGAGCATAGAATGTCTTTCCATTTGTTTGTGTTGTCCTCATTTTCTTTATCAGTATTTTATGGTTTTTGGAGTGCAGGTTTTTTACCTCTTTAGTTAAGTTTATTCCTAGGTATTTTAGTATTTTTGGTGCAGTTGTAAATGAGATTGTTTTAATTTATTTTTATGCTTCTTTGTTATTAGTGTATAGAAATGCAATTGATTTCTGTATATTGATTTTGTATCCTATGACCTTACGGATTTCACTGATCAGTTCTAGTAGGTTTTTTTTTTGGTGGAGTCCTTAGGGTTCTCTATATATAGTTTCATGTCAGCTGCAAATAGTGAACATTTTACGTCTTTCTTACCAATTTGGATGCCTTTTATTTCTTTTTCTTGTGTGTGTGCTGTGGCTAGGACTTCTAGTGTTATGTTGAATAGATATGGTGAAGAAGGACATCCTTGTCTTGTTCCTGATCTTAGGGGCAAAACTCAGTTTTTCATCAGTGAGTATGATGTTAGCTGTGGGTTTTCCATTTATAGCCTTAATTACGTGAAGGTATGTTCCCTCTAAACCTACTTTGTTGAGTGTTTTTATCACAAATAGATGTTGTACTTTGTTAAATGCATTTTCTGCATATACTGAATGATCAGATGGTTTTTATCCTTTCTCTTGTTGGTGTGATGTATCACATTGATTGGTTTAAAACATTGAACTACCCTTGCATCCCAGGGATAAATCCCACTTGATTGTGGTGAGTGATTTTTTTAAATGTATTGTTGGGGATACAGTTTGCTTATATTTTGTTGAGGATTTTTGCATCTACGTTCATCAGAGATATTGACTTGTAGTTCTCTCTCACTCTCTCTCTCTTTTTTGCAGTATCTTTATCTGATTTTGGCATCAGGGTAATGTTGGCTTCATGGAATGAATTTGGAAGTTTACTTCCTCTTCTACTTTACGGAATGGTTTGAGAATAGGCATTAACTCTTTAAATGTTCAGTAGAATTCACCTGTGAAGCTGTCTGGTCCTGGGCTTTTGTTTTTTGGGAGTTTTTTGATTATTGATTCAATTTTGTTGCTGATAATCGGTCTGTTCAAATTTTGTATTCCTTCCTGCTTCAGTTTTGGTAGGCTATATGTTTCTAAAAATGTATCCATTTCCTCTGGGTTGTCCAGATTATTGGCATATATTTTTTTAAATAATATTCTCATATAATTCTTTGTATTTCTGTAGTGTCATTTGTTATTGCTCCTCTTTCATTTCTGATTTTGTTTGAATTCTCTCTCTCTCTCTCTTTTTATGTCTCTGGCTAAAGGTGATCTTTTCAAAGAACCAATTCCTGGTTTCATTGATCTGTTCTATTATTTTTCTTAGTTTCTATACCATTTATTTCTGCTCTTATCTTTATTATTTCCTTCCTTCTACTAGTTTGGGGCTTTATTTGTTCTTCTTTTTCTAGCTCCTTTACGTGTAAGGTTAAGTTGTTTATTTGAGATTTTTCTTTCTTCTTGAGTTTGCCCTATATTGTTATGAGCTTTCCTCTTAGGACAGCTTTTGCTGCATCCCAAAGATTTTGGACCGTTGTGTTTTTGTCTCCAGCTATTTTTAAATTTCCTCTTTAATTTCTTGGTTGACCCATTCATTGTTTAGTAGCATGTTATTTAACCTCCATGTTTTTGTATTCTTTCCAGATTTTTTTTCTTGTGGTTGATTTCTAGTTTCTTAGCAATTGTGGTTAGACTTATTGAGACTTGTTTTGTGGCCTAATATAGGATCAGTTTTGGAGAATGTTCCGTATACTCTTGAAAAAAATGTGTATTCTGTTTTAGGGTGGAATGTTCTGAATATGTCTGTTAGATCCATCTTCAATGTTTCATTCAAAACCACTGTTAACTTATTGACTTTCTGTTTGGATGATGTACCCATTGATGTAATTGGGGTGTTAAAGTCCTCTACTGTTATTATATTGCTGTTAATTACTTCCCTTATGTTTGGTGTTAGCTACTTTATGTATTTGGGTGCTTCCATATTCATTGCATAAATTTACAATTGTTATATCTTCTTGTTGGATTGCTCCCTTTACAATTATGTAGTGTCCTTCTTTAACTCCTGTTACAGTCTTTGTTTTAAGGTCTATTTTTTCTTTTCTTTTTTTTCTTTTTTTAACGTTTATTTATTTTTGAGACAGAGAGAGACAGAGCATGAACGGGGGAGGGACAGAGAGAGAGGGAGACACAGAATCAGAAGCAGGCTCCAGGCTCTGAGCCATCAGCCCAGAGCCCGACGCAGGGCTCGAACTCACGGACCGCGAGATCGTGACCTGAGCCGAAGTCAGACGCGTAACCAACTGAGCCACCCAGGTGCTCCAAGGTCTATTTTTTCTGATATCAATATTGCTACCCTGGCTTTCTTTTCACTTATAGTGGCATAACAAATGATTTTCTATCTCATCACTTTTAATCTGCATGTGTCTTTAAGTCTGAAATCAGTCTCTTAGAGGCAGTGTGTAGATGCCCTACATCTTTTGATTTGAGTGTTTGGTTCATTTACATTCAAAATATTGATAGGTATTTTATTACTTGTTTTATGATTGTTTTTGTAGTTCTTCTATGTTCCTTTCTTCTCCTGCTCTCTTCTCTCATGGTTTGCTGACTTTCTTTAGTGATATACTTGGATTCCTTTCTCTTTATTTTTTCCATATCTATTACTGGTTTTTGATTTGTGGTTACCATTACATTTATGTATAACATCTTATGCATATAGCACTCCATCTTAATGGTTGATGGTTGCATAAATTTGACCCATTCTTTATTCCTTTCCTTCCACATTTTAGGTATAGGTGTTGTACTTTACATACTTTTATGTTGTGAATGCCTTGGCTGATTTTTATGGATATATGTATATTTCTACTGCTTTGTGTTTCCCACTTGTCTTACTCCTATTTATGATCTTTCCTTTCCATTCAAAGTCTCTTTTAACATTTCTTGTAGGGCTGGGTTAGTAGTCATGAATTCTTTTTTTTGTTTGTCCAGGACAGTTTCTCTCTCCTTCCATTCTGAAGGATAGCCTTGCAGGTGTTTTTTTGTTTTTGTTGTCGTTGTTGTTGTTGTTGTTGTTTCCAGTACTTTGTATCATGCCACTCCCCTCTGACCTGCAAAGTTTCTGCTGAAAAATAAGCTGATAGCTTTATGGGGTTTCCTTTTATGTAACTATTTTCTTTTCCCTTGCTGCTTTTAAAATTCTCTCTTTATCACTACTTTTTCCCATTTTAATTACTGTGTGTCTTGGTGAGGATCTCCTTGGGTTGATTTCATTAGGAGATCTCTTGCCACCTGGATCTGGATTTCTGTTTCCTTTCTCAGATTTCTCAGAAATTTTCAGCTATTATTTCTTCAAATAAATCTTCTTCCCCCTTGTTTTCTCTCTCCTCCTTCTGGGATTCCTATAATGTATTATCATGCTTGATGGTATTGCTGAGTTCCCTAAGTCTATTTTTTATTTTTTATTTTTCTCTTTCTCCTGTTCAGCTTGATTAGTTTCCATTACTCTGTCCTCCAGGTTGCTGGTCCATTCTTCTGACCTTCCTCTAGTCTACTATTTATTCCATCTAGTGTACTTTTAATTTCAGTTACTGAATTCTTCATCTCTCATTGGTTCTCTTTTATGTTTTCCATCTCTTTGTTAAGGGTCTTACTGAGGTCCTTCACTCTTTTCTCAATCCAGGGAATATCTTTATGTTCATTACCTTAAATTCTCTATCAGGCATATTACTTATCTCCATTTTGTTTAGGTCTCTTGCTGTGATTTTGTCCTTTTCTTTCACTTAGGGCATATTCCTCTGTCTCCTCCTTTTGTCTGACTCTCTGTCTGTTTCTGTATGTTAGAGAAGTCAGCCACATCTCCTGTTCTTAAAAGTAGTGGCCTTATGAAGAAGAGGTCCTGTAGTGCCATGCAGTGCAATATGCTCTGTTGACCAGAACCTGGTGCTTCAGTGGTGTCTCCTATGTGTGTTGCATGTGCCCTACTATTGTGGTGGAGTCGTGTTTGCCTTCAATCCTGTTGTCTGCAATGGCTCCCTTTGCCGGTTGTGGCGGGGTTTGGTCCTTTGTTGCTAGTGGGCCAGTCTGGGGCCCCTTGGGCTTGAGTTGAGTCAGGCCAGGCATTTACCAGAGATGCAGTAGCACAGAACTGCCAGGTGCTTTCTCTGTGTAGTCCCCTTAGAAACTTTAACTGGTGCACTGGGCCTGCAGTCAGACAGGCGTGTGTGGTTATCTTCTCTTCTCCCCAAGGCATGAGTCACTTCAGAGTGGTGCTGGCCCCTGTTGGGTCTGCTTGCACACTGTCATGCTTGTGGCACCTCTGTGGATGGGGTCCATTTAAGGGTGCTTTGGAGGGGACAAGGTGTGTGGTGTTAGCAAAGTTTGTGCAGGTTTGTGGGAGGGGACTTGGATCCACTTTAGAAAACTCCTGCAGTAGCCCTGTAGGTGTCGAGTTCACAGAATGTGTGAGCAGGGTGTGATGTTGACAAGTTAGGTGGACAGTATTTTCACTGTGTTATTATTTCCCACGGGTGGCTGCATGTTTAAGCTAGGGAGTGAGGGAGGGAAATGGCACCACCAGCTCTTTTGTATTTGGAGAAGTCTCCCATTGATCCCTGTCCTTCTAGCAACCACTGTGAGATTAGTAAACAAATATCCCTCCCCACATACCTCAGGTGTTTTTCAAACTTCTGCTTCTATGCTATATCTCCTTGGGGCTGTTTGCTGTGCTGTTTCTTTAAGGGCAGGGACCCCATTTCCTATTGCCCTGCTAGCTCTTTCAGAGCTGAGCCCACTGATTCTAAGAACTTGCAAAATTATGCCCCTCTGTTTTTCAAAACAAAATGTTATAGGGATTCATCTTCCTTATATGGGTTTCCCGTGTCTGGGGTGCTTGGTGTGAGGGTCTGTTTCTCTCATCTCTCCATGCCAACAGTGTCCCTCCTTCCTAAGGATAGTCCTGTGGGTCTGTTTAGCTCCTGACTGTGTGTCCACCCTTCCTGCCCTCTTCAATGTGGCCTCTTCTCTACATTTAGCTGTGAAGAGTCTTTTCTGCCAGTTTTCGATCAGTTTCTGGGTTATTTACACTGACATAGGTGTTATCTAGTTGTATGTGTGGGGCATGGTGAGCTTAGGATCCTGCTCTGACACTTTCCTGGCAAGTCCATTACTTAAAAATTTTAAGTGTGGAGGTGGTCTATTCAGTTTTCTATTTAAGAAAATTCACATTGTTGACAAAATGAAGGATGGTTTGGAGGTGGTACCATTGGAGATAAAAGATTGTAAGAGTTCAAATGAGGAGCAATAGGCCGAACTAAGGCAGAGGTGGAGGCCAGGGAGCTAAACACTTCTAATAATGTTTGAGAGGTATTTAGGAGGTAGAGTCAAAAGAACCTGCTTATTATAAGAGTCACAGTTATAGGATGACTTCATAGTTGAAGTTCCCACTGTGGTCTGGTGGATAGTGACACCATTTGACAAGATGGGGAACATAAACTGATAATTGATGTGGGGATATTTTGAAGGGAAGACAGTACATTCTGTCCTTCATATCTATTGTTTGGTGAACAAATGAATTATTAAGAGATTTCCATGAGGCTGTTAAAATGTGGGTCAGGAACTCTGGAGAGATCCATGCCATAAATATAGAGTCTGTTACAGTTCATTTCCCTCTCATTTCCCCCCGCCCCATGTTCGTCTGTTTGTTTCTTTAATTCCACATATGAGTTAAATCATAGGGCATTTGTCTTTCCCTGACTGACTTATTTTGCTTAGCAAAATACATTCTAGCTCCATCCATGCCATTGCAAATGACAAGATTTCATTCTTTTTGATGGCTGAGTAATATTCCATTGTATATATGTATACCACATCTTCTCTATCCATTCATCAGTCGATGGACATTGGGCTCTTTCAGTAGTTTGACTATTATTAATAATGCTGCTATAAACATCAGGCTGCATGTAGGATATGTGTATTTTTAATTTTCATAGCTGTTGCTGGGCTGCCTATTGAGTTAGGTACGTGCTTCTTCTAGTGTGCCTTCCTGTACTGCAGAGGCCAGAAGGCTAACCCTATGTTTTCCAGAGTCCATTGCAGCCAGAATACGACTTAGGTTGGCCAAATTCATGTAAGACTTGAAATGCAGTCGTGAGGTAGAGACCTCATTTCTGCTGAGTATGAAATTTTTAGATGGAATGTAAAGACAGGGAAATGTTTGTGTGTTCGTTGTTTTCCTGAAATAGTGTTAACAAAATTCCCCATGTCCAGAAATAAACCAAGTGTCCAACAACAGAATGGAAATTAAGTTGTAGAATAGTCAGACAGTGGAGTACTGTGCATCAGTGCAATGAATTAGCTAAAACTATTCGTGCCATCCCAGAATATCTCAAAATCACACTCTGGAGGTAAAGAAGAATCATAAAAGACTACACAGAACCGACATTTGTAGTGCCCCTCACTCTGTCCCATTAGCTCAAGTGATTTCAGGCAGCTGTGATGGACACTAGCAATGACTAGTGTGCCAATTCAAGGTCACAGTGAGAGCCTCTGCTTTTCTGCCTCAGGCCTTTCTCAGAACCATGGGAAGCCACTTAGACTGAACATGAAAAGGAGTTAAGCCCCTGAGAGCAACTCTTAACCAAATGGAGATGAGGTCAGTGAATAATACTGTCTCCTTTCCTTCTGTCTGGTGGGTCACTTCTGAAATGTGTTCTACACGTTTTCACAGGGGGTACAAAACAGGCCTATGCTTCGGTTGCCCACAATAATAACCTGCACAGTAATGTACTATTATTTGATTTCTCTCTTCTCTAGTCTCTACTCCCACTCCCACACTTCTGCTTCCTAGGCTCACATCCAAAATATACTCTCTGCACCAAGTTCTTTGCATTGCTTTCAAGGGAACTCAAACTATGACATATAGTATGGATCCATTTGTGTACAGTTCAAAAACAGGCAAGATTAAATATTATATAAGGAGGTATGCATGTGAGATAAACTATGAAGAAAAGCAAGAGAATGGTTAATATCAGAAATATGTAACATGCTCACCCATGGGAGAGGGGAAGGAGCCATATTCTGGATAGAACACATAGTGGCTTCAAAGGCGCTAGTCGTGTTTGATTCCTTAAACAATGTGTTAGGTAAATGGCATCTGTTCCATTATCTCTTTAAATTATTAGTTCTTGACTTTTTGGTCTTAGGACCCCTTTACATTCTTAAAAATTATTGCAGACTCCAAAGTATTTCTGTTTATGTAAGTTAAATCTAATGATATTTATTGTACTTGAAATTAAAACTGAACAATTTAAAAATTGTGTTTGAATTATAATAAATTCATTACCTGATAACATAAATGATTTATTTTCATAAAAATAACTATTTTCCAAAGCAAAACCAAACAAAGCAAGACAAAATTGATTAAGAGTGGCATTGATTTCATTTTCCAAATTTCTTTAATATCTGGCTTAATAGAAGACAGCTAGATTCTTGTATCTGCTCTGTGATTCTATTCATCCTATAGAATTATGCAAATTTTTGAAAAATATACAGAAAATCAAGTCTCACACAACTATAACGTTGGAATACAGAGCAGTATTTTAATACATTTTCTTTTTTATTTTTATTTTTTTAACGTTTTATTTATTTTTGAGACAGAGAGAGACAGAGCATGTATGGGGGAGGGGCAGAGAGAGAGAAGCAGGCTCTAGGCTCTGAGCCATCAGCCCAGAGCCCGACGCTGGGCTCGAACTCATGGACCTCGAGATCGTGACCTGAGCTGAAGTCGGACGCTTAACCGACTGAGCCACCCAGGCGCCCTGATACATTTTCTTTTTTAAATCTAACTGTAGATATTCTTCGATACAGTATCCAAACTTGACAAGTGGTTTTTTCTTAAAGGTTAGTTGCAATGGGCATCTAAAACTAGGGGCGCCTGGGTGGCTCAGTCGGTTGAGCGGCCGACTTCGGCTCAGGTCATGATCTCGCGGTCCATGAGTTCGAGCCCCGCGTCCGGCTCTGTGCTGACAGCTCAGAGCCTGGAGCCTGTTTCAGATTCTGTGTCTCCCTCTCTCTGACCCTCCCCCGTTCATGCTCTGTCTCTCTCTGTCTCAAAAATAAATAAACGTTAAAAAAAAATTTTTTTTACCTATATCAGCTAACTTTTAATACTCTATTACAGTAAAATCCACTGCTCTTCCTTCACTATGAATGGATCTTTCACCTATGCATGATTTTATGACCATACATTGGTCATTTCAAAAACAATGGTTCACTGAGTTATGCAGAACTTCTAAATGTTGACACATTTCATTCTATACCATCAAAAAAGTCATACTCGTCAATATCACTACTGATCTCATCAGAAAAGCCTTTAAATGTTGGGAACTGTTAAGCTCATAGTGTTGAATACAAGTTTTCCAAATTTCTAATTATTTGCTTGAAAGCTCAAATTCTATAATTGGCAACAAATGCTATCAGTTGTTTTCCTTGAAGTGACAGGCTCACTTCATTCATTCTTGAGAAAATGTCTACCACATTACCAACCCTAAATAATCATAGTTTGTCTATCAGTCGTTCTTTCAAGTACGAATCATGCTGTTTGAATAAAGAGGCTAGTTCAGCTCATAACACAAACAATCACATGCTGCCTCACTTCAAGACAGCCCTCATACTTCTATGGGCAGCAGAAGTGCTTTGTGCATATGTCTCATTTCATTATGTATACTTGAGTCAAGATTTAATAAAATCAATCATTTTTACAGCTCCATCAAAGACATTCTTTTTTTTTTTTATTTTTATTTTTTTTTTAAATTTTTTTTTTTTCAACATTTTTTATTTATTTTTGGGACAGAGAGAGACAGAGCATGAACGGGGGAGGGGCAGAGAGAGAGGGAGACACAGAATCGGAAACAGGCTCCAGGCTCCGAGCCATCAGCCCAGAGCCTGACGCGGGGCTCGAACTCACGGACCGCGAGATCGTGACCTGGCTGAAGTCGGACGCTTAACCGACTGCGCCACCCAGGCGCCCCAAGACATTCTTAAGTTAAGTTGGCATTCTTTCATCTACAAGTGCATACTGGTGAAGAATACAGTGACTACCAGTACAGCTTGGTGCCACTGCCTTGGTTCAGGCTGCAGCATTTTTACCCACCGTTGTTTTACATCAGGGGTGCAAATGTCAGTACAATGAAAAAGGCAAATAATGTCTCAGTATAGTTATAAAAATAGTTTTGACCTCCTAAAAGCACCTCAGGGAACTCTAGACCAACTTTGAGGACTTTAAGTTGTGTTTATATTGTACATAACTTTTTAATATTTATTTCTCAATAATCAAAAAGACAAGTCAAGTTCCTATGCTGCTAATAGTCATTTTATAAAGTCATTTCATTCCCTTTACTGACTGTATAAGAAGTAGATTTCTCATTGAATGGGGCTTCCTCCTCTCTTCTTCTGGCAATACTATTGTACTACCAAACACTATCACTCCCTGTTTCTTCCCCCAAGTCATTCAAGCAGTTGCCTTTTTAAACTAATAAACTTCATATTTTTAAAGCGGTTTTTAGATTCACAGTAAAATTGAACAAGTACAGATAGTTCCCATATATTCCCTTTCCTCACACACAACAATATCTCCCACTATTGACATTCTGTACCACAAGGTACATATGTTACAGTTGATGAACCTACACTGATACATCATTATCACCCAAATTCATAGTTTACATTAGGGTTCACTCTTGGTATTGTACATTCTGTGGGTTTTGTAAAAAGTATAATTACATGTATCATCATGGTAGCATCACACAGAATAGTTTCAATGCCCCAAAAAACCCCCTGTGCTGCTCTGCCTCTTCATCCCTCCCTTTCTCCAACCCCTGGTAATCACTGATCCTTTTACTGCTTCTATACTTTTTTCTTTTCCAGAATGTCATATAGTGGGAATCTATACATAGCCTTTTCAGATTAGCTTTTTTAACTTACTTATGTGCATTTGACATTCCTCCAAGTCTTTCCATGGCTTGATAGCTCATTTCTTTTTAACCTTGAATTCCATCATCTTGATAAATTACTGTTTATGAATCCATTCACCAACTGAAGGGCGTCTTGGTTGTTTCCAAGTCTTAGCAATTGTTAATAAGCTGCTATAAACATCCTTGTGTAGAAATGTGTATAAGTTTTCGGTTCATTTGGGTAAATACTAAGGAGTGTGATTTCTGAATCACATGGTAAGAGTATGTTTGGTTTTGTAAAAAAATTCCACACTGTCTTCCAAAGTGGTTGTACTATTTTGCATTTACACCAGCAGTGAGTGAGAGTTCCTGTTGCTCCACATCCTCACCAGCATTTGGTGCTGTCAATATTGTGGACTATTGCCATTCTATTAGGTATACAATGGTATCTCATTGTTTTAATTTGCTATCCTCTTGTGATATATGATGTTGAACATCTTTTCATGTGCTTACTGGCCATCTATATATCTACTTTGGTAGGTGTCTGTTCAGATTTTTTGCCCCCTTTTAAAATCAGGCTGTTTGTTTTCTAGTTGAATTAAGAGTTCTTTACATATTTTGTGTAGCAGTCTTCATCAGATGTGTCTTTTGCAAATATGTCTCCCAAACTAAGGCTTGTCTTCTCATTCTCTTGGCATTGTCTTAACAGAGCAGAAATTTAAAGTTTTAATGAATTATTTCTTTCACAGGTTGTGCCTTTGATGTGGTACCTAAAAAGTCATCACCATACCCAAAACCAATTAGATTTTCTCCTTTGTTATCTCCTAGGAGTTTTAGAGCTTTGTGTTTTACATTTAGGTCTATGATCCATTTTGAGTTACTTTTTTTTTTTAATGGTTTTAAATGTTGTATTTATTCTTGAGAGAGAGACAGACAGTGACAGAGCATGAATGGGGGAGGAGCAGAGCAAGAGAGGGACACAGAATCCACAGCAGGCTCCAGGCTCTGAGCTGTCAGCACAGAGCCTGATTCAGGGCTCAAACTCACAAGCTGTGAGATCATGACCTAAGCCGAAGTCAGACGCTCAACCGACTGAGCCACCAAGGCGCCCCTGAGTTACTTTTTGCAAAGATGTAAAGTCTGTGTTTAGATTCTTTTCTTTTTATGTGGATGTCCAGTTGTTCCAGCACCATTTGTTGTAATGACCATCTTTGTTCCATTGTATTTTCTCTGCTTCTTTGTCAGAAATTGGTTGACTATAGTTATATGGGTCTATTTCTGGGCTCCATTCTGTTCCATTGATCTATTTGTTTATTCTCTTGTCAATACCACACTGTTTTGATCACTAGTTTTATAGTAAGTCTTCAAGTCAAGCAGTGTCGGCGCTCCAACTCTTCTTGTCCTTCAGTAATAAATAGCTATTCTGAGTCTTTTGTCTCTCCATATAAATTTTAGAATTAGTTTCTCAATATTTACAAATTACCTTGCTGTTTTTGATTAGGATTGCATATTGCATTGAACGTATGCATGAAATTGACAAGAACTTGTCTTGACAATATTGAGTTTTCTTATTCATGAATATGGAATATCTCTTTAATTATTTGGTTGACATCAGAGTTGTAGTTTTCATATAAATTTTGTTAGGTAGCATTTGGCTTTTATACTGCTAAAAAGTTTATAATGTTTTGACTCAGGCAGTTTGATGACACATTTTTGCCTTGGGAACATTTTGACAATGCTTAAAAACCAAGCTATTAAACTCCAAGTTTTAGTTTACCAAATAAAGTTTTTAATAGGTACCTTCACAACATGTCTACCGAGAAAGTGTCACAAAAAGGTCTGGGTATCCATTTTATAAAATGGGCTGAGGAATGAAATGTTGCTCAGGGGTATCTGCTGAGGACATAACTATTTTAACTTAATCCCTTTAAAGTGTTGGTAACTACATGACCCGTGTGAAAAGAACTACACCAAGATGTCCTATTTGTGTTACTCTTGCTATGAAAATGCAAGTTGGCATATGCAATCTAGTCTGAGGGAAAAACCCAATGTAACTTAAGTATTCCAGTTGGCAAACCCCAAAACCTATAAATATGATTCTTGGATTCCCTAACTAGGAGGACTTCATTTCATTGTGTGCCATAAGCCAGAAGCTCCAGTGATTTCTACCTTTGCTTCTTTTTTCTCTGGTGTTTGTGTGACTCTCAGATAATTATGGCACTATTTATGCTCTTCCAGCTCATACATTTCGTATCTCCCATTTGTTTCTAGAGTGAATATTTCATGTGGATTTCTAGTATCATTTTTAGTGATTCACAGTCACATTCTACAAGCCAGCATTTTCAGTGCTTGGTTTGAGCTCCAGCATAGTATTTTTGGAGAGTTTGTTCAACTAGTTTTGGCTTTTCATGAGGCCAAAAAATAATCCAACAACCCAAAACAAAAGCAGTAATAAATTGGTGGGTAGATGCTATGCTTTAACCATGTGTTTTGTTCTCACTGAGAAAATCTCTTGGGTAATTTTGGAAAACAAATGAAAAAATAATGAATTTCTAAGTGAGTAAGGATTGCATTTGTATATGCAGCTATTCTTTTTACCATAGTATTCCCAGTGTATTTAGGCATTTTAGCCCTAATATTTTAAATGTGAAATCTCATAGTATTATGTGAATAAGAATGTATTTCTGTGATCTACTAATTTATGACAAAGAAGCTAAGAATAAATAATGGGGAAACAACAGTATTTTAAATATATGGTGTTGAGAAAACTAGGCAACCACACACAAAATAATTAAACTGGACCAATAACTTACACAATACAGAAAAATCAACTAAACGTAGATTAAAGTCTTGAATGTAAGACCTGAAATCATAAAATTCCTAGTAGAAAACAAGTGTTAAACAAAGGCAACAAAAGCAAAAATATGCAAATAGGACTACATCAAATGTAAAAGCTTTTCACAACAAAATGAAATGAAAAGGCAACCTACTGAATGGGAGAAAATATTTGCAACTTACAGTTATGAGAAGGTGTTAATTTCCAAAATTTATTAGGAACACATATAACTTAATAGCAAAAAATTCCAAACAGATTAAGAACTGGGCAAAGAATCTGAATAGACATTTTTCTAAAGATGACATATAGATAGCCAACAGGGACATGAAAGGATTCTCAGCATCACTCATCATCAGGGAAATGCAAATCAGAACCACAGTGAGATACCACCTCACATCTGTAAGAATGACTAGTACCAAACAGATAAGAAATAACAAGTGTCAGTGTGGATGTGGAGAAAGGGAACTTGTGTGCACTGTTGATGGGATTGTAAATTGGTACATGTTCCTCAAAAAATCAAAAATAGAACTACCATATGATCCAGCAATTCCACTTCAGGGTATTTATCCAAAGAAAGTGAAAACACTAACTTAAAAAGATACATGCATCACCCCCCCCCCATGTCTATTGCAGCATCACTTGCAACTGCCAAGATATGGAAACAACCTAAATGTTCCTTTATATGGATAAAGAAAATTAGACATATATATTCAATTCAACCATGAAAAGAATGAAATCTTGCATTTGCAACAACAAGGATGTACCTTAAGGCCATTATGCTAGGTGAAATAAGTCAGACCAGAGAAAGACAAATACCATGTGGAATCTAAGCAAAAATTAAATTAAATTAAGAAAAACAGGTTAATAGATAGGTTGTTGATTGCCAGAGGCAGGAGTTGGGGGTAGGCAAAATGGGTGAAGGGAATCAAAAGGAACAAACTTCCAGTTATTAAATAGATCAGTCCCAGGGATGTAATGTACAGCATGTTAATAATACTGTATTACATATTTGAAAGTTTCTAAAAGAGTAAATCTTTAAAATTCTCATCATAAGAACTTTACAGCTATGTATGGTGACAGATGTTAACTAGAATTATTGTGATGATCATTTTGCAATATATACAAATATTGAATCACTATGTTGTACATCTGAAACTAATATAATGTTGTATGTCAATTATACATCAACAAAAAAAAACAATAAAAGAATGTACTCCTATAAATTTCCTTTTATAACTATAATGTTTTTAAATCAGTGTGGTCAGATTTTAGCCCAGGGTATTCATTGTAGATAATTGGGCCTGGCTGGCTTCTAATATTTAGTTTTAGAGTTGCAGGGCTGTGGTTTAATGTACCTACTTCCTTTATTATTGTTTTTGGTTGTGGGTTATGCCCATTTTTGTTATACCTTCCCCCCCCCCTTTTTTTATAGTGATCCCTCACTGTTTTAAAAAATACATCTGGAAATCTTAAAACAAACAAACAAACAAACAAACAAACAAACAAAAAAGGCCCTGTTAATGGACATTCACTATTCATGACTTGTTTTCTATGAACTCTGCAATGATGTTGTGGTTTAATACTGACTAGCAAACAGTTTTCAGAATACTCTGATTCTGCAGGAATTCAGCAAAGTGATCAAGGCTCCATCTCTCTCATATTTTGACACCTGTCAAAGAAGGCACAAGTCAGTGAAACCAGCAATCTTTTTTCAAAGAGATAATTCATTCCTCAAACTGGTTTTGCTGAATTTGAATGCTCAAAAAAATCATTAGTTCACTTTTTCAATTTTATGACAACTAGAGCCTAGAGGTGACTAGATTTTGTGCCTCTCATACCTCCTTAATAAAAATCCAAGAGTTTTACAACATTGAAAGGTAGCAAAGTATAGTGGTAAGGACCTCAGTTTTAAATGAGAAGTCCCAGCTTCAAAGTCCATTTCTAGCTATTTGACCATGAGATATTTATTTAGCATAAGCTTTGATTTCTGTCAAATGGGCAAAGATCAGATATTGTGAAGATCGATATTAGCTACTCTGTAGTGGAATTAGTGCTGACACTAGTCTTGGGACTTGAATCACGGTGCAAGGCCATCTATTTCTAATAGCGTCTTGTGTCTTTTCTTCCCACTGAGATTTACAAATTCCTATGAGCAGGTATTATATTCTTTGTCTCCTAGTGTTCCACAGTGCCCAAATCAGGGTTAGGACATGTAAGATGGTCAGTAAATATTTCCTGAATTTTACTGAGTCAATTCCATGAAGAGAAAGCACCCAAGGAATGAGGGAGCATCTTGAGTTATGGATTCTTGCCATTACTATGTCCCTAATTTTGAATGTGTTTATTTGTCCTTCAAGGCCTATGTTTTCTTGTTTGTAAAACAATGTTGGGTCAGCTAGACCCCTAAGAATGTGACTGTTTTGTTTTGCTTGAGAGAGAGAGAGAGAGAGAGAGAGAGAGAGAGAGAGAGAGAGCACACCAGCAGGGGAGGGGCAGAGAGCAAGGGAGAGAGAGAATCCCAGGCAGGCTCCACACCCAGCATGGAGTCAGACATGGGGTTTGATCCCAGGACTGTGAGATCATGACCTGAGCCAAAATCAAGAGTTGGATGCTTAACCGTCAGAGCCACTCAGGCACCCCAAGAATGTGTATTATAGTGAATTTACATGAAGGCTGATGAGCTTTCTCTGGAAATCTCCAACTAGGTCACTTTCTGTTGCAGAGGTAGAAACAACTTGTTTCAAAGGAGGTATGTCTTTGAAGCTTCTAGCCCACTACTTCTTGCAGGGAATATCAGTATCTGGATGTAACAATTCTTTATTCTCATTTATTAAATCCTAAAATCTGGTTTTCTTGCCAAATTAAAGACAATTACCAATTCCTCTTTTTTCCACTTTAGCTACAGCCTTGCAGAGGGCAGGTTAGGAACTCTGTGTGAATTCCCATACAAGCTCTCAAGAGAGTGATTGAATACAAAGCAGACCTCTTTTCTGTTAAACTCAGAATCTTACTTGATCTTACCTATTTCAAGGTTGCAATTAGGCTGTTTCCTTGTTAAGTATAAATCAAATGCATTTGAACTCTGTCTTGGGAAGATGGCAAATGCTCAGTACCAAAGTTTCTCTCTCTCAGTCTGATCAGCTTCTCAGGCGTTCATCCTTTTATATGATTTCTTTCTTTTTTTTAATTTAAATCTTACTTAACATACAGTGCAATGTTGGTTTCAGGAGTAGAATTTAGTGATTCATCACTTACATACAACACCCAGTGCTCGTCCCAACAAGTGCCCTCCTTAATACTCATCACTCATTTAGCCCATACCCCCACCCACCTGCCTCCATCAACCCTGTTTGTTCTCTGTTAAGAGTCTCTTGTGGTTTGTTTCCCTCTCTTCTCTTCCCCCCCTCCCCATATGTTCCTCTGTTTTGTTTCTTAAATTCCACATATGACTGAAATCATATGGTATTTGTCTTTCTCTGACTGACTTATTTTGCTTAGCATAATACATTCTCATTCCATCCATGTCATTGCAAATGGTGAGATTTCATTCGCTTTGGTGGCTGAGTAATATTCCATTGTATATGTGTGTGTGTGTGTGTGCGCGCGCGCGTGTGTGTGTGTATATACACACACACACATACACATACACCACATCTTCTTTATTCTTTATCCATTCATCAGCCACTGGACATTTGGGCTCTCTCCATATTTTGGCTATTGTTGATTGTGTTGGTGTAGACATTGGGGTGCATGTACCCCTTTGAATCTGTATTTTTGTATCCTTTGGGTATATACCTAATAGTGCAATTGCTGGATAGTAGGATGGTTCTATTTTTAGGGTTTTTTTTTTTTAATGATTTCTTATTTAAAAAGATATCCAAATGTTGCTTTCCACCAGAATCTGGTTGCCCTGATGTGATACACCCAGAAAGGGGAACAGATGCAGTGTAAGGGGTTTCCACTAGAACTAGACTCTTACCTACCTCAGATTTCTCTACCTCCCTGCCCATACTTCTGACGCTGGACATATGCTGGAGTCACTAACTTCATAAGGGAAATTTTCTGAGATGGTCAGATACAAAATTTGAAGATCAGTTACTCCTAATCATAGTTGGAGAAGTATGGCATCTCATGCTCAGCATCCACCCATTCATTCACTCAACAAAAGTTTACCGAATGATTACGATGTTGTAGTCTCTCTGTAAGACACTGTTTTCCTCTGTGTAATTTCTTGTACTTGTTTCTCAGTATCTTAGGCTCCTCCTCTTCTTTCTCCCATGTTCCTACTAATATAATACCTTACTGTGGGGATTTTGTCCTTGAAATTTTTCTTTTGACTGTAGGGTAGACCTAAGACAGGGCATCATATTTCCAGGTTTGATAAGACAAGGGCAGTTAATGTTAGGAATGGACAAAAGGGGCCGGACTTTGGCACCAGACCCACTGGAAAGGGCGTGGGAACGAACAAAATGCCTAAGTTGCCTTGGACAGTATAGAAGCTCACAGTTGTCCACAGAAAATTGCCAAGGGTCATGGTGATTTCTGTTCTCAAACTAGATAAACCAAGACTTATCACTCTCTGGGTCTGAAGTTCTCAATGATAAACAACTTCATGCCTGCCCTTCACAGTAGAGAGAAAGGAAAGTGCCCTTACATGTCTCTGAAGGTCTTATTTTTGGTAAGAACACCTACCATGAGCTCTGCCTTCTTAAGAGATGTCTAAGTGTACAATATAATATTGTCATTTACAGACACAATGTTGGTTAGAAGATCTCTAGAACTTACTAATTTTGCATAACTGAAATTTTATGCCCATTCATTCGCCAGTTCTCCTCATCTCAAATCTTGACCTTTTCATTCCCAGTCCGCTTTTGCCATAATTTTGGCTACTCTCATATTGGCCTTGATGGTCACTGGAGTCCAAGGAGTTTCAAACCCTGCTTCAAGAAAAATTGGGACATACTGTAAAAATTGATAGACTTTCATGGTAAAGAGTTTACCGCTCCAGAATGCCAGCCAATGCTATGAGGATGTACACAAGAGTGCACAAACATTTCTTATGATCAAAGGCAGGATGCCCTCCTACACACTAAAAACCTAAGGTAAAAAACAGAAATCATTGGCAAGCTGCCCCTAAACTCCAGCCAGTAAACACAACAAGAGCGCAGCTTCTTATTCTGTCAGGAGGAGTTCTGTGCGATACAGCACCTGCCACAAGCCTTTGTCCACAGGTGGCAAAGCTCCTGCCATCCCAAGCAGCACATGGCAGAGGGGAGGCAGCAGCTGACCTCCTTAGTAACCTGTTATGACAACCTGACAGCAGACCGGCCGGATGCTCCAGACTGTCACCAAATATGTCACAGAAGGCTTCCCAGGCTTGAGCATTTAATTTGCTTTACATAAAATACAAAGTTAGACTCCGGTTCTTCCTTTCTCTTGCTTTTAAAGCAAAACTCCATTCCTTTAAAAGAGGAAATCTAATAGGCACTCCCCATATACTAAAAAGAGCAAAGTAGAAGTCCTTTGGATGAAACTGAGAGTGGGTGATAGAAATGGGCTGGAGCACATCTGCTTAGCTTTCTCACATTATCCAACCCGCTTAAAGACCTCCAACTAGCACCCTGGACTGCAGTTTGACAAACAGAAAAACTTTGGGCTAGAAAATCTCCAATGCACCTCCATTTCAAACAAGCTTCATGAAGGCCAGGCTCTGTCTTGGTCATTCCTGAATCCTGAGAGCCTAGCATGGCTCTGGCATATAGTAAGTGTACACGCGCACGCACACACACACACACACGCACACACACACACACACACACACACACACACACATTTGATGAATAAATACAAGACTTTTTTTAGATGTCGTGAAATACATCTCTTTATTTCAGATTATAGCTCCCTGTGACCAATAGAGTTAGAGTTGGTTTTCAACATTAACCTCCCCTTGTGACCATGCACCTATACCTTCCCCAGCTTTTCTCTGCACACAGACAAAAGCTCAGCTTTAGCTTCCTTGGGATTGCATCTAAAGTACCAAATGTAAATGTCTCCCAAATGGGGAGACAGCTTGTTTATACAGGAATAATTGCTTCAGCACAGTGTCCTCCTTTATAACAAAACTTGAAGAAAATGCTGAGTAGTCAGATTCCTTACCTTTGCATTAGGAAAGAATTTAAAACCTATTTCAGTCCTTTCTTTGGCCTCATGTAAAAATAAAGCTTTTCTCCCCAAGCTTAGGTCTAAGCAAAGAAATCTAACCCTGACTTCTACTTTCCCCAAGCCCCCAAAATAAGTCCAGGTCATTTTGAAATAGATTTTTTCCCTCGTTTCCTTAAATCGGGGCCAGTCAGAGATGGACGGATGTTCCTGTGCCAGTTTGAAACTGCCGTGAAGGGTGTAAGTGATGCGTCTCTCCGTTGTTCCCTCCTCCGCCCTCCCCTGAAGAGGGCAGTGCTAAGTGTGGATCCTGCCAAGAGAAGGCCGGAGGCTTCGCCTGAATCTTAGGGCAAGCCATCAGGTGGCAGATTTACCAAGGAGCCCGCCTGCTGCTTGACTTCATTACTGTTTATCATCATGTCTACTTCTTCTAAAATTTTTCTTTATTTAATCACCTAATACTATTTTTATTGGCCTGTCAGAATGTGGGGGAGAGTAGAAGGGAATTCATTTCATGTGTTGTGGAACATTATTATGGTAAAATATTAGGACAAGTCTATACCTTCCTCCTTTGAAAAATAAGATACAAAACCAATTAAAGTTAAGTGATTACTGAAATGCATCTAATTAGTTATTAACTTACACACATCAAGCTATGATGGCAGCTTTCACAGCAAAAATCCTGTTGGTGTTGATACAGAAGATAATTGATATCACAGAGGCCTCCGCTTCTCAGGCAATTGCTTAAGAAAGCACCTTCACAGCTCAGAGCCTTCTCTCCCTTTGGGTTGGGGTACATTTTCGTCAATCTGACAAGATCTGTCACATATTATCAGACAATTGATCACCGACTGCTTGCAAGTCTTAATCCATCGTTTGATCACACATCAAGAAAAATTGCTTTTTATGTCTTACATCTTGGCCATGAGAAAGGGGAAGAAAGCAGAGACCAGGCTTCCGGCTCCAGCTCATTACTTTTTTGCAAATGATAGATGGGTTCACTAGGCAATTTAACTTTAAAATGATCTTTTCCCCTTTCTCAAATAAGCAAATAGAAGGAGCTTTGCAGCACAAGCTGAGCGGAGAGGGAGTCTGCCTGCTGTTCCTTTTGTGTCTCAATAATAGGCGCCCATGTGTGGATGGAGGCACGTATGGTTAGCAAATATGTATTTACTTAGCATTACTGCATCTACTTCTAAATAATAGGATTTAAAGTGGACACACACAGAGAGACTAACTTCCACTCTCCAGGACATAGCTATAATCATTTTACACATTTCTTCAAGAGCACTTATGTTATATATAAAGTAATTTGAAATGACTTCTAGTTTACCAAAAAAAAAAAAAAAAAAAAAAGAGTATTATATAATGACATAGCGAAAACCAGTTCTAAAAAAAAAATCATTTCCCCTACCATGAATCCAGTTATGTTATTGTCAAAATCCTGACCTTATGTATATATAGTAATACACATTCTAGCTTTCTCAGAATGGGGCAGAACCTAATAATGCGGGAATTAGCCCTGTTTCTAATAATTGATTGCTACTTAATATCAAAAAAGAGAAAGCATCTGTAATTATCAATAAAAGAATAGCTAAAACCTCAAAGTTTTTGAGGGATTCTCTTTAAGTTGTCAGCGTACCCACAAATACCCTGGTAATCTGTGAATAGTATCCTGAAGTTCGCAGCATTCAGCCATTGCAGTTGCGTTCTTTGAGGCCAGGAAGGAAAAGTCCCAATTCCTCATGGCTTACCTTCCCACTTCTCCTCCGCTAAAAACCTCCCTGGGAATCCTTCACTATTGTACATCCTCTGTAATTTAAAGACACAGCTGAAAGTCAGTCTTTGCATGCTTAAGTAAAATGAAAGGCACTGAGAGATGTAATTAGTGCTTTTTCTTTGTCATGCAACTCGAGACTGACAGTGTTTCCAAATAGTAGCCACTAAATCTTAAAGTCGGGCAGTACCTGGCTCGCCTGCAAGCTTTTGTCAACCAATGGAAAACACTCTAAGGCCAGGAACTGGACCCCAATCTCTAGGAGAGTTTGTGTCAGGCACAGAAAGAGTGTGCCAAAAAATATTTGTTCTGGTGAAATGCACATAAAACCTCTAGCTTAGTTAGAAGTATTGTACCAAAGTCAATTTTCTGGTTTTGATCATGTACTTATGTAAGCTGTTATCACTGGGGGAAAGTGGAGGAAGGATACATGGGAATTCTGTTCTCTTTTTGCAACTTGTAGGTGAGCTTAGAATTATTTCAAAGTACAATTTCAAAAAATATTTACTGAAGGGGCCCCTGGGTGGTATAGTCAGTTAAGCGTTCAACTCTTGATTTCAGCTCAGGTCATGATCTCATGGTTTGTGAGTGCAAGCCCCGTGTCAGGCTCCACATTGACAGTGTGGAGCCTGCTTGGGATTCTCCTTCTCCCCCCCCCGCCCCTCTCTGTCCCTCCCCTGGTCATGCTCTCTCTGTCTCTCAAAATAAATAAGCAAACTTAAAAAAAAATATTTGCTGAAAAGAGAATGAATGCTTCTGTAATTCTTTAAGCCTTCTGAATGTGCTATGCGTTTGAGGCTCTGAGGTCTCAGAGTCCTCTCATGCACCTTTTTTTCTTGTTTTTATTGTACCCCTCTTTCCACTTCAAGCCCTGTGTCCCATGCCCAGATTCTGATTCTGCCTCTGGTCCTCTAGATGTGGTGCTTATATCTGACCTTCCCCGAAATTTGGCTGCTAGCCTTCCAAGAGGAATTTTGTCGCACATTTCCTCTTCTTCTTGGCCTGGATTTTCTCTTTGTACCACCACTGCATCTTTCTTGGTGACCTTCTCAGCACCCAGTTTCCCTTTTGCCCAGCCTTTGTGTGTGTGTGTGTGTGTGTGTGTGTGTGTGTGTGTGTGTTGGGGAGTGATGTACAGAGTGGAAATGATGAGGGGTGAAGCTGAGATTTAGTCTGTGGTAACCTGCATCTCTGAAATAGATTTCTGTTTATAAAGAACAATTTCCTGCTGGGGAGAGACTCTACGTAGTTTATCAGATCCATCAGATTGAACTCTTTGGCTTCACTATATATTTTGTGAAAATACTATTAGAGCCTTCAAAGTTTAGCTTGCTCCATATTTGTTTTCACTGCTGGGTGTCAAGAGCATGATCCCCGTCATCTTAATTGACAGAGAGAGTAGACTTACTGAGACTACATCCTAAGGCCAAACAGCATGGTCTGGGCATTTATCTCAAACCGGATTTGCCTTTGGGAAATCAGCTGGGACCCTCAACGACTTCCCCACCACTCTGTTCAATGAAGGGACAGTTGAATGCAATGGTTAACAACACGACACGGGGGCCATGTTATTTTGAATCCAGCTCTACTTACTAGGAGTGTGACTAAACAAATGAATCTCTTTGTATCTTAGTTTTGCCATCTGTAGAATGTGGATGATAATAATTCCTAGCTTATAGACATCTTGTGAGAATAATGAGAGTTAGTGTTTTGAGAAGTACCGAGCTCGCCATCGGTTGGCACTCAGTGAGTGTAACTATTATTCTCTAATGCCTGTTCTACTTCCATTTCCTGTATCACCCTCTACTGGCTCCTAAAGGTTCAGTATGGTGCCTTGTGCTTAGGAATAAGAATTTTAAAAAATGTTTTTTGCTTTGAACATTTCCCTAAGTGTCTGGAAATAATAGAAGATAATCAAATAAGTCTCTGAAATAAGGTTGGAAATTAATCAGTATCAAAGAAGAAATCTAATACAGAGTCACTCAGATTTCTGAATCTACTGATCAAATCCCTGTTGGGATGCAGGCTGTAGTGGAGATGCTGGTGAGCTTTGTGGAGACGTGACCGCATACCTGAAACTCCTTGAGCTGGCTTTCTCCTTGTAACTTACAATGCTCTGAGCTGGGGGAGGCCAGGGTGGATTTCGATTAGACTAGAAGTCACACTGCGAGAAAGATAGGCTTAAAGACATGGTTGAATGTTGCCTTCCCTTCCCTTCCCTTCAATTTTCTTTTAATAGCAAATACAAACTGAACATTGATACTTGGATGACTCTAGCTCCCAAGTGTTAAATGGGATGTTTAGAGCCATAAAGCACTCTGATGTAGCCATAACTCTGGAATGGAACTGTGTTTTCAAAGGTGCCTCAGTTTTCCCAGTCTTTGCTACGGCGAGAGCTATCAACTGACACTTGAACTAATGGCATCCCAATCCCAGGCAGTTGGCATCCATTCCATCCCTCCCCTTCTTATCAGCAATACAAAGTACTAGAAACTTGTTGCCTGAATCCTTTCTCATTAGCTCTGGAGATGCAGATTAAAAATCATTCTTTGGAAGTATTTATTAAGTTTATATGATCTGCTTTCCAAGAAGCATTTAGAACAAACAATGAGTTATAGCTAAATCCAATGTGAGCAGGCAATAGACTCAAATTAGAAGAGGTAAAATTAAATTTTCATGTATCATAAATGAAATATCCATTAGGGACTTCACAATGACCTTCAGGTTCAGCAAGTTCTGTATTAAAACTTCCAACCTGAAAGATACAAGTGCTGGGCCAGATAACATGCATTTCAGGTACTATGGAGGAAAAGGCCCAGCCAGCCACAGTAAACAAATGTAACTAGTTTTGGAGAAATGCTATTGACAGTAAAATTCTAATTTTACTCCAGCTCCCAGAACAGATGTACCTCCGAGTCCATAGACTGCAATACTTAACTGCAGCTACTCAGCTGTGACCTTCAGCCCCAGGCTCACTGCAATAAAATTTTCATGCAACCATATGGAAGAATATTTTAATAGAGATTTACTGTCAGTAACTGTCCCAAAGGAGCAAATAAGGAAGCTGTAACATATTGCGTACAGTAAATCAAGGGGACTTCAATGGAAAAACGAAACCTCCCGGAGGCAAGCATCTTTAAAATTACAGGCAACACTTTGTACAAATATGTGTACAAAGGACTAGATATGCACTCAGTTAAGTAGCTTAAAATGGTTTCGATTTGCAGATATATTTATTTAGAATTTATTTATTGGATTTTATAAGTGGCAAGCACTTACCTGTCAGGGCTGAATGCCTCTGTATCCCCCTTCCCTGGGGCAAAACGGAAGTGAGGGAGGGGTGACTTCAACTGAAAATCTTACCAAACCCGGGAATGTGGCAGGCAGCATAAATTGCACCCTCTCTATAGCCAGGTTTGCTTCAATTTAGGGTGAAGTATTAAGCACAGGGACAAAATATTCCCTTAGCCAGTATATAAACAGTCCTGGGTGAGTTATTTGAATGGTTAAAAATTCAGCTTAAACAATAAATGGGGACACATGTTGATTAAAACTCCCAATGGGGCAGAATGCATTCAGAGTCCCTACTTGGATCCTTGATTATGCTTTACCCAACATTTTTGCATGTAAAATGTCTCCTTTTTGAGAAGCTATAAAATGGCGATTTTTGTATAAATGTGTGTTGGGCCTGTCAGAATCAATAAACCAGATCTCATGCTCCTCCTCCCCTGACCGTATGTTTATTTGGAGACATGAGTCCACGGCACCGGGCCACAGGTGAGCTAAGAAGGAGGGATAGAGCCTGAGCGTGTCACCTCCACGGCTCCACGCTTCAGTTCACTTAGTTACCACCACGACACCATTTCCTTGCTCAGCTTCAGCCCTTACTGTTAAGAGCATTTCAGTTTCAGATATTTGTTTCCTGAGGGCAAACAAGCAACCATCTCCCCCTCTACTCAACTGATGGAAACTCTAATGTGAGGGGCAGTAATTCAGAGATAAATAGACTGAACACTGCCCTTGACAGTTCATATTTTATGGCAGAGAGAAGGCCTAAAACCTAAAAAACTCATGTGTAGGAGGCATAGCACAAATGCTTCATCTATGATACATAATGAAGGTACATGTCTTTGGCATCAAACCGAAAATCAAAATATCCAAGTGACCGTGAATAAGGGAATCGGGTGATAAATCTTTATGTTTTGCTAAATGCCCGTGGGTTGTCACATTTGACAAAGAGTGATAACAATAGAAGAATTGTCATATCTGATAAATGTGTCTCAGGCATTCCATTCTTCTCTTGAAGTGGTCCCAGTTACTATAAAACACAGGTAACATGCACGGGTGTGCAGATTCAAAACAGGTTGGGTTACACACTGAAAGTGAATTATCTTGACTAATCAGAACCTGGCTGGAGGTTGTAATACAATAGGAAGCTTGAGACATTAGTTCATGCCATCAGATTAATGTATAAATCATGTTACATGGCTAACAATGAGTTTGTTACCCACCAACTTTCCCAGTGTTTCAATCACCGTACTTTTGTCACAGTTGGATATTGTGTTCTCTGGACCCTTTAATGGCACTCTATTTCACATTGAAATGGGAGTTGAAACTGGAAATGCTCCTCAAAACATGTTAGTTTGGGGACACAAATGTATGCATGATATGTGTAGTTTCTTCCTTTGAGAGAAAGGCTGATTGGGATGAATCTCCAGAGTCCTTGCATTATTTGGCTGTGACCATGTTAAGAATCACCCTTTTTGTCTTTATAAGGAATAGAATGGGCATGTAGACAATTTTTGTCTGTGTTTAATTTCATGAATTTACCAAGAAGGGTGAGTCATGTCTTAACTTTTTTGATCCCATCCCTAAAACAAGTGATGTCCGAATGCTTACTCATTAAAGGCATTTTCCCCTCCATCTCCTGAAAGGTTCCATGACCTTGGTTAGCTCTATACCCAAAGCTTTTGATTATCTTGGCCAGTACAGATTGTCCCTCTCCTCTTCAACCCACTCTCTATTCCAGCAAGTTGGTTTCCTCTTGACCTCCACAGGTTCTATATTTAATTTATCATACCCTCAAGTCACATGACTCAAGAATAAAATCATTTTCCTTCCTTTGTGCCTCTCCAAACCTTAGCTTTCTTTTAAGACTCAGTTCAGAGCTCCACATCCCCAAACGATCCTATTGAGCCATTCTAGGCCCATCACTAAATGCTAAAGACCAAGTCATTTTCTACTGAGTAGTTAATACATTCTGAGAATATTAATAATTGTTTAATAAATACCCATTGACAATTGATTTGTTAATCTTTTGAACTTCTTTTCTTTCTTTTCACCACTTTGCCGTGTACTTCAGACTTGTACTTCCCCCAGAGAAAATGAAAGAATGTATTCTGAAGAAATTTTTATTCTTACTCCTCCCACTGGGAGCATGCTAGAAAGTAATCATTACTTAATGTAATTTTCCACCTATAGACATCATTTTACAAGCTGCAAATAATGTGAATAAAATGTAACTATATACCCAACCAACAAACAAAATCTCCCAAATTAAAAGCAATATACAGCTGGAATGAATAAAATAATTTGCTAATTAGAAAAGTATTCATGATAGATGCTAAGCTTCTCACAGCTGGAAGTTATCAAACAGAGACTTACTCAAGAATCTGGGGGAGAGATTTCTGTAAAGGATGGGAGATTAAGTTCAATAAATCTGGGGTCTCTTCCAAATCTGAGATTCTGTGATAATTGTCTGAATTTAACCAATTAGAAAAAAATGATTTTAGGAGTCCTATGAGGTAAGTTTTTTATATTCCAAATGTCTTTAAATTACAGCCAGAGTTAGGACATTAATTTGAAAAATATCTGAAAATAACTGGTCATTAATTGATGGACTGACTTACTAAAGTCAAAAGGAGGGTTTTTCAAAGTGGTATGGGTGTGTGGACCCAGCCACAAAGCACTTTGAAGTCAATCTTATTCTTAGAACATGCACCTACAGTTTAACCTGTACATGTAAATGGATGGCTACTGTGCACATTTTAATAAATAAGTATTTATGTGCCCACTGAAAATGGCCCAATGTGCCCAACGAAAATGAAAGTCTTGTCAATTTTCCTGTGATTTGTTAACCTTGAGTACCTAAAAAGAAGTAGTGAAATGCATTGCCCTGTTGGGTGTCCCAGAGAGCTCTACCAATGCTATGGTCCCCTACCAAGGTCAGGAAACCTATCTTTGCACAGTCATACTTTCAGACTTACAGTAGTGATATTTCACAAGTAGGCACCAATGTAGACATACCAACTACAAGCCTTTGGCATCTTATTGTTTATTACCTAGATTTAATTGGTTCCTAAATATTTTAAGTGACACCCCTGAAGGCAGTGTCCATTATCCAGAATTTTTGGATACCAGATGCTTGGGTTAAGTAAAACCAAACATCTAATGACTATCATTTCTTCTTCAACTTAATGTAGTCTTTTGATATGTGTCCAGAGAAACCATGAAGTTTTGTCTTCTCATTATTTGGATTTTGGTGTGGTCAGGGTATGGATATTTTGAGATAAGGGTTAAAAATTTACTCATCTGAAAACTGTATAGTTGTGTACACGTAGAGTATACATAGGTATGTACAACTTGGTAGAATTTTACTAATTTGTAACAATTTAGGAAAGTTTTGGTTACAGGGTCCCTAAAAATTAATGCAGTGCTAATTCTTTCTAGTGAACAAGTGAACAGAATGAGGTATTTTCTGCTTTATCGGTATCTCCTAAACAAGTATATTTGTTGTTTACAAGAAAAAGATGCTTTGAAAATGTTTGAAAGGAGTTTATTCAGTTAGGTTAATGCTGCTTATGGAATGATTTTTACTCTTCTAATTGGGAAAGCAAACTTTTTCCCTTAGAAAAATAGGAAACTTCTCCCTTACCTGAAAAAACACAATTTTTGAATTAGCAATGTATGAATCAAAACTTTGTTACATGTTAAGAAACATCTGGAGTAAGTGTAGTTTATAGGTATAAACCCAGATATATATTATGGTTAAATTGAATGTATTTTGGTAAAAATTAGTCTGATTCGACCATACTAGTTATCATGCATCTGCTTAGTTAATTAGTCTAAAGTTTCCTGATTCACAGTTCAATGATGAGTTTTTCATGAACTTGTTGGATATTTTTATTCCATCTTCTTTTAGCCAGGATCATCCATAAATGTCCCAAGATGCAGCAGAGGGCAGAGAAGTGTGGTGGCTCTGGCAAAAGACTGAGGCTCTGAGACCACATCTGGATTTCTGTTTAGACACTTAAGAAGTCGTGACATCCAGAGCAGCAACCTAGCCCCTGCACTCCTGGTGAGGTAAGTCCCAACCATAACTATGAAAAAACCTTGGCCTCTCTTGAAGTAGGATATTGGATCGATCCAAAGTAATGATGTTGTTATTAATATTCTTTTCCTTGATGTAATTATAATTATTTGATGTAATTATACGAACTAAAATCGCTCATGCACAACTCCCTTGTGTGGGGGAAGCAGACAGTAAAAAGCATGAAATGTTTATCTGTATTATGGCTTTCGTTTCTCTTTACCCTCTTGGAGTTAGCTGCCTGAGTGTTGTTCAGTGTGACAGAAGATCATTCTAGAGGCTGGGAGGAAGCAATGAGATAAACTGTCTAGGTGGTGATGAGGTATGAGGTATGAAGCATCCTGTCACATTTCAGGGTGAAATTCATCTTCGACAAGATTTCCCCCACATCCCCCACCTCCACCATTTCACAGCTTGTATTCCCAGAACACGAGTATCAAGATTTCATTTGCCTTGGAGCCCTTCCAGAAATTAACAGCGTTAAGAAGAACCATTCTATTAAGTCAGGATGGTGTCCAATAAAAGCAATGAATGATTGGAAAATGGACCGTTTTAATGCTGTTCAGTAAAACCATCGTGAATGTTCTTAATTATGCAATTCCATCCTTCCTGTGTAATTGGCTCATTTGATTTTTTTTTTCCTCTCATGGTATAGAATAATCTGAGTTGGGGGTCAGAGTCTTGTAATGTTGTTATGTTTTACTAATATTTGAAGATGATGAGGCAAAATATGTGAGAGTGTAAAATTATTTGGACCCCCCCCCCACCCCCCAGACAACCAACGAACAAGCATAAAGGCTCATAGGACTGACAGGAATGGAAAACATAATTGTACCCTTCAGAGGCATCTAACCTCCATTTGCAAATACAGAGCACTCCATTTTTAAAAACTCTATTCCTTTGGTTTTGAATAGTTAATATAATCCCATGACTCAAAATTCAAGAGGCACAAAAGGGTATATTGTGAGGTATCTTCCTCCTTGGCATCCGAAGCAACTAATGTTATCAGGTGTGCATGATGCTCTCAGAGATATCTAATGCATATTCAAACACTTTTGTGTAAATTTTCATTTGTGTTTCTCTTATGTGTACACACAGTAGCATTATCTACTAGGATTTTATATTTGAGCACTCAGTCGGGTACTGGGGATACAGTAACGAGCAAAGCCAAGTCCTTTAGGGAAGCTTTCATTTTTGTGGTGGAAAGCAGGCAAAAAGCAATGACCAAGATAGTTTCAGATTGTGAGTGTTTGACGTTGACCAACAAAGGGGGTGCTGGCTAATTGAGACTAGGTGGTCATTAAAGGCTCACCAAGAGGTAAGAATTAAAAAAAAAGAAATCACTTTAAAAAAAGTTGTTTTTACATTTATTTATTTTTGATAGAGAAAGACAGAGCATAAGTGGGGGAGGGGCAGAGAGAGAAGGAGACACAGAATCCAAAGCAGGCTCCAGGCTCCAAGCTGTCAGCACAGAGCCCAACGTGGGGCTCGAACTCACAAACCGCGAGATCATGACCTGAGCCGAAGTCTGACGCTTAACCAACTGAGCCACCCAGGAGCCCCAAAAAGAAATCACTTTTTAACTTTTGCATTAATCTGGCTAAACATTAAGTTAAACCCAACAATGTGCCCCTAGATAGCCCCACAAAACACATATATGGAGACCTGGGATTTGACAGACAATTCACGTTTAAACATACCCTTCAAGGTAGTGTGGTGACCCCAAATTTCAAATGCACGCATGCTCATCACTGCCTGATGACTCTTGATACCACTGTGCTCTTTTAATCTTGCATGACAAAAACTACAGACAGGAGAGGCCCTAAGAAATTCACTCCCAGATAAAATATTTCATGGAATGTCTACCAAGAGGCTGGGACCATAACACTGACAGCTGCTTCTCATCTGTACTCACTGTTCCGACCATATTTTAGCCAGTCTACAAAACCCGCAATTAGATAGGGAGGTTAGACTCTTCTCTTATTGTGGTCAGCGTGCCAAGAAAATTGAAATGGAAGGAGAGGACAGATTGCTAAAATAAGAATTCTGAAGGACACTTGGCATGACAGTGAGACCAGTAGAAATTCATAGACCAATCGTTTAAACTGAATATCTGGATAAAAAAGTAAAAAAAAGAATCAGTGCATATTTAGACGTTCTCAAAAATCTTAACTTTTGTCATCAGATATCTTGGATACTATCTATAACTGGATACTGGGTTAATTGTTTCAGTTCTCATCCAGATGTGCAGTATAATGTAGAAGTATCCCAAGATAGCTACTCATAATTTTCCTCCAGGTGTGTGAAAACATCTATTTCCATTTCTCTACAATAATTGAGGACTTTTCTGGTTAGTCTAGATGTGTTGGTGGCTTCTAAGAGTGACAAAATACATACCAATTGAGGTTTGGATTTATGCCAAATACAGAAACTCCTGAAAGTGACTCATTATTTGACAGCACAGAAATTACTTTAGATCTCTGTTGAAATTCTGTTCTCATTATGGGCGTCAATTATCATCGTATTGTAAAATAGACGCAAAAGGGGGAGGAGAGTGGGTAAAATCTGAGGCAGCTCCTCCCTCTTGGCCCCCACTACGTGACACGTGCAGAAGGTTGCCATTTTTTATGGACCCGCACAGCAACTTACATATTTATATTTCTCCAAGGAATGAAGGAAAAAGTCTCTTCCCTCCCAACCCAGGTCTTAGTCCATTTGGGCTACTGTAACAAAACAACACAAACTGAATAGCTTATAAACCGTAGAAACTTATTCTCACAATTCCAGAAGCTTGGAAGTCTAAGATCATGGTGCCAACAGATTCGGTGCCTAGTGAGGGCCCACTTTCAGGTTCACAGATGGCTTTTTCTTGTTGTGTTTTCATGTGGTGGGAAGGGGCGAGGGACCTCTCTGGTACGGTATTAGGAGGTGCTTGAATCACGAGCATGAAATTATACTGCTTTTAGACTTTTCTCAGTTGATTCCACCTCAGTTGGGCCCTTTCAGGTAAAAGAAAGTGGAATTTTATTTCATACTACTTTTATATCCACTATTAGATCCTACCCTCGCACATCTAAAGGGAGAGGGGCAGCTCAAACAGTTATGTAGATGGAGAAATGGAGACATCAATACATTAAATGTTTTGCCCAAGGCTGCCCAGAGTTGGAGGAATGAAAGTCACCCTGCAGTCCCTGACATTAACTTAGAGTTCCTTCCACAGGATCAGATGGTCTTCTGGGAGCTGGGCCAGGAAAATGAGCCCCTAGAGAATTTGAAATTCCCCGAAGGTGTGATGCAACGCCTGCAGATTCCATCCAATGGCACAATTCCAATTCTCTGTAAAAGAGGCAACGAACACGGAAAACTTTGCGTGTTAGTCACTTCCCTCTTTCCCTACTGCTTCTCAAGAGAAGGCAATCTTCTCTCTTCAGGCCCCCTTCCTCTGTCAGGGTCTAGGATGGTGTCCGGTTGCCAGGAATGGCACTGGAGCTGACTTTGTGCTTGTGTTTCTCCATGAAGTGCTCTGGGTTATTGGCATCTGTGGACACATTCTATTTCCCCAGTGCAGCAACAGCAGGTTCTTCTCCCCGCCCCCACCCAGTGGAGCTGGCCCACAACCAATTCCAAAATTAACATTTGTTTGCCAAACATGCACAGCTGTAATCAGCCTGCTGGTGGTGTGCTGCATAGCCTGCCACCTGCTAGCTCCTTTTCCAGAGAAAAAGAGGGAGGGGAGAAGCTAAGAACACAGTTCAGGCAATGATTTAGAATCTCTCTCCATCTTTGCTACCTTCTGCCAAACTCTGGTTCCTCCCCAAAGAGCACTGCAGATTTGCTTATGGTTTTGATGGCAGTTGGGGCAGAGATACTGCTTTATGTTTTCCAAATGGCAGAAAGCAACAAACTGGTTTCTTCTCAAAGGTTAAGGGTCTTTATTTTTTGGCTAGGGGGAGGGAGTTGTTTATAGAAGACTGGGTCAAACCATCCCTGTTATGACAGTTATCTAGGCAAGAGAGGAACAGACCCATTCTCGTGCAGGATGATAAATGTTAGATGAGAAATGAACCATCCCATAGTTTTGCTGCTTGGAGGTGGAAGAAGGGGAAGACTGCTGGTGGTTGAAATGTGACAGAACACAAAAATCCAAAGAAACTTCTGGAAAGTTTTGTTATAACTTTACCAGTATTTTTTCACTTGCCTGCAGCCATTTCCTGTTATCTTCTAATTCATTGTTTTCTAAGAGAAATTTCATAAAAGAAACGCTTTTTTAATAGCTCGACTGAAGCTAGTGTGATGAAAACAATAACAATTCTTGTTTGAAAGGGGTTCTGTCTCTGTGTCTAGGATAAGCAGGGGGATAAGATAACATAATGTGCAGCAGCCACTGCTCATTAGTGCCAGGGCCAAGTGAAGTTTGAAGGTCCAGAGTTTCAAAAGCGTCACACCGAGTTTTAAACCCAAAAGGCTTGCTTCAGTGGGATCCTTCTGGAGTAGAATCTTCGTCTAGTTGTAGGGGCCACTTCTGGCCATCCACCAGGTGTTTGCATCTTCTTGAAGCTTACAGCATCCATTTGACTTCTTTTTTTCTGTCTTCAGGTGCTGCCTTTCTTCTTCACTATTCTCTTCAGGTTCTAGAGTGTCCATGTTTTGCTTTGTTCAGTAGGTAATTATTGTGGGTGGGGGGAAATGGAAAAAGCCAAGAGGATGATGGAGAGATAAAAATCTGGGCAGAAATATGGATTTTTAAAAACAATCCCTAATATTTTATGACATGAAGGAAGAATAAAGACTGTTCTTAAAACCCTCAAATTTTAGGGGCACGTGGGTGGCTCAGTTGGTTGAACGTCTGACTTTGGCCCAGGTCATGATCCCGCGCTGCTGTGTGTTCAAGCCCCGCGTGGGGCTCTGTGCTAAGGGCTCAGAGCCTGGAGCCTGCTTCAGATTCCGTGTCTCCCTCTCTCTCTGCCCCTCCCCCCTCCATCTCCCTCCCTCTCTCTCTCTCTCTCCTAAAAACAAATAAACATTAAAAAAATTTTTTTAAACCCTCAAATTTTGATATTTTGAAGCCACCTCTTCCAAACTGATAGTAGAGTCTCAGTCTTTTTCAGCTGGACATGGAAAGAGGAATGCATTAGGAGTAGGAATACAGAAATCCGTATAGCAACCTGGCCAATCTTACTGTTTCATTGAGTCCTTCGTGTTTTGAGGAATCTCTTCATAAATTGACAGCCACTGGTTAAATGACTAAAAGGAGAGGATAAATATCTAGTCTCTTTGAGTCAGCTAGATATACACTGTAGCAGACTAATTAGGTGAAGTTGCCTTCCAGAATGTATGACATGCTAATGGGACTTTCTCTCTACAGCATAGTTCAAGACTCTTGTAGAGCTCTATTTCTTAAGTCCCTCGTTTAGTCTTGCAGGTGCTCTGTTGACTTCAACTTAACTTCCCAGGTTGATTTTTGACTAACACTCCAGGCATTCACATTCCTCATTCATAAGGCATGACTTGTCGTTTCCAAACTACATCCTGGGTTCTCTTGCCCAAATGTCTGTCTGCCCACCATTTCCCCTTTGTCTGGGAAAGCTATAAAAATTCTGTTCCACTGAAATGGTTTTTTTTTTTTTAATTGAGATGTAATTGATAACGTTGTAGTCATTTTAGGCATACAACATAATGTCATTTACATACATATAGCAAATCTTTAATTTGTGAAACAGTCTATAATCCTTTCAGATTGACATAATCCCTTGTTTTTGGTGCCACAAGCCTTTCATGGCACTTACGCTATCCTGGCATATTAGGCTTTAGCTAGTGATGCGGATGATTGTCTTCTGCTTAAGCAGGTGGCTCCCTGTGGAAGCAGGTTCCACAGTAGCCTTGCTCACTCTTGTTCCTTCCTCACTCTTCCTGCCATAGGGCATGCTGCATACACTCCATACAGATTTGTTAAATTGAATTGAATGTGATAAAAATATTGTTAATGATCCTGTAGGGATGTTAAAAGAGCGTAACATGCCCATCCCCCCCATCCACCTCCCCTAATTTATTAAAAAAAAAAAAAAAAGAGCATCACGCAGAAATATACTGCAAGGAGCATGGGAAGATTAAAAATGAGGACAAGGGCACCTGGGTGGCTCAGTCGGTTGGGTGTCCGACTTCAGCTCAGGCCATGATCTCACGGTCTGTGGGTTCAAGCCCCACATTGGGCTCTGTGCTGATAGCTCAGAGCCTGGAGCCTGCTTCTGATTCTGTCTCTCTCTCTCTCTCTGCTGCTCCCCCACTCACGCTCTGTCTCTCTCTCAAAAATAAACATTAAAATAAATAAATAAATAAATAAACAAACAAACAAATAAATAAATAAAAATAAGGACATTGGAGGACTCAAGACACACAGAAGTTAACTCTCCCGAGAGAGAAAAAATAAAGGAGAAACCAAAAAGAGGAAAAAATTATAAGCTTTTTGAAAACATAAAGTGAGTTTCTCTCTAGCCTTCCAATAGACTTGGAAATGGTTTTTTTAGGGGGAATCATGGGCTGGACTATCTGGATGAGAGGACCCACATTGTCCTCCATGATAAGAGAATGTTCCATAGGACCAGAGGAAGACATAAGCACCCAGGATACCAGCTGGTGATGGTGGAGTAGCCAATCATAGAAAGGATCCAAGAAGCCACCTTTAGCAGATTTCTCATGGGAGGGAATTGCAAAACATATATTGAGACATAAAGCAGCATGCCCCAGGCTTTTCAAGTATCTTAGGTAAGTGTTTTTATACACTGAGTTAGGCCAGGAATTTTTAGGAATTGGCTATACACTATACATAGTATTATATCCAATGTTGAATTTATATTATTAATATTAATAATTATTGCAATGTTATATACAGCATATATAAATATTTATGGAGCCACAAAAGCACTGATAGAAACAGTGAAAAACATGGACACCATTTATTTCTTACCTCCTTCTCCACAGAACTCAGCTGGTTGCATTTGTCATATAGTATTTTCATTTAATCAAACTTATTATAAATTTATGGTAAGAGAACTGTATTTCAGATATTCCCAGGAGTGTCAGGAAAGAAAATATGCCACTAACCAGCTTTCTATAAAATTAATCACCTGGGAAAATTAATGAAATTGTGCTTGAATATAGGTGTTACATGTAAAAAAGATAATGTATTCTGCTCCTTTCTTTGAAAATTAGGTGTATATTTTTATGTCTTTCTAAGCACAGTTGAGAGTGGGAGGGAGTGTTCTACCACCAAAGTTAAGTGGCTTCAAAAGTCTCCAATTAAAAAAAAAAGTCTCCAACTATGGGGTTTGCAGTAGGGCACCAAGTTCTTTACTTAGTCCTGGGTATCCTCTGTTCAGAGCCTGAGGGAGAAAGACAAACCATGGCTGTCTGTTTTCCAAACTGTGATTTATTTCTTCATCTAACAGGGTCCCAGCTCAGTACCTGGCATATAGTAGGTGCTCAATAAATATTGGCTGTATTCATGAGTAAGTGGCAGCCATTTTAATTAAGAAAGCAGAAATGTGAAGTTTATAAATGTCCACAGTTGTTGGGTTGGTTATAGGTTTGCTAGCCTCAGGAGAGAAAGCCATAGGTCTTTAGCAATTAAATACTATGGGAAAGAGAAATTTCTGCTCTTTGCATTTATATTTTAGAGCTGCTGCTCAAAGTGAGCCAAAGATAGGACATCACAGGAGCATTCAGTATTATATGATCAAAAATCGGAGGAGATCCCCAACTTTTGCATTCAGAGTGCTTTTAAGGAGAGTTTACTGGAGTAAAGGAGAGGTTTCTACTCTGGAACAGAATCCATGCTGTTGGGCAGGACTGAAGGCTTATTTGCTGGACTCCTGGATCTTCTGGAAAAATCTCTTTCCCTAGATTACCTGAAACTTTCCAAGGCTTCTAATATTTCCATCTTCAGTCACTCACACTTCAGCCCAACCAGTGGCATAAGAGAAAGACAAAATTTGAAAAATATTATGTGGATATTTTAAACCACAACCTCACCTAATTGAATAATTCTGGCAGAACTGTGTTTTTACATGCATGATCAAGACAAATCCCATTTCCGATGTGGCTGCAGATACTGACCCTGTACAGGTTTCCGGAAGCCTAGAGAATGGAGGAAGGGAAGGCCTTGTGTAAAAGTAGAAAAATGCTTGTGAGCAGAGAGCTCAGGATTACAGGAGTATCTTTTCAATGGAAACACCAGAATTCAAGGCATGTAACTTTGCAGCTTCATTATTCAGCAATATATATATATATATATATATATATATATATATATATATACACACTTAGAATGCTTGTCTTCTTAGGATGTGCTCTCTGCTTTTGATGCATTTTGTAGATAAGTAACATTGAAAAGAAAATGCCAATTTCTTTGTACATAGCAAGTATTTTCCAGGTGGATCTTCATGCTTCTCAAGCCTTCCTGCACCAGACCGTCTAAGCATTTCTCCCTTTCATTCCACCTGCCACCAGGATAGGATTAGTTCAACATATACGTTTTAGTTTCTACAGTGTGTTAGATAGCAATCCAGGTGTGACAGACACAAAAATGCATAAAACAGCTCCTGCCCACTGGTGATTTCCAGTCTAATGGGGAAGACAGCTGTATCTTAGATGACTTCAGCATACAAAGCACTAAGATAGAGGTATGAACCTAGGGTGCTTTCTTTGGTACGCAGCTACAAACATTTGCCTACAGGTGGGTGGTATTACATGCTTTCTTGTATGTCTTTCTTTTCTCTCTGATTGTTTTCAGACTCCTTGAAGGCAGTGCCCATGTTGCTACTTCCCTACTTCCCTCATAGGTGACATTCTCAGTAAACACTGATCTAAATGACCCTAGATCCATAGTTGACAATGCGGTCACTTTCTTGTTGACTTTTTGTACAATTTTTACAGTTTAGACTCTAGAGTCACTAGGAGAGAGGAAAGGAGACCCCCAAACTCAGATAGTTAGGGAATTCATTGTCTAGAATTATAGTTGTACCTTCTCTGAAAGACCAGACTAATCTTTCGAGCTCTGTGGAGCCTTAATTTAGAGGTACTATTGACTATTCATTACCACGAGGTTGCTCAAGTGGCAAAGAGCATGTGTGGTGTTTAATGTGATCTTAAACATTACTATCTACGGTAAATCAGGAAGGGGGCACAAGCGTTAGAGTTGCTGTTTAATGATGTATGAAAAAGCTGCCTGGTAAAGTGCACCATTAAGAAAAGCTGAAACCAGCGCCGAACAACGACCTGATGATATATTGAGACCTCGTGACCAAGGCCAGGTCTCCTAACTTGGAAAGTGATAAGCGTCACGTGCCCTTGCAGAATAATGAAACTAAGCTCCGGCATGGGCTCATGTAGCATCTTCCTACCCAACCCGGTCATGGCTTATTTTTAAATCTCCTTTCCTGTGGATCCACAAACAGACCCACAAACTTAGAAAATAAGCAAAAATGCTAGTCAACAAAAGTAATCTGTGTTAGTTAGAATGGCATATGGTAAGCCAATCTTGGATCCTTCAAAGAAATGCCCAAAGCAAAATTACTATTACTATTAGTTTTCTACTTTTACAAACACAAGCTAGTGATTATAATGGTTACCCTTGGTTTAAAAGGCTTAGTGCCAATATGAGACCGCAAACTTACTTGTGTAGTTCTAATTGGTGGCTTGTTAAGAAGTTGTAGGTTTAGAAATGACAATTGATTTTATGTCCTCCCAGGAAGATTTTATTGGTTTAAAAAAAACTGTTTAAGAATTGTAAAGTCTGTATAAAGAACTTACCAAACTCCACACCCAAAAAACAAATAATCCAGTGAAGAAATGGGCAGAAGACATGAATAGACACTTTTCTAAAGAAGACATCCAGATGGCCGACAGGCACATGAAAAGATGCTCAACGTCACTCCTCATCAGGGAAATACAAATCAAAACCACACTGAGATACCACCTCACGCTGGTCAGAGTGGCTAAAATGAACAAATCAGGAGACTATAGATGCTGGAGAGGATGTGGAGAACGGGAACCCTCTTGCACTGTTGGTGGATTCCCAACTGGTGCAACCCAAACTGGTGCAGCCACTCTGGAAAACAGTGTGGAGGTTCCTCAAAAAATTAAAAATAGATCTATCCTATGACCCAGCAATAGCACTGCTAGGAATTTACCCAAGGTATATAGGGCTGCTGATGCATAGGGGCACTTGTACCCCAATGTTTATAACAGCACTTTCAACAATAGCCAAATTATGGAAAGAGCTTAAATGTCCATCAACTGACAAATGGATAAAGATGTGATTTATGTATACAATGGAATACTACTTGGCAATGGGAAAGAATGAAATCTGGCCATTTTTAGCAATGTGGATGGAACTGGAGAGTATTACGCTAAGTGAAATAAGTCAGGCAGAGAAAGACAAATACCATATGTTTTCACTCATATGTGGATCCTGAGAAACTTAACAGAAGATCAGGGGGAAGGAGAAGGGGAAAAAAAAGTTAGAGAGGGAAGGAGGCAAACCATAAGAGACTCTTAAATACTGACAATAAACTGAGGGTTGATTGCGGGGAGGCGGTAAATTGGGTGTTGGGCATTGAGGAGGGCACCTTTGGGATGAGCACTGGGTGTTGTATGGAAACCAATTTGACAATAAATTATTAAAAAAATAAATAAATAAAATGCAACTTTAAAGAGAAAAAAAAAGAATTGTAATTCTGCTTGCTTAGTGGAAAAAGAGTTTCAAGGTCCATTCCTCATAACTTCTATCTAATTGATCAAACCTACTGTCTGGTGAGTTCGTCTTACAGACTGCCAATAACGAGTATTTCCTGATATGGCTGGAGTGTAAGTCCCTGACAGAGTATTCTCCAGATCTCACATGGATATCTCTTAGACTCTTTCTGTTGCTTTGGGGTAGACACAGCTAGTCAATTGAATTGAATTCAGTGAGGACCATGCTTCCCAATGCTGAAACACTTAGAACAGGGTTGGTGAGACAAGACATAACTACACGTAGAACTAAGATGTGGAAAGATGTGGTGAGAAAATAAATGCTTCCTTTTTTCTTTTTCTTTTTCCAAATGAATTATACTGATAAGAAATACACTAGTGTGGAAGGAAGGAGTTGGTCAGGGAAGTTGTAGGAGGTGAAATTGGCCCTGGCTCTGAAAGAGCCAACTTTTGAAGGAAGAGAAGGAAACAGGAGGTCATGCTAAGCAAGTGTAAGCCTGAGCAAGTGGGCAAAGGGAGAAGTGCTCCACATGGGCTCAGGAAACGGTACCCTACATAAACCCGGAGCAGAAGATATGAGCATGTTGTGGGATTGTTTATAACAGAGGGAGGCAAAGCTTAGCACAAGGTCATGATCACCTAATACATCAGGCTAAGGATTTAACATTTTACCCAAAGTCCAAGCTATTACCTATCACTAAAGTATTTCAAGATTTCATTGCCTGATAACAGTTGAAAATTTAAATTTTTTTACCCCAAAGGTTGAATACTGACCCCTATTTCAAATATTCCTCCACAAGGCAGATGGAACATTTAAATCTTTATGCTTTTTGTCACAGTGTATACCAAGTTTATTTATTTATTATTTGATTAGGCTGATTTTTAAATAGTCCTACCATATATTAAGTCTGGTCAGGTCTGTTGGCAGAGATGGAAATGTGTCTGAATTTTTTTGGAGTCTTGAGTACAAATCCCAAAAGGAGAGGTGTAGGATACTATGGACTTTATTTTCTATATTTATTTTATATGGCAACTGAGTATCTACTAATAAGTGCGTCACTTAAAGTAAAACTCTGATTATAAAGGGTATCTGTAGAAAAGCAACTGTTTATGTTCTGGCAGAGCTGAAAAGCCTCCAAAGTATAGTGTCCATTGTGTATGGGACTCAAAAGCACAATTAACCAAATTCTTATTTTATTCTACACTTTACTCATCTCCATGAGGATGTTTACTTTAAAGGAAAGGATATTTTATTTTACTGTTTAGTATCTAAATCGAGGCAAATTTTTGGAACTTGGTGTGTCGGAAGGTAGCTGATGGCCATCGAAGAATATATAACATTAGGTAGTCGAAGGACTTGAGTTATTTCATCCTTAAAATTAAGTGGAAGTTTGTACCCTTGACTCGTGCAGAGGGAGTCCAGGCAGCCACACTTGAGAAACACACTTGAAGGAAGTGCTTACGCCCCATAAAGCTGGCAAATAGATTCAGCCTGTGCAGGTTCCCTGTGGTATTTGCCACCCATGTTAGCTATCTTTTATGTTCGTGGATCTTAAGTATCTGATGCTTGCTCCCTGTGCAGTAGTTATTTCAGGATTAAGACTATTTATGTATTTCCCTGGGATGCCAATGGAAGCTAAAAACAGTGGCTAGTTTGTACACTTGAAAATCCAAAACCATAAACCTGAAATCAGTATGTTTCCAACTTCACTTTTCTTGGCAAGTTCCCCTCTCTCCTTCCCCCTCCTTTACCTCCCTCCTCTTCACCTCTTTTCATTCCATTGTTTTCTCCTTTTATCCCTACCCTTTATGGATTCCACCTCAGTGAAGAGAGAGAACGAGCCCCATTTTTTCAATATTGAGGATCAATTGCTCACATTTTGATATAAATACCCCTGAAAGGTAAGATTGCAACTTGCTCTCTACCCGTAGGAACCTTCATATCAGGCAATTTTCACATTCCAAAGTTTGTCTCTTAATGTTTTCTTGCCCCCTGATTCCATCTAAGTCCATGGAAATCATAAATCCGCATAGTACTTAGACCTAAACTGTTTGACCTTTACTCTTTTCGATAAAATCCTTAGCCTTCTAAGTTCCTAAGCTACATTTGGATGCAGCTAACACAACCATAAAATCCTCAAGTTTCACTGAGCCTTTTTCCAGTGTTTTTGTATCTTCTGCCAATCTTTGGGAGGATGTGTTTTATAGCCTCCAGGTCAGCATGCATATTCCAGTGTTTTCTGGTTTCCAAATTGGCACAAAACTCAAGGAAAGCAAGAAAGCATTCAACAGCTACTTGTAAAATCTCTACTAGCTATGTTTCTCCTTAACCCAGCCGTTTATAGTGTTGATAAGGGTGGATTGTGGTCCACAGATGGTTCTCCAAACATAAAATCTTCACACTTTGAACCCTGCCTGTTGTTGCCATGTCATTTCTTGTGGCTCTATTGCAGACAGCACCCACACTTCACCGCAGGGAGACTTTTGAGAGGGTATTTTTCAGTGTTCTCCAGTACATGAGACCTCAGCTGTTGTCCAGCTTCCAGGAGCCCCAAAACACAGGCACATGTCCTTTAGGGATAGTTCTGGCTCTTTTCCTACCCGTATTCTGCATAGTCTCCTTTTCAGGGACCCCTTTAATAAGTGAAATTAAATGTATGTGAGTGTTTTAAACATATTTCAGGAAGTGGTCTGTATGCTTTGTTCTATGTTTACATAGAAAAGACAGGTTTTAATCCTATTGTTTTGACTCAGTGTTCTATCAAGAAGGTCTAGGTTGGGGGTGGTGCCTGGGTGGCTCAGTAGGTTAAGTGTCCCACTCTTTTTTTTTTTTTTTTTAATGCTTTATTTATTTTTGAGAGGCATACACACAGGGAGAGTGGGGGAGGGGCAGAAAGAGGGAGACACAGAATCGGAAGCAGGCTCCAGGCTCCAAGCTGTCAGCACAGAGCCCAACACAGGCTCGAACTCACAAACCGTGAGGTCATGACCTTGAGCTGAAGTCAGACACTTAACCGACTGAGCCACCCAGGCGCCCCTAAGTGTCCCACTCTTGATTTCACCTCAGGTCATGATCTTACAGTTGGTTGTGAGATTGAGCCCCGAGTTAAGCTCCATGCTGGGTGTGGAGCCTGCTTAAGATTCTCTCTCTCTTTCTCTCTCTCTCTCTCTCCCTCTCCCAGATTGTGTATGCTCTCTCCCTCTCCAAAACAAAAAAAAAGAAAGAAAAAAAAAGAAAAAACAAGAAAGTCTTGGGATTTTCTGTATTTGTATCTTATTTTTCTTTAAAAGAAAAAGAAAACATTTTCAGGCCCTGTGCTATGCTACATGCTTTCTTTGAGTCACCTAATTTATTTAATTATTTATTTAATTTATTTAATAAATTAATTTATTTAATTTATTTAATTCTCCTAATAATTTTATGGACATGGTATTCTTTTTTCCACATTATGAGTGAGGAAACAAAAACTCAGAAAGTTGTTCAAATTCACATGACTCACATTGGGTGCAGCAGAATTCCAGTCCTGCAGTTTGGTACAAAAATAAGTGAATAAACAAATAAATCATGCCCTTTCTACTATGCCATGCAGTCTCCCTACTGAATAATTTGCTTTTATACTTATTTCTTAATCTCTGAATTGGATGCTTTCCCCTTTTTCTTTCTAAGGAAGGAAGGAAAGATGGAAGGGTGGAAGGGAGAGAGGGAGGGAGGGAGGAAGAAAGCAGAAGAAAGTCTCTACACTCTTGGCTTCTGACAGTCATGGAAAGCACTTAACATCAGAGATGGGTGAATGGTCAGGAAGGTGGTAGGACGTCACATAGTTTCTTCTGTGTCCTCACTCAAGGACACGGCAGGGTGAGGCAGGGCGAGGCCTTCCTGAAAGTGAAAAGATCTTGGGAGAAGCATTTCCTACCTGTAAATACAAGGTGATGTGAAAATTCAGGGGCACGAGTGTGGTCCATCTCAACTAATCAACAAACACTGAGAATCAAGGGAAGGGTTCTGGTTCTGATGCCCAGAGAAGGGTTGAACAGAAGCTGCAAAGGTGCTCTTCCAGTGTTCTGTATCCATCTGCGCTCTCCGCTGTCTCCTGCCCCCTGCCCTGCCTCTCCCTACTTCTCTGAATCCTTCAGTGAGGATTATCTCATTCGGTGTTCAAAAGAACCATATGATAGGTTCTCCTGTTATCACCATCTCATAGATGAGGAAACTTGGAGTTAGCAAGATAGGTAATTCACCCACAGTCTTGTGGTTTCTAAGCAGTAAGGCTGGATGGGAAGGAGTGACCGACTGTGAGAGGTGGTATCCTGGGACATGAGGCTTACTGGGACCGTTGTTTACTGTAGAATAAAAACTGGTCCTACCCAACTCCAAACTCTGTGCTTAATCTTTTTTATGGCACTGACCCAAAAGATTTCTCTTCTAATTTGAAGTTAGTGTTAAATTCAACTTATGCAAAATAAGGGGTGTCCAGTTCCAGTCCAGGTCTCTTCCTGCCATGGACAGGGCCTCACATTATCTCTATCCATTCTACATACACCATCTTAAGCAATCTCTCAATATCTGTACGTTTATTAATTATATACACAAATAAGTTATATATAAGATAGATACAAAAAATTAGCATTTTAAAAGATGAGATTAACTATGAAAGTTTTAATACCACCTTCTCCCTACCAGTAGATAATCGTATGAACATTCTTTGGTGTCTGCAAACAGTTGGGAGACACCAGGCTAACAATTGATTTTTGATCTGAGTTTTCTAGAATTGATTATACAGTGACACTTCAGGGATGGTACAGACGATCCTTTATTTACTTATTTGTTTCTTTGTTTCTTTATTTTTAAAGGTTTTTTTTTTCATGTTTACGTATTTTGAGAGAGAGATAGCAAGAGAGAGTGTGTAAGTGGGGGAGAGGCAAAGAGAGAGAGGGAGAGAGAGAATCCTGAGAAGACTCTGTGCAGAGTCCCATGTGGGGCTCTATCTCATGAACTGTGAGATCATGACGTGAGCTGAAATCAAAGAGTCAGATGCTCAACCAACTGAGCCACCCAGGTGACCCAGACAACTTAATTTAAATATTATGCCTTTTGAGCTGGCAGCAGTCTTTTTTTTTTTTAAGTTTATTTATCTATCTTGAGAGAGAGAGTGAGCATGAGAGGGGAGAGGCAAGGAGAGAGGGAGTGAGAGAATCCCAAGCAGGCTGTGCACTGTCAGCACAGAGCCAGATGCGGGGCTCGATTTCACAAACGATGGAATTATGACCTGAGCCAAGATCAAGAGTTGGGACACTTAACCAACTGAGCCACCCAAGTGCCCCAAGCCAGCAGCAGTCTTTTCTAGCCCCCAATTAATAATTTTTTGAAGCAACTCCACTGATCTAATTGATGGCCTTTATAATAAATTTAGTGTGGTTAGATTAGATGAGAGTAGGTTTTTACAATATATTTTTGAAAACAGGCTCTGCTGTTCAGAATATTTCATATCCACTTCTCTGTTTACTGCATTTATTACATTCCATTCAGCTAGCTATCACTACAAAAATATCTGATGGGCTTTTTGCCTGAAACTGGGTTTGCCTTTTGGTGGGTGGGTGTCGAGCCAAAAGACACAACCAAGCCAAAGAAGAGGAAAAGGAAGGGTTTTACTTCCAACACGTAAAGGAGAACACTGGGGATATTTCCCAAAACGATGTCTCCTTGAACAACAAAACTGGGGAAGTTTTAAGCTAAGGGTTCATATATTCATGAACGGGCTTGCACAATAGGGAATTCAGCATGGAATTGAGGCAAAAGTCTGCTAAAGGTCCTGGTCGAGGTCACCAGGGCTTGCAAGGGTCAATATCATCACTTATCTGGCGTTAGTTGGTTTGGTATCTGAGTGCTCAAAGGGGTTGAGATCCTACAGAGGTAACTCAAGAATGTGCTTTGAGAAAATAGTGCTGATCAGGCATAGATCACAGAATGGCTGGGGGCCTAAAGTAACTTTTCTATGTCGTGAAAGCTGTGCCTTATCTTTCTTTTTCTGGGACCCCTAATTCTTTTTGTTTATAGGCTCAGCCATTGGCTAATAGCCAATAATTAACTTTAGTATTCCTCCAGAGATATGTGAATTTTAGACAATATTTCTTGAGGATTTTTAGGAATAACTATAGAAATCGCTAGAAGGGTGGGGTCAGATCAGTAGGAGAGAGATTTTTGAGACAATATCAAGACCTCACTTCCTGATCCTTCTGGGGCACCTACCTATTTATTGGTGAATTGGGCCAGGTTGAGGATACTTTGCAGGCCACCTCTTCTCAGTGAGATGAGTTCAAATCCTTGCTTAGTGCGTGCAGGAGAGATGGGTCAGTGTCTGAAGCCCTGAACTCAGGGTATAATCCCTGTTCTGCCACTTGTAAGCATTATGTATGAGGGCAAGTCGCTTCTGGACCTCAGTCCCAGCAGCAGGAAACTCTCTTTGACAATGTCACCTTGAGCTCCTCTGTAGTTCTAGGGTTTGTTCTTTTATTACCACAGAGTTGTTGCATGCTAGGGTCTGGGGGCAGAGTTGGGACCCGCGTTGTAACTCATGTTGTATACGCCCATGTGGGGGTTGTGCTGACTGACTCCACTTTAAACTTGGGTTTAATCTCACAATTTCCTTTTTATTCAACGAATCCCTGATGCATGTGTGTCTCTACATAGGAATTTTTAAAGCCTTTCCCACGGGCAAGTTCTGGTCTGCCTGCCTAGCCCTGAATTAAATTAATAATTACCCATATATAATGATCTGTATATTAATCATAATGAATCATAAGATTGAAAAAAAATCCTTGAGAGGACTTGTATTTTCCTATGGATACTCTTGGTTCTGCATACAAGAGTCTCTGTGTCAAGTATGTGCTGTCTTCAGCTTCAGCTAAATACCCTCCCCCTCCTTCAAAGGTAGCACTTAGATGCCATAACCTTCATAAAACCTGCCAGGATTTACCTGATGACACCCAGTGTCTCCCCATGCATCATACCTCTTGAGCACAACCTTTTATCCCTTGGGTATCATTAATTTTAAATATTGCTGCTTTTCCCCTAATATCATGTGCCTTTGCTTTTTGGTCTGGATTTGCCCTCTTAACACATTCTCTCCCCTCTTACTTCTCCCAGACAAACAGGTATCTAGTGTCCCCCTAGTTTTAAAATATGAATTCCTTCTTAGGAATATTATTAAGGACATACTTAATGTATTTTTAAAAATGCATCGACATGGTATGTTTTTCCTTATAAATTGATAGTGCATTGCACTGAAGCCCCCTTTGGTGTTCTGCCTCTAAAAAGTCCCCCGTTTTGCCAAAATCTATCTACCTGATCCCCTCGGAACCATTGAGCATCGGACTACAACCCATTCTTAACCCCAAACTAGGAAATCCAAGGCTCTCTCCTGTACATAGGTCATTTGATGAGAGGACATTTGATGTGAGGTGAGGTTGGAGTGTAACTCCCACTAAGTGGGTATTTCGAAGATAAATAACAAAAGGGATTACTGAGGTAATTGATGCAGCTCCAAGACTTGGCTAGAGAGGCCCTGAAGGAAAGCTGAGGACTGCCAGAGCTCCCTAAGATGATAATTAACTTAGGAATTGCAAGCTGTTGGAAGGACCTGCCTGAGGCCCTTCCTCTTTTGTACTCAAAGAAAGGGAAACCTGAGGAATGCTTCTGGAAGCTGGGGCAGGCATAATTCTCCTCTAGAACCTTCAAAGATCAAGCTGCTGCAAGACAGAGATTTCAGTTCTTTTAATTTATTCATCTTCAGAATTGGGCAGCCAGTGATGGAAACTGTGCCTTGTTATTCATTGTAGTCAAAGCAGGTACTTATTGTTTTAAGTGAACTCTACAGAAAAGTACAGGAAGACCGGCAAATCATGGTCTTTTTTCATCTGCTTTAAGCAACAGCATAGTGTAGACTAGTGTAGAACTGAGGCAGAAATTGCAGGGCCCGATGGGGACCAAATTTAAGATAGCTGCCATTTATTGAGTATCTACTATGTGCCAGGACTGTGAAAGCCCTCTAAGATATAATCATTCTGCAGTAAGACGGGGGCTATAATACCCTCTGAGAGTTGTTCTAAGGATGAAGGGACTTATTTCACACAGTATTTATCATCTTATCTTCCCTCATGATTGGCAGCAATTACTTTGCCCTTGTTTCATCCTCACAAAAAACTAGTGAGGTTAACAGGTGTCCAACTCAGGATATCATTTGTCTCCTCAACTTCAACTCAAGGCCTCATGCACAGAAAATAATAATAGTGCTACTGAATTCATAACACATCGTAATTTGCGTAATGCATTCATATATACTGTCTTCTTTAATAATCAAATCCTACTTTTGAAATAAGAATTAGTCTCTCCATTTTAGAGATGAATATTTGAGGTGGAGAGCCCTCAAATGATTTATTTGTTCAAGGTCACATGATGAAGATGGACCTCAAACCCATCAAGACTCACTGGTGCCTTTAGATGGAAAAGGCAGTGTCCTTAAGGTTATCCGTGTAATGGCACTAAATTAGCCTCCTGCTCCGAACTCAAAATACCATTCCCCTCACCTGACGTGGCCCTGCAATCCTGCCCACTAAGGTTACCCATTTGAGCTACGGCAGTGAGTTTCCAAACGGTCCTTGTAAAATAGGCAAACATTTCCCAGAGAGGGGTGGCATAATGAGCCAGTGCATCTCAAACGTTTCCGTGTAATGGAGTCACATATCACGTGTATGTGACTGTATTAGGTTCCGTGGCTATTGCAACAAATAACTGCAAACCTGGTAGCTTGCAAAATGAATTTGTTATCTCACAGTTCTGGAGGCCAGAAATTAGAAACCAGTATGAGTGAACTGAAATCAAAGCGCCAGCAGGGCCCTGTTTCCTCTGTGGCTGTAGGGAGAGTCCGTTCCTTCCCTCTTCCAACTTCTGGTGGCTGCCAGCATTCCTGGGCTGTGGGCCTAGCCGCATAATCCAGAGAAAGCTCCTCCTCTCAAGATCCTTAATCACATCTGTTGCCTGTTAAAAAACAAAATTCAACCAAGTGAATTTGAAGGTCTAATTGGCTTTGTTAAGTGATTCACGAATCAGGCAGTATCCCACCTAGCAAGTAGGGATGCTCCAAGGAGTTGTACAAAATGGAAGGTTTTTTATAGGTAGAAGGGTGGGCGAGGAAATTGTTAGCAAAAGAAAAGAAAGGATTGTTCTCGTTCTCAGTACCTAGATGCCCATTCTAAGGCTGGGCCCTTCTCACTTCAAATGGCCCTGCTTAGTGCCTAGTTCCTGAGAGTGAACAGTAAATATTATAGGTTATAAGTTCTCTCCCGAATGCCTGTGTCTATCTACCAACCTCCCCCATTTCTCTATTTCCAGAACTCTTTTCTCCCCATCCTTCAAGGCCTAACTATAATTCTTAATCATGAAGCCATTCCTGATCTCGATCGCTGAAAATAATCTCTTCCACCTTTTTCATAGCATCTTATGTGACTCTTTTATGTGACTGTTGGATGGCATCTATAACTTTTAAAAAAATATTTAGTTATTCTGAGAGAAAGAGAGTGCACATGGAGGAGGGGCAGAGAGAGAGGGAGACAAAGAATTCCCACCAGCTCTGCACTGTCAGTGCAGAGCCCAACACAGGACTCGATCTCATGAACTGTAAGATCGTAACTTGAGCTGAATTTGAGACCCAGATGCTTAACCAGCTGAGCCACCCAGGTGCCCCAACATGTATGACTCTCTAGCTTGCATCGTAGTAACTTACGTGTAATTTGTCTCTCTTCCTAAATTCTGAGCTCTCTGAGGTCGAACCAGTCTCTCACCAGGACCACCATGATAGCCTTCTAAGCTTTACCTTCACCCCTCCTCACCTGCAGTCACACAATCACAGTGAGCTCTATAAAATTAAAATCAGATTATATTATTCCCCTGATAAACGATTCTGATAGCTTCCTGTCACACTCAGAATAAAATCCAAACTCCTTCCTATGGCTTGCAAGACCCTGCAACAATTGCAAGTTCTCCCCAAACCTTCAACCAGCCAATGCTACCTTCAGTTACTCTCCCTCAAGTGCCCTGCCTATGTTGAATTAGAATGCGCCCTGTCCTGGTAGACCATTATCAAAGGCACCCTTGCCCTGGGCTCTTGCAGCCTGTGCCAGAGCACACACCTTCCTGGGCAGGTACAGCCCAAGCTGGATCCTATCCCCAGTTGAGCCCTGCCTACTAAACACCTCTCTGCCGGCCATGACCTGAATTTTTCTAGTGTAAATAAATCCCTTGCTGTGATTCTAAAGATGGAATATACGCAAGTAGAAAAGCAACTGTAATCATGTGTGAAGGAGGAAGTTTATAAGGATGTTCATTACAGCATTATTTGGAATGGTAAAAATCTTCAAATGAGCTAACCACCTAAACAGTTATTAGTAAAAAAAAAATACTGAATTATGTTAAGTCCAACTGCAGAAAACTAAGCAAATGTTAAAGAGTAATAAGACACTTACTGTCTAGGGCTGGAGGACTAGGGGGAAATGAGCGTGACTGCTGATGGTTATAGGGTTTCTTGAGGGTGGGGAACTTGTCATGATGGTTGCATAATTCTGCACATACAAAAGAGCAGTCAATTGTATGCTGTAAATGGCTGAATTGCATTATATTTGAATTATATCTCAATAACGCTGTTAAAAAGAATATGATAGAACTGTGTGATAACCCTGCAATTACTTTTTATTTTAAATAAAAACGAGTTATAGGACAATTTAAATATAGGGTATATTTTCAGCTTTAGAAAACAGGGTATGTGACTATACGCACATATGCAAATACATTAATGCATACACACGCACGTGCAGATTGATTAAAAGAGAGGATGGGGTGAAAATGCCGCCCTGGATGGTAAACTCTGGGTAGTTGGATTGGTGGAGAGATTGAAAGGGGATTTCATTTTTTATTCCTAACCAGTTAGGGATATGTCAGCTGCAAGTTCTTGAATACCTGACAAACTGAAAACAAACAGAGGTTAGTTTTCTCCTCCTAACAAGAAGGCTGGAGATCCATCGCTGCCTGACTTGATGTAGGGACCGGCATCTCTGAGATGACCTTGGCTTTCTCTTATGCCTGTGATGTGATGGCTGCTGAGTCACTTGATATCAAAGTCAAAAGTTCTTAGATTCTCCGGGTCCCTGACACATTTTCCTTTTGCCTTATCACCAGAATTATGTCATATGGTCACTTCTAGTTGCCAGGGAAACTGAGAAAGTATTTTCTTCTTCCAGTATCAATAGTGGAAGTCATGGAGAGAGATGGGGGTAGGAATAAATGCTGGCTGGGTCGGCCAACCAGAAGTATCTACCCCAGTGTGCTCTAAGTATACCACAACTGGTATCCTTTGCATCTTTTCCAGAAGCCTTCATTTTTTTTTTGGTAGCTAAAATAACAGTAGTAATAATAAACTAAATCCCACCACCCAAAGGTAGGCATTATTACTATTTTGATGTCTATCTTTTCAAATTTCTCTTTATTTCTCTCTCTATATATGATATCTGTATATCTGTGAATATATATATATATGCAGAGGTATATATGTAATTTTATATAAATAGTATTATACCCTACTTATTATTTCCTAACCTTTTTCACTCAAAAAAAATCATGAGATCTCATGTCAATGCACATGGGTAAGAGACAGTATCCTTTTCATTGTTACATTACTATTTTATCGTTTTTACTGAACCAGTTCCCTGCTAACAAACATTCATGTTGTTTCAGATTCTTCCCTGTTGTAAACAATACCTTAGCAAACACCTCTGTCTGGGCAACATAGTACTAGTGTCTATCTCCCTGGGATATAGCGACATTATTATTGAAACTTAAAAAAGCACATCTACCATTGATATGAGATGCTTTAAGCGATCATAAATGAAATCAGGATTTCTCCTTTATTCTCTCTTCCTCACAATAATAAAGAATATTTGAAGGAGAGTATGCTAAAATATTTAAAAATATCAAAAACATTTCAAAAAATACCTTAAATATTGCCTGTAAGGGAAAAACTGAAACCATGAACTCACTTCTTTAGTTGTCTTAAAAAGGAGAATTTTCATGTTATTTATACTACAAAGGAAAGAGATGACATTAAGGTTTGACACAAATTGACAAAAGCCAGATGATGCAAACTGAACACTATCCCTCTACCCAAATTCAAGCTTTTTAAAGCCAAGATGGTTTTAACAGAAGAACTATGCTTCAGTCAATTAAATTATATCTTTAAAAGATAGAGTGGTGACTCCATAGGACCGTCAAAACCATATCTAGCATTACATTCTTCCATGGCAAAGACTCAAAACATTTTTATGAACACACTAAAGGAGGATAATGGAAGAGACCTTGCCTAGTTAATGGCTAGGGAGAGTAAGAAGATTCTGGCAAATTTGACCCACAGAACAATCCTGCAGCTGCAAAAGCAGATAAAAAGGAGACATAAAACAACTTTGCAAATAATCTGCCCAGACGTGTCTGCATTTTCCTGTTCACAAATACCCTAGAAGTGAGCAGAAGTAGGAGAGAAAAGACTGCCTGTAAAGAATCTGTCTATAGGCACATACCAACTACCATTAAGACGAACACACACCATTTGTTCTCCAAGTGAGTCATTCTGAATGAGTCATTCATTATTTGAATTTGCTCTTATCCAATACTATTGTCTATTGACCAATCTTTGCTAGTTGCCTTCTTAAATCTATATTATTTGTAAGGGACCTACCCAGATTTATAATAGGTTCCTCTTCAAAAGCTTCACCACCTTCCATTGCTTTTGTTCTTAACCCCTACTGACCCCACCTCCACTCCCCACCACTACGTGCACTCAGAATTGAAAACCACAAGACCCTCTCTAGGATCCTGCCAAGATGGCAGATTGAAGAGTAGTAGAAGAGCCCTATTATCAGACATGATAAAACCAGTTGTTAATTAATTAATCCAAAGTTAGTTCAAGTGGTGAATGATTTGAAATAATATTATACTTAAACATTTATCTTAATGTACATTTACTTCATGTGTGTGCTGATGCAAGAGGGAGGCCACTTCCTTCTGTCTGGATTCTCTTTGGAGTCTCAAGTCTTCTTTCTTATATACATATCCAGAATGCATTTCTACATTCTGGTTTCTCTGAGGAAAATTAATGATACTTGCAAAGCAATTTGACAGCCAAAAAGCTGTCCAGCTTTTTTGATCGTTTATAGTTGTCTTACGCACTCCTATTTCAACAGCCTACTTTTTTAAAAGTTCACCTATATCAAGCCTTTCTAAAGCACTCAACTTAATTTTTCATTGATATAACCCTTTCTACCTTCATATTTTGTCTGATATTGTAATATGATGTTAAATGACATAATTATATTAACAAGTACAACGACATAAACAGGTTTGGAAACAAACTTCAGATGAGACTGGTTCTTGGTCAACATTCAGCTCCACGGTGAGGAGCCATTAGCATTCATTCTGCAGTGAGTTTTGTGCAGTAAATAGAGAGCAGTGGCTAATAGGGTAGATCTAACCTGACAAAGCAGTTAAATCGGGACTGGTTAAGAGTTACTGCACATCTATCAAGCTATAAATTTTAGAGTCTGAACAATTTCTGATAACTGGCGAGAAACCCAGGACTTTAGCTGCTTGCTACAAACTCACTATGTGACCATAGACAGGGGTGATATTAAAAAAATGTTCAAGGGGCACCTGGGTGGCTCGGTTGGTTGAGTGTCTGACATCCACTCTGGTCATGATCTCATGGTTCACGGGTTCGAGCCCCATGTTGGGCCTGGTGCTGATTGCTTGGAGCCTGGAGCCTGTCTCACATTCTGTGTCTCCCTCTCTCGCTGCCTCTCTCCCACTCCTACTCTGTCTCTCTCAAAAATAAATAAACATTTAAAAATAAATAAATAAAAATGTTCAAGAATCATTGGCCAGGATAGCCTGCACACTGTCCAATTAGAATTCATGCTGGCCATAAACAACCTGTAAGAGTATGTGTGTTCTAGCTGGAGATTAGCCCTGACCATAGATAAACTGGCATGTTGAGCATTCTTCACTTGTAAATGAGGGAGGTTGGTCAAGCAAAGCTCTATTGTTCCTTCTGACTCTGGAATTCTTCCATTGAGCTATATGCAGCTCTAATTAATTTCCTCCTATGGGATTCATCAGTTCTCTGATTCCATTGTTTCTTCTTTCTTTGGATAGGTGCTGTCTCAGAATTGTCACTGAGACAGACTCTCATGCGCAATAACAAAAAGACAATAGCAAGGGAGGCATGGATGATAAGATAGACATTAACCATAAATACAGAGCATAGAGTATGTACTTTATATGTGCTACATTAAAAAAAAAAAAAAAAACATTTACCTTCACATACTCACATCCTCCTTCCTGATTCTCCAGGAATCTGTCTTCTGCATGTTTCATTTTGTTTTTAACCTGGGGATGACGCTTGTTTTTATGCCATGCTTAGTTTACACAGATTGGAACATGTTTTCCACATGCAGGCTTCTTGTTTGCCAACAAGCCCAGCTGTTGGGGGGCACTGAAGATCACCCAATTACAGAAAACAATCTTGAATACCTTTTCATGTCTCCCTCTCCTACCCTAGAGGATCTTTTCCAACAATTGCAATTCTAAGGGCTTCTTCCATTTACAGGAAACATTTACTCCTTTATTGTCCCCCCCCCCCCCCCCCCCCCCCCTTTCCAACTTATCCTAAAAGAGTTTATCGTTGAGCAGGTAGGGGGCCCTTTTCAATTGCCTCTGACTTACAGACCAAGGGGTGGGGGGGCCAGGTCCATCTGATTAGACTTTGATTCTGCACTCCTTCTACAGGAAGACAGGACACAACAGATTTGAATACTCGCTTGGGGAAAAGGGCACGCACGCGCGCACACACACACACACCAAAAAGTCTTCAAACTACTTTACAGCATTGGTTCAGGCTCCCGTATGCCAGGTCCCAGCCCATAATAAATTTTATTGCAATGTTATAAACTCCTGAAAAGAGGAACTTGGAATAGAAGTGCTGACACGAGCTGCCAGACCCGCGGCACTACATTCTTGTGGGTTCTGTCCTGACATCAGCGCACATCTAGGGCAAAACCCAAAATACTAAAATACCCAAATAATGTTTTGCCTTTCAGATAGATTCCTTTTCTCTCAAATTAATTTTAGTAAAATAAAAAACTAGGTGGTCTTATCAAAGAGAAATGGGCACTCTTGCAAACAACACATGACTTCGTGTGGAGTCATGGCTTAGAGCTCAAAGAGTTTTTCAGCCTAAGTTAAATTCATCTTGCAAATAAAGTGCCTTTTTTGAGGGGGGGAGGGGTGGGTGATTATTCATGTAAATGACAGCTTTATGTACTATAATTACAGTCATTAATGAAGGCACAATTACTTTATCATACATTACCAGGATCAAAGAAGGTCTCTTAAGAATCAGTTGTCAGTATATAGAGTCAATACAGAAATTAGACCAAATACGAACTGGAAAATTGTGCTTAAATAATGCCCCAGAGGTTAAAGAAACAATGAGTTGAAGTTGCAGAGTGAGAAAATTAAAAAGACACACTAGAGGTCACTGTTGCTACTTGAGCTGAGGTTGTATCCTATCTATCTATCTCTCTATCTATCTGTCTATCTATCTATCATTTTTGGTAGCCTGTGTGCATACTGGAAAATCTCGAAAAAGATCAACTACCTTAATTAAATTTTAAAAACTCTATCATGTATTTTTCCCTCTCTGTTGTATGTTGGATATTTAAGATAGAATTTGAAAAGAAATCTGAATTTTAAGGATTTCTTTCATGATCATATCAAATAATTCATCCCTGATGAAAAACCTTACCCCCATTTTGTGGATTTTGAAAATCACCTTCAAACTATTCCTTCACTTGGATCCAAAAGTAAAAGTAATTGAAGAATTCTGTTTGGTATTCCTCTCCATAATAGAAGGAAATGATTCCAACTCTTAACATTGTGCAAAAATGTAAGATTGTTAAATATGGACAATATGTTGAGTCCCATGTTTCAAACTCTATAGAGAAAGAGTCTCTTAAGTATGGCAGGTTTGTGGAAAATCTTGGAAACAGGTCATGGGAATTGTTAGTAAAATATTCTAATTCTACATACATAAAAGGAAATTATTTTAGAAAAACAACCAATGTCTCAGGTGGGCCATTGCAAACATAATGAGTCTAACAGAAAGAATTCCCTTTTTTGCAGCCTTCAGGAGACTCAGGTCCTGTCTTTTCCCTCTCAGATGGCTGGTACTCAGTAAGTACATACTGTTGCTAGAGAAAAGGAGCCCATCCATTCCAGAGACCCAGAGCCCAGCTTCTGAGTGTCTTAACAGAGAAGTTAAAAGCTGAATGGTGTATTCCAATAAGAGTATCGTACCACTGCCAAAGTTGGGATTCAGTATTCTTCCTCTTAGACTATTGGTCTTAGATATGGGTAGTGGTAATAGGAACATCAACAAAGGTATATGGCTATATTCAACTCTAGGCCTTGAAACATTTTCAGTAAGACGGGTCACCCTAACTCCCCTGCTTTCTGGTCTTTGCACATGAAACCCATCTCCTCCCATTTGATAACACAAGGCCTACCCAAAAAGAAAAAGGAGGAAGAGGGAGAAAAGTGTGAAGTCTGTTTCCTTTTCTAAACCCCTACTTTGCTCTGCATTGCGTTATTTGCTTTGTCCATGTAGCTCAGTCCTGGGAATAATTAAGGTTCAAAGGCCTGAGTAATAACTCCTTAGTAACTGAGTGCTTGCTACAAGTTTCATGGGTGTGGGTAAAATAGATTCGGAATTTAATCTGAAAATTTTAAGAGAGGATTCTGTATATTTAATTGTATTTTCCAGGGGGTGGGAACTAGTGGGAGGCTCAGAACCTCGGTGTGAATGAGATGGAAGTGTCTGGCCCATGTGAGAGTGCAGCATATGGGGGAAGGCCATGTGCCCTAGATGCAGGGCTTCCTCCACAGCCCAGCTGGGGTGAACTAGGGCAAATTCTTGACCTTTCTAAGCCTAATTTTTCACTTGTGAAATGGAGATCATAATTTCTGTCTCTGCAGGCAGAATTACATAAATTAATGGTTGTAAAGTGCCAGGCCTAGGGGTTGGCACGGGTAAGCACTCAGTAAATGTCAGTTGTCATCGTTGTCATAGGGGAAGTTCACTGGACTCCTTTGCACCTATCAAAGAGACACAGAAGCTATGTTTACATCCACAAGCAGGTTTGAAACAACAACAACAGCATAAACAAATAACAGTTGAAGTCAACAGCTTGTTGTTTGGGAGAAAAAAAACAAACAAGTTTTAATTAAAGTTGTGTCTTTGTTTTTCCGAACAGTTTTGTGTATACAGATTCAAATGTGGACTTTAAGGAAAACAGAACACTTTACTACCATTACAGAACTATTACCATAATTTCTTTGGTTAAGAAAATTACGTACATTTTGTTAACCAAAAGAAAAAAGACATTAAATGTGTCTGTGTTTTGCACAGTGTAACTATTTTTTTGAAAATGCTCTATAATCTGCAGGCTGGAGGGTGGACTGGGGTTCATTGAAGTCAGCCACATGTAACAGCAGCCCCAGACTTCTCACAAGGTTGAAAGCCACTGCCCTCACTGGTTCTGGTTGCAATTATAATATGCAATACATTTTGTTTTAAATGGAAGCTTTTATAATGAAATTTGGAAGCCCACGTCATTTCCCTTTGCTTACTACAAAAAGAGAATTTGAGGGCAGACAATAAAGGAAATGGCAGGGAACTATTATGTGACCTTGGGCAAATCGCTCAGTGGTTAGGCCTGTACACACACACACACACACACACACACACACACACACCCTTAGTCTTTAAATTCTTTTGCAGAGCTATGTCAAGCAAAAAGTGGAATGGAGATTTAGCAATTCTATGGTTATTTTGAATAAGGGATATTTGATCAACTTGAATGAATAATTGTTACCAAATTTTCTCATTAACCAAGAAATTGCTAAATCTTGTGTTTTAAGAAGTACTGCCCGGGGTAGGGGAAATGAAGGGTTTTCTTCCTCACTTGGGCGTACAGCTGAGAATTTAGTCTGTAGTTTTGTCCACTGGTCTCCCTGGAATGGAAGTCCCGGAATTTCCTCTCAGGCTAGATTCAAACATTTTCAAAACCGTTATTCTCAGTTAACACTCTGGAACATCACTTCTGAGGTGACTTTATTTAATTAAATAGGGCTTGGGCAGAAATACAGCAAGATGTTCACCACTTACACGAAAAAAAAAAAAAAATCCAGGATCCTGTCCCCAAACTCCCAAATGGATAAATAAATCCCGCACTCCCAGCTCGCACTCAGACTCGGCTTAGCCTGACCGCAGGCAGTTGCTGACTGCAGGGAGGAGTTGGGCGCTGGGGGAGCTGTTGCACGTACGTAGCACGTAGCACGTAGACGTAGCACGGAAGGTAGAAGTTGCAGGGGCAGAGCGGAGGAACCGTGCAGTGGTCCCATCTGAGCTCGTAGTGGGTGTGACTGCCTTCAGGTACTGGTTTCCCCCTTGGCCGATGCAATGTTGCCTCATTAGGGACTCTAAACGCCAGTTTGACTTTGAGTATAAATAGAAGGTCACAGCTCTAGGGGTAGCTCTGCGGAAGAAGGAGACAGCAAATAGGAGACAGCAGGAGGGGCTTTTCCAGGGAGCTCTTTAATGTGGGCCTCGGGCTGAAGGACAGAGAGCAGGCACGCCAGAAGGGACGCTGGGGTTGACACCCACCGTCTCCTTTCGCCGCGCTCATTAATTTAGCCCGTGCCTTTCAGCCGCATGATGCGGTGAAAAAAGACCTCCTGCCACGGCGAGATGTCTGCTTTGCACAGAGGCCTGGATTCTGCCCTTTCCTCCTCAGGAGTTCAAACGAGTCACTTCTCTCACACCGTAGAACTTTTGGGTGCAGCAAGGCAAACGCGTTCAGATGTTTTCGTGTCTTGGGACGTTGTGGGAGGTAGGAGGAATTGAGTTCCCGGACCTCAGGTGCAATGCACAGGTCCGCGGCAAAGTCTTTCCACCTCAGGATCCGTGGCCAGGCCTTCCTTGTCCATGCTTCTCAAAGTTCAGGCCACAGATATTGTTAACAGGATCATTCCAGAGACCCCTTTTTAAAGGTACGGCACACTGGGCCTTACCCAGGATTCACTGAATCAGAATCTCCAGGCATGTATCCCAGGAATCTGCACTGTAGCCACCTTCCTGGTTTTTGTTTGTTTTTTCCTTTGCACGTTATTATGTGAGAAATAGGGCCAGCTGCCACCAGCTTTTAGTCTTAATAAGGGCTAAGCTCTTAGCTTAGTATGGACCCTCTCTCAGTGGCTTATGGAATGAGCACTCCTGGGTTCCATTCATATTAAAGGACATTAGGAGAGGGTAGTTTATCTCATGATTTACTCGACAAGCATGATTCTGAGGGAGTGGGGCGAAGAGTGTTAGAGGTATCAAGAAATTTTTAATCAATTGAGTGAGACAGAGACAACATCTGTACCTTGGCCACCTCTCCCGTAGTGTGTGGGTTTAGTCACTTCTGCTCATCACACATCTGATTAGAAACACAGTCACAACCAGCGAAGCAGTATTACAAGGTAGGTTGTTGTCAGCTTGTTGTTTTTCTTTAAGCCACTCTGTATATTCTGAATTACTGTTTTGAAAGAATTATTTGTAAGTGGTAAGTTAGATGTTTTCACTGCCATTGTTCTTGTGATTACTAGAAACCCAGGACTTTCCACTCTAAGATTGTTTAAAATCCTTACATAAGAAGCAGGTGGACTCTATCGTTATGTATGCCGAAGGGCACAAAGGAAGATACATAAAATTTTAAATACCCAAATTGCCCACTTTATGCCATATACCCCTTGTACCATGTATAAAAATATGTATGTATATATATAATAGGAAAGAATAAAAATTTAAAATAAGTATATATCCAGGTTAAGGAAAAAGCATACTGCACAAAAATGTCTTTGTATAAATGCTGAATAAGATAGGGTAAGGGGATATTTATAGTTCTGCAGACGACTTAATATTTACTGCACCAGGAATTCATCCATCCTTCCAACTGGCTTGAGAGGCGTTTGAAACCAATAAAGCATATTTGTGTCCAAGCAGGGAGTGGAGTCCAGGCCCCACATAGCAGACCTGAGATGTGCTGGCCCAGGGAGCTTAAGTGATGTCAAATGTAAACCACTTTTCAAAAGCATGTTATCAGGTCCACACCAGACTATCCATTTTGATAATCTCATTCCATTTTTCATTTTATTGTTGAAAGGAGAAATAGATTAATGAGAGTCCAAATCCCCCTAGAAAGAAAACCTTCCTTATAAGGCATGTCTGAAGAGAGATTTGGAAAAATTACTTACTCTGCCTTTGTTTTGCCAAGTAAAGTAACATTTAGACCATTTATATTTGAAAAATTCTTAACCCAGGTCAGCGTGGCCTACTAGATTGTATCTAGAGGGAAAGAAATGAAGAACAACTAAAGATGATGATGATGATTTGTTTAGGTCAGTTCCAAATCTTCCAGACCTTGGTTTGCCAGTGTTGATTGACCGCTTGCCAATTTTCAGTTGTGTGTATGATGGACATTTGGGGACAAACCCCATGATCCATTTCAGATACAACAAGAAAAAAATTGGCCCCAAATTGCATTTGCAAATGGTGTACCACATGAAAGAAACATTTGTCTGAAGAGAATTTTAAATGTTCAGCTCTTGGATATACAGATATATTCTTTCAGGTATCTCAGAACACTACAAGAAAGCTTGCTAGAGAATGATAATCGGAATCATAGCAGGGCATAAACAGAAGAGAACAGAAGGAGTCTTAGAAATCATCTTATCACATTGGTGACATCGTTTTACAGATGAGTGACCAGAGCCTATAAGGGTGGTCCCCGTGATTTCAAAAAACTTGCTTCCATTAGTCTTTCAGGGCAATGAGTCAAATGATACTGTGGTAGCTCCAGGAAAAAATGTCAAGGTTTGGAAATTCTTTAGCCACTCAGAGTTGGAACAAGAGCCCCGCTTTCCAGACTCCCAGGCCAGAAGGCTGCACTTGAAAGGATAGGAGGCTTTTTTTTTTTAAATAATTCCATTTTGTCAACCAACTAGAAGACAATTTTGCTTAGATGCTCAGTGGAGGTGTAGTAAAGTATTGTTTCTGACCAAATGTTCCTGTCCTCAATCAGGTTATAGTAAACAGTATTCCTGCCCTAAACAAATTTATTAGCCAGGGGTCATTTTTAACTTTACCACCTCATTCTGATTTTCACAGCTGCTTCTCAGAGGCGCTGGCACTGCCATTGATAATCCAAGCTTTCAGCAAGGTAAGCTCCCATTTGGCTAATAACATTTCATTTGGTTGACAACAGGCTAATAACTAGATCTTGCCCCACACACACACACACACACACACACACACACACACACACACACACAAGCCATCACAATGCCAGGCTCCTGTCAATTGAATTAGGAACCATTGGTATAGACAGATAATCAAGGTCACAGGAATTCAGAAGAAAGAGACGTTGTTGTCTTTGGAAAAGAGACTAACTAGACGAGATGTAGCTCCATAATTTACCATAAATAATTAGGGTACAGTCCCTGTGGGTAAAGAGCTGCACCCTACTTGATGGATCGTGTTCTATTCATCTTACTAGCAGTGTTCTTTTTAGGCATTTTTGATGTCTGCATTTAGAGCCATTGGGTCTGTTGCCTCCCTTCTCGTGGGACATGGGGAGAACGGCTGATACTTTATTTGTTCCCGACAGCTAAAAAAAAAACACATAAAGCCAGCAGAAACAGAGAACATGGTCTCTAGCCTTCCAGCTTCAGACCCCCGTCTTGGGTTGCATCGAAGCACACCACAGAAGCAGTCCTGGCCAAGCACACCACTTGAAACAAACTGGGGAAGCCCCTGCTGGGCCAGGAAGGGATGCCGGTCATGAGGCTGAAATCTGGCCCAAAGGGGAGGCAGAACCTTGGATGGCTCTGCCAGGAAGGGACTGTGTGTGCTCTCACTGGGGTGAGAGCTCTGCCCTGCGGTTTGGTGAGTTGAGGTGTTGTGCACCTAAGGCCCTCCCAGTAAGCTGCCTCCCAGCAAATGCAAAACCACACTGTGGCATACACACCCCGGCAGAAGGAAATTAATTAAGACCCTGTGCTGACATTCCCTTCTGAGCTCACGCCACCCTCCAGCTAGGGCCACACATCACTCTGTGAGAGAGCAGACACAGCTGTGGGAGCTGTCTAGACCTGCTGTGATTAAGAAGGGCTCTGCTGCCTTAATGTCGAGTGTGTTTTCTTATGTCAGTATTGTCTCCTAGTTTTAGCATGACTGAACTGTCAAAGGTTTTTGGGTGGGTGTTTTCCCCCCTTTTTTTGGCCTTGCCTGTGAAATGACACAGTCTTCTCTTTTCCTGGTTTCCATTATATTCCATTGTATGGCCATGCACAGAGTAACATTTTTTTTTTTAAGTTTGTGTGTTTTCCATCTAATACCATGCAGTAACTATAATGCATAAACATGTGTTTAGGCACTTTGGAAAACATTTTTAAAATTAAAATGCCTCATGTCAGTCATAGGCATGCGGTACCAAAGTGTGTATGTAGCTGATCATGTGGATTAAGTATTCAGAGGAAAACATCTTTATAGTTATTGTGCATGTTCCACAGCCACTTTTCAAAGTGAACCATCTCTGCATTAAAATAGCATTTTTATTTTGTCAAGACACTAAAAGCAATTGGAGGCCAGTGTTGATCGACCGCTTGCCAATTTTCAGTTTTTAAATCAAAGCTGCTTTGGACTTAGTAAGTGTGAGCTCTGTAAATATCCATAGTCATTCTATTTACATTTTACATGCATTCAATAACTCTCCCTTAAAAAAAAGAAAATGACTGAAGGAACATTTGCTCTAAGTTGAAAAACATTCCACCTCAGAACAGTCTCTTGTAGACTGAATGATAGTCCCTTTGATATAATGGTTCTTAATGAAAATTGTGAGGGATTTTTCTGCTCTAAAAGCCTCAAGGGAGTTGGGCGGGAAGGGCACAGGTCAGCAGTAAGAACAACACCCATCCCAAGAGGCAATGACATTTGTTCTCCCGTCCTCAAAGTTTGTTCCTTAATTATTTTAGATATTGTCTCCTTATTGTTTTGAATGCTCTGCCTCTCTCTAAGAGGAAAAGTCATTTTCGCACAATGCACACAATACCCAATGTTGCTAAAGGACAAGGACCAGCCTTTGGGACTGAGCCGCTTAAGACTGAAAATCTCCAAGCTTATATTTCTTTGTCATTGTCAACATTATTTTTCAAAATTTGAAAATATGAACACCAATTAATTGGCCAAGATTCCAGCTATTTAATTAAAACTTGATGAGTTATAGAATTTGTGGGGATGGTAAGCAAGTATTGCTTGGGTTGTGTTGTCAAAGGCATCAGAGGAAGAATTCCATCCAAGGCATGAATCTTAATAGGTACTTCATTTGCCCAAGCTGGATTTTATTTTCATACAATTTTATTTATCATATACAGTTGTTTAGATGAATCCTTGAGTAAATATAAAACCATGTGAACTCTGTTTACAACACATCTTGTACCTAAAGGCCCTGGCAATGAATAGAGACTCAAAGATGAATGAAATGACCCCACTTTCAAAGATGTACTGTCTAGTAGGGGAAATAGAGAACAAAGAAATATCTTACAGTGTAATACATATAAAATCTCTTTTGTGTCTATACAAAAATAGCCTAGAGACGGGAGTAACTGATTTTTTTTTTTTTCTGGAGAAGTCAATGAAAAGGTAAACCTAAGCAGGATCATAAAATGTAAATAGTTGATTGTTTCCTTTGCTGTACAAAAGCTTTTTATCTTGATGAGCTCCCAGTAGTTCATTTTTGCTTTTATTTCCCTTGCCTTTGGAGATGTGTTGAGTAAGAAGTTGCTGCAGCTGAGGTCAAAGAGGTGGTTCCTCTAGGATTTTGATGGTTTCCTGTCTCACATTTAGGTCTTTCATCCATTTTGAGTTTATTTTTGTGTATGGTGTAAGAAAGGGGTCTAGTTTCATTCTTCTGCATGTTGCTATCTAGTTCTCTCAGCACCATTTGCTAAAGAGACTCTTTTTTCCATTGGATACTCTCCTGCTTTGTCAAAGATTAGTTGGCCATACATTTATGGGTCCAATTCTGGGTTCTCTATTCTATTCCATTGGTGTATGTGTCCTGCCTTGATGATAACAGCTGTGACTAATGAATGGCTAAAGAAGATGTGGTGTATGTATATGTATGTATGTACATACATATGTATGTACATACATACATATACATACACACAATGGAATACTACTTGGCAATGGAAAAGAATGAAATCTTGCCATTTGCAACAATGTGGATGGAACTGAAGGGTATTATGCTAAGTGAAATAAGTCAGAGAAAGACATATATGTTTTCTCTCATATGTGGAATTTGAGAAACTTAGCAGAAGACTATGGGGGAAGGGAAGGGAAAAAGTAGTTACAAACAGAGAGGGAGACAAACCATAAGAGAAAAAACTGAGGATTGATGGAGGGGGCAGAGAGGAGGGAAAAATGGGTGGTGGGTATTGAGGAGGGCACTTGTTGGGATGAGCGCTGGGTGTTGTATGTAAGTGATGAATCATGGGAATCTATGCCCGAAGCCAAGAGCACACTGTATACACTGTGTGTCAGCTAACTTGACAATAAATTGCATTTTTGCAAATAATAAAAATAAAATAAAATGTAAATAGTAGTGTACTAAGGACACAAGAGGAAGATGGCTTATATACCAGGAATAATATTTAGAAGAACATGGAAGAGTGAAACCAGTGAAAGAGAGACTGAGAGAGAGACCATTGCAAGCAGTTCATTGTTACAGAACATGAGTGGGAAGGCGTGGGGGATGAGGCTGACCATGCTTTCAGGGCCTAAATCACGGAGAGTCTTTTACGCAGTACTAAGAGAGTTGGCTTCTAGTCTGTGGCACTAATGAACCATGGCTGAGGTTTAGGCTTTAAGAAAGATATCTCCAGTGGTACTTTGGAGGCTGGATTATGAATTTGAAGGGAGAGAAACAAGGATGAGTAAGGCTATTTGGGAGGCCATTATATAGTCCAAACAAAAGAGGATGTAGGGCTTAACTAGAAAAGTAGAGACAGGAGAAAATAGAAATGACAACTATTAAAAAGGGGGGTTGGTAGGTTGAATTTGGAGAGTCAGAGAAGGGAATGAGCCATGATGACTTTTGATCCTTAGCAAAGAAGCCCAGTGCAGCATTTAAGGAAGGGTGTTACGCACAGATGCAGGTATTAAGGGTAGTCTTAAAATTGTTTTCAATTACTCATCACTAGCAGTGGCAATTTTGTCAACTAGTATTCGGATTCTGCCTGCATCTTCTGTATTCCGGGGATAGGGAAGTGGCAACGTCTATAATACATGACTGCACTTAGCAGATGCCTGGAAAAAAAATTGGTAACTCCCTAGGAGGCCCTATGAGAACAGCCCAGAAATTACAGTCAACAGAGTTGAGCTAGAGCTGGCCCTGGCCAAAACAACCAGTTAGAATAGGGGAAATTCAGCAAATCATTCGGTTATGTGGCCTGTGTAATATGGCCCCCTACTAACTCCAATCCTACAAGAAAGATACACATACACATATAGAGATGTACACAAATACATCAGAATAATTTGAAGATTATTTTAACAAATTATTGTATGTTTTGACTGTCAATGCCATGTTCATGGAAACTAAAATGATCTTAATATAGGAGGAACCCACTTATCTCAAAAGCAAGCATTTGTTTCGGATATATTCTGAAATGCTAGCATTTGTTAGGGGAGAATTTTCTACTGGATATTTTTCTAATTTCTGCCCTTTCTCTGTCTGCTCTTGTCCCAGGGATCTTAGCCTTTTGCAGTGCAATTATTCTCTGAAAATAATGAGTGTATCTAGCTGTGCCCTGGGCACAGTGTTGTATTTTACATGGTTACATCATTTATTCCTCCCAACAACCTACAGGTTGAAATTGTTATTACCCCAATTTTCAGATAAAGAAACAAAAGCAGAGAGGTTAAATGACTTGCCCAAGATTACATAGCTAGCAAATGTATAGACACTTCAATCCCAAGATGTTTGACAGCTTGTCCAAGTGGTCTTAGCCACTTTCCATGTCTGGTTCACTTGGATTTACAGATGAAGTAGGTTTTCTTGTGTACAAGACCAAAACTCAACCCCATCAGTCATTATTATCAATCATTTTTGTCATTTCATAACCTCAGAGTTTAAATCTGTAGTCCTGTGATCCCCTACCAACCCAGGAAAACCTAAAACAATGAAATTGCACTTGCCTGGTCTGCTGACTTTACACCAAGATCCAGCTAAACTGCATGAACTGTCAAGGCTAAAACTAGGACTTCTATCTTAGCTAACACCTGCCTCTCTCTCTCTCTCTCTCTCTGTTGAAATATATTATAATTAGCTGCTCTTCCTGGGAGAGACTGTAAAACTGAATGCAATTAAACAAGAAGAGAGACAGCAGATTTTATAGCAAAAAAAAAAATAGTAATTTGGAAAGCCAACTAGACGGATGCATATTCAAAAGTAGCAATTTCACAGGCAAGGCAAACCTCCCTTATTTTGCAATAATGTACTGTGTACTGACTGGCAACCAGTGTAGCCTTTTGCACATGCTTGGGACTCTATCCTTGTCCACTCACTGGTACTCACAAAATGGGTTTGGTTGAATTAGGACATTTAATAGAACAGCCATTATCTGGCTGTGGTTTCACGTTAGTCAAGGACCACAATAAGCAGGTGACATGTGGCATACAGCCCATGATCCTTACTAGCCAAACGGCCCAGTGAGGGCAAAGTGTGTGTTACAGATACTCAGACAGGCTCCTGTGCTATAACTAAAGGTGTGCAGTGTGGGACCAGTTGCCTCGTTTCTCTCCGTCAGTTCTCCGGCTGTGAAATGACCATGCTGATGCCTGCCCTACTTCCCTCAGGAGAACATGGTGAGATTCAGAAAGGGCTACAAACAAATTGTTTTATTCAAGTTTGGCTAATGAAAAGCCTATAATACAGCTATTTGTAGAAATGTGTTCATTTGTTGCTGAACAGATACTAGTCCCTGAGCACAGTTCTAGGGGAAGACCCAGTTACTTACAATTAATTAAAACGACTCATCACTTTCCTAAAACTGCATGTGGGAACTGTCAGTGTCCAAAAGGTAGATCGTGAAATAACCCATGGCCCAGTCACTAAAAGCTGAAAAGATTTGTAAGTGCCTCAGAAAAGTTCACCACTTAGTTGGAGAAAAAAAATTAGTCAAGGCAGATGTGTAGTGCAGGTTTGTAGCTGGGGAAAGGCAGACTTAGGGAGAAGAAACGCAGAAAAAAATTAAAGCTAAATGTTAGCCTCATCCTAGAACAGACCAGCCTGGAGATACTCTGGGTTTTATTGAACAGTTGCAAGGTAGCTTTAATTTAGCACTATATTTTGAAAGGTTTGCTATACCAGTGCTCTTTCCAACATTGCTTGTGTGTTTTTGGCTATGCCTAGAGGCCTGCTGTGGACTGATGGATGTCCAGGTGTGGAAAAGGATGCTAGCCATTTGTTTGCACTGTGGATTTATTTCTTTGCACTGTCTTTGCTCCTCCTAATTAAAATAGTAAACATTATTGTACTCAAAGCTTAAATAGCCCCCTGGACATGAGAGTGTTATGAATTAATAAGTAGAAGTAAACTCCTTTAATACGCCTCTTCCTCATATCAAATCTTTCAAATGCAAAGCCCATTTGCAGTAAAAATCAGAGAAATGTAAAAGGCAACCTGATATTGAACATGAAACTAAACTCTCACAAAAAGCAACATAACAAGCAGGAAAAAAGGAATTTTGAAAATTATCTTCCAAAAAAAAAAAAAAAAGAAAAAAAATTATTTTCCTAAAGAATTCTGAATCCCCAGTGCTCTATTTTCCCAGGTTAAAAAGAAGTCAGACTGTTGTAGGCGGTCTGAACTAGGTTACTGAGTAGCCATCTGTAGCAGGCCAGCCCCTGGATGTCGTGCCCCTGTTAATGAAATCTGGATGTGCACTCGTAAACGGACCTGGTGAACGGTAGATGTCAGCCATTGGGTGATGGGCAATCATCAATCATCCATTGTCAGTTACTTCTGTCCCAGTGAGTAAGCCTTTATTTAAAGCATAAAGTAAGAATGTTGCCAGACCACAGGAACAAGCCCTGAGCTGTTTGCAGGTGCTGCTATTCACAGCTGCCAATTAAACCCCTGACATTTCCATCTTGGCCATGAGGCATAGCATATGCTTTTGACATACCAGTTTTTTTAAAACAATATCCTCTATCTCAGATTATCAATACATATGTCTTATTCTTTTCCCATGCTTACAACATTAGGCTTTTAAAAATATCTTGTTTTAGAAGTAGAAGAAGGAGAAACAGAAAACTCTAGTGAACTGAATTATTAAGATGTACACATAGCATTTTCTTGTAACTGGGGAAGTGACCAGCATTTTAGATGTGGAAAGTCATCTGTGATGCCTAAATATACATGGCAGAGACGACTTTGAAGATTTCAACTTTTGGTAATCTTGTCCCTACATTTCTTTCTGAAAATTTTTCTTACTCTCTGGTAACCAAATGCTACCTACTCATCTCATGTAAATTCAGTGCTGTTAGAACTAGATATTAAATTTTTTATTATATGACTACATTCCAGTTCTTTTCATTGGGATTCAAACATAAGTATGCCTTGTGTTGGAAGAATTTCGTGAAATTTGCCAGACTTTTTATTTGGTCTCGATTGTAGGTCCATGAAAGGGTGTACTCCTATGCAGAGTTTGCATGATGCCTTTACTTCCACATATTTCCAGGTTGGAGTATAAAAGCATGCCACCACTCTTGAGGGATTATAGATACTGTGGACATTTCATCTATAAATACCATGAATAGGAAAAAGAGAGAGAGAGAGAAAGCTCTACATACACCTTTTGGGAATATTTCCCATTTGTAACTGATTTACCCATTTTTCTAGCTCTTGGTAAGGGATGAACTTTGGTTACAAACAGAAATTTGAAGTAAATTATTCTTGCTGATCAGTGTTTAGAAAATGGGGCACCTGGGTGGCTCAGTCGGTTTTGCATCCAACTCTTGATTTTAGCTCAGGTCACGATCTCACAATCCGTGGGACTGAGCCGCATGTTGGGCTCTGTGCTGACGGCGTGGAGCCTGCTTGGGATTCTTTCTCTCCCCCTCTCTCTGCCCCATTCCCGCTCACACTCTTGTGTGCTCTCTGTTTCTCTCAAATAAATAAACTTAAAAAAAAAATGAAGATAGGTTCTGTTTGGTCTTATGTTGTTTCACAAGAATTAGGTCAAAATCAGCTGTGATTGGAAGTGTAAGGCTTTGTTTTTCTAGGTCCAGCAACAGACTTTCTGATCTGAGACTGCCTCGGCCTTTCTCCCTATCCCCTGTTCATCTGGCAGAGCTATACACTTACTTCACGTTCTGTGGAATCCCCGATTCCCACTGATTTCAGGGACTTCTGTTGGGGAAAGCAAATCTGACAAAGCCAGGGTCTCTCTGTCTTACTTTGTTTTATCATGGCAGAAATTTTATGTTATTTTCTCACTTCTCAGCAGGGGAAAAGTTGCTATACTCTTTGAGGGAGGCTCAGCCGATTTCCATTGTAAAAAGAAGAGAAAATTTGTTACTGCTGTTTGTGTAACGAAGGGCTACTAAAGGAGCTATCTTCTAATAAAAAGATGGCTTTGCTCTGTAAATTAATTTTATAATAAAAGCTGCCCTACGAATATATCGAATGGTGAAAATCTGAAGTAAATATGTTAGCATATCAAGAATACCTGTGTGTTTGAAATGAAAATTCGATGACTTACAGCGTCCTTGAGCCCTTGAGCCATATGCACACGTATTTCTTAACAGAGCTGAGGATGCTGTGCAGTGGCATCAGCTTTGGGCTGCTCAGTTGGGACAGTGTCCACAGGCTTTGAGATAAAAGTGAAAGGTTGGGCCACTTACCTCCACCGATACCAGGTCTTCCAGGTGCCTCTGGTTGTAGCAGTAATGAGAGTGATGATGGCAGCAGTAATGCTAATAATAACAGTAATGGCAGCTACCATTACAGATGGCAGCTTTGTATGGTGGTTGAGAGCGCGGATTCTGTAGGTAGACTGTAGATCCTGGCTCTGCCACGTACTAACTCTGTGATCCTTGGTAGATTGCTTAACACTTCCGTGCTTCAGCCGCTTCCTCTGTAAAATGGGGGTAGTAATAGAAGCTACCTCATCGGTGCATTGAATGCTTGGAGTAGTACCTGGCATGTACTACAAGAAGTACCACTAGAGCATTAAAGAAATGAGTATGCCTAGAACAGAGACTATATCATTATTCCTGTTTTTCATGGAGGCAGACTGAGGCCATGTGAGGCTTCCAAGCCAGCAATTCACCACATTTTAGCCTGGGTTGGTGTGACTTCAAGACCAGTGTTCTTTCTGCCGGTCTTCCAGGCTTTCTATTGTAGGCGTCATTTCACAACTTACACCATTGGTCGGAAAGGGGTTGAAGAAAAGAGACAGTGTTTGAAACTTGGAAAATGCAGGCACTCCGGAGTATCAGAGCAACAGAAATCATCTAAAGACAGGGGACAGTAAACATTTTCCCAAAGCCAGAAGGTCAGGTAGTCACCACACATAACGCTCCTGAATGAATGAACTCATTCATTTATTCAACAGTTATGCGTGTCCCCCACCTTTCTGCACAAGGGGCAGCAACCTCACGTGTAGCCACTTAATGAGTAAGAGGATGTGTTTTATGTGATTTTGTCAAAGAAAGAGGCCCACGATAACTTTAGGAAATGATACTAATGAGAAGATGCCAGTATTTTTTCTGGCAGTTGAATCCAGTTTGGTAAATTCTGGGGCTCTGTCTTCTCCCCTTCCTCAATGTCTCGAGGCAGAGCAAGCTGGCCACAGAACGAGGCAAGGGCTGTCTGTCCCAGGCTGGGTCTCATCAGTACATTTGTGTCTCTTGTGGTTGTCTTTATCCAGCCTAACTGGTATTGTTTTTGGCACTCTTAACATTATGATGTTATGTTTCAAATGTTTCCAAAACTGAAACACACAAGGTCTTTCATTTCCTTTCTGCCTACTAAGATTATTTCAGCTCCACACATGCAAAGCAGAGTATTATGCAAGAAATTAATCATATCAGAGCAAAGTAGCTACTGAAAAATTGCCAAACACCATAAACATTGGTCAAAATGGAGTCCAACCATTTGCACAGAGAATAATTGAAGCTATGGATTCACTTGGGGTAACTAAGCAACTTTTCATTATGAATTATAAAGCTTTTCAAACATAAAATGATATCTGAGAGGAGTGCATTACCTAAAAGGTTTCGATAAGCAATGAAAGGAGCTTTAAAATATGCAGCAGGGATCAATCATCCAGCTGTATAGCGTTACTTATACTTTGTGGCGTCACCTACATTCCTTGATAAACAATGTCCCATAACCTCCGAGCGTTCCCATTATTTCCGTCAGCACCCAGACATAAGAAGTGACAAAAATGTCAGATGATGTTTTATTTACTAATATAAAACAAGTTCTCGTGGAAGTAGACATTCTACGACAATGGAGGTTTATGAAGCACATTTCCCAGCACCAAAAATGATTCACGTTGTCCAAGAAAGATAAAAAGCCTGCTGTTAGTGATGAATTTTAATTGGAATGTTACTCATCATGGGCATGAATTTCTTTCATTTGGGAGATGACATGTCCTGCTTCTGTTGTGGAAGGACAGTTGAGTCTGCCTGAAAAAGAAAAGGTAGCTAAAACACACTTTTGACACCCAAAAGGAAGTTGTCCTGGTGTCACCTGCCGAAACAAGTATTCTGATGTCTTCCAGTCATCGCTTTGCAGGCGACGTTTTTGTCAGTTACATGTAAAATCAAACCCAGCATTCAGACTCAGATGCAGAGAAGTTCTGCCTTCCTCTACCCTGTTTATGAAAAAAATCAAATGAAATGGGAGCGTCAATTGGGAAAATCACTTGATGGTATGGAAGAGTTGGAATTAGCTGTAGAATTCTACCAAAGGTGCAGCGAGATAGAGTGAGCAGCACAGAAGAAAAAATGACAATTGTAGATTCTCTTCGTTTTGACAGAAGAGGGCCTGAGTGTGGCATATCAACATTGACTGATGCTAGGTAGTAGAGAAAGGGAACTCGTAAAAGGTCAGGAAAGTGGAGTTAAAGAGGGTGAGGTGCATGGAGACTGGAAAGGTAAAAGGGGCAGCGGGGAGGAGAAGGGTGAGGAAGAAAGGCTAGATATATGAAAAGTTTCAGGACCTCACGTCCTTTGCAAAAAGAAAATCGTTTACCAGCCTTTATGTGATTCAGGAAATACTGTGGTTTAGGAAGGTTTAAACTAATGCAGTGGGCATTGGTCCCATGATTGTGGGGAGAAACTACTTCTCCTGAGTAGGACAAATAGGGTGGCTGCAGCCAGCCCCTTCGGAACTCGATATAAAAACATCAATTTGCATCATGGAACCTTGGCCGGCCTGCTTTGTGGCGGTGGTACAGAGCAGTCAATGCTCTATAGATACACAAATTGATTACTTCAATTACCAAAATCAATTTTCCAGAATAGAGTGAAATACATGGAAACGTATCTCAAAAGGTCATTTAAAATTAGCCCAAACTACCAACTGAAGGCCCTGCATTCAGAAGAGCACCTTGCTGCACATTGTAACTCTCCCTTTCCTGTATCTTTGCCTGCGTAAGGTCTGAGGCTAAAAGCACCCAGCTGGAACCTGGTGAAACAACAACCAAATTGCATTGCTCCCTGTGCACTCATGAATCTCTTAATAAGCTCACCTGATACAGTTCTTAGTATGGAACCAGGGTTTACTCCTGTAAGTAAAAGGGTCAGGTCTATTCTCCACCCCCCCCCCCCCGCCCCGCCCCCCCTTAATAGATATTGTTTGAATTACGGCTTTCCTTTCAAATTGTGGCTGGCCATGTATGTTTTGGGATATGTTGTATGTATTGCATAAACAGACCATTTTCTGTTCAGATACTATATACTTTTATGTGCAACACGGTTATCCACATATATATAATATCTCTCATGCAAATATACAAAAATTCATGAGGATGTTTTGCTCTCTTAAAATCCTTTCAGATTGCTTGGATGATTTTCTTTACATGTTTTCAACTTACCTAACGGCAAACCTCACTTCATTCTACACTAGTCTAATTAATTTGACAGGACTGGAAACTTGTTCTTCCTGTTCACACTTATTATTCATCTTTTCAGAATGCCCTGTAGGGAGGATGAAGCACAATAAAGCAGTATTTACCAAATGCCTTAGTGCTAAATGCCCTTTTATGCTGACTCGGCACATTGGTGGCATGGAGTAGATCTGACTTTAGGGCAGCCTAACAAAAATGACATTTTCTAGAGTATCATCTATTTAAACAGGTCTTAAAGAAGGGAACTACGTCCGTTTTTCCCTGAAGTTTTATAGTGGGCTCTGGGGACTACAATTTATCCCTACTGTATCTGAAATCTTTGCTAAAGAAATGACAGAGGTATCATATTTTGCAAGATAAGCCTTCAGTCTGCAGTGGCAAATGTAGAGATAATTTCAAGTTTTTTTAAGAACTGCAGACATAACCTGAAACATACCGAGCATTTTGAGAGGGGGTGGGTTGAAATGCAGAATCGATAGATGCAACCAGGGAGAAGGGCTTTTCCTTTTAGGCTAACTTTGAAATTCTCCTCAGAGAGCAAACTTTTGATAGGGGGCAAAGATTCTTACAAGGTTGGTACAGGTGGATAATTAAAAAAATAAGAGTGAATTTATCTGCATACATTATTTAAATACCTAAAGCATTTCTCTGCTTTAATGATAAATTACGATCAGTAAAATCTGTTGGCTGCCTTCAAGCTAACTAATGGATCACTAATCAGCAACAGTCGAATCATCCTAACTAAGGTGGAATAAATATCTCCAAGGAAGCTGCAGTTAATTTTTTCGGTCTAAACCTGTACAGATGCTGACATATACGTACCTATATTCTTGTACTACATATGTGTGTGTGTGGATATGTGCATACATGTGTTTGTATGCACACGTTAAAAACCTTTGACACCTTCTTGTTCACCCACCACTGCTCTATTCTTCTTGGTATGTTGTATAAGAAAGATTGTTCCTGCCACTAATTAATCCTTAAAGAGATTGGCTGATACATCTCATTGTTACCAATACATTTTTAATTGTTCATTTTACTCCAGCACCATTTGAACACAAGTCAATTTGCAGTTTCATTAGAGGACAGAAAAGGCCTGGGGTCTATCCTTGGTTTCAAAAAAGAAAAGGATAAAAAGCAGGCAAAATTTCAGAAAGAATGTTAATCCTCGAATTAATCAAGCAAGAATTAATGTGTGCTGCTACTCGAGTGCCTAAGTCTTCTTGCCAAGAAGTGCACTTTGTCATACCTACCCCTCCAGAGAAACCTCTTTACAAGCTTTGTGGCCAAATACCCTGGCAACTAATGACGAGCTTTGAAGCAACATTCACAGACCATTTGCTTTGATGACATTTGGAGGCTTTTCTCCCCTCATTCCCATTCTATTGTTAAGTAGAGTACACATGCCATACAGCCTTTGAAAACTAATCAATACTGTGAGATTTGTCAGGTTGCAGCTGACTAGTATTACATCTTAAAACTCTTTCCTTAGCTGACTTGTTGTACACATTTTTAAGTTAAACCTTATGAAGGGGGTTGGGTAGATTAGCCTTACCATATTCACAGGCACACTAGTATGACATGGCTCTTTCTTCCATATTTTAACATCAAAAGCTCATAATCTGTGTAAGTTAACCTTCCATAAAACTAAAATTATATGGTCATCATACATAATCTGATGATTGATTACAGCTGTCAGAAAGGTCACAAATTGTAAATGTTTACTACAGTTGCACCATGAAAATTACTACATACTTTAAAAAAATCCATCTAGAGAAAATAGACAGCTTACATTCATAGGTTGCAGAACTGAAGCATATATGTTTTCTTTGTGACTTTTAGCTCTCTTAAAATCAATGTTAAAACCCTTAGGTCTGATTTTTCATTTCAATGTCTTTGTGTAATGTGCCTCAACCATACCTCATCTAATTTAATAAGATGCAAGCTAAGGAAGTACTTAAGTTACTTATCAAGGGTTTCAGATGACACATTATTATTGTATTCAAAAGTCAATATTTGCTAATCATGTTAGTACAGGAACTGTTCCAGGCCTACAATTCTTAAATTGCAGAGATATTTAAGATTAATTAAACCTATCTCCCCTGGTCCTCTCTCTTCACCTCTGTGGAAGGAGTAAATCAATGACATCCTATGTAAGCCCAGAGAGCCAGAGCTTCAAGCCTGAAAGCCACTAACATCCTTAAGCCTCTGTTTGCATCGGCGCCCCGGAGTTGAGCTTTGCCATTTCTCCACGGTTTAAGGAACGTTTGCGTGTTTTGAGAGCAAAGTTCACCAGTTTGCTTGATGTAATTAGAGAGGTATGACCGTTCCTGAACATACAACCTGGACTCCGATATTTTTTTAAGTCAGGAGATTGCTGAAATGATCATCTGGTCTGACTTCTTTTTTCTTTTTATATGAAACTTTGTGGATAAATTCACAGCAGACAAACTTGAAAGGGCACTTGCCGTTTCCGAAGCCGGGTACAATGAGAACCTGTGACTGGGTCCACATCCCTGAAGGGGTTACACTCAAATGACACGATTCCAGCGAACCCCTGACCTCTTGCTTATACCCTTGAGCGGAGACAGCCAGCTGTTCAAAGGTCAAGGCTCCTTTACTTTTAGACAGTAGACTCGTTACACAGGAGCCATTTCTAATCTAATGTTACGTACAGAGCCCAGGACCTGGCTGAGATTAAGTGATAAATAAAACTTTGAAGTCTTATTAACATGTATTGACTAGTAGAAAACTGCAAAACATAGTACTTCAGTGATGACTACATTAGCTGCTAGTTCAGTTCCCTAAGGAGAGACTAGTGCATTAGCCCAGTGTGCCACCCAGCATATATTTACAGGTAGTTCGTGAAAACAGTAATGCTATGCACACTGAATATCTGGAACATGAATCAATGGAGACCAGCTAATTAGGTTATAAATGCATTGGTTTTATTTTTAACGTGTCCTCAAATAGAGTCTGCGAGTAAGCATTCTGAAATGGGGCTCTTAAACTGAGAGAAGCGACAATCAGATTATTCTCTGCCACTCTCCAATCAATCCAGAAGAGGCAGGTAAAATACTCTGATGCATATTCTATATAATCAGAATGACACATCCTATTAATATTCCAATTACTGTTGAACTATTAGCAATGCCTGAGTCTGGTGTCTTAGAGCCTCATAGCAGTAATCCGGGAACTTCGTGTCATCTTTTGTATTCATTCAATTTAAAACGAGACAATTTTCCCTTTAAAGCACTTTTATTAAACATTATTTTATGCATGGATTTAACATCCTAATTGATTTAGGTGGACTCTCAGAATGAGATGCTAACTCCTTTTGTTCTTTTCTTTGCTGAAAGAGGTCAGCAGCTGTGATCTTATTTATAAATTTAAATGCCAAATTTTAGCACAGTGAGTTATTATTAAAATAATAGTTATTCGTGTTCATAAAAAATCTCTATTCACACTGTAAAAACCAGGAATCCGATAATTTAATAAACTGGTCTAGAGTAAGAATGGGCCAGAATTGTCACTCAGAACACATAAAAGTCATAAAATCGTACACATGAAAGTGACTTTGGAAAAAGCACTGAGATGTTTCCACTCTTCTAAATATTGCCTCAACCTAAAATTTGCTTCTTTTTTTTTGAAACTCATATAGGAATGTATTCAGTACCACAGAAAAAATACAGTTCTATAAGCGAAATATAGAGCTACTAGTTGAAAAAGTCAAACTTGCCAGCATTTCGTCCATGTTTTAGGTTGTTTGCTTTATCTTAAATTGATTTTGGTTAAATGAGTTTGTGTGATGGTACAGCGTAGATCAACCTCTGCTTTCTTACATTATGTAGGGGCTACTGGCCATGAATATCATGAATGTGGCACACAATGCTGATGCCTTGGCACAGCTTGAGAGGAGTAGATAAAGAAAAAGGTGGATGCTGGGGCACCTGGGTGGCTCAGTTGGTTAAGCGTTGGATTTTGGCTCAGGTCATGATCTCATGGTTTGTGGGTTCGAGCCCCGCGTTGGGCTCTGTGCTGACAGCTCAGAGCCTGGAACCTGCTTTGGATTCTGTGTGTGTGTGTGTGTGTGTGTGTGTGTGTCTCTCTCTGCACCTCCCCCCACTCGTGCTCTGTCTCTCTCTGTCTCTCAAAAAGAAATAAACTTAAAAAAAAAGAAAGAAAAAGGTTGATGGATATGAGAAATGTTTTGGGGTAAAGTCTAAAAGATGAAAGGTTGAAGTTGGGATATGAGTAAAATGGAGGAATCAAGGAGGAATCAAGGCTTATGGCTTGAGAAATTGAGTAGATAGTTATTTCCAAAGATGGAAAATACTGGGGAGAAGAGGTTGAGTTGGGGTCTGCTGGTGCAATAAAGACTTCTCTTTGGACATGGTAAGTTAGAGATGCCCACGTGGAGATATCAAGGGTGCATTTGGATATTTAAATCTGAAGCTCAGAAGTAAGGTATTGACTGAAGATGTCAACTTAAGCATTGTCAGCATAAATATGGCATTAAAAGCTATGAAAATGGATGAGCTAACTCAAGGCCTGAGTATAGAGAGAAAAGAGGGACTGAACTCTGAAGAATCAGCATTTAAAACTCAGGCAGTACGTAGCCTCTGTGTCAGGGCCAGAGACCACCCTCCAGAAGACTTGATCAGATGACCCAAGATGAGATTTGAAAGGCATTCCTTTCCTCATATCCTAAAGAACTGTACCAAATTGAGTTATATGCTTGTGAAGGATCATTTTATTGTTCTTATTTTTATTTTTATTTTTTTATTAAAACTTCAATACAGAGCACACCACAGCCGTTCTGGAGCTTGGGACTCTAAAATGGCAGAACAGCTTTCTCCGGGAAAGACGACAGACCAGGTGTGTACCTTCCTCTTCAAAAAGCCTGGTAGACAAAAAGGGGCTGCAGGCTGCAGAAAGCGCCCCATCTGCAACCGGGAGTCTGGAGACGGCAGCAGCAGCAGCAGCAGCAGCAGCAGTGACGAAGGCAGCACAGTGGTTCGCCCGGAAAACAAGCGGGTGATCCACAATCCGATGATACAGAAGACCCATGGTAGTGGTAAACAGAGGGTGGCTGCTCTGTTGAGCAGCAAGGAGGAGGAGACCGAGCCCCAGAGCCTTGGCATGGTGTACAAGTCCACCCGCTCAGCAAAGCCTGTGGGACCAGAGGATATGGGGGCGACTGCAGTCTACGAGCTAGACACAGAGAAGGAGCGTGACGCACAAGCCATCTTTGAGCGCAGCCAGAAGATCCAGGAAGAGCTAAGGGGCAAGGAAGATGACAAGATCTATCGGGGGATCAATAATTATAAGAAATACATGAAGCCCAAGGATACGTCTATGGGCAATGCTTCCTCCGGGATGGTGAGGAAGGGCCCCATCCGAGCTCCCGAGCATCTTCGTGCCACTGTGCGCTGGGATTACCAGCCCGACATTTGTAAGGACTACAAGGAGACCGGCTTTTGTGGCTTTGGAGACAGCTGCAAGTTCCTCCATGACCGTTCAGATTACAAGCATGGGTGGCAGATCGAACGTGAGCTTGATGAGGGTCGCTATGGTGTCTATGAGGATGAAAACTATGAAGTGGCAAGCGATGAGGAGGAGATACCATTCAAGTGTTTCATTTGTCGCCAGACCTTCCAGAATCCAGTTGTCACCAAGTGCAGGCATTATTTCTGCGAGAGCTGTGCACTGCAGCATTTCCGCACCACCCCTCGCTGCTATGTCTGTGACCAGCAGACCAACGGTGTCTTCAATCCAGCGAAAGAATTAATGGCTAAGTTGGAGAAGCATCGACCTGCAGAAAAGGGTGGTGCTTCCAACTTCCCAGAAGATCTAGATGAGAGTCGAATCCCCATTACTTAGTTTTCCCATTATTCTCATACCTCAAAATAAATATTTTGTGCTAAGCAACTGATTTGAAAATGAGTACAGTAAGAGGGTAGGAAAAAAAAGAGGCCGAGGGACATGCTAACCATACTCTTGAATCAGAACCTTTGCAGTTGCTGTTCCCTGTGTTTCTGGGACACTTCACCCTCAGAATTCTATATGACTCACTCCCTCACATTCTCCTGGTATCCATGCAAATGTCATCCATTTAAGTGAGGACCTCACTGACTGCCTTATTTAAAATAGCAACACCAATCCTGTCCCTATCACTGTCTATCCTCCTTCCTCTGTTTTTTCTCCATAGAATTTATCACTGTCTGGTATATATTTACTTGTTATTTGCTTGTTTCTCTCTCTTCTCACTAGAACATAAGCCCTGTAAAGAATTTTGTTCCCGTTTCACTGCTGTGATCACAAAATATCTCCCACCCCAACCCTGCAAATACTTGACACACAGTAGGTTCTCAATATATTTTTTAAATGAATGAATGAAAGAACAAACCAGAAAAAAGAGATAAAAGGGAACAGCTAACGAAGTAGGAGGAAAACCTGGAGGTATCTCAGAAGCTAAAACAAAAAAAAAGGTTTGGAAATGGAATATGGTCTAATATGTTAAATGCTGCAGAAGGGTCCAGGAAGATGATAAAGCAACAAATGCATTACATTTGGCATTATGAGAGTAACTGATGTTGACAAGAGGAGCAGTTTCAGTATAGTGGTTAGGACAGGAGTCAGAATTATTAAGGGTGAGGCGATACTAGGAGATAAGGAAGTGGAAATAGAGGCAGTAGGTAACGAATTTGAGAAGCTGCTGTGAAGAAAAGTACGGGTATAAGGCAGTTCATAAAGAGGAATATGAGATGAAGGAAGGGTGTATTATTTGCTCTGGATTCTTAGTGGGGTATTGATTATCTCCTGCCACAATATTGCTGGTTAACAAACAACCATAAAACCTTAGTGGCATTCGATAATACGCAATTTTTATTTCCCTGGCGTGGTTAGCTAGGTGGCTTTGCTTTATGTCTGGAATTTGGCTGATGTAGGCTGGCTTCAGCTGGGATTACTTAAGTATGTTCCACGTGTCTCTCATCCTCCACCAGCCTAGTCTAGGCATGTTCTCCTCGTGACACTGAGCCACAATACCTAAGTGGAAATGGCAAGTTCTCTTGCCAGTTCAGAACCAGGACACTGTCACTTTGTCTTCATTCTCCTGACTAAAGCAAGCAAGAGGCCAGCTAGATTCAAAGGAGAAGTAGTCCAGTTACTATTGCTATGATGCAAACTGCCCTAAAACTTAGCAACGAAAAATAACCATTTTTTTATCCTTAACAATGTCTTTGGGTCAGGAACTCAGACAGGGCACAGTAGGGTTGGCTTTCCTCTGCCCCATGACGTCTGAAACCTCAGTTGGTGAGATTCAAAGACTAGGGACTGGAATCATCTGGAGGCATCTTTACTTGTGTTTGATAGTGATACTGGTTGTCAACTAGGACTACAGCTGGAGCTCTTGGCTGGAACACTAGCATGTGTCTTCTCCATGTGGGTTAGACTTTCTCACACCATAACAGAATAATTGCTTCTTTCATGGCAGCTCAGAACCCTGAAGGCTGATAACCCAGTGTGTAAAGCACGAAGCAGGTCTTCTTTTATTACCTGGTCTCAGAAGTCAAGCAGTGTCCCTTCTGATGCATTCTGCTGGCCACAAACCAATTCTCAAGCCTTCTCCAGATTTAAGGAGAGGAGGATTATACTCTACCACTTAATGGAGGAGTGGTAAATTTAGGAAATGGATGCAGGCACGTTTATGAGTGGGAGGGGGAAGAAGAAAGATGCAGTAGTTTACTTTCTAATATTAGTTGTACTTCATTCGGTGTTGCTTGACCCTATGTGTTCATTCTACCTGAGAGCAGCCAACACAGACCAGAAGGTTCTTCACCCTACACGGAAAGAAAATGTATTTTTAACCTGAGACTGGAGCTCCCAGGATAAAGAGTTTATCCAAATTGACTCCACCTACTCGATTTTGAAGTTAAGTCCCTGAAGATTCTTGGGCATGGCTGCTGAAAAAGCTGCTTTACATTTAAAAAGTCTCAACAGAGAGTATAAAAGCAAGTGTCAGCAGTCATGTATTATAGGAGTTGGTTCTCAGTGTTTGACTCAGTGATGCCCAGGGCCTTCTCCTGAGACATTTCTAGGGTGGCTTTGGTGTCCAGAAACTTCAGTACAGCAACACTTTACAGACCATGCTGATTGCAGATTAATTTTGTGAAAACCTATAAGATATTTCAGGTCTTTGAGTTATTTGGGTATTCAATTTAATTTTAGCCACAGATGTTTATATAGGATTTCTCTTATTATTTCATTTGATATATTTAATTGTAATGTGCCATTATTTCAAATCACATTTTGGATATGTTAAACCTAAACATGTGGGAAATAAATGAAACTTTTAAAAGTAGATTCTGCTTTTCCTTGTGGGTTTTCTGGGCTAAAGCATTGAAAATAAGCTGACATCTGTTGTAAATTTATGCTATATACTTCTGGTCTCTAAAACCATACACAACTTTATACAATACAATAAATGCAATGCAATGAAATATATATACAGTAGTTCCCCCCCACACTTATCTATAGGGGATACATTCCAAGACCCCCAATGGATGCCTGAAACCACAGATTATACCAAAGCCCAGATATACTATGTATTTTACTGTACATAAATACCTATGATAACATTTAAAAGAGTTTCAAATCTTTGGTGTTACATATTGGATGTAAAAAACCAGATGCAAAATCATTGACAAAATATACTGTTTGAAGAAGGTGAGATCTTTCTCGTGAGTAGGAAGAGGAGTGTTTGAATAAATATCATCAATATTTATAAAGCATTTTGTAGTTTAAAAAAAGTTTTTGAATGGTTTTCTGAATAGCCTTCTGTTGTGTGTAAGGCAGGCATTATTGTTTTATATTCATTTTATAGATGTGGAAACAGGATCAGAATATTTAAATGGTTTTGTTTCACAAAGTAAGGAAATGGCAGAGCTATAATTTGAACCCTGTTTTATTGCATCTCACTGAATGGATTATGTGTGTTTATAAAGATACACCTAAATTTATACGTTTCTATACATGTGTCAATAACATAGGTCAATATTGTGTAATCCATTATCACATATCTAATTGTATGTCTATAGAAATGAATATACTAATAATTATTTAGATCTTAAGCGCAATCACTCACATATTTTAATAGATACAAATGTATACTTATTCATACATTTTTCCATCTACCTATCAAACTTGTTTGATATCTGAAAATATGTTTGCATTTGGTACACATTTTGATAAAGAAGTATTTAAAAGAGGGGCGCCTGGGTGGCTCAGTTGGTTGGGCGGCCGACTACAGCTCGGATCATGATCTCACGGTCTGTGAGTTCGAGCCCCACATCGGGCTCTGTGCTGACAGCTCAGAGCCTGGAGCCTGCTTCCGATTTGTCTCCCTCTCTCTCTGCCCCTTCCCTGCTTGCTCTCTGTCTCTCTCTCTCTCAAAAATAAACATTAAAAACATTTTTAAGTATTTAAAAGAATACAGCTAATAAAGATGCCTTTACATTTTGAAAGTCAAACTAACAGAGCCTTAGTATTTAAAGTTGGCATTTTACCCACTCCTTTTCAGAGCTAAAGGGATTCAATAGTTAAAAATTCTATGAACATTTATGAGGAGGAGCCAAAACAGAGAAAACAGTGTTTACACATAATCCATCCTTGATGTGAACAAAACCTTTGATAAAACTGTAACATAGAAGACTCGTCCATAAATTCAAGGGCAAAGAACTTAAGAAAAAACCCAAATGGGCAGGCGTTTACCAGATGCCATGTGGTGTAAGTGGAAAAGACCTGATAAATGTGGGTGAAGCAGAGTAGGTCTCCTGGATTAGCTACCTTCTAAATATGGATCCAGGAGAAGGAAATGGGAAAGAGGAAAGAAAGTCAAAAACACCAAACCACAAGAGCTCAGGCCTAAACGCACAAAAGGCAAAAGGCGAGGTTCTGAGGAGTAAAGTTAAAAAAGGACTTAGGGCAATTCATGAATGTCTCAAACCCATGACCAAGTTTAATGTGCCTTTGTCTTGCCACACCTCCAGGATTCTAAGAAGCTATTCATCGTAAGACGAAGAATTCAGTAACCGTCCTTTTGGAGAAAAACACTATATTAAATTGCATGATGAATCTAGGACATAGTCTGGTTGCAGAAATGTGAAAATACATGTGTGTTGGGCAGGTAGTACATCTTTAAATCAAGGAAATAAATGTTTGACTTGAACCACTTTGATTAAGAGAAAGATGTATTTAGTGAATAGTACTCAAACGATAACAAGGTTTAACAGAGAGCAGAGTCTCAGTGAGGTACAATTAAACAAATAGTTAAATAATCTAACATACAAGTGTTTAAACAAGAAATCACAGACTGCCTTGATCACCACTCAGTGCACAGTGCGTGAGTCAGAAGAAATTATTTCAGCACCATTGAAGGGAAGAGCCATGTTGTGCTCAATTCTGGTTGACTTATTGCAAATAAGGGTATCAGAGAAAATGAGAAGTTTATGGCAGAAGGTAGATAAAGTTATTCAGTGACTCAAGGAAATTAATTATAGAGGAAAAGCTCAAAAACTAGGTGCGTCTGTGATGACCTCATTGAGGGAAGCAAAATGACAGGTGTTGCAAAGGCGGATACCCTGAAGGGATCTACATTTATAACAACCAAAAAGGGAAGTCTGAAATCCCCACAAGAGGTAAGCATGAGCAAAATTTAATTGATACCTCTCATCCACCCCTTGATATTAGGTAACATTGGAAAGAAAGAGTTCTGAGTAGTGATTAACATGAATGCAAACAATCCAAATATGGACCTGATTAAGAATTCAGAGGGAGAAAAATAAACTCATATGAAGGCACATCTTTTACAATTTTACTTTATCTGGAATTTTTCTGACCCCGAATAAACAGTTAAGGAGAAAAAAAATGTACCCCTATCTTGTCTGGAACTGGTATGTGAATTCAATTTCTCAGTTTTAATATGACGCAAAGCTTTTTTCTTTGTTTATTCTTGTTAAAATATTACACAAAATGAAACCTAAGTAGTTTGTAATAACTACTGTTCAGATGCCACATTTCAGTTATTACGCCGTGTCTTTATGACTCAGAAACCTTTGAGACTAGACCTGTGTGAGATCCTCAGGTTCTGCTCCTCTCACTTATGTTTGCATCTGATCACAGTGATTTGAGCATTTAGTGAAGGAGAACAGAAGGAAAAAAAGTGCTCACGTTGTATAAACACAGAATACAGATTAATAGTAAAGTAAAAGTTCATTTGGCATAAAATGTTGATCAGGATGTCTCTTCAGAATATTTCTATACTAGCCTTGCATTCAAGAAGCATATTTGGATTCTATTAAAAAGGACCCTGACACATTAAAAAAAATTCTCAACATCACTCATCATCAGGGAAATACAAACCAAAACCACAATGAGGTACCACCTCACACCTGTCAGAATGGGTAACATTAACAACTAAGGCAACAACAGATGTTGGTGAGGATGTGGATAAAAAGGATCTCTTGCACTGCTGGTGGAAATGCAAACTGGTGCAGCCACTCTAGAAAACAGTATGGAGTTTCCTCAAAAAAGTAGAACTACCCTGTGACCCAGCAATTGCACTACTAGGTGTTTATCCAAGGGATACAGGAATGCTATTTCAAAGGGACACATGCACCCCAATGTTTATAGCCGCACTATCAACAATAGCCAAAGTATGGAAAGAGCCCAAATATCCATCGATGGATGAATGGATAAAGAAGATGTGGTATATATATACAATGGAGTATTACTTAGTAATCAAAAAGAATGAAATCTTGCCATTTGCAACTATGTGAATGGAACTAGAGGGTATTATGCTAAGCGAAATTAGAGAAAGACAAATATATGACTTCACTCATATGAGGACTTTAAGATACAAAACAGATGAACATAAGGAAAGGGAAGCAAAAATAAAAACAGGGAGGGGGACCAAACATGAGAGACTTTAAACATGGAGCACAGAGAGTTACTGGAGGGGTTGTGGGAGGGGGGCTGGACTAAATGGGTAAGGGGCATTAAGGAATCTACTTCTGAAATCATTGTTGCACTATATGCTAACTAACTTGGATATAAATTTAAAAAAAAATAAAGAGAAAGGAAAAAAATAGCAAAAAAAAAAAACAACAACAACAACAACAAAGAACCCTCTAGAAGGCCTAGAATCTGCCTAGGAAATAATTAACAAAACATGAACGCCCTTAAACCTCACCATTCTGTAATTGCAAGTAAGGTCATATTAACAGTAATGACTTAGGGCACCTGGGTGGCTCAGTCAGTTGAGCATCCGACTTCAGCTCAGGTCATGATCTCACAATTGGTGAGTTCAAGCCCCACGTCAGGCTCTGTGCTGACAACTCAGAGCCTGGACCTGCTTCGGATTCTGTGTCTCCCTCTCTCTCTGCCCCTCCCCTGATCACACTCTGTCTCTCAAAAATAAACACTCAAAACAAAACAAAAACCCAGTAATGACCAATATTCCTGGAGTTAGAAAGGCTTTTTTTTAGAATAATATTATATCCAGAAACATTAATGAGAGGAGTGCATCTTGTTTCCTAAAAATTTTAAACTCTGTATAACTGAAGGCAATATTAACAGAGTTGAGAGAGAAAAATGACAAAATGACAAAATAATAGGTTTAAGCCTACATAAAAAGTTATCTGAATATAAAAAAGCTACTACCTTAAAATATGAATGCTCTTGAAAATCTAAAAGATGATTGATAATTACAGGAGAAAATGGACAAGTAATAGATATAAAGCATGTTCCACTACTAATCAAAGCAATGTAAAATGAAATTACAAAATAATATGTTTCGCCTCTCATAAAATGAATTGTTAGTAATCTGAGCTGAGCAGGGTATAGGGGGAATGACAAACCCTCTTAGATGAGAAATGAGATTTTAAATTGGAACATTTTTAGAGGGTGATTTAATAAGATAAATAAAAAATTCAAATGCAAAAATTTTGCTTCAGCAATTCCACTTCTTGGAACATATTCCAATGAAAGAATTGGACAAGTACACAAAATTCGTGTGCACATATGTAGAGATTTTATAATAAGGAAATAATATAGATAGATTGAAAATAACCCTGAGAGTTGATGGGGGGTGGGAGGGAGGGGAGGGTGGGTGATGGGTATTGAAGAGGGCATTTTTTGGGACGAGCACTGGGTATTATATGGAAACCAATTTGACAATAAATTTCATAAAAAAACAAATAAAATAACCCTAATGTTTATTGGTCAAATTTGGCTAAATAAAGAATAATAGAGTTATAAAATGGAATATGGTAGAGCCTTCAAAAGGATCAAGTGATTATTATGTAGAGTTTTTCCTGAATGCAAGCACGGTCACACACTAGGAAATCAAGCATAATAACTTTCTATAATAATGTATGAGAAGATCATATATCTATAAATGTTTGTTATAGATCGAATAATGTCCCTCCCCAAAGGAAATTCAGGCAATGTGACCATGGAGGCAGGGATTAGAATGACATAGCCAAAAGCCAAAGAATGCCAGTAGCTACCAGAAGCTAGACCAGGCAAGGAATGATGCTTCCCCAGAGACTCCAAAGGAACATAGGCCTGCAGACATCTTGATTTTAGTCCAGTGGAACTGCTTTTGGACTTCTGGCCTCTAGAACTGTGACAGAATAAATTTCTGTTGTTTTCAGCAAGTTTCTGGTAATTTGTTACGGCAGGCACTGGAAACTAATACAGATTTGGTGCTGAGAAGGAGATGCTACTGTAACACATACACAAAAATATGAAAATGGCTTTGGAATTGAACAGTGGATCGTGGCTGGCAGAATTTTGAAGTCCATGATAGAAAAAGCCTAGATTTCCTTAAAAGGACTGTTGGTAGAAAAGGGAATCTTCAAGATGTTGCTGGTGAGGGCTAAGAAGGAGAGCATGACGGAGAAAGCCTGTATTGTCTTACAAGATACATACACTGCCATACACAAGATGTCGGTAGAAAAATGCATGCTGAAGCTGCTGGGAGGGCTCAGAAGGAAATGAGGAACAGTATTTTCAAAACTTGAGAAAAGGGGATCCTTGTTATGTAGTGGCAGAAAATCTAGCTGAATTGTATTCTGCCAGGTTATATGGAAAGCAGAATTTGTAAGTGATGACCTGTGGTTATTTAGCTGAGGAGATTTCTAAGCAAAATGTTCAAAGTTCAGGCTGGTTTCTTCTTGTTGTTTACGATAAAATGGGAAAAGAAAGAGACAAATTAAGGGGAGAATTATTAAGTAAAAGAAAACCAGGACTTGATTTTGGAATTTCTCAGTCTATCCAGACAAAATTAGGAGATTCACTGTTAGAAGTATGTGTTCTGGCAAGATGGCCGAGGGTATAGCTGGCTGGACAAAATTTGCAGGAGAGATTAGGCATGTGTGACTCATGGATACCCTGAACAGTCTCAGTAGAAGTGAGGAATAGAGATGGGGTGATCCAGGAGAGATCTTTGGACGACCATAATGTCTAATGGTGTGAATCTCATGATATATATGCAGACTCACAAAGTGTTTGAAAATGTTATTCCAACACTGCCAGCTGTTATGCAGACATTGCCAACATGGACCAAAAGGCACAGGGAAAGGATGAAATGAAGTAAGGCTTTTGGACCCCCCAAATTCTACAGGCAAGAAACAGAATGATAACACTACTCAGTTGCAAAAATATTACCACCCTTCAAAAAAAAAAAAAAAAAATGACTCTGAAGGCAGAACCTTGGGCTCAGAGGGTGAAACCATGGAAATGTATACAGTTTTATCTTTATGTGTTTTTACATAAATAGTATCTGATCTTACTCTGTTTCTTTTTTGTATTCAACACTATAATTTTAAAATTTAACCACATTGCTATGTACATATCTAATCTGTTGCTCCCATCTCTGAGTCCTTCCAGGGGATATTCTTGTATATGTCCCTTATAATAGATTCGTTCTCTATGGTAGCACAAGGTAGGATTATAATTCCTGATCCCTGGTTGTCAGGTGGACCATGTGCCTAGTTCTAACCAATGAATTGTATGAAGAGTGACATGTGTCATTTCTGGGTTAGAGCATTTAATCACCCATTCAGGACTTCCTAAGACCTGCTTCTCCCTGTGGCTCAGGGATGAGCAATGTTCAAAAAAGGCTGCTTTACCAGCATGGGCCCCAAAGAGACTAGCTGAGTAAGGAAGCCCCTGCCAATGCGTGCTGGACACATAGTGTGAACAAAAATGAACTTGTGTTTATTCAAACCACGGAGATTTGGGGATTCTTTGTTTCACAACACAACTGAGTTTATCCTGACAGCTGTATCTTCTAAGACACTCTGTGAGAATCTATCTGGGGTATATACCCTGGAGCAGAATTGGTATGTGTATACCTAAGTTGGCTAAGTACTGACAGCTCTCCAAGATGGCTACGCCAGTCTACACTCCCTACATGCCCCATCCCTGCCAATATTTCACATTTTCCAGCTTCTAATTTTTGTGACACTAATTGGCATAAATGGATATCTCATTATTTCTTTATTTGCATTTCTCTGATAAAAATTAATTTAAGGAGTTATGCTCATTAGCCTTTGGGAATTTGTTGTCTATACATTTTTTTGTTGTTCATATGCCTTGTCCATTTTTCTATCATAGTTGCACAATTGTGTTTCCCTTGTTGATTTTTAGGATTTCCTTTTATAAATAATAATCAAAGGATATTACAATAATCAAGGTCAGTTAGATATTAAAAATATCTTCTCCATTTGTCTACTTACTCTTTCCATCATGACCTGAACTGACCAAAATTCTTCTTAATTCTCATGTGATCAAAGCACTAATTTTTTGCACTTTGAAATTTTGTTGAAGGGGCGCCTGGGTGGCTCAGTCGGTTGAGCGTCCGACTTCGGCTCAGGTCATGATCTTGCAGTCTGTGAGTTCAAGCACCGTGTCGGGCTCTGTGCTGGCAACTCAGAGCCTGGAGCCTGTTTCAGATTCTGTGTCTCCCTCTCTCTCTGCCCCTCCCCTGCTCATGCTCTATCTCTCTCTGTCAAAAATGAATAAACATTAAAAAAAATTAAAAAAAAATTTTTTTGTTGAAGAAATCCTTTCCCACTGTTAGGTTACAAGCATGTTTATTAATTTTTTTTAATGTTTACTTATTTTTAAGAGAGAAACAGAGTGCGAATGGGAGAGGGACAGAGAGAGAAGGAGACACAGAATCTGAAGCAGGCTCCAGCCTCTGAGCTGTCACCACAGAGCCCAATGTGGGGCTCAAACCCATGAGTTGTGAGATCATGACCTGAGCCGAAGTCATGCTCAACAAACTGAGTCACCCAAGCACCCCTACAAGCATATTTTTATATACCCTATTCTGAAGGCTAGAATGCTAAAATGTTGAAATGTTAAATGTTTGAATGATATAATTTCTGATAGCCTTGTTTTTCTTTTCGGTATTTATTGAGCACTCACTATGTTCCAAGTATGGTGCAAAGTATTTATTTAATTCTTGTAGCATTGCTTTGAGGAAGGTACCATTAGAAAACCTGTTTTACAGAGAAGCAAATTGAGCCTCAGAGAGGCCATGTGAATTCCCCAAGGTCATATAGCTAATAAGTGACAGAATTTGTATTGTAATCAGGTGGTCTTATTTTAGAATGTCCTTGTTCATGGGCATAGGATAGTATGAGTTCAAGGTTCAACTGACTGACTTCTCTTTATTGAGCATCTATGTGTGTATCACACACCAAGCAAGCCCTGCCTTTGGGAAAAGTAATCATTTCATATATATGTATATATATGTCATATTGTTTTTAATATTTTTAATATATATACTTTAAAAAAGGTATTAGCTTTCCTTTTTAATTACTATGTAGAATTTCTTTTGAGTATTTCTGCCAGATGTTATGTTAGATGCTGGGATGTGGCAATGAACAAGAAAGGGAGGTCTCTACACTCCTCGAGCTTAGAGGAGGAGACAGACAGTGAATCCCTAAATGACCTCAGCCAAGCAAAGAGGTGGGATAAGAATATTCCAAGCAGTAGGAATGGCATGGACATTAGGCAGGAAAAGGTATGCATTTATCCAGCAAATCCCTGTAGATCACAGGGTTGTCTCCTTAAAGAGGAAATAGAAAAAGCATTGAGTTCCCGTAGGATTTAACAAAAATCCCACAAGTTCTTATTCAACATATCCCATTTTAATGATTAACTTCATGAGGTCAATCTCTTAAGATAGAGGACTATAAAATATTCCTTTGTTATAATACTATAGTTTGTCATCATGGGATTGTTTTAATTAAAGCACTTGATTAAACCCTAATTGTTAAGTATTTAATTAAAGTATCTGATTCAGATCAAACCAGAGAAATCCGGTTTCTCTAATGTTCTTCAAATACACAAACATGCACACGTTCACATACTCATGCCAAAACATTCTCACACACATACACAAGCAGTAACACAACCACACTCACAGGCACACCCTCAGACACAACTCACATACTCCTGCGTATTCGTGTGTAGTAGAGCATCCTCACACTCACAGTCATATAAACACACACACACTCCTTTCACATAAACCCACACTTTCTAAGGGGCGCACAACTCATTTATTCAACATTTTAACAAATACTCACTGATAATATACCAAATGCCAAGCCCTAGAGATACAACAAAAAAACCCCAGGATTCATCTCTGCCCTCATGGGGCTGACTTTCTAGTGGGGCGTACAGAGACTCAACCAGACAGCAAAAAATGCACATTATAATTCCAGGTTGTAATGAACACCATGGAGAAAATAAGCCAGGTGATGAGACAACAGTTACTGGAGGTAGTCACCATGTTTAGAGCAGATGGAAAAGCCTTCTCTGGAAGGTGAAATTTGAACTGAAGCCTGAATAACAATAATGAGCCAGCCATTCAGAGGAAGGGAAAAAGAACAGTGCAGGCTGAGAGGAGAACAAGTGCCTGGACAAAGGGCTTTGTGTGGACAAGGAACCAAAATGTGGTCACATGGCTGAACTTTATTGAGTAGAATAAGAGCTAGGAAGGGACACAGGAGTTAAGTCCAGCCAGCCCTTATAAACCGTGGGGCTGAGTTGGGGCTTATTATAAAAACAAACAAATAGTAGACAGTGTATAATGTAAGTGCCCCCAGTTGATAGGATTTATAGTTCTGTAAGTCTATTCTGGCTACAGTTTGAGGAATGGACTTGACAAGGGTGGAAGCTAGGGACCCATTGGGAGGTCAGTGCACTCAGCTAGGAGAGAGAGATGATGGCGGTATGGGCATGAGTGGTCACAGTGGAACTGGAGAGAAGGGCGTGGATTTCGGGTGTGTATTGGAAGTAAGAAAGCCAGGACTTTGTCAAAGATTTGATGAGGTGATGAGATAGGGTAGGGTTAAGGATGCCTAAGTGGGTCTTCTGCTTGAGCATCTGAGAACATTTGTGATAGGTGGCCTTTATGTAATCACTGCCTGTATCACAGTAATGGCTTCTGTTTATCCAGTGCTTACTGTGTGCCAAGTATGTGCTTTGTATGTATTCTCTCATTTATTCTTTGCAACATCTGTATAAAGTAGGCCCTGTTATTATCATCTCTGTCTTAGAAAGGAGGAAAGTAAGGCTCAGTGAGGTTAACTTCCTCAGTTCCAAGGACTTGTATGTAGTGTTGGAACAAGAATTTAAAGGCAAAAACGCTGAACCCACAGTCACCTCAGTGAGACATTGAGTAACCATTACTTCAGGAGCCTATCACTCCACATTTGAATTGCCAGGATCTTTACTACTAGCTTCTCTTTTGTTCGCATGTTGACTCAAATTGTGACCAGTTCACTGCAATTTGTATCCTTACCCTAGACATGGAAGAACAAGTAAAGTGCTGACCATTCATTTTTCTACTTATGCTGGAAAAAAAGGTAGTGCAGGTGGATTAGAATTATAAATGTAAATGAAGATTGAGGATTATATTTGGATTTTATTTTGTCTCCAATTAATATGAATGAGAGGCTTAATCATTATTATATCTATATCAAATGAATAATTTCAGAGATGAGTGCTTTGGGTATAATTTTTCCCCCATTACTAATTAGGGTTGGGAACACACTGTTGGCATGAATCAGAACCTATTATTAAATATGATATTACTCCTGATTAATTGGATTATTCCTTTTCTGATACTTCTAGGGCTGTCCCCCTCCCCATTCAGCAATGCACAAGACTCATGATCCTCCTTTCTTCACACTTACTCCCGATATCATCTGCTTCTGTGACTTCAATTCTCACCACCTGGCCAGTCCTGACCCTCTGCACCCTTGACCTCTCTCAGAGCTCTGTGCAGCATTTCTTGTCCACTGGCTCCAGGCAGGAGGGAGAGAGAAAAGGAAGAGTGCACTCTAGAGAGTAGAGTGGTGAGAGACGATGAAGATGATAATGATGACTACTAGGTGTCAGGGGAGACAAGCCGGATTCAAGGTCCTATTTAATATATTTAAAGGAAATTTTAAGACACTAAAAAGGAAAGTTTTATCTGCACTATCCATGCAGGCCCTGTGAGTTTGAAGACAAATCTACACTCAGATTCTGAACATTGAGCTATTTCTGTTTATAGAGAGCACCCAATGTTGTGGACTCAAGTGAATATATGTCATTGAACACATACTGCGTAGGGACCATAATCCCTATATCCAACACTCTAAATATAAGGCCCATATCTTGTATATACAGAGGACAAACATAATCTAACCAGAAACAGTCCTAGGTGGTCAGAGAATCCACAGGGGGTTGCTTGCCTGGATGGTATGTAGGACAAAATGGGGGAAAGAAGTCCTAACTCAATATGCACTGTTCAGAAGTTTTCTAAACAAAATAGAGTTAGGTGCTCATCTAACCTAGAGGAAAGAGTGTGTTCTTTACACTACATCTGACCCTCCCAACTCCCACCCCATACCATGATATCTCTCTTAGTGGGGTGGCGGGGGGGGGGAAGCAGGCAGTAGAAACATGACATGAGAATACAGAGGGATATAAAAATGGGAAAGAGGGAGGAGGTAAAAGACACTGATCAATTAATCCTCCCATTTTTTAAATCAGAGAAAACCTTGGCATTCAGTAATGATGAATCAATGCTGCTGACAGATACATCATGTTAGGATTTCAACAATCTAATTCTTCCGTCAACAGAAAAGGCAGGTAATTACTGCATTATCAAAAGGCTTGAAAAATACAGGAAGGAATGTCACACCAGTACCAGTGCCGCATTATCTGACTAATTTTATTAAAAACTTAGCACCATGTTTGAAACTGATCACCCCTCCTGGAGAGAGCTGGGAGGTGGTTAGGGAAGTATGTTAAAATCCTGCAGGGTAGTTCTTCTTAGGAGAGAAATACCTTTTGATTAGAAAAACAAACCAAAAAAAAAAAAATATGAAGGGTCATTTCAGTTGTGGAAAGACAGGCCTTAGGACATGGCCAGTTGTGAGATAAGGATAAATAAAGCATTGAATTGTTCCTCATAATGAAATGGGAAGAATTTTAATTTTCAGGGACATGAGAGAGAGCTCATCTCTGGACAGTCCAGAGATGAAAGGAGAAGGAAGAAGATAACGTTAAAGGAAAAGTCACAAAATGACTAATTCTCAATAGCACAAATGGTCAAAGGACTTACAAGAACATCAGTGTCTAATATTAATCTTATCTGTTGTGCTATAACTCAGTGTAACTAATCACTAGATCAACAATAAAAGTCTATTACACATAACTATCTTTGGTAGCTGCTTTGTTTGGATTGTGTTTTAAGGAATTTAAAAGGGAGTTCTGATCTCTGGTGAGTCAACTAAAGAAAAGACAGCTTCCACAAGAGGTCAGAAACAAATGAGATGAAAATTCAGCAGAAGCCAAAAACTAGAACAAGAAACGTTTCAGAGGCTCCTCAAAGAGACACACTGTGGTACACACTAAGTTTCCCACCGTAGGGAGATAGAGACTCACATTACTTGAATTTAATGGTAAAACTCATAAGGCTAGAAGACTGAGGCTTATCTCTGAGTTATATTGCATACATCAAAAAATTGTTTAATCTGTTCCTCATTGTTTAAAATAACTTGAAAGGGAAACAAATCCCCAACAATAGATGATTAAGAAAAAAATGATAATCATCTGCTAGATGGAAAATTATGTAATCAATAAAATAATATTTGCAAAGGATTTAAAATAAAATGAAAAGTTGTGGTATGTTGTTTAAGATGAATATAAATATGTAGTATTATTGGAACTCTGCATTACCTAAATTCATCCTAGGAATACAGAGGTGACTTGATTCTAAGAAATTTATTAATGTACTTCCACCAGTTAATAGATCAAAGGAGGAAAATGCATTCATCTTCATAGATACTAAAAATACAACATCCATTCTTGATTTTTATAATTCATTAGCATAATAATAGATGGATACGTCCTTACCATGATTTTCTATCTAAAGCCAAAGCTAGAATCTTGCTCAGTGTTGGATACAACCCTATTAAAGTCTAGGAACAATTTAATATTGTTCAAGCTGTACTAACAAATGGAATAGGCTAGAAAACTAGTATATATATATATATATATATATATATATATATATATATGTATGTATGTAGGTAGTATATGTATATATACTAGTTTTCTAGCCTATTCCATTGATACATATGTATGTATGTATGTGTGTGTGTGTGTGTATGTGTATATATATATATATATATATATATATATATATATGTACATGTACATATATATACATACAGGAGAACATACATTGTATACATATGTATATACATATATACATATATACATATATGTGTATATATATATACATACACATATATATACATACAGTAGAATACCAGAAGCTATCTACAAATAAAAGACTATAAAATATTTAAAACATTGTATATAGCATGCTTCTATCTGTATAAGGAAAAAAAAGCAAGTTTGTATATACACAGACTGTTTAGAAAAGGAAGTTTGAAAAATAAGGGGAAGAGTTGGAATCTGGAGGTCTGGGTGGGAAGGAAATTTTTCATATAAACCCTTTTTTACTATTTGGATTTTTGATTTGTAAGTATTATTTTACAACTGAAAGAAATTAAGAATTAAAAGAAAAAACTTCAAAGATAAAAAATGACAGAAAATTAAATGTTTAATAATAGTTGCTTAAATAAACTATGGTAAAGGTACTTTATGGGATTTAAGGCAGGCATTAAAAATTATATGTATGGAATTAAAGTTAAATGAGAACATATGCCATATTGCTCAATGAATATTTGTTGAATGAATGAAATGATGAATCCCAAATGGGAGGAGAAATAGGATAAAAATTATGGATACTGAATAATCATAATTATATAACACCATAAATAAATAAATATATATATTTAGAGAGAGAGAGAGAGAGAGAAATGTAAAAAGGAAAGAAAGAAGGGGCGCCTGGGTGACTCAGTCAGTTAAGAATCCGACTTCGGTTCAGGTCATGGTCTCATGATTTATGAGTTCGAGCGCCACATCAGGCTCTGTGCTGACAGCTCAGGGCCTGTAGCCTGCTTTGGATTCTGTGTCTCCTTCTCTCTCTCTGCCCCTCCTCCACTCATGCTTGCTCTCTCTCAATAAATAACTAAATAAATAAACATCAAAAAATTTTTTTAAAAAGAAGGAAAGAAAGAAAAATGTAATAGTGATATCTTCTGCTTGGTGGTATTATAGTGTACAATTAAAAACATTCCTTCTATTTTTCTGATATTTCAGAAATTTATGTGCATTGTTTTAAAATGAAAAAGACTTTTAATTTAGGAAGCAAGATGCTCTATCTGCTTTTCTGAAGAAATGTGGAAAATAGCAAATAGATTACTCCCCACAGACGGTTCATGCAGACCCTACAGTGTGGGCACAACTTCCTTAATGCTCACTCTGAACTACACTGTTGATTTTGAGTTGTACTTACAAAATAAACAGTGGGCCAAAAGTAAAAACACTGATACAATTGAACGTGATCTGATTTATTCTAAAATCACAGACTTGCCTGAGGCACAATTCTTTAGGAAAACATTCCAACAGCTAAAAGAAGCTTGTACTTAAAGCAGGTAAAGTTTCATTCATAAAATTATTTCCTGCTCCTATTACAGCATTGCAAAAAAATTAGAAACTGCTGCTCCTGGACTTTAAATTTAGTATGTATATATATGTACACTTTGAAATAAGTGGTTATGTGAAAAATGTCTAAAGCACTCAGGTGATGTTTGTTAATGATGGTAAGTTTTAATAAATTTATTTGAAGTCCGATGGAATCACTATTGGAAATCAAGTCTCAGTAAAGTAAGGGATTTTCTTATCTCTGTAATACATATTTAGATATTTTTAGATTAAGGACCAAGCTATTGGTCTATGGTATATAAATTTATTCTTTGCTTCAGCGTTTACCAGTAATTGATAAAAGTTACCTCATATACCAAATCTCCTAGTCTACCCAAACCCTTTGCCCACTTAAACATTTTTTTATAAGAGTGGTGCTCATCTTTTTTAATACGAGACATAAACTAATTTTTCTTTTGCTAATTTATAAACAAAATATTTTCTTTCCTTGCATTTGAATTACTATGTTTTTAAAAATATGTTTCCAAAATTTTGAGAGGAGAAATAAAAGCTCAGTGGTTCCGTATTCCCTTTCACATTAAGAGTTTAGTAAATTTTTCAATAACCTCAATAATCTGTGTTCCCCCCAACACACGCATATTTCCTAGGCAACATAGTTGTGTGTAGCCAGAATAGTCCGTTGGAATCATTACCATTTCAGATCCACTTCATTCCTTTGCTCATTTTGTTCTTGCCAAAGTCTCGTCTTCTGTCCTTGGCCTGAACTGTTCTGCTTCAAGGTGACTCAGGAGGTGGCAGTCAAGCTGTCGGCTGATGCTGCTTGATTGCTCTTAAAGACTTGACTGGAGTTAAAGAATCTTCTTTCAGCTCACTCACATGGTTGTTGTCTGTTAGCCAGCGCCTCCATTTCTCCCCACACGGACTTCCGCATAAGCTGTCACTACTGGCATCCTCCAGGGTTATTAATAGGAGGGAAGGAGAACAAGAGGAAAGCCACAGGATATGAATACCAGGAGTGGGGAGTATTGGAAGTCATGTTGGAGGCTGGCTACCCTCAGAACTACTACACTTAGAAGCCCAGACGAGGGACACCTGGGTGGCTCACTTGGTTAAGCAGCCAACTTCGGCTCAGGTCATGATCTCCCAGTTCGTGATTTCAAGCCCAACGCCGGGCTCTGTGCTGACAGCTCAGAGCCTGGAGCCTGCTTCGGATTCTCTCTCTCTCTCTCTCTCTCTCTCTCTCTCTCTCTCTCTGTCTGCCCCTCTCCTACTCATGCTCTGTCTCTGTCTCTCTCTCAAAAATAAATAAACATTAAAAAAAAAAAAAAAAAAAAAAAGCCCAGACGAAGTCCCAGCTTCTCTTGGAAGCTTTCTTTAATTGCTACACCTCTATGATTTCTTTCTTCTCAGAACACTTTTAGAAGCAATTCTCTACCATAGTTGGGTCTTAATGTAATTTTTAAAAATTTTTAAGTTTATTCATTTATTTTGAGAGAGAGCACGGGGGAAGGGCAGAGAGAAGAGAGAGAATCCCAAGCATGCTCTGCACTAGCAGTGTGGAGCCCCATGCGGTCTCCAACTCATGAACCATGAGATCACGACCTGAGCTGAAATCAAGAGTTAGATTTCAGGCCTTGGGGTGCCTGGGTGGCTCGGTCGGTTAAGCGTCCGACTTCGGCTCAGGTCATGATCTCCCGGTCTGTGAGTTCGAGCCCCGCATCGGGCTCTGTGCTGATCGCTCAGAGCCTGGAGCCTGTTTCAGATTCTGTGTCTCCCTCTCTCTCTGCCCCTCCCCTGTTCACGCTGTCTCAAAAATAAATAAATGTTAAAAAAAAAAAAAAGATGCTTTACCCACTGAGCCACCCAGGTGGCCCTCATTTTTGAAATTTTTTACGTGTTTCATTTTAAGTAATTCTTCCCAGTGCAGTGTAAATTCCTTAACTACAGTAAGACTCAATATATTTGATAATTATTATCTCAATTTCAGCAATATTGGGCTTAGTCAATATTGGGATGAGTCTATTTGAGGATAGTGGTAGTGAACACTGCATGCTGATTAAAATGGCCTACAGAGCTTTTAAAAAATACCAATCCCTAGGTGATATCCCCAGATGGGCACTGGTATTTACTTAGATGCTTCCCAGGTGATTACAATGAGCAGCCAGTAGCTTGGAATATTTCCTGCCTCGGTCATAAAATTAAGAGGAACCTATTTTGAATTGTTTGTTGTTGTTTATCATCTTACAATTCCATCATACAAAACATTTGCTATTTTTGATACAGTTCTCTTAATTAAAAATATTGGGAGACTGATCAAGTAACCATAACTCCATTAGTGAATCTAGTTTTTGTACATATATAGTTTTTGCTTCATACTCTGTCCAAAATAGAAATATACATAATTGCTTTTCCAAAATGTGCAATTATCATGTCCTCTAATAGAAAAATTAAATCACTGAATATAATAAAAAATTGCCCAAGAGTCATGACAATCAGCTGAAATGGTTACAACTGCAGGTCATAAAATTACTTCCAATAGATAAAATTTATAGTCTGAAGATTGTTTTCCACCCAGCCATTTAAGATCTGTCAGGAAAGGAAGTGTCTGTTTCACTTGATGTCCTTAAATCTTTTCCCTTCTTTTACATTGTCCATGAGATTTTTAAATTCCTTACCAGCTCTGTTTCCAAAGGTTCCCCACTATCCCACCTCACCCCCACCCTTCACCCCTGCCCCCAACCACAATCCACAATCCTGAAAAGGATGGAGTGAAAAAGGCCTTTCTGATACAAAAGAGTTTTTCAAATACATGGCTTTCATGACTTGAGATGTCACAAGGGAAAGAGATTCTTTACTGCCTGATTAGAAAAATCAACTGTTTTCAATTGCTTATTTAATGGTATAAGCCTTAGTCCTTTTGCCACTCTAATTCCCATCCTCTAATTTGAAGAAATAAGTAGTGAGCTCATTTACCTCTTAAGAATAAGATGCTTCTGTGGTAGGAGAAGCTCTTTTTGAAAAGGTTAGTTAACTAATTCAAATCAGAGACTAAAGTTTAGGACAATGATTCTCAAATGTGGTACACATCCTTTACATTTTTTTGTAAAGTACTTATTTGGGACCTACACCAGACCTAATCAGCGTCTTACAATGTAAAATTTGCACTGATGAACGCTGAATGAAACAAAGACCATTAAGCTTTGCTCGTATTTCTGAGACCCTTCTCTCTGTCCAGCATAGATTAGACTAACAAAAAAGTACATGACTGTTGAAAGTAAAACAAGGGAAGGTAAAATTGCAACATTTAAAGACAAAACAGAAATTATGATTATCATTGAGGTTCCTGATTAATAGATGAAATAATGCAGAATTATAGAGGGCTTATAACAGTGCTTATAGTAGACCAAAACAGAACAAACCCAGAACGTTTTTCCCTACCATCACAAAGAAAAAGAAATCAGAGCCCCATGATAAAAAGTTTAAAAGCCAAATTTCTACCCCAAATTTCACCCATTTCTGAGTGAAAATAACAGGACTTCACAACATACACTTTGTATCCTAACCTTACCCCTGGCTCAGTATCAAACTGTGTTGCAGTTTCCTCTTATATTAGGCCAGATTGTTTTGTTTGCAAGTTGTAGTTTAATTTTTAAAAAACGACTCTATACGCTCCCTCTAAATGCATATTTTAGCAATTTCATTCTTTTTCTTCCCACTTAATTTATAAAATAGAAAAATATGCAATAAATTGTTTACATAATTGTTCAAATATTGTTGTACAAGATGGCAATGAAATACAAAACAGGTCCAGAAAGCAAGTGCTCTAATTGTCCATTCAGCTGTTAAATGAAAATATGAGTTGGGCAATAGAGTTCTAGGAGTAGTGATGCAAAATATAGCAAAGTACGTACTTTCAACCTGTACCCTGAAAAGGTTTTTCCCCAAATAGTTGAAATATAACTTCCTATAATTAAACATAACTAACACTTTACCTAAATTCATTTACTGTGTATTTTAGGTCTAAACATTTCACTGCTTAAGAAAACTTAAAGGAAACAATTGTGACTTAAATAGTGAGAAGTCAGAGATACGACTGAGAGTTTCTTCAAAGGCAAAAAAACAAATGAATAACTCAAATGAAGTTGTGTTTGAAAACTATATTTCCTGAAATATGCTTTAATAATCTCTGTAAATTGGAACAAGCCAAGGGAGATAACCTCTATAATGTTGAATATAATATCTCAAATGAACTGGCATCAAAGATGAAGATGATGTTATAAAGTCAACATTTCCCCCATTTTCTTCCTGGATATCACCCAAAGCAGCACAGAGAAAGAGATAAAATAACACAAACTCCTCTTTTTTTTTTTTTTTTTTTTTTTTTTTTTTCAGAACGAGTACTAAACGATAAACTAAAAACTAAGTGTAGAGTTCCCCATAAGGGTGCAGGGATGCCTGTGCCAGAAGAACAAGGGGGAAAATACAGCTTCAGATTTAAGAATGATTCAGCAAAACGCACTTCTTAACAATGAGGGATACCCTCTGAGATGCCAAATCCAATGCCTTGTTTGGAACAATGGAAATAGGCTGCATGTGCTAGAGGCAGGAACTACTCTGGATCTGGCTTACTTCTGGGAATCAAAAGGATGGCAACAAACAAGGAATCATACAGATCGGCTGTATTTGCAGGGAGTATTTGCAGAAAGTGAGTGCAGAGATCTGGCATTGTGAAAAACTTCCTATCCTTATTGACTTGGGAAAGTTGTAGAGAGACAAACTGATCCACAGAATTCTGGATCCTCAAGATAATTCCAGCTAACCTGGAATATAGCCATCAACTTTCCCAAACATAAGACTCCTGAAAATAACTGACCTTGGGGAAATGCATTTGCTTTGAAGATGAGTAATGAAAAAAAAGGAAGTATCACCAGAGATACACGAATATACTGCGAGAAGGAAACAAATACGAGTATCTTACCAAGAATATTAAGCAGAAATTTTATGGGTCGCCTGGGTGGTTCAGTTGGTTAAGTGTATGACTTCAGCTCAGGTCATAATCTCGCAGTCTGTGAGTTCCGGCCCCGTGTCGGGCTCTGTGCTGACATCCCAGAGCCTGGAGCCTGCTTCAGATTCTGTGTCTCCCTCTCTCTCTGCCCCTCCCCTGCTCATGCTCTGTCTCTCTGTGTCTCAAAAATAAATAAAAACATTAAAAAAAATTTTTTAAACAGAATTTTTTTTCTATTGTATCGGATAAATTGGGGCCAAATTTTTCAACAGAATTTAAAAACCTCAATCAAGCAATACTTCCTATGAAGAAAGAACATGGAAAAGATATTTTAAAGCTCAAGGAAGAGATAAGACAGTAGGAAGAGATAAATTATAAGTTCAACTATAAAGTGAAAGAAAAAAATGACAAAACCATCCCTCAAATAAAGGCGAAATAGAAAGAAGCACAATGGAGAAAAGATTGCAGAAAACAAAATATAGATATAAGAAAAGTAAGGAAATGAAATAAAGAGGTAAAAGGGAATAGGGGCAAATTGACTCAAGATTCGCATAGAGTCCAAAAAGAAAAAAAATGAGAAAGAACAAGTAATTTACAATGTAGTTCAAGTTTATTTCCCTGAAATAAAAGATTTGGACTTACATAGTAAAAGAAAAACTCTGTCAAAGAAATGTATATTCAAAATAAGGAACAATAAAACATTCCCTAGGAAATTTTTGAGGAGTTCAGTGAAAAAGAAACAAGTATTTGGGTAATCAGGCAAAAAGCTCAAGTTACTTTTAAGGTATGGGGTGTGGGTGGGGGATGAAGTTGGTCCCAGACTTTTCTATAGAAAAATTCAAAGCCAGAGGGGCTCCTGGGTGGCTCAGTTAGTTAAGCTTCTGACTTCAGCTCAGGTCATGATCTTGCGTCCATGGGTTCCAGACCTGTGTCAGGTTCTGTGCTGACAGCTCAGAGTCTGGAGCCTGCTTTGAATTCTGTGTCTCCCTCTGTCTCTGCCCCTCCCCTGCTCATTTTCTGTCTCTCTGTCTCTCAAAAATGAATAAACGTTAAAAAAATAAAAAAAAATTAATCCTATGTGATGTGATGTTCTTATTAAAAAGGTATTCATTAGAATGAAAACAAAAATCTAATTATCAGGAAAAAATGAAAAGTATATGCATGGGAGGGGATAAGGCTAATTTGAAAGGCTTTTTTAACAAGTGTAAAAAAAAGCAGAACATAATATGATGCTGACACCAAATATATTTATCATCATAATAAATATAAATAAATTATCTCAACCATTAAGAGAAAGTGAAGCCTAACTCTGTATAAAAGACATAACTGAAACAAAGTGATTCAGAAGGGAAAATAGAAGGATGGGCAAAATTTTACTAAGCAAATACAAGTAGAAAGGGAAGGTCATAATTTTAATACCAGACAAGATTGTATTCAGGCTCCAAATCACTAAATGATACAAAAAAGTTTACTTTCTAAAACAAGATGATAAAATTGAAAATGAAAATATACTAGTTATGAATCTGTATTGTATACCATATAACTTGGATATACTGTTCAAAGACAAAAACTATTGAAAAAGATTTCTGCTTTTCGTTTGGATACAGGAAGTGACAAGAGAATGTTCCTTCCCTCCTAAAAATGAGATACAGCTGGATAACCTAATAACAACAACAATAACACTTTTCTTGAACCTATCAGAGAGTTGAGTTGCAAGGCAACCTATTGAACTGAATTTTAAAAAATCACAAGTTCCTCTAAAGAGATGGAACACATGAAATGCTTCACCTTTGGCAGAGAATGAGAGGAAGATGTGACTTCCATTAAAGCACGTAAGAAAACAGTGTGCTCTATTTGTGTCATCTGTTCTTTGTGGTTGTTTTTCCTTACCTGCCTTGTTTTGGATATTTTAATAATGTTAAGCTACCTAATTCCTTATTGGCTTGTTTTCCCTTTCTTACTTTTACTCGTTCTTCCAGGTTTTGCAATCTATATCTTTAACATCACATTTAACATCACCTATATAACTTTGTGTCCACTTGTGTATGCTGTAAGAAATTTGTAACATTTCATACTGTATATAATTATTGCATTATATTTTAATTCTACATATTTTGTAATCCCTACACCTTGTTACCATTTTGCTTGAGACGTTCAATGATCTTTTCGTGAATTTTTCTACAACTACCTGAGAAGAAAGAAAATCTAAATGACCAATTATCATAAAATAAATATAAATGTCAAATAGCTATTCCTCCATAGTACCAGACTGTGAGGGTTTCAGAAATTAATTCTAAAAGAAATAGATAAATCTATATTACCTAACTTATTCTAGAATATGGTAAAAAAAAAAAAAAAAGGCACTCCTCTAAATCCTTTTTATAAGGTGGCCATGTCATTGATACCAATGTATGAAACAGATTTCACACCCACACAAAAGAAAACTAACAGTGTACTTCACTGAAAAAATCCTAAACAAAATGTTAGCAAGTGGAATCCATCAGCACATTCCAAGAATTGTGCAAGAATATAACCGAGTGGGGCTGGATTATTTTAGTACTACAAGGATGAGTTAAGATTAGGAAAACCAGTAATTTAATATAAGATTGAAAACAAAAACAAGAGAGAAAACTCACAGGGTTACTTTATTAATTAGGCAACACATTCATTGGCTATAAGAAATTGTTCAAATAACAGTGACTTAACGAAATGAAAGTTTACTTCTCTTTCCTGGAATAGATTGAGCATAAGCAATTTAGAAATGATACAGTGATACCCTAATGTTAGGGACCTTATGGCCCCAACTAACATTAGAGAATTAATAATGAAGAAAGGGGGAATAGATATTGGGCAATATAAAGTAGTGTCTCCCAGGGGCGCCTTGGTGACTCAGTTGGTTAAGCATCCAACTTCAGCTCAGGTCATGCTCTCTCTGTTCATGAGTTTGAACCTTGTGTTGGGCTCTGTGCTCACAGCACAGAGCCTGGAGCCTGCTTTTGATTCTGTGCCTCCCTCTCTCTCTACCCCTCTCCTGCTCATGCTCTGTCTTCCTCTTTCAGGAATGAATAAACCTTAAAAAAAGCTTAATAAAAAAAAAATAAAAACATAAAGTAGTATCTCCCATAGCCATCACCACTAATGATGATAATAAGATTTTTTTAAGCAGAAATCCTTGATTTAAAAAAATAAGATAAATCATAGGATAAAAATAATAAAAACTATTAGCAAGATATGTGTCTCATTCTAAAAGTCTGAAATGTAGATAATAAAAAAACATACTGGAAGCATTCTTATTAAAATCAGGGGTAAGATGGGATACCCTCAATGATGACAATTATTCAACAATGTTCTTGCAGATATTAGCCATTACAAATAAAAGTATATGAATGAGAGAAATAAAATTTGTAAAGGATGAAAAGAACTTATTGGTTGTGTTAGTTATCTGTTGATGCATACAACCTACACCTAAAAATCAGGGACTTAAATAATAACATTTACTGTCTCCCATGATTATGTGAGTTAATTAGGCAGCTCCTTTTTTTTTCTTTCTAATTTATTTATTTAAATTAAAGTTAGTCAACATACAGTGTAGTATTGGATGCAGGAGTAGAACCCAGTGATTCATCACTTACATATGACACCCAGTGCTCATCACAGCAAGTGCACTCCTTCATGCCCATCACCCATTTAGCCCACCCCCACCATGTACCTCCCCTCCAGCAACACTCAGTTTGTTCTCTGTATTTGTCTCTTATAGGGGGAGAGAGAGGGGGGTGGAGAGAGAGAGAGAGAGATTGAGAAGGAGAGAGAAACCAAGAAACAGACTCCTAACTATACAGAACAAACTAATGGTTACAAAGGAGAGTGCATGGGTGAAATAGGTGATGGGGATTAGGAGGGCATTTGTTGTGATGAGCAGCCGGTTATGTATGGAAGGGTTGAATCACTAAATTGTACACCTGAAACTAATATGACACTGTATGTTAACTAACTGGAATTAAAATAAAAACTTAAAAAAAAAAAAAGAATAAAGAAAGAAAGAAAGAAAGAAAGAAAGAAAGAAAGAAAGAAAGAAAGAAAGAAAGAAAATAGGGGCACCTGGGTGGCTTAGTTGGTTAAGCATCCGACTCTTGATTTCAGCTCAGGTCACTATCTTGCAGTTCATGGGTTCAAGCCCCGCATCAGGCTTTGTGCTGACAGCATGGAGCCTGCTTGGGATTCTCTCTCCCCCTCTCTCCCTACCCCTCTCCTCCTCACTCTATCTCTCTCTTAAAATAAATAAATAAACCTGAAAAACATTAAAGAAAATAAGATCTAGTTTTTCTGGTATAAATATGGCTACTCCGGCTTTCTTTTGACATCTGTTAGCTTGATAGATGGTTCTCTATCTCCTCATTTTCAATCTGCAGGTCTCTTTAGGTCTAAAATGAGTCTCTTGTAGGCAGCATATAGATGGATGTTTTTTTTTTTTTAATCTATTCTTACACCCTGTGCCTTTTGATTGGAGCATTTAGTCCATTTACATTGAGTGATTATTTGAAAGATATGAATTTGGTGCCATTGTGTTACCTGTAGAGTTGGTATTTCTGGCAATATTCTCTGGTCCTTTGTAGTCTTTGTTGCTTTGGTCTTCTGGGGTTTTTTGTTTTGTTTTGTTTTGTTTTTCCTCTTCTCAGAAAGTCCCCCTTAAAATTTCTTGCAGGGCTGGTTTAGTGCTCACAAACCCCTTTAGTTTTGGTTTGTCTGGTAAACTCTTTATCTCTCCTTCCATTCTGAATGACAGCTTTGCTGGACAAAGAATTCTTGGCTGCATATTTTTCTCATTTAGGACATTTGATATTTCTTGCCACTCCCTTCTGGCCTGCCAAGTTACCATGGACAGGTCTGCTGGTAACCTTATGTGTCTACCCTAGTAAGTTAAGGAACTTTTTCCCTAGCTGCTTTCAGAATTCTCTTTATCTTTGTATTTTGAAGTTTCACTCTGATGTGTCATGGTGTTAACATATTTTTGTTGATTTTGAGGGAGTTCTCTGGGCCTCTTGGACTTGAATGCTTGTTTCCTTCCCCAGGTTAGGGAAGTTCTCAGCTATAATTTGTTTGAATAACCTTCTGCTCCTTTTTCCTGCTCTTCTTCTGGGACTCCTATGATACAGATATTATTTTGTTTTATAGAATCACTAAGTTCTCTAATTCTCCCCTTGTGATCTAATACATTCCTTTCCCTCTTCTTTTCAGCTCTTATTTTCCAGAATTTTATCTTCTGTGTCACTCATTCTCTCCTCTGCTTCTTCAGTCATCTTTATGACTGTATCCAGTCAGTTTTGCATCTCAGTTAATAGCATTTTTTATTTCAGCCTGACTAGTTTTTCGTCCTTTGCAGCAAGGGTTTCTCTTTTGCCTTATATGCTTTTTTTCCAAGCCCAGTGTTGTTCTAAATTCTTGTCCAGATACATTGTTTATATCTGTTTTGAGCAAGTCCCTGGCTGTGATTTCTTCTTGACCTTTCTTTTGGGGAGAACTCCTCCATCTTGAGATGTCGGCTAAGTTTCTGTCTTTTGCATGTTTTAAAAGCTTGTTTTGTCTCCTGCACCTAAGAGTCCTGCTATATTAAAAAGGGGTCATACACTGTCCAGAGCCTGGCACTTTAGGAAGTGTTTCTGGTGCATGCTGTATGCATGCTGCTGTTGGATTTTGGCTGCCCTTTCCCACTGATCAGACCTCTGCCGAGCTCTTCCTTGCAGTGGGAAGTGTCTGGACGTTTAATTAGGTGTACTTTCATATGTTTGTTGAAGTAAGCCTGGAAAAAGGGAGGAGGGGAGAGCCTAATCACCAAACAAGAGAAAAGGAAAAGGAACAACAACAACAAAACAGAGAATCAAAAAACTATAAAGCCAGTTACAAAGAAAATAAAAGAGAAAAAGAAAAAAGAAAGAAAATTAATAAAAAAGTCTGATCCAAAAAAAAGAGAAAAAAGGAAGTGAAAAACAAAAAACAAACAAGAAACTATGGTCCTGTTTCTAAAAGAGAAAAAAAAAAAAGAGGAAGAGGAAGAAAAAGGGAAACAGAGTGAGAGAGCATGAGCAGGGGAGGGGTAGAGAGAGGGGGAGACACAGAATCCGAAGCAGGCTCCAGGCTCTGAGCTGTCAGCACAGAGCCCAATGTGGGGCTCGAACCCATGGACCATGAGATCATGACCTGAGCCAAAGTCGGACATTTAACTGACTGAGCCACCCAGGCACCCCTAGAATGTATTTAAAATGATTAGCCATATCTCTAATAACCTCTTTTCACCTAAGTAAAGACAAAATGGTAATTTTGAAAATTTTACTTGAAAAATTTCTTTTAATTTAACTTCAAAATTTTTAGTTCTTTTAATATATGTATTAATTAAAATGATATAGGTGCTTTATTATCTAGTTAACAACAAAAATTACTTGTAAAAGTCAGTAACTCTATACAACAAAGCTTATAGGTTATGCTACCTCAAATCATGGCAATAAATTATATGGTTATTTCTAATATTTCTAACTCAAAGCATGTAATCAGTTGTGTGTGTGTGTGTGTGTGTGTGTGTGTGTGTGTGTGTGTGTGAATATACATCTATACAAAAGTTAAATTAGGAAGTGATTGTTTTAACAAAAACTGTCATAACAAAAGAATAATCCACACAGTTCCTATAAATGACAGTCATCTACTATATACTCTAAATATTATATAGTATTAATTTATATATACTCTTTCCAGGAACTATCTATTATATAAAGTTATATAATTAAAACCTCCTGATTAAAATTATGATTTTCAAAATATGTTAACAATAATAGCACACAAACATAAAACCTATTCAAACCTATTTCTTTTAGAAATACAGAACCTTGAGGATCTTAGATATCTAAATTAATTCCTTCATTTTCATAGTGGGTGTAACAGATATCCAGAGAAATTTAGTTGGCAATTAATTATTGACAAAAACAAGAATTAATGACAAAAACAAAACAATAATTAATGACAAAAACTTCTGGCTAGTTCAGAAGTTAAAATATGGATTTCTGTATCTAAATATTTTGTGTTATTTTGGGGCTGAAATATGACATATTTATGCCTACATTAGGAACCTCTCATGAACAAAATCTCCATATTAGTTCTTTCTATTCCAAATATCTAAAATTGACAGCTCTTTCTCCAATTAAAAAGTAAACATAACAAACTCTTCTCCACCATATAGTTAATAACTAAAAAGCTGGACAGAATTAAAAGTTCAATCACCTAAGGGTTTTAAAGAATTGACAAAAGCAGGCAGATTTTAGAGGAAAACTAAAGGTTGGAGGCAATAATCTTCAGAAGGTGAATTTTCTCTATTTGAGAGACTTGACTGCAAGATCAAGCACAGTTGTAGTACAGTGAAAAGTGGCTAAAATGCTGAGAGAAAGTTTGCTGTCTTTTTGTCCAGAGGAACTAAGGCTAGGAGACACAACAAGCAGAGTTGTGTATGAACTCAGAAAGGAGAGAGCCAGATAAGGCAAATCTAAACATTTGGGCAGACCTGGTTGACTCTAGAACCACACATGTGCTGAGATGATTGAAAGGAGTGTGAATTGAGATCTGAGCTGCTACTCACCACAGGCAAGGCAGAGGTTTCTGTTTGAATCCAACCAAACTAACCACCTGCCCAAACAAAAATATGAAGACTCTTAAAAGGAATATAACCAAATTCAGAGTCTCTACAACGTAACTGATACAATGTGCAGGATACAACTCAAAATCATTTGATGTATGAAAATCCAGGAAATGTGATCTAATCTCTAGGGAAAAGATAATCAGTAGAGGCCAATTCTAAGATGATCAATAACTTAGAATAACCAGACAAGAGTTTTAAAGTAGCTCTTAAAACTGTGCTCAGTGATATAAATGAAAATATTTGTAATGAACAATAGGAAAATTAGTGGAGAAACTATGAAAGAAGAGCCAAATGGAAATTTCAGAACTAAAAAATGGAATATCTGAAATTAAAAAAATTCATATGATGGGTTAAAGAGCTATGTGAAGATGATAGTGGAAACAGTTAACTTGAAGATAGATTATATACAAATTATTCAGTCTGAAGGAGAGAGGGGGAAAAAGGGTAGAAATAAAGTATAAAGAACTTCAAGTACTTGTAGTACAATATCAAAGGGTAATTAGAATTCCAGAAGGAAAGGAGAGAAAGAAAATGGGGCACAATAAAATATGAAGAAATAATGATCAAAAACTTTCCAAATTTGGTGAAAGACAAAAATTTACAATCCAAGTACTTCAGTGAATCTAAAACAAGATAAGTATGAGGAAAACCAAGCCTAGAAATATCACAGTCAAACTGCTTAAGACCAAAGTCAGAATACCCCAAATAGTTTTTGATCAAAGTTCTTAATAAACTTTATTGATTTAAAAAAATAATTCTGAAAATATAATTGAACAGAAAACTTTCTGTCCTGAATTTCAGTTACATATTTATGTATAACTTTAAGTAAATTTAGGAAATTTCATTAAATAAAGTGTGCCAATAGGATTGTTATAAAAACAGGAAAAGCTTTAATCATGGGCTTAAAGTAACAATTTACTAAAATATATGAGTAAAAAGAAACTCATAAAAGATATTTTTATTTTAGTGTTTTGGAACATAGAAGTTATATTTCGGGCTTTTGAAATAGCCAAATTATTTACATTATTTATTGCATATTTTAATTAAATATGTTTAAAAACAGACTCTTCAGCAGTGAAAATTCAAGAGCCTTATAGATATATAAGCAATTTTTTACATTTCCTAACTCTAAACAGAAAATTGGTTCATCTAGTGCAAAATTAAGTAGGATGTGATTGGGAAGATCTGGGTCCTAGTACTGGTTCTAGCCTAAAATATAGCCTTGACTGAGTCACTTAACCTCATCTTAGTCTCAATATCCTCATATTTAAGATGTGGGTTTCATATTTTCTATGGTTAAAGAAATAGAGTAATGGTTAAAAAAGTGAACACTTGTGCCAGACTGGTTTGAATTCTGGCCCTCCCACTTTTAGCTATGTGATCTTGAATAATGAACCACTTTGTTTCCTTATGTTTATGTATTTCTTTATCTACAAAATGAAGCAATATCCTCTTCATAGAAGTATTGAATTAAATAATGCATGTTAAATTTTTATGTCAGTGCTCAATAAGTGTTAGCATTAGCTTTTTTTAATTTTTTATTTTTCATTAAAAATTTTTTAATTTTTTATTTATTTTTGAGAGAGAGACAGAGCTTGAGCAGGAGTGAGACAGAGGGAGACACAGAATCTGAAGCAGGTTCCAGGCTCCGAGCTGTCAGTACAGAGCCCAACACGGGGCTCAAACTCACAAACTGAGATCATGACCTGAGCCAAAGTCAGTCAGTTAACCAACTAAGCCACCCACGTGCCCCTAGCATTAGCTGTTTTTTAAAATGACCCTGAAATTTGAGGTACATATGAAAGTACGTATTAAGTGAATAATAAACACAATTCCTTTTTGCATAATAGAATTTTGAGGCAGGAACATAATAAGGATATGCCTAAGGAAACAGTAATTCTGGGGCACCTGTGTGGCTCAGTTGGTTAAGCATCAAATTCTTGATTTCAGCTTGGGTCATGATCTCATGCTGACAGCACAGAGCCTGCTTGGGATTCTCTCCCTCTCTGCCCTTCTCCCCACTCACGTTCTCTCTCTGTCTCTCTCCTAAGTAAATAAAGAACCTTTAAAAAAATGAAAACAGAGTAACTCTGTAATGGAAGCAGAAATAATAAGACATTGTTTCATGTATAGGTGACAGTTCACAAAAATAAATCTTCAGACATCAAAAAATCAGTAATTTTTATCTGTTTATTGTTGCTTCAAAGATACTTGGAAGTATTCAAGTAACTGACTTGACTGCCTCTATTTGGTAATTTTTTTTTTCTCTACAGTTTGTTCTAAATGAAAGTAAACTATACTTCAGCTCCGTACCCCTCAAAAATATTTTTCTTTTGAACCACTAATAACACTTTCAACATCACAAAAAGTGCATTGGTAGAACTAAGCAAAAGGTGCAATTTATTAACATAAACCTTTGAGTCTGAAAGTGTACTACCAGATTATAGAAAAATATTGTCAAGTGAAATCTAAAGCAGAGGATTAACAGCTTGACGAATTACTTGAACAAGCTCATTAGTAAAGGACATATTCACAAGTGCTAGAAATGTCTAGAGAGCCCAGAACTGTGGTTCTTTTTCTGAGTAAACATTGCCAAGTTCTGAAAATGCCATTTCAATAGTTCTGGCAATAATTACAGCTTAGAGATGTGGGATTTTTCTTCCTAAGGGTTGAAAGCATTATTGTCCCTGTGGCTTAAATTTTCTGTGTACTGGGATGTAGAGATAATGATTTGCATGTTTCATATCTTAAAGGTATAAAATGTATATTTAAATGTATTTTTTCCTCTAATTGTAATACACTTTACTCAAATGTTTCACCTATTTTACTAGATACCTTATTTCCTTTCCTTGGCATTTAAATACTGCTTAATAAAAAATAATAATTACAATGCTAGGCAGTGAGGCAAGTAATTAGTTGGTGTTTTTAAGACTAAATTTTATTTTAAAATATTCTTAAATGTCTTACCATGTGAAAATACTCCTGATTTTAAAGCTCATTTTCATTGTTCCTCCCTTAGCATTTTCTATTTCTTGCATGTCTTTTGGGATACTGAACAGCTGAAACTACACTAAACCACAAAGAAATCTGAGGTTACTAAATAGTGTCAAGGAATGTTCTGCATCTCTTTCTCTCTGCCTTACAGAGAATACTCCCAGACTCAGAGAAGTAATAAATGGAACAGGATCTTCAGCACTTAAACAATGTTGTCTATGTTTGCATTTAAAAGATACTAAATCCTTCATACCAAAGGACATGTTTTCTATTAAACATTTAAAATTTTCACTTTGAATAGAAGTCCAGTTGTATTGAAAAAAAAAACAAAAACAAAAACAAGAAGCCTTCAATAGCACCATAAACCACTATCATAGCAAAAAAAAAAAAAAAAAGATCCATTTAAAAAGAATAATGGTGACTATCAAATATATAGGGTAGAAAAAATTATTATGGGAAGACAATGAGATATGGAGTAAGCCTGCACTGGTCTTAAAACTGAGTATAGCTCGTCATAGAAAAACTGAGCCCCCATCTCCTTAGCTCTGAACTGGGAATAACATCAACTGGGCAGTTGTGACAATCAAGTGACATGATTGGGCATGCATCATAATCCACATCTGTTACTTATGTAGTGATTTGTGGTCTGATCTAAAGTTTGTACTTTATGCAAGTAGTTACAGTTAAAATAGTATGTTGACAGAAATTTGAACTATGTTGTTAGGGGACTAGTGTTATGTAACTGAAACCCATGCGTGTCAAAATGTGCAAAATAGGACTGTCTACTCTCAATTTTTTTTTCCTACTGGCCTATTTGCTATTGTCATATATTTAACTTTTACGTTGTAAACCCAACATTGTTATTTTTGTATAGTCAATTATCTTATAAAAGATTTAAATAATTTTAAGAATCTCATACATTAACCCATGTGTTTATCATTTCCAGTGTTCATCATTCTCTTCTGTAAGCCCACATTTTCATTTAATATTTTCTGTCTGCTTGAAGGACATCCTTTAATATTTCTTGTAGTGCCAGTGATGAATTAATTCTTTCAGATTTGGTATGTCTGAAAACAACTTTATCTCATCTTTGCCTCTGAAAGACATTTTGCTGGGTATAGAATTCTAGGTAGACAGGTTTTTTTTCCTGTTAGTGTTTTCAAGATGTTTATCCATTGTCTTCTCAGATTGTTTCTAATAAGAATTCTGACATATTCATCTTTGTTCCTTTGTTCTTCTCTTTTTTGACTGCTTCATGATTTTATCACCAGTTATGATATGGTTTGGTAGTTTTCTTCATATCTCTTATGCTTGGAGTTCATTGACTTTCTTCTATTTGTAGGTTAATAGTTTTCATAAGTCTGGAAATTGTTAGGTGATTATGTCTTGTATGCTATCCTCTCTGCCTTCCTCCTTCAGAGACTCAAATTAATCATACATTAGGCTACTTGAAATTGTCTACAACTCACTGTTCTTTTTTCTCATTTTGAGTAATTCCTATTGATATGTCAAGTTCATTAGTCACTAATCTGCAATGTCTAATTGCCATTAATCCTATCTACTGTACTTTCACCTCAGACATTGTACCTTTCATCTCTAAAAGTTTGTGTTTAGTCTTTTTAGTATCCTCCATGTTTCTACTTAGCTTTTTGAATATATGTAACAACTGTGGCTGTTGTAATGTTACCTGTTAATTCTAACATCTGCATCACATCCAGGTTTCTTTGTATGCCTAGTCATCTTTAGAGGGCAGCCACTGTGAATTTTATCTCATAAGTCCTGGGCATTTGGGTTTTTTTTTTTATAAGTATTTTTGAGCTTTTTTCTAGGATACAGTTGTAATATGGGAATGGTTTGATCCTTCTTGACCTTGCTTTTATGATTTGTTGGGTAGGGGGTACCATAGTAGTGCAACCTAGCGCAAAGCGTTTCCTATTACTAGGACAAATTACTACCCAGTGACTTGTGGTTGGTGAGAACTGGCATTGTTACTAGACCCTTGTGAGCACTGGATAATGTTTGTTCTCTCTAATCCTTTTGAATATCTCTTCTTCAGCCTCCATTTCCTCACATGTATGTGCTGATCAGTACTGAGTTTAATAATCTTAAGGGGGATCATCTGCAGATCTCTGGAGTTCAGTCTTCTCTTCTCAGTGGTACTCTATCCTGTGAACTCAAGCTAATTTGGTTTCCCTAGACTCTCAGCTCCACTTTTTCACTCAGTAAGTCTACTGGGCTCTTCCTCAGTTCTGCTTCCTTGCATCATGTCCTGGAAACTCCCTCAAGGCAGTAAGCTGGGAAAATCATAGGGCTCCATTTGTTTCCTCATCCTCAGGGATTATTTTCCTCATTGTCTGAGGTCAAGTCTTGAAGTCCACTTTTTGATGTAGTTTGCTTATTTCGTTCTTTCAGTAAGACAGGTACATGCAGTCCTCAATATTCCATCTTGGCTGGAAACAGAAGTTATATCTATCTTTTAAGAAATGACCACTTCTTGAGTTTTTGTGTAGTATCAGAGAAGAAAATCTAGAATTATCTGAAAACACTATTACTTTTTCCTTTTCCCAACTTTAATCTGTGTGAGTTGGAGTTAACAACATGTTGTAACAAATGCAGAATACCACTCTTCTATATAATGTGAATCTAACCAGAAACCTTAACTTTATTACCTGGATCAGAGTTTTACTAGCAGTTTGAGGTATGTCATTTCATCTTAGACTAGGCAATTAAGCTTTCCCCAATAGAATTAAAACCAGAACACCCAGAAGTTACAAAATAGCGAAGTAAAATAAAGACATTTTAAGTAGCTATACATTTTATGTATTTCTCTACTCTTGTTTAGAGGTTGAATGAAAAAGGTGATCCCTATGTGGATTCATATAATCAATACCCACCCACATGCTCACATAAAAGTATAGGAGTCATCTGTAACATCAACTGGGATTGGGAAAAAACTCTCCTGAGCTATATACGATTAAGCTACAGAATTCCTGTGAGTTTTTGGCACACGTGCCTGAGATGTTACAATTCTTTCTTGTATATATAATTTCCACAGACAAATGATTTTTATGAATAGTTTCCATGAATGATAGTATGCTCAATAGTTAAGATCACAATATTTGAAATCAGACTACTTGGGTTCAAACTCCAACTACTTTCTAATTGTGTGACCTTGAGGAAGTCACTTAATATGCATACTTCACTGTCCTTTTTTTATAAAATGGTAGTAAAAGTGTTATTTACATAGTTGTGTTGAGAAGTAAATTAGTTAATGTAAATTTCTTAGAACCATGCATTGTAAATAAAGCATTTAGCAACTTATATAAATTTTGCAATTATGGTTTCTTTTCAACCCTGTTGGCTATTAGTCAATGAACTTTAAATGCACACATATCTGAAATCTACCCCTAGAGGTACTCATTTATGAAGCCTAAGAGAAGGCACAAGTTTGTTGTTTTGTTTTTGAGTCCCACAAGTGATTCTGATCACTACAACCTGGCAAGAACTGAAAATCATAATCAGACTTTAAATTATCACTTACAGTAATCAGTGTTAGGCTAAATTTAAATTGTTTCTTGAAACATTTTCTAATCCTGGATAGCTCAGGGAATCAGATTGCTTCAAGTAGGAGGAGGCAGAATCTGCCATCAGAATATATCTAAATTCATAAAATATTTGTAAGTAACCACTGAATATCAGTACTGGGTAGACAGAGAGAAGTAAGGTGCCTCTGTTCTCAGGAATGTAAAAGTTAGTGATAACAGAGTAGCATATAAGCACTATTTCCTAAGGTGTGGTACATGCCTGCATACCACTGACTCTTTGTGTAATAAGCAACCCAAGTCTTCCTGGGATCAGGTTTGCCTATCTGCAGCAAGAAAGAGTAGTGACAGATGAACTTTATTCTGTAGTAGACTTTCCTGCAATAATGGCATTATCACTGTCAGCTTTTCTATAGCCAGCCTGAGCCGAACTTGAGCTGGAATAGAGCTGCCAGGCCTACCAATTGCCCTTTCTTTGTGTGGAAACAGATTTCATAGAGATTGGAAAGAGCCAAGCCAGAGAAACTACGCAGCCCTCTGTGTGCTCACTGAAGGGCCACTGACTCCACTATTTCCAACAATAGCTAAGAGAAGAATCAGGATAGGAAAGGAGAATTTGAACAGGAGTAACCCTAGAAAACCAATCATGTTCAGGTTGAAATGTGCTGGGCCATTTACTATTCCACCTACCAGCCATAAGTACTGTAAAGTTTCCTTTTAAAAAGTCATCCCTTTAAGAAAACTATTCAGTAAATGGCAGTATAGGCTGTGTGAAAATATGGCAACACTAGGAAGAAAATACAAAATAAGAAGTTGTAGAAATATTACCAGGACACATATACACCTGAATAACATATATGACATTACAGGATTGCCCCCATGAAACATCTAAGAAATGTTACCACCATCATCAGAAAGAAATCAATTTCAGTGAGAATGGTCAGGTATGAGTTTCAAAGAAACTGAGATTTATTAGGCTGAGTCTTAAAGACGGGACAGAATTGGCTAAAGGCATGGGCTATAGAGGAAGCAAATGGCAGGAAGGGAAGAACTTAAACAAAGGAAGAGATATCCAAAGCATAGTAAGAACACAGTGAAGCCACTTTAGAAAAAATAAAGAATCTCAGTTCATCATTTCTTACATAGAAAATTTACCTGTATTTATTTAGGGTCTTTATTATATATTTTTGGACAAATAATAAAGGTTACCTAGAATATGTTATTTCACTATATACATGAATATACAATTTTTGAGGTGGTATATCTCTATATAGCAATACCTTAAAATGCATTAATTATATTGATATTATCATATAGCTCTAAGACACCAGAGTAGTGGTGAACATACTAATAAGTGTTTCACATCTATAACTTTCATCAGGTCTCCTAAAGCCATTTAGGATACATAAAGCATTCTTACTGCCCTTATGACTTCCGCTGAGATTTTCAATTCTAGTTTAGAGAATTTTAGACAGGCAAATAGAAACAACAGAGTAATAGAGAAAAACAAATTGGTAAAAGTCAGAAAATTTAATCAAAGGAAAATTTAATAGTTGTAGGAAAACTGAAAAGAGAAAGATTCTCATTTTTATATCATGGAATGATAAAATTCTTTAATACAAGAAACAATGAGATTATTAAACAGACCTTAATGTACTTTTTGTTACTATTTTTTTAGTTTTATACTATGAAATAATTAATGCTCCTACAAACAAGTTATTTTAAATACTGATTAACACTCTGTAGCAATTGGCATAATTGTCTAGGTGTTCATTAGAATGATAGCAATCATTCTAATCACAGAACAGCTTTAACTTGCCTTGTGACTTTCAGAACAGTATCCATTTCTCACCCATACAATAAAGAAGCTGGACCAGATGACATCTAAAGTTTCTGACAATTCTAAATGTTAATATTGCTATATAACTTAGCCAGTCTACTTTCTTTTCTTCTAAACTTCTTAAATCAGCATATTCCCTAAAATTAGTGGAAGCTTTCCAAAATGGATCATGTTTTAGAAAATTAAAATTAAAATCTATTTCAGACTAGGAATTGAAAATAGCAATTTCCTTACAAATAAATCGAAGTCCTTTATTTCCCACCAACCACGTTTCTAAGAAAATGGAAGTATTTTTAAGATTCAGAAATCTATAAAACCTTTAAGAAACAGTTACTGAAAGTAAGACTAAAAAAAAAAAAGTCTCTAGAGCCTAGGTGGCTCAGTTGGTTAAATATTCGACTTTGGCTCAGGTAATGATCTTGCAATTTGGGAGTTCAAGCCCCACAGTAGGCTCTGTGCTGACAGCTCAGAGCCTGGAGCTTGCTTCAGACTGTATCTCCCTCTCTCTCTGCCCCTCTCCTGCTCGCACTCTGTCTCTCAAAAATAAACATTAAAAAAAATTTTTTTAAAGTCTCATTTCTTAGTAAGATGAAGCTTTGTATTAGGAAGTTATTACAATAAAAAAATTAGCAAATTATTTTTGGATGATCCACAATATTTGAAAAGATAACTCCTTTATTCTGTATAATTTTATACCATAATTACTAACTTTCCTGAATTTCTAAAACGTATATGCAATTACTTTCACATACCTCTTCAAGGAAAGGTTTCATTAACCACTGCAAACACTGATTTATTAAATAAAATAGAAGTCCATGCTTTATAACTCAGCATTAAATTTCTCACAGAGAAATCAAGAAAGAATATTCCCTATCATAGATAGTTATTAACTGTCTTTGTTAAGTCTTCCAAATAATATTTCATAAAAGAAATCAAGTTAAGTGGGAGCTGCCTTTACAGATGATGCTTGTGCTTTGGCCATTCTTCGAACCAGTGCTTCTTGTCTTTTTCTTTGAATTTCTTCAGGAGAATATTTTTTATTTTTCTCTTCTTCCTCTAAAAATTAAACAAAATATAGATATTACTTTTATAGACTACACAGTCATCTTGAACATGAGTTTTAATTTTTTACTTTTATCATCCAGACTTGCCACATTGGTATAACTATTAAATCACACTAAACTACTAAATACGATATTTGATGTACAGATACAGTGTTCTAGGCCAAAAGAAAATCAAGTACTGATCAATCCATTCCTATTTTATACACCTTTCACAGTGTGATAAAATTCATTTGATTAAAACTGTACATTTTGACTTCCCAGCATATAATTCTTATGAATAAAATCTAATTTACATAATTGACAAATGAGTATTTTTTAAGAACTAGAATTTTATTTTACTTTTTAATTGTCTTAATGTTTTATTTATTTTTGAGAAAGAGAAAGACAAAGTACGAGAGGGGGACAGCACAGAGCCTGATGCAGGGCTCGAACTTGTGAACCATGAGATCATGACCTGAGCCGAAGTCCAATGCCTAATAACATACTGAGCCACCCAGGTATCCCCAAAACCTGGGATTTTAGATGTAATATATAAACTTCAACAGAAAGGTAGTCAAAATATAATGAATTCAAATACCAACACCTTAAATAGTATACATTTACTATAAGCTGTACCAATATTCATGCTAATTTTTTTTCCTCTAGAGAGCTCTAAGATTTTCATTTTAGCCATTCAGGAAAAAATGTTTTAGAGTGATCCAGTGAAATCTATCATGTCAATAAATATATAATTCACTGTCAGATGTTTTTATTTGGAGGACACATTTTATATAAACATTAGAAAATTATTTCAGGGGCACGTGAGTGGCTCAGTTGAATGTCCAACTTTGGCTCAAGTTATGATCTCATGGTTCAGTTTGTGAGTTTGAGCCCTGCATAGGGCTCTCTGCTGTCAGTACAGAGCTGGCTTCTGATCCTCTTTCCCCCTTTCTCTGTCTGCCCCTCCCCCAGTCATGCTCACTATCTCTCTTTCTCTCTAGTAAATAAACATTAAAAATATTTTTAAAAGATTATTTCAAGGAGCATTAATATCTGAATGAAAACTTCAATTCGAATGTCTTTTTAATATATAAAAATGTGAAGCATTCTGACATTCCTATGCAGCATATTTTAGTATGCTTTTAGTATACTTTAGGTAAATGTACTATAAAATAAACAATGTGTTTTAAATTAAGTAAATGAAAATAAAATTAAGTTTGATTTTAGTAACATCCAATTCTACCTCTGCCAAAATACTGAGTTCTAATAAAATGAATTTAATTCCAGAGTTAAGTCACTTTGAGCTAAAATATTAGATTATCTATGTAATGCTAATAAGAATCAAACTTTGAAATTAGCAAACATATTTTCTCATTTAAATGATGTTTGAAAATTAAGACCATCATATTTAAGCAACCTTGTATTGGTAAAACTGTTTATGTTGTAAAATCTGTCTCTCATAGAATAACAATCTGTAGTACTGTTGGCAGAGAAATATTATTTACATTAACATCTAGACACAGGTTTAGAATTTGTTCTAAGACATTTCTCTTATTACCTAAGGGAGATTATTTGTCCAAAATAGATTATCTGTCTCCCCTTCCTTTCTTGGTATAATTGGAAATGGGAGAGGGTATTCAGGGTAAGAGAGAAATATTTCAGATAAACTCCCTAGATGACTCTGATGACTTATTTCCTGAACTTATTACCTCACAGATTTGTAGCTATTTCTCCCTATAGAAAGATGCTACAAGATACTTTATAATTAGCTTGACTAGTCATCTAATATTTTAGTCTCAAAGCTGAGAAATACAAGAAACTCAGAATTCACACATACACAGTTGCATTCAATTGACCACAAGTTTGGAAGGAAAACAGATTAATAATCCACGACAGCAGAAAAGAACATAGCTCCCTAAAACTGGGTTTACAACTAACATGGTGAAATTCTTGGAAAAATAATTTCAAATGATATAAAGTCACACCATGAAAATTTGATTTAGAGAGAGTCACCCTTTTCTCTCATCAGCCCTTCCTTTAGCTCATTCTGCAATAAACATACATGGCAAAGTTTCAAACTATTTCAAGGTACAAAGCAAGAGTGGCTCTTTTTTTTTTTTTTTTTTTTTTTTTTTTTTAAATATTGGTTTATTTTTGAGAGAGAGATACAGACCATGATCAAGGGCAGAGAGAGGAGACACAGATTCTGAAACAGCACACAGCCTGATGCAGGGCTTGAGCCTAAGTCTGACACTCAACCGACTGAGCCACCCAGGCGCCCTAAGAGTGGCTCTTCTTAATCTTTATTATAAGGCAGAAATCAGGAAGAAAAAAAAAAATTCTGTAAAGGGCCAGAAAGTTAATATATTAACCTCTGAAGGTCATATGGTCTCTTGTTGCAACTCTTCAGCTCTGTTATTGTAGCATGAAAACAGCCATGGACAATATAAATGATGTGACTATGTTCAAACAAAACTTAGTTTATGGACAATGAAATCTGAATTCTATGTAATTTTCAAAAGTCATGAAATATTACTTTTCTCTTGATTTTCTCAACTATTTAAAATGTGAAAAACATCTTAGCATGCTGCATAAAAACAGGCTCTGGGCTGGATGTGGATGGGCCATGGTTTACCAAACCCTGCCTTAAAACAAGGGTTAAATGGGTTTTGTTTCAAAGGTGTTCTCTAGAAAGTAGCTTGCTACAAAACAAAGTAAAATAAAGTGGAAACAATAGAAAATAGAAGATTAATGTTAATTAGAAGATTAGGTACTATCAGTAAACTTAAAAAAATTGATAAAATAAACTGAAAGGCAGATTATCCACTCATAAAATATGCAGATAAGGTAGTAGATAGTTTTGGGAAAACTCAAATATTCCAGAGAGATCTTTAGTACTCTTTAACATAATTATAACTGTATTTACATAATTTCATGTTGAGAGTTTGGTCCAATTAAATACATTTACTTAAATATAAACTTAAATTATTTAAATGATTTATTTAAATAAAAATAAAAATTATACATTAACGACAATTTTTAAAGTTTCAAAATATCTAGGCTATAATATAGGGAAATATTAATTGTTGGTGTTGGTAAGAATATAAATTGATGAAACTTTTTGGGAAGATTTAATGACATCCACTAAACTTCAAAACATTCTTACATCAATTTTTCAGTAATTAACAGATACAATCACAGGAGCATGCAGAAATTTATGTAGAAGTATATTCACTGGAGTATTGTTTGTAATGTAAAAAATGCAACCAAACTGAACTTCCTGTCAATAGAGAGGCAGTTAAATAAATCAAGGTACATCCATATAATGACATACTATACAGTCATTAAAAGGACTGAAGCAAAACTATACATAGAACTGGAAAAGAGGGGCGCCTGGGTGGCTCAGTCAGTTAAGCATCCGACTTCGGCTCAGGTCACGATCTCACGGTACATGGGTTTGAGCCCTGCGTTGGGCTCTGTGCTGACAGCTCAGAGCCTGGAGCCTGCTTCAGATTCTGTGTCTCCTTCTCTGCCCCTCTGCCCTTCACCAAATTGCACTCTGTCTCTCTCTCTCTCAAAAATAAACATACATTACAAAAAAAAAAAAAAAAACAAAACTGGAAAAGATAGCTATGTTAAGTGAAGGCAAAACCAAGTTGCCAAATAGTAGGTACATAGCATATAATTCCATCTGATAGATGTATAGGCATACACACACACACACACACACACACACACACACACACACACACACGTTTTTATATGCACAGAAAATGTTAAATGATGTATTCTAAACTGTTAGCTATGGTTTTCCTGAGGCATGGCTGTGCAAAAAGAGAAACTGAGAATTTAATTTTTCACTTCAAATTAATTTACTCTGCTTTCTTTCTTCTTAAACAACGAGCATATTACTGTTACGAGTAAAAAAAAAAAAAAAGGATCACTTAAATAGGAAAGTTGAGCAGTAATGCCAACAAAAGCACCATCTAGAATCTAAACAGAAAACAATGATGTAATGTTAAAAGAAGATAAAATCTCCCTCACCTTATTAGCATCGATCTACATAATAGATAAAAATCCTAATATTAGCCCGAAGTGAGGGAGACTGATTAAAAAACATCTGTAATTACAAGCTAGCATAGTAAATGCTATAACAGAAGTTAAAGCTGGGTATTGGAGAAACCCAGAGAAAGTGAACCTAAATTATTGAGCTGAATAAAAACATACTGTGTTTTAAAGGACAAATGGAAAATGGCCAGGCAGATTTGGTATATGCATGTGGGGGTACTATGTTTTGGTGAAGGAAATAGCATCTGTAAAAATGTAAGGCTGTGAGAAAGAACTGGACATTAAGAAGTACAAGTAGTTATGCCAGATACAGTGCCTTTTAAAAAAGATTACAGTATCAGTGAATAACAGATTTTTCACATTATATTACATGGTATTCATTCAGATACTTACTAAACATCTTCTATGTGGGAGATGCTGTGGTAGGTCTAGGTATTCACAGATAAGACAGACAATAATCAATACTTAATTGCAAACTGTGATAAAAGAAATAAGAGAGATGATGGAAAATGACAAGGAAAAGACCTATAGATTGTTCAAGGAAGGTCTCTGTGAGAAGGTCATACTTAAACTGAGACCTAAGGATAAAAAAGCACCAACCAAAAGACGGATGGGGGTGGGGAGAAGGGGAGACAAACATCAGGAAGAAATAGTTTTAGTTGGGAACAGCATAGTCAGAGCTCCTGAACTAGGAAAGAAACTATGCTGTTTGAGAACTGAAAGACAGCTAATGTAACTGAAACTTACTTAGTAGGTGAGGTAAAAAAGAAGGTAGGCAGGCAAGGAGTGATAATCCAGGGCCTTGTAGATCAGTGTAAAGTTGGAATATTATTTGAAAGATGATGGCCATCATTGAAGGCTGTGGGTAAGCACAAGAATGCCATGTCTGCCTATTTGTTTTTAAAAATTAAAGTTTTTAAAAATTTGTTTAAAAAATTGTTTTTAAAAAAATTTGTTTTCAAAAAAAATTTGTTTTTAAAAATTAAAAAAAACAGTCTCTACTGTTTGGAGACTAGAGTTGAAAAGAGACAGATAAAAGAACTGCAGGAATCTAGTCAAGAAATGTTAGCTTGGATAAGGGTAGTAGAGGTTGAGTGAGGAAAATGGACAATTTTAAGATGTATTTTTCTGAGATAGAAACAATGCAACTTGATAGAATTGTGGGAGAGGAATCAGAAAAATCAAAGATGACAGACAGGCTGTACTGAGTAAGCAAACTGCAATTCTAACCATCACAGCAAATGTGTTTAATTAGAATGCTCTGAATTTTCAAATATTGCTCACCTCAATGTTCTGCTAAACATAGGAGTATGAATGAAGTTTTAAAACAATGAGATATTTAGTAAACATAATCTCTTGGAAATAGATCTAAAAGTACAATTTCCTAGTAAATAATTCAGAAAACATTCAACAAATATTTATTGAATACCTACTATATGCTAGTCACTGAATTAAAAGCTGGGAAAGAATCTGATGCAGTCTTTTGAAAACATAAATCACCCCTCTTTGTATATTACAGCATAATTATTCCTAAGAGTCACTTTAAGAATTCTAGTTAAATGTCATACTTTTTTAATCTTACATGTTACACAAATTCGATACAACAAATAACTAGGTTAGCTACTTTCCCAGGTGATAATTTTCAAACTACTTTATACATACCTTTTGAAGGCTGTTTCAAAGATTCAGAACGTTTCACCAAACACTGTTGTTGAATAGCCCTCCCACAAAACGAGTGGACAGGAGTTTTATTTTTCTCCAAACCCTGTGTAATTTTGGTATCAGAAATACTTCCTGGTAGACAATTTTGATTAAACTGGGAAAGAATTTGAGAATTTTTCATCTTTGTAAATGTATACTTAGGAAATCTAACTGTTCTGTTAAGGCCACTCTGATCTCCATCTCTTGTGCTCCTATGGGACAGATGCTGAGTACTTAATTTCTTCTTATAAGTAGCAGTTTCTGTATTCCTATAATCTGAACTCACATTCAAACTTGAACTTCCCATAAGAACTGACTGTGGACTTTTCACTTGTATTGGAACATCAGTGTTATTCCAGGAGAAATGCAGATTATTGATATGACAATTTGAGTTCTTGGAGTATATTGTCAAATTTGTTGTAGCACCTAAAAAACTTGGAGAATTTCCACAGATTTCCCTTTTATCCATCTTCACTGGTTTATTTAATTGTGAGCTATTTGTGAAAGATGTGTGCCCTGAAATGCTGCTGAGATTCAAATGTTTTGATTGCACCAACTGACTTTCTTGTTTAGATGTAGTAAATATGTTTTTGGCTCCATGTTTGGAACTATTATTGATCTCAAGTGTACTTTCTGGTATCTTGCTGCCCTTTCTAATGTCTTGTTGCTGAGTTAGTCTTTCAATATCATCACATGCTTGGTATAATAAATCATCATCTACATCATCTGCTTCCCAGGTATTCTCTAATTGATGGCATGCTTTAACAATTTCATTGGCAAATGATGGATCATTCCAGTCATCAAAGAAAGAACCTAACTTTGATGCATTAGTCTGATTTGTATTATAAACACTGGTTTCATTGCCCAAAGTTGCAGAGCCAAAAGGATTTATATTAGCAGGTGCTTTAAAAGACTGATTAAAAATGGACTTATTTTCTTGTTCATTAGAATATCCTGTGTTCAAAGTAGATTTTTCAAAAGTATTTACGTTAGAAGTAAATTTAGTATGCATATCTTTTACTTTTGTCAGATTAGATGCAACTGAACAGTCTTGAACAATTTTATTGAAAGATTTCTCAAGTTTCATTATATATCCACTGGATGGCAATTTGTTTGGTTCATCATTTGGATTTAGTGAAAAACTGTATTTTCCAGAATCTATTAATTCCTTGTTATGTGTCTTTGAAGGGAGATCTTGTACAATTTTTGAATCCCTTAACCTGGCACCTAGGCTTGTATTCATTCTTGACTTATGTTTATCACACTTATTGTTAAAGTTACAAATACTCTTTTGATCAGCAATCTGGGCTGTTTTAGGAGCTGGGGAAAGTTCATACATTTTGACATTTTGCATAACAAAAGGTTCATTATTTAGTAAGTTTTCCCAATCATCCTCAAAATCACTGGTAGGAAATGCATCAAGGTGTTTATTAAAAGCTTCTGGCTTCTCAGTGTAAGAAGTCACACATGGATTTGTCATTCCAAGAGTATCTACTTGACAAGAAAGTGATCCTGGGGTTTTATCTGGCAGTTTTTCAGTGACCAGAGTTTCATTAGTAATGATTTTCTCCTTTTTCAAAGCGCTTTTCTTTCCAAAGGTAGTATTACTTGTGTTCAAAAAAGCATCTGACAGATCTTGGCTGAACTGTCCACTACATTTCTGAGTAGAGCCATCAAAAATGGCATTAAAGGCTGCTTCAGCATTTTGGTCAAATGGCTTCTGACTGCTATTTTGATCATTTATCACAGACATTTTGGTGTTTTCTTCCATTGGGTTCTTCATTATAGCATTATCTGTTTCTGGAACTATATCATGTAATAACTGCATCTGTACATTATCTTTATAATTACTGAAAGTCTCTGCTTCTGAAATTGTCTGGATAAAATCATGATTTCTCTTCTTTTGCTCTTGAATCACATCTAGCTCTTCCATATTTTTATCAAATTGCTTAGCCAATTTCATAAGTTCTTCCTCTTGATTTTGTGTTTTCAACCTATTAAACATTTAAAAAGTCATAATTAAGAAAGCTTCTAAGAGTCATTATAAATATTCAGTTGTTATCAAACATATTTTAATATATTAAAACTCAAAATTTCAACACAATTATTTTAAGTCTAAAGTTTTACATGTCAAAACTGAAAAAAGTAATTTATAAATATTTTAATAGATTTACAAAATCAAAGCAGAGTATTATTAAATATATTTACTCCACTGAATGTCAGAAAAGCTGAAAAGTTTGAACTTACTTTGTGCAGCTGATTTTTGCTCTTGATTTGCCTTTTGCTACACTAGGAGTACAAGGAATAGCAGAAGCACCAATCCACATGCCTAGCATGGAGTTTGTTGTTGGTTTTTCATCCTTTGGCAGAAAGGAAAAGAGATATGTTTACAAAGGAAGGAAAGAAGGGAAGGAGGGGGAGGGAGAGGGAGGGAAAAGGAGGGAGAGGGAAAGGGAGAGAAAGAAAAGAAAGAAAGGGAAAGGAAGGAAGAAAAAAAGAAAAGAAAAAGAAAGAAAGGGAAAGGAAGGAAGAAGAGAAAGAAAAGAAAAGAAAGAAAGAAAGAAAGAAAGAAAGAAAGAAAGAAAGAAAAACTAACTACATTGAATCATCTTCCTAAAGCAATAAACTGTGGTAAGGTGATAGTTTACTAAACAAGCTCCAGAACAATGAGAAGTTGGAGGATGGCAATAACAAGTTGCAAGAAGTGATCCATTTATGTTTCAGGAAATGAAAATATTCAGAATTTGTATTTCCTTATTTTCAAAAAAAATTAAGTTCTAAGAATTTAACAAGTGCATATTTAATGGCAAAGGCATAGTTATTATCAAAAGAAAACTGACTTCCTAAGAATAGAGATTCATATGGAATTCTTTCTATATCACCTGATTCTCCATATTTTCACTATCCCCATCATAATCTTTATCTAAAGTTGGACAATCCATGTTGACCTGAATTGGGAACACTTAGAATTCAGGTCAACAGGATTGCACTAACTCACAAATGAGTTAGAAAGTGCAAGGTTAGAACTAATGCTAAGAATAAGGTAGGAATAAGAACAAAAATAAGTAGAGAAAGGAGAAAGAGAAGTTTGACCACTATGATGGATAGGAAAAAGCCATTTTAATCCTGGATATTTTTGCTATGTCTTTCAGTCATCTGATCAAGCAAAAAATTAGAAAATGAGTTTATTCATTAGTTACAAACCAAACCAACAAATCAAATAGGTTAACCATTTTCTACTCTATTTTTGTACTTAGAATGAACACAGTACTCAGAATGAACATAATATCACACAAGGTAAAAATAATCTTATCACTAGATTATAGGATACTTGAAGGCATGGAATGATCTTATGATTATTATAGTTCAGCATCTAACAAAATGCTAGGCATAAAGAATATATCAGTTTACATTTATTTGCTAGGTTTAGGTGAAAAGATCCCTACAACTTGATACTTTAAAATCCTCAATCAACAAGCAGTTTAGCAGTTTTGTTAGATGTCCACTTGAACCTAGTAGATTTTAGTTTCACAAAATACTCCAGTAAATCAGTAAGTTTACTTTTAGACTCTATACATTTCCACTTTTGCTTCAACAACCTTGAATTTAGGGAAAATAACATTCTTAATGATTTAATTATGGGCACTTTGTCCATTTACCAAGTATTTTAAAATTAATTGACTTTTTTAGAGAATAAAGGTAGGACAGCTTTATATGTCCAATTTTATGTATACAAGGGCCCTTGTATGTTTTTATATTAATTATATTTTTAAAATATCTTTAATAATAATTGCATAATTCATTGATTTCCAACTACAATCCAGGTGCTATAAGGTATCTGAACATATTACTTCATTTACTCCTATATACAGTGTGTAGTTGTATAAAAATGATGAAAAAATATACATCTTCAAACAAACACCATATGAAAAGTATCCCTGAAGAAAGTGAAATGATTGTCCACTGAATATGGAAGTGCATATTTTAAAAAAATGTCACCTCTGAAAATACCAAGGTGACTTAAATAACTATTTGAGGGGGTAACTCACCTAAAAATAAAAAGCATGACTATGTCATTATGAGAACATGTCAGTCTTTTTAAAAGACCTTGATACTACCAAATATCTATAGGCTTTAAAAGTGCTTAGTTGAAAAAAGTAACATTTAAAAGCAACTAATTTCACTGTATTTTTTCTTATATACAAGTTACGACTTGCATATTGTTGCCACTTCTTTATGTGAGCTATTATTTCCAGCCCACTTAGGTAAAGGGTCCAGTAATTTACTCAACTACCTTTTTATCACAATTTAAGCTGGCCAGCCCAAACACATTTTATATGCTTCTTTCATGTGAAACCCACAACTAATGAAGATCTATTGTTAACTTATGAAGTAAATAGTATCGTGGCATAAAAGCTATTTAACTACTGAACCATATGTAAAATGAATTTCTATGACATGCCAAACACGGAATGCAGAGCTAGTAGCAACATAGTTGTTTTGACTGTGCTAACTGTAATTTCAGATGTTTTATAGCCACTAAAGAAAACTTATTTCCTGTCTCCTTCACCTGGATGACGGTGATTCCTTGTAACCACAGTTTGGGCCAGTGCCATCTATTGTTTACCATAAACAATAAACCCTTGATAAGGGTATGTCAAGGAAAAAAATCCCAAACTAAAATGTTTTCTAGACTTAAATATTGTTAAATAAGAAAAAGAGAGAGAAGAGGATCAAAACGGAGGTTGACTTAAACTTTATATTTCTTTCTTTTTTTTTTTTTTTTAAAGTTTATTTACTTTGAGAAAGAGAGATAAAGCGTGAGCAGGGCAGGGGCAGAGAGAGGGGGAGAGAACCCAAGCAGACTCCATGCAGTCAGCAGAACGCCATGCAGGGCTTGATCCCATAAGCACAAGATCATGACCTGAGCCAAAACTAAGAATCAGAAGCTTAGCTTAACCAACTGAGCCACCCAGACGCCCCTAAACTTGTATTTCTATTTCATTCAAGCAGTACAGGAACTGAAACAAAGAGAAAGAAACTTTTGAAGATGATTCTATGATAGCAAATAACTATCATAAACTATAACACAACCTTACATTTATAGTGCTCTTTAGTTTACAAAGAATTTTTAACTAATTTATTCCTCCTAATAGTCCAATGGAGAGGGCAAGACAAGTACTAATTCTAGTTTATATCTGAATGAAGTTCTGAGAACTTAAGTGATTTGCATATGGTCACTCAGTTTAGGAGGTGGACTCAGAACTGACTCCAAATCTAGTGTTCTTTCCACTTTTATGAATGTTGCTCAATGATCTTATTAGTCCACAAGTATTAAGAAGAGCAATTTTAATGGGGAAAAAGTAGGCTGTAGACCGTAAACAAATACCACTCACAAAAAACTTAAAAGTTTAAATTTTTATTTTTTGATTCTATTATTTTAGTAACTTTAAAAATGAGGCCATATATGGTTGAACAACATTAAAATAAACACAGGGGCACCTGGGTGGCTCAGTCGGTTGGGTGTCTGACTTCAGGTCATGATATCACGGTTTGTGAGTTCAAGCCCCGCATCAGGCTCTGTGCTGACAGCTCAGAGCCTGGAGCCTGTTTCAGATTCTGTGTCTCCCTCTCTTTCTGCCCCTCCCCCACTCACACTCTGACTCTCTCTCAAAACTGAATAAAAGTTAAAAAAAAAAATTATAAAAAAAATAAACGCAAAGCTCTAGTCGAATTTCATCACTAAAAAAATTAAAGTAAGATACATTCTTAGGAAAATATATATTACCAATTATACATTATGTCCCTTTTTTCAAAACCTACATTTCAGTAGTAGAAAAGGTAAAAGTAACCTTTACTGCTCTATTTTCAGAAGAACTGTAAAAGACCAAATTTTTCTCATCCAAGTGAACTATATGTGGGCCTAGTAGCATAATTTTCACGGTTTTTAAATAAAGTACAAACCTAGTGATATTTACCTGAGGAGCAATACGATTAACAATATGTGAGATTTCATCACTATCAGTAGTGTAAATCTGTTTTCTTCTTCCTTTACCTAAAGAAACAAAAACATTTCTATGAACTGTAAACAAAAAACTTAATTTTTAAAAACAGCAGTCACTTCTTAGAAAACAATTTTAATTAGCATGGCTTAGATCACTGTGCACTGACATCACAAGCATATCATAACAATCACGGAAGATTCTCAAAAAACTTCTGTTGTATAAAGTTCCTGCTACTACCTGACTGAAATTCTATAGTTAAATCCTAATCATTTACCAAATATTTACCCAGATAAAAATGCTAATTAATAATAAATTACCTAACTGTTTTGTCATTGGAGAATTTTGATCCCAAAAGATATCATTCTGTCCATCTGGATCATTAGGAGAACTGAAGGTAGATGACAATAAATCCATTTTCAGCACTCTCTTTGGTGTTTCATACCTTTCTAAGTAAAATAAGATTAAAAAACAATTGTTGCATTGCAAAGCATCACTTTACTTCATAATACCCCAATGTCAAATATCCCTTAGATTACTTTTTATGGTACAATTATAAAATGTTCTCCCTGAGATGATATTACTCTAACCACAACTGAAATATTTCACATAAAAATCCTTGTAATACTTGACAAATTTGACATTGTAAATAGCAAGTATTTTAAGATAGACTAGTAGCTCTATGAATGTGTAACAGTGTATGATCTAATCACTTCATTCATTACCACTGGAACTTGGGAGGCTTTGGGAACCACCTATAATTTATAGATATATTTCAAAAACCAAACGGCTCCCAGCAGTAAAAGTCTGTTTAGCCCTCTTTCATCAACTCTGTCCTACTTACACCAATTACTTTAAAAAGCTTTAACGACCCATTTCTTGGTTAGTTTTGTCTAGTTACACTTTTACATTTCTACAAAGAAATGTTGTTGTTCTTTCCAAAACTGCTTTATGAGAGTAAACTAAAGACAAGGTAACAAAAGCCGACTTTTAAGAACACAATTTGTTGGAAGTGCAGTGCCTACCAGGATTTATTAGAAATCCTTAAAAAATGGAACACCAACAACTGACCAGAATATTCGGGGGCCCTTAGTTTCCTACTTTGAGGGCCAGCATACACAGGAACTTCCGGCTTATTCGTAATGAGGTGAGACATCACCAAAGCTTTGAGGAAAGAGATAGATACGGCTTTTCATATGACCCCTCCACTTAAGCAAGTCAGGGCAAAAGCTTAAGTGGGGAGGGGAATAAGTCTCCTGGGAGCAAGGTGAAGGCAGCAAGTCTATCCGACAGCTCTCCTCACTCTGCCACTGCTGACTGGAGGAGCAGCCTAGAAATAGCCGCCCTTCCTCAAACAGGTAAATCACAGGACCTATTTCTGTAGCGGCGGCAAGGGAGTGGTCAAACCGAACGGGGCAGAGCTCAAACTCGGGGGTAGTGGCGTCGTGTTCCTTTCGGATTCACGAGGGGAGAAGCCCAGAGAAAGGAAACACTTCAGACTCCACCCCCACCCGCACCCCAGGTTTCTCCTTGGCAAGCGGGCTGTGGGGCTGCAGCGCACAAGCCCGGAGAGGCCGCGTTGCCGACGTCTCACCCTCGGGGTTACTTTTACTGCACGAAGCGGCTGCTGGAGGCTGCTCTTGTTGTGGCACGGGCCGGGGAGACCTCTCTCCGGCCCTGCGGAGCCCTGAGCCGCGGGCCGACCTCAGCCGCCTCTTCCCTGGCTCGACCACCGAGCTGCATTCCTCAGCCGCCGCCGCCGCTTTGGGCGGCGTGCTCTTCAGGCCAGGGCTGTCCCCATGTTTCCTTCGCCGACTCATTGCCTATAACCCCCCTCCGCCAGCCGCTCCTCCTTTCACATTTTGTAACAGGAGGAGTAAAGCAATGAAACTACAAGCGGGTCTCCGCGCCAACGGCCGCCGCCATTTTGGCCGATGGGGCGCTCGTAAGAGGCGGCCGCTGATTGGCTGCGTCCGAGCGCGGGGTGGAGCGGTCAGGGTGCCAGGGCTGGGCGCTTCCGCAGCCCGCCTCCAAGACCGCTAGGCTCTGCTAGGTCTCCTGGGATTGGAAGTGATTGTAAAAGGGGCAGTGATCTGGTCGCAGTGTGAGCGCCTGTGAGGTGGAAAGGAAATGGAGTATACTGGCATCTCTTTACCGAATTGATGAAGGAATTACACATTACTCAGATTTAGATTATTGTGGGTTTTATTATTTTAAAGAAGAGGTAATTAGGAAGGAAAAATTAAGCTATTTTTTTATAGGTGATATGTGCTTAGAAAAATCCAAAAACTGGGGTGTCTGGGTGGCTCAGTCGGTTAAGCATCTGGCTTCGGCTCAGGTCATGATCTCTGGGTCTGTAAGTTCGAGCCCCTTGCCGGTCTCTGTGCTGACAGCTGAGAGCTTGGAGCCTACTTTAGCTTGTCTCTCTCGCTCTCTGCCCCTCTGCCGCTCATGCTCTCTCTCTGTCTCTCAAAAATAAATAAACGTTAAAAAAGAAAGAAAAATCCAAAAACTGTAGGAAAATTATTAAATTTGTAAATTAATGTAACGGAATTGCAGGTACGAAGTAAATATTCAAAGATCGGTTATGATTGAATATATTGGGAACAAGCATAACATTGATTTTTAAAGAACTGTGATTTCTAATAGCATACAAAATATCAAATAACTAAAAATAAATTTAACCAAAATTGCAACACCCCTACAGAGAATTATGAAATATTTTTGAAAGAAATTGATGACCTAACTACAGTTGACCCTTGAGTATGACAAATGTTAGGGGTGCTGACCCCTGCACAGTTGAAAATTTACTGTAACATTTGGTTCCTCCCAAACTTGTATCAGCCTGCTGTTGATTAGATGCCTTTCAATAACATGAAGCTGATTAACACATATTTTGTATGTTATTTGTATTATGTACTGTATTACAATAAAGTAAGCTGTAGAAAAGAAAGCAGTATTAAGAAAATGGTAAGGAAAATACATTATAGTATTGTCTTTATAAAAAAACAAAAACAAAAAACTATATGAGTGGACCTGCACAGTTCAAACCCATGTTGTTCAAGGGTCAACTATGAATGGAGGATTACACCATATTCATGGATTGTGAGAGTCAATATTGTTATATCAGTTCTTCCCAAATTGATTCTATGCAAATCCATTCAAAATTGCTGTGGGTGTATGTGTGTAGGTTTGTGGATATGGGTGTGTGTGAGTGTGTAATATGATAAGTTTATTTTAAAATGTATGGAAATGCAAAGCACCAAAAATACCCAAGAAACTTAAAAAAAAAAAATCCAAGAAATTCTTGAAGGTCCCTTGAAGATTAATAAAGTTGGATATGTACCCTGTATCAAGACCTATAAAGTTATGGTAATTAAGACATTGTGGCAATGGTGAAAGGAGAGGCAAACATGAAAGAAACAGGATAGATGGCTCAGAAACAGACCTTTACATAAATGGACACTAGATTTAAGACAAAGATGACACTTCCAAGCAGTGGGACGAGGACTTTTTGATAATAAATAGTGCTTGGGTGATTTGATATTCACTTGGGGGAAAGAAAAGAAACTTAGCCTCTACCTCAAACCATACTCCAAATCATGTGCAAGGTGATTATATATTTAATTGTAGAAGATAAAATAATTAGTGTTCTAGGAGATGATATAAATTGTCTTAATGACAGGAATGATCTTTAAATTAAAGAAAAATGTCACCAATTATAAAGGAAATATATATGTATAATTTTGATTACATTAAATTGATAACTGGAGAACTTCGGTCTATCGGAAGACAACATTAGGGAATGAAAGGCAAGGCACAGATTGGAAGAAGATATTTACCAGATGCCAAATTAGGGCCCATATGTAAAATATATGAAGAACTGATATAAATCACTGAGAAAATGATTGACCACCAATAAGAAAAACAGGTCAGATACTTTAGCCTGCTCTCCCAAAGAAAATCTCAGTGATCAACAAACTTGTATAAAGGTGCTCAACCTCATTTGTAATGAGGAAAATGAAAAATTAAAACCCTAACATTATATTCCTCAACACCCATCAGAATGGTTAAAATCAAGAAAACTGTCAATAGTGGTGGCGTCAAGGAAGGGAACCAGAGAAGAGACTATAGCACTAGCCAACGCCTTGATTGCAGCCTGTGCAGGACCCAGAGCCTGTGGACCCAACCAGTGGGAACTGTCACATACTGCTGGAGACAGTATTTTGGTACAACAACTTTGGAAAACAGTTTGTGGTCTAGAAATCCCACTCCTAGAAATATAACCAATGGGAATACATGGACTGTGCATCAAGATACATTTTAGAAAAGTGTTTTTAGCAGTAAAATTTCAAAATTACCTCATACTGGAAGCCAACCAAATGCCCTTCAAGAGTACAGTGGGTAAATATATTGAGCTATATTTGCTCAACAAAATGGTGCACAGCAACTCAAAAGAAGAATTACAACGCCTTGCAACAATGTGGAAAATCTCATAAAGTTGAGCAAAAGAGGCCAAACTCCCAGGCTCTTCCTTCCCAAGAATACTATATAATTCTATTTACACAAATGTAAATAGGTAAGGTATTATTAGGGATGTAAGTTTATGTGTTAAAATTATAAAGAGCAATCAAGGAAGCAATTACCATGAAAGTCCGGATAAAGGTTACTTTGGGGAGGGGAGAAGGGACAAGGATCAGAAGAGAATGGGGGCATGGATGATCTGGTGTGTTGGCTTTGTTGTCTTATTCTAATTGTGATTTTGTGATAATTTATTGAGCTGAATATGTTGTTCTGTGTACTCTTGTGTGTATATGTTATCAATAAAAATATTTTCTAAAACTTAACGTGAGGAAAAAATCTTTGTTTCCACCCGGGAACTGAAATGCATTTCTTCTTTGTAATTTACTCTCTTTTCATTCTTCAGTTTGACTGACAGAAATCCTAGAACTAAATCTGAGGTTCAGTTCTAGCAATTACATAAACCATTGTGACCAAGTATTTCCATTCTTTTTCCTCAGTCCTTGACACTCTACTAACATTTTCCTTGCCATGATTGTTTTTAATATCCATATTTTAAAACCATTATTTAGTTTTATGTATTTATACCTGGATATGACTGCTTGGAAGGTTACATCTCTTAAAATTCACATTAACTTGAAACTCCAATTGTTTAAATTAGTAGGAATAGTGATTTCTCTTGGGAATCTCTCCTACCTACCTATCAACTGGCCAAGAATCCCAGAAGCAGAAAAAAAAAAAAAAGTTCATGTTCGTACAACACTTAATTAAATAGATGGGATCATAACTATCTAAAAAACTTGATTTATCAGAAAAATATCCAACTCACACTTAGAAAATAATTAAAAGAGTTTGAAGAATTTAATATTGCCTATAGGAGTAATAACCATGTGGTAATCCTTTAAAGCATATTAATACTGCAAATAGAATAACAATGAATAATTGCCCATAACTGTCCAAATTCTATTGTGCCCAAGTAACCCTTGTAAAAAGAAACAACTGGAGCCCGAAAAACAGACATGTGTTGTTGCCTTAGCATGCCCAAGATGGCTGTGATTGTAGTCATTATGTGGTAGGAAGCTCTCATAAGTTTTAGCTTGGAAGTTACTTAATTCACACAATCTGTTACAGTTCTAAATGTAGTTCAAATTAAATGTACTTCCTAAATATAGCTCTTGAAATAAGTACAGTACAATTAACGGCTTGATAAAAAGGTTTTAAAAAATAAAAGATAACTCTCCTAGACGTTTGAATGCAATGATTAAACATGCCCAAACTTAGCATTTCGAGGCATTTGAATATGATGCACATATAAGTAAGGTTGAATACAACTAAAAACTTTTTAATAAACCAAAGTTGAACTCTTAACTTGTTTACTTGCAGGAATTATCCATAAGCTTGGCAGTGATTATTAAACAAAAAATAAGAGTCTACGTGGAGTAATTGCCTTGTCACTTATATCACAATGATAACTATCTGCTGGATGGATGGCTAATTGTGAGAAGTCTTTGCATCAAGAAAAAAAAATAATAAAAATCATAATGTGCTATTATGTAGCACAGTGTGTGTGTAGAGCCCTACCCCAGCTCAGAAAATATCAGATACAACTGGAAGAATCTGAACAGACAACAAAATGAGTAGAGAATTTTCTTTACATTCTAGTTGCTATCTTTCTAAAATATACCCCCAAATGAGCCTGGGTACATATGGGGCTTATTTTTCCTCACTCCTGACCTACTAGCAATTGTAATTAAAATCACCTACCATGCCCATCCTTCTGAGGGAACTGCTTCATCAAGAGCTTCTGCTGCATTTAGTTCCACCAGGTGGTCCCCATCAGGTAAAACTGACCCGACTAGAGTGGGCACTTGATTTTGGGAACGAATCCATAGGCTGGCTCTCCACCTCTGACTATCCCCCAAAATACATTGAGACAATCATATTTCTTGGAGATTTGAAGTTAAGAATTTGTTAGAGGACCTTGTACAAAACCATGGTGGGGCTGCACAAACTATGAGAAAGCCCATAGATAGTGGAATAGGAAAAAGGGGCAGTGTTATCTGACAGGACGACTGCAATGAATATGTAGACTCCAGATACTTGGAAACTGAACATTCAGCCCCAGTGTCCCAAAGCCAGGTTCTATTGTAATTCCAGTCCTTTTCTTTTTCAAAACAGGCCCATACAGTGAACTTCCTTTCCTTGAGCTAGCTAGTTAGCCAGTTAGTCTGTATTCCTTAGATCCACAAAAGCTGAACTAAAACAAAGCTTGGGATCAACAGTTAACAGTCTAATTGTTTCTCAGTTTTTATTAGAAGGCACGAATTGGGAACACAGAAATGCCAGCTGCTAAATACATTTACTTTAAATGCTGTTTGCAAAGCACGATACCAAAACTATTTTCAAGGACAAGATGGTTGCTGTAAACTTTGGCAAAATCATGCTTAATTATAAAAGATTTAGGCAACTTTTTATAATAAGTTAAAGGAATATTATTTTGAAAAGTTCAAAACAGAATGTAACAGAATCCCATTTAAAGATGGAGTTGGGAGCTAAAATATTTTAGTGATTCATCTGAATCTGAGACAAATTATAGTGGGCACTGTCATCTGAAATCACTTTATTTTTATTTTTATATTTTTACATCTCTTGGCTCACTATTGTTAAAAAGACTTAAAAGTGTAGAAAATATAGACTGTATTTGCTTGCCTTTCCAACCCATACTCCAGGATGATGTTTCAACCTCTGTTTTAAAGCTTTCCACAATTTCCTTACCTTCTCAACCCGCCAATCCCCTTTCCTTGCTGGCCTCCAACTTTGAATCAATTATGCCACTTGCTTTCTTAGCTCCTACAAGTGAGCTATTCACTAGGTTGGATAGGTTTCCAACTGTGCCATCATGAAGCAATAGTCACCAGGTGAACTTTCAGTGGCACAAGACAAAGTATCACTGATCAGCAGAATTCATGCTTCCATTCTCTGAAAAAGCGATTCTGAATTTCCACCACTGTCTATGTAAGAACAGCTACCATGAGAAAAATGAAGGGTTTAAGTACTAAGAATGGGTTCCTGTAAATCTTACATAAAATTTCATAAGGAAATAAACAAGATTTGGAATGTTTTGGTAATCACCCTACAGTACCTTACATACTTCCATTTTGAAATCTTCACCACAATCAAGGTAATGAATATATCCATCACTCCAAAAGTTTCCTTGTGTCCCTTTGTATTCCTTTTGTTTGTAATATGTCAGATTATAGAATTTACTTTTGATTAATGGCTGTGTTTAACAATTAGCTAGCATAATTCCTAAAAATTTAATAATCAGCTCTTAAGAGCTAAGATAAGCTGGCTATAGTACATCACTGATATTCTTACCTCTCATTCTCCTCTCTCTTAGTGAGTTTAAGTAAATCTCAGTTCCTTCAGCTTATCTGCATTATTACCTATTTGTCTAAGCTTTCATCAATTTTAAGCCTCCCAATTCAGTGATTGAGCTCAGAACTGGACCTAGAGAGTCCTACTCTGTATGTTACAGGATTAAAAATGAAACCAAGCTGTAAATGTTAAAGGAAGAGAGAACCTGGGGCATTTTCCTAGGGCTGAGAAATTAGAAAGTTGCTGGGAAGGCTAGCTCCAAGTAGGAAGGGACCCTTTCTAACTGAGGGACCCTTGGGAGATCTCTCTGTAGATGTGGGAGGGAGGAAGAAAGCAAAGCAGGTTACTTAGTTCTGGAGTGGGACATATTTTTTGTACACCATGCTTTCTGTAGGCACCACTTAACAGTACCACTAATTGAATTCAATGCCACTGATTATTTCAGTAGCAACCCCCATTGGGCCTGTATCTACCCAGGAATAATGGTTGTGGGTGTCAAAGAGGTAATTTAAAAAGATATTTTCCTCTACTGCTTTAAGTGAAAACTTGGAGGGTGGGGACCTGAGCAGCCCCAAAATGTCTTATTCGGGCTTAATTCTTTTCCCTGACTATACTGGAATCTAATTGTCATCTATGTGTTTCTGCTTTTTCTAATTAAAAAAAAAATTCTTTTTTTAATTTATTTTGGAGAGACAGACCAAGCAGGGGAGGGAAAGAGAGACACAGAATCTGAGGCAGGCTCCAGGCTCTGAGCTGTCAGCACAGAGCCCAACGCAGGGCCGGCACCCACAAACTGCTAGGTCATGACCTGAGTGGAAGTCAGATGCTTAACCCACTGAGCCACCCAGGATCCCCTATATATTTCTGCTTTTATGAATAGTAGGAAGATGGCCTGATTTTTAAGATTGCGCTTGGCTCTTTTTTGAGCAGCAGCATCCGGATCATTCACTCTGCCACCATAATTTTAACTTAAAACACTTCTAAACTGTACTTGAGACTATTACAAATTTGTTTATTTTGCAGTAAATAAAATAATAAAATCTTCTTAAAATTATTACAACAATTAATAGTGTTTAGATTAGCTCAGCCAAATGCATTCTTTTGGGGATGCTAGAAGTGTCCTAGAGGCAAATGGTTCTTTTAGTGAATGGTTCATTTGTACAGAATACTCTGGCCAGAGCTGAAAATGGCTTTTAATTGTTTAGGAGTGAGATTACAGCATTTAAAACATTAAAGTTTTAAATAACATTTTAGATCGATGTGAATGTAAAAGGATAGAAAAGTAGTTAAATTGCAGTTTATATTACAAAGTAACTCTCCTCATATCAATTCAGTTACCAGCATAAGAAAATTTTCCTTTCAATACAGCTTTTCCTGTCTTTCAGGCTAATGGAAAAAATGATTGGTGTATTTCAAGTGAATGTAAAGGACTCTTTTGGCTCTGGTCTAGTATCAATATTCTGGGTAACAGTGTTGGGGAAAATTGGGCCCTGGGGGTTGTCATCTCATTGGCATGAAACATATGGAAAACACACGTACATTTATTCTGCTGTTGAACTATTTTCCTAAGCCTGTTACTATGGCTTCTAAGTGCATCAACAGGCAGGCCCCTTTACATGCTGCTCTTCACATCTCCAAATGCTCCCTGTCCTTTTAGTCATCGCTATTCAAAGCAATGTGGAAGAGCAACCCAGGTTTTGCCTGGGAGCTTATTAGAAATGCAGAACCTTGAGCCTATCCCTGACTGCTGAATCAGAATCTGCATGGTTACAGGATCCCCAAGTCAGTCACGACCGCAAAAAAGTTTGAGAGGTCACCATCTACATGGACTTTCCCTAGTAATTTTGACCGCAATGATTCATGCCTCTTTTTTCTGAACTCCCACCTTACCTTTTGTCCATTCTGCATGATTTAGCATTTGATTATATAATCCTATGTTTCTCACTAATTATTGGACATATGCAAATATTATTTCCCTGACAATATTGTGAGCTCTTCGACCAGGGGTTGGTAAAATTCTCTAAAAGGGAGGCGCCTGGGTGGCTCAGTCGGTTGAGCAGCTGACTTTGGCTTAGGTCGTGATGTCACAGTTGGTGGGTTCGAGCCCTGTGTTGGGCTCTGTGCTGACAGCTCAGAGCCTGGAGCCTGCTTGGATTCTGTGTCTCCCTCTCTCTGTGCCCCTCCCCTGTTCTCACTCTCTCTCTCTCTCTCTCTCTCTCTCAAAAATAAATAAACATTTAAAGAAATTAAAAAAAAATTCTCTAAAAGGCCACATGGTAAATATTTTAGGCTTTGCAAGCCACATGGTGTCTCAGTTGTATATTCTTTTTTGGACTTTAAAAATTAAAATATATTAGGTAGAAAGTCATGCAAAAACAGACCCTAGTATACATTTGATTTGTGGGCAGTAATTTGCCCACCCCTACCCTTGGCAAGGCCAGAGTTGTATGTTGGGCTTTTGGTACAATGCTGTTATGGAGGTTTGCAATCAATGCTTATTTAGTGGGTTGTTACAAGTCATTTCACATTCCCTTCTGCCTTATGTTCTAAAACATTTTGAGGTTAGGTTTAGAAAAAGTTACAAAAAATTATACTATGTTGATGAAAAGAAATATTAACATATTTTAAAAAGAAGCTATTCATAAGAACGGAAGATTTCAGGGGCACCTGTATGGGTCAGTTGGTTAAGCCTTAGACTCGATTTCAGCTCAGGTCATGATCTCACAATTTGTGAGATTGAGCCCTGCCTCAGGTTCTGTGCCAACAGCATGGAGCCTGCTTCTTGGGATTCTCTGTCTCCTTCTTTCTGCTTCTCTCCACTTCCACATGCATGCGCGCTCTCTCTTTCTCTCTCTCTCTCAAAATAAATAAGTAAACATTTAAAAAATGGAAAATTTCAAATAAACTCATATATAGTTTTTATTTTCTTATGGGTGCTAAGACAAAAATAAACCATTAATTTGTAATTGACAAAAGAATATAATAATCCTTAATTTTTCATTAAGAACATATTGCTAAAGAAATGCTGATATTTATTCCAGCCTAGTATGAGTACATCAATAGTAAATAAAAGTAATATGCTAAAGTAGTTGATTTAAAATTTTTTATGGCAATATATTTTTTATAGCTTGACCACAGTGTTATTCTTTACTAAGTGCTTGTTAACTTGTAACCTGATATTATTATGAGCCATCCATGGTGTTTAAAGTATTTATACACCAGGATTCATTCTTTGATTTTTGATTCCATTAATACTTAAAGAATTGAAACAGTGTTACCAAGAGAGGAATGAAAAAATATTCTAGGGAAAGCAGCAATATAACACATTTTTTTTTTCAATATAACACATTTTTACAAACAGATACACACACACACACACACGCATGCACGCACGCACACGCACACATAAGCTCAAGCCAGCAGGCTGACCTGTGTTATTGCTCCAGGCAATGTTGGGAAGAGAAATGGGTTTTCTGTTTAGGAAAACTATTTTGTGGGTTTTTTTTTTTTTTTTTTTTTTTTTTTTTGCTTTGTTTGTTTGACCCTTATAAGAAAACCATAACAAGCTTATTTTGAGACCAGAAAAAAAATGTAATTCTCCTGGTAGGAAAGACCAAAAAACATTACTGTTATATATCTGATAGATTGTTTCTTTCATTGGTATCAAAAGAACTGGCCTGTGTTTGGAGATCTGAATTTAATGAAAGGCTACACAGAACATATTTAAAGTTGTGAAACCATTTGCTATTAACATGATACCTAATTTTTCTTAAGACATTGTTCATCGACAGAGAAAGAAATCATATCATAGTCAAGATTTAAGAGCAGATTATTTGCGTTTATATCCTTTTAAGCTTGATACGTTCATAAGAATAGGGCTTTTAATTTTCTTATGCTTTAAGAGAATAAGAGCTAATCTATAAATAGTCAATTAAAAACTCATTTTTTTTTGTTTGAACATATTTTTATGTTTCCACTGAAGGCTTTCCAAGTTTTATTTTATTTCCATGTCTTTTTTCCTGTCTGGAGTTATGTTTAATAATCTAAGAACACCACTAAACTGAATGTAGTTAACCTCACATCCCCAAAACATTAGATAATTTTGATCATTTTGAGGTGCTGTTCCTTTTTGCAGTTTTCTACTGGGTTTCCTGGGAGTGAAAGCTTGTACATTTCCAGATTGGCATAGAGAAACTTACTCTGAGATATGTCCAGGATAGTCAGGATGACGGCTTCACAGGAAGTCAGGTCTAGGGAATCATTCATTCAAGATGATCATGTTTAGGTAGTAGAAATCAGTGAAGGTAACTTCAAAGGTCAAAGGCCATGAGCCTACTTTTTGTGTGTGTGGGGGGGAGTGGGGGCAGGAGCAGAGAGGGAGAGAATCTTAAGCAGGCTCCACACTCAGCATGGAGTCCAACACGAGGCTCGATCTCACCACCCTGAGATTATGACCTGAGCCGAAATCTAGTCGGACACTTAACTGACTGAGTCATCCAGGCACCCCGAGCCTACATTTTAATTAGTGGATTTATGTTTGAAAAATCCCATGTTTCCCTTTTGCACATGCATGTGATTGTATGGATTCCCTGAGACGTGGCTGTGCATATTCAACCTAGTAAGGTGGAGAAGAGAGTAGGTACTGGGTTTTTACTGCTGCTATCTTTGGCCAACTCCCTTTATGGCAGAAACACAACTCGCCTCAATTCCTGCTTACATGCAGAACCCCATTCTTCTACACGAGGGACCATGTAAGTTAACACCCAAATTTGGATACTTCTGATGGTGAAAAAGGGTGCTATTAACAATGTCAACTGAAAACAGATGTACAGCAGGGACATTTGGCTAATGGATTAATGAGGAATGTTGAAGAATGAATGGATACCATCCAAGTATTTATGAGTGGGTTCTCAAAAGCCCTGGATCTCCAGATTTGAGGAGCTGGTATAACAAAGCACTGGTTTTGGAGGTACACAGCTAATTAACATCCTAGTTTATCACTTGCTACATGTGTGACCTTGGGCAAATTTCCTAATTGCTCTTTTCAGTTTCCTGGTTATAATAATCCTTGCCACTCAATGTTGTTTTAAGGATTAAAGAGATGATGTGTGTATAGTATTTAGCACGATGTTTGGCACAGCATAATTACTCAGCACAATTACTTGTTATTATCCCTACTGGACCAGAATCTAGTTCTAACTATATGAATAATGATACAACCACAGCAAGGTGGAAAAGAACCTTTGTGACTGCTTGCTCCATACATTCTTTGGCCTTCTAAGACAACTCCAGCCCAATGTCCCTTGATCATTCAGTAAGCTCTTACCATGCTTTCCCTTCATGAACATGGACCTCTTGCAAATATTTAGGCTGAACCATGAGGATGAAGGCCTACTGCTTGAATAGATTACATGCAGCCACAATGACCCATTTTTTTTTAGGATGTTTCCCTAATGCTCTGCAATATTTGACTTCTTGGAAGAACACATTAGCAAGGTGGAAGATGTTCAGCCTACTTGTGGATGTATAAATTCCACAGTTCAGTTTTCTGAGTAACACAAGAGAGCTGAGGCCAGCAGTTTGCACATGAAAACAACATTTCAGGATTTCGAAAGCTGTTATTAAAAATTAGTCTATGGTGGGGTGCCTGGGTGGCTCAGTCGGATGAGCATCCGACTTCAGCTCAGGTCATGATCTCACAGCTTGTGAGTTCGAGCCCCGCATCCAGCTCTGTGCTGACAGCTCAGAGCCTGGAGCCTGCTTTAGATTCTGTGTCTCCCTCTCTCTCTGCCCCTCCCCTGCTCGCACTCTCAAAAACAAATAAACATTTAAAAAAATTTAAAAATTAATGTGAACATTAAATTATATTGAAAACAAGGTTAATAAATACTCAAAATTCACCAGCTTCTAATTATTTTACTACATTTAACTATTATCTCTGCTTTTGAGCTTATTTGTGTCCATTGTGTCTATATGGTAGAATACTATATAATGGTCTGCTACTGTCATTGCACATCTGTTCTCAACTCCACATTCAGTGATGTTACTTAGGCAGCTTGAAATCAGCCATGATGGGTATATTCACATCATGGAAGCAGATGAGCACTACAAATCAAGGCTTGATTTAATGTTTGTTGATTGTCTAGACTTTAGAAAGTGATGGGGAAAATGCAGATTAAATCTACAGGTATGCTCTGACTGCAACCAGTATAGTGTGAATATTACACAAAACTGAGGCAGTATACTCCCAATATTCAAAAACAATTCTCTGATTGAGGAAGGAAGTCAGTCAGATCATTGAAAAACTAGTGAAGTTCCTACATATATCTTCATTGCTTCACTTTCTCACTAACGTAAAGGAATGTATCAACCAACATTCATATCAGAACCACACTCTTGTTCATCTTTTGCATCCATAGTTTGGCGATGAATACAAGAATTTAACAAAAAATTACAGGAGTCTGGGAGGTTCAATTAGCTTACATAGAATTCACAGTAAAGGGGCGCCTGGGTGGCTCAGTGGGTTGGGCGGCCGACTTCAGCTCAGGTCACGATCTGGCGGTCCGTGAGTTCGAGCCCCGCGTCGGGCTCTGGGCTGATGGCTCAGAGCCTGGAGCCTGCTTCCGATTCTGTGTCTCCCTCTCTCTCTGCCCCTCCCCCGTTCATGCTTTGTCTCTCTGTCTCAAAAATAAAATAAAACGTTAAAAAAAAAAAAAGAATTCACAGTAAAGACTATTGTGTATTTTATTATTTGCAAATCATGTGATGTGAAATATCCTCTATATCAGTGAAAGCTCATAATAAATGTGTGTGCATGTATGTGTGTGTGCCTACCTAGCTGTATCAATATTAAATATGTTCTTTGTTTTTGTTTTGATTTATTTTTTGGTTTTTTGCAGAGGGAGCTGGTTGTTAAACACTTACCAGAACATCACTTGTTGGGACGTATGGAGCTACTCTTATCTGATGTCAGAACTGCCACTGAGGTCAGTATTTAAGTATGGGAAGTTCAGGGCTTGGCCATTGTTGCACTGCTAATCCATGGACAGTCCAGATCAGTAGGGGTTAAAGCCAGAGAAGAGAAGCTTGAAGATTGAGACTGGAGGGTAGAGTGAATGGTACCTAAAGGTAGACACTTGAAAAGGGACACAGAGTAATTCAGGATGGGGAAAGAGACAGCCAGAGAGAGAGTGAGATGAAGGATGAGGTTAGTTCCTGAATTTGCTCCTTTAAAGGCACTCATTTAAAGGATACCTATTTTATGTGAGGCCCCCAGACTATCCACTGTTTTGAGAATACATCTAGAAGCGCTGTGCTGTCTCTCAGACAGGTTAGAGGTTTCTGAGGTTAGGAGTATTGGTAAGGTCAAAAGTGAACTTTGGTTTGGGTGAGCTTCCAACTCGAGGAGATTAGGGAGAAATGATAGCCATTTCGGGGAACATATTTCTTTAGTACAGTAGGATGATTATTAGAAACACTGCAAACCTTGTTTCTTCTATTCTACAATTTTATGTCAGATTTCTTGGAGTCTCATGCTTAGCCATTAGATCCTCACATGGTATTCTTATGCCTGTTATCTACATCTACTACATATAATGTTTTTGCACATTTTTTCTGATTTTAAAGGCAATCCATATTCATTATAGAAAATTTGGAAGTCACAAGAATATTTAAGAAGTTACTTAGTCAAATGCCATAATTCAGAGATAATGATTGTTAATATTGGAATGTTTTCCTTAGGATATATGTGTATATATGCGTACATGTGTATGTATGTGTAATATATATATATATACACACTCATATGTATATATGCATAGTATATATATTAGCATGTGTAGTCTTTTATTTGCTACTACATTATGTCATGAGCATTTTTATTTGCTCTTAAAGTTTTTTACTTATCTATACTATTGTTCATATGGAAAAATGCTAATCCTTTGTTATATTTTCTAAAAAATATTTATTAATGTGTCATTTTCCTTTTAAATTTGTTTTGTGTGTTTTTGCTTTAAAATTTATTCTAAAACTTTAGATACTTCAATGTATTGATATTTTAATTTGTTGACTGATTTTCCTCCCTTTTGTTCGTGTAATGTCTTTCCACAACTCAATGACAAAAGTAGCCACAAAATATCCTTCCAGGTACACACATATACATGTAGGTATGTGTATATATTTATGTATATAGGCATACATGTATAAAAAATGTATTTTTTAAAGTTTTTTAAATTTATTTTGAGAGAGGGAGAGAGTGCAAGTGGGAAGGGGCAGAGAGAGATAGAGACAGAATCCCAAGCAGGCTCCATGCTGTCAGTGTAGAGCCTGATGTGGGGTCTGAACCCATGAGCCATGAGATCATGACCTGAGCCGAACTCAAGAGTCATACACTTAACCAACTGAGCCACCCAGGTGCCCCAAAAGCATATGTATTGAATCTTGAATCCCTCTGAAATTCAATTTTGTGTAAAGGATTTAAATATGACTTAATTTTTTTCTGAAAGCCAAGTGAATTTTTTCAGAATGCTCATCAGCAGAATATATTTTCAGTTAAAATTACATTTGGCTTTTAGAGAGACTTGAAAGACAATGGATTAAACCAGAGGTTCTCAGACTTGCAAACAAGCATCAGAGTCCCCTGGAAGGCTTGCTGGGCATTTTCTTCAGAGTTTTGAGACAGTAGGTCTGGGAAAGTGTCCAAGAATTTGGATTTCTTTTTTTTTTTTTTTTTTTTAGAATTTGGATTTCTAAGAAGTTTGCAGGTGATATTGATGCTGCTGGTGTAGGGACCACACTTAGAATAACTGGTTTAAACAGCTAAGGGATTGATGAATATCAATGGATCAGGGATTGATGGTCTGTCTAAAGCTAGGCCACGCAAGCCAGGTACTCTGGTTGTGTGATACCTTGGAAATCTAGGCTCCTTGGATTTTTCTGTTCCTTAATCCTTAGATTGGGGCTTTAGACTTTATGGTCCTGTGATTGCTCCTGCAACTCCATGTTCACTCCAGTAAGAGGAAGAACAGGCTTTACCTGTATCTCCTCCACCACCCCTCCCCTCTCTCTACACCCTTCCCAAGCTGGACCTAGAGATTTCTGTTTAGAGCTTTTTAGCTAGAATTGTGTCACATACCAGCCTGTAACAGCAATTGGGATATAGAGATTTTTTTTTTTTAAGCTCATTACATTGCTACCCTGAACAAAACTGGATATAGAAGGCATTTGTGTACTGTTTGTGATTTCAGTGGCAATGTTTCTTTCTAGTGTTTCATCATTAAGGAGCTATCTTACTTTCCTTCCTCACTTATAAGGGGCTATCAGGCATAGGATCTTTAAATGTGATAATACGTTTTTCTTAATTGGTGTATTGATGTAGCTGAACTCATTGCAACAGCACATGTCCTAATACTAAATTGTCCTTGCATTTATGCCTGATTATTCCCTAATAGTCTATTGAATTTGATTGCATATATTGTATTTAGATTTTTACATTATTTCTCCTTTTTTTTCCTTCAAATTTTTATTGCATTCTAGTATTAACATATAGTGTAATATTGGTTTCAGGAGTAGAAACTTACATATAACACCCAGTGTTCATCCCAACAGATGCCCTCCTTAATACTCATAACCCATTTGGCCCATTCCCCCATCCACCTTCCTCCATCAACCCTCAATTTGTTCTCTATAGTTAAGAGTCTCTTGGGGCGCCCACGTGGCTCAGTTGTTAAGCGTTGGATACTTGATGTCGGCTTGGGCCGTGATCTCACAGTTTGTGAGTTTGAGCCCTGAATTGGGCTCTGTACTGACAGTGCGGATCCTGCTTGGGATTTTCGCTCTCTCCCTCTCTCTCTCTGCCCTTCTCTTGCTGTGATGTTTTTCTCTCTTTTTCAAAAATAAATAAATAAACTTTAAAAAAGGGGGGTCTATTATGGTTTTCTTCCCTCTCTTCTTTCTCTTTCTCTGTGTTTATCTGTTTTGTTTCTTTTTTCTTTTTACATTTATTTATTTTTTGAGAGACAGAGAGAGGCAGAGCACAAGCCGGGGAGGGGCAAAGAGAGAATGAGACACAGAATCCGAAGCAGGCTCCAGGCTCTGAGCTGTCAGCACGGAGCCCTGAGCGTGGCTCGAACTCACGAACCATGAGATCATGATATGAGCTGAAGTTGGACACTTTACCGACTGAGCTACCCAAGCGCCCCTATCTGTTTTGTTTTTTAAATACATTATTTCTTATTAACTAAATTAGTATGTTGTTGACTTTAGAGTTATACTTAACAAGTTTTTATATCAGGCTTATTCTAGCTTTAAAAACAAACTTGTTGATAGTGCACTGTGTTCCTGGGAATCTGCTAAGCTGAGATTTACATGAATTGTCCCATTTAAATTTTATAGACATTTTGTGAGGTTCATACCTTACCTATCCCCATTTTACAGATGAGGAAAGTGGGTTTGAGAGCAGTCATATAAGGTCATCTATCTAGGAAATTCTAAGCCCCTTATTCCTTAGATTAATTCTTGATTTATTTGGTATACTGGGAAGCCTTCCATTTTCTGTTATGTTGTAGAATAGCTTATGTTGTATGGGAATTATTTATTTCTGAAAAGATTAAAATAATTTCTCCATCAAATAAATTCAAATATTAATTATCTGATTCTGTAGTCTTTTGGGAAAGTTATTTCATGATAACTTAAAGTTTTTCTTCCAGTCAATTTAGATTTTCAGTTTCTTCCTTGTCATTTACATTGTCAAATTTATTAGCATACAATTGAACACAGAATACACAGATGAAAATCATCTCCATATTTGTCACAATGTCTTTTTATTAGATTTATTGAAGAGTGCTAATTGCATTATGTTTTTTCAAAGAACTAGACCTTGGCTTTATCTATCAGTTTTCTACTTCTTTTTTTTGTAACTCACTATCTATAAACATAACCATCTTTACTTTCTACCCCCTTTTTCCCTTAGAACATTATTGCAGTAATTTTTTTCCCGGTATCTTTAAGTAAATGATTAGTGTATTTTCTCTATTTATTTTGTTATTTTTTAAATTTTGACTTTATTAATTTGTTTTTAAATACAGCTTTTGGTAGAATTCCTTACCTTTTTATATATATCATTTCATTTTGTATTTGATTTTGTGTTTAGCCAATTTAGGAGAAATTATTTTAACTCCCAAAGGATTATAAATATATGTCTGTTTTTTTACTATTAATTTTTGGTAATTTTGTATTTTTTGTTATTTTGTTTTGTTTCATTATGAGCAGAGAAAGTGGCCAGTATAATTTTCATTTTTTAAAAAATTCATTTATTTGTTTTGAGAGAGAGAGAACAAACCAGGGAGAGGCAGAGAGAAAGACAGAGGATCGGAAGCAGGCTCTGTGCTGACAGCACAGAGTCTGATGTGGGGCTCAAACTCACGAACAGTGAGATCACGATCTGAGCTGAAGTTGGACGGTTAACCGGCTGAACCACCCAGGTGCCTCTAATTTTCATACTTTGAAGTTTACTGGGACATCGTTTGTTTCTAGAAAATGATCAAATTATATTTTCAAAGACATTTTAAGGTTAAATATTATCTGTGTTTTTTGTAGATAAAAATATGTGACTTCATCTTTCTTAATTATTTTGTCATCAATTAAATCTTTTATTTGATGCTTCATAGAGTAAGAATGGTTTATGAAGAATCCCACTATAACCCTATTTCTGTCCATTTCTTCTATTTTCATCAATATAAACTTTTTATATTTTTGTAACCTGACACATGAGTCTTATGTCTCCTTTTAATCTTATAAATTCATCCTCTTTAATCTCATATGTGCTTTTCTTTTTCTTCTTGGGTGTTTTATTATATATATAAATATTACTGCCTCTGCTTTTTTTTTTGACATTTGTTAGAAATATTGTTGACCATCTCATTCTCTGTAAGCTTTTTGTTTAGTTTTGTTTTATATATTTGTCTTCTAAGCAACAGTTAGTTGGATTTTTATAAAACTAAATCTAAGTATTTTCCTTTAATAAGGAATTTTAAACTGATACTCATTAAATGTTGTAATCAATTTTTTTGGTCTACTTTTGGAATTTTATTTTATTTTTCTAAGTTTATACTTCTTGTTCCTTTTCTTATTATCTGCCTTGTACTAGATAAACTGTGTTTTTAAAATTTTTTTTTAATGTTTATTTATTATTGAGAGACAGAGAGAGACAGAGTGTGAGCAGGGGAGGGGCAGAGGGAGAGGGAGACACAGAATCTGAAGCAGGCTCCAGGCTCTAAGCTGTCAGCACAGAGCCCAACACGGAGCTCAAACTCACAAACTGCGAGATCATGACCTGAGCCGAAGTCAGACCCTTAACCAACTGAGCCACCCAGGCACCCCGATAAACTATGTGTTTTTTTATTTTTATTTCTTTCGGAAATTTGGAAGATATCATCTTACCTTCAATTCTATTTAAGCATTATTTTTTGGTTAAAAATACAGAAATTTATCAATCTTTAATTATTCATTCAGTGGGCATTTTTTGTTGGTTTTGTTAACAAGGCACCATTCTATGCCATATGTTACCATAGCTGACAAATAAATAAATACATAAATAAAAATGGTATCGTCTCTGCCTTTATGAATTTTATGCTCCAGAGAGTAAAACATTTGCCAAAGAATCACACAACAATGTTATAAAAGTCAGGTTCAACCAGAGATGTAGAACCACTGGAAGATGTATATTAAGAAATTTATTACAAAGGTCTGACTTACTCAATTCAGTGTGCTGATTAGGCAAGTCTGAAATTTGTAGGGCTGGTTATCAGAAAGAGTGAGCTAGAATCTCTTAGTCAAGGGCTTGAAGCTGTTGTCCATATACAGAAATTTCTTCTTCTTTAGGGAAACCTCAGCTTTGATTTTAAGGCCTTTCAACTGAGTGAATCAGGTCTACCTAGATGATCTAAAAAAAAATCTCCCTTGCTTAAAGTCAACTGATTATAGACTTTAATCACACCTACAAAATAATCTTCATAGCAACACCCTGATTAGTGTTTGATTGAATATCGGGGGATTATAGCCAAGTTGACATATCAAAGAAACAATTAAAAATGTAAAATGATCAATTGTGGGAGTATAATAAGGAAGAGGTACATAGTATTATGAAATTGAACAGAAAGGGAAAAGTTGACTTAGGGAGGCTGCGTAAGCTGTGGCCCCTTCCTGGTTCATCTTGTTGCTTTGCCCAGTATTTTATGAATACATGGAAGTCATGGGCCAGGTTGATCACAACATGCTGAGTAGGATCTTAAAGGGAGTTATTTACCTCATTTATCTGGACCCAAATTATTTTCCAGATGAGCCACACCAGAAGAATCTCCCCTTTAAATTGGTTCTCAGACTGTTCATTGCTTTAAAAATGTAAACCTAAGCAAACAAATACTTCATCATCATCAACAACAACAGCAAAAAACACACCCAGTCTTCAAACAAGCATTTTAAGACTTTTCTGAAATCTAATGAACATGCGGTAGTGAAGAACTTAATTTTTACCTCCAGTTCTTGACAAACCTCTTGAAAAGTTAATAAATTTATCTATCCCTTGGGTTGACTTTCATTGCAGATGATACATTTCATATATGATGTAGAAAGCCCTCTGGTGCCAGTGTAGTCTAGTGGAGAACACAGTGTGCCTCAGTACTGTGAACAGCTTCCATCTTCATCATTGAAACAAAAATAAATGTGTGGCTAATCATTGGAGGCACTTCATCTGCACCTTGGGTGCTCAGATGTTTTGTCCAATTGAAGTTTTGCGCAGCAAATAAGCTTTTACTTCTGGCTTTTTTTTTTTTTTTTTTTTTTTTTTACCATTTCAAAGGTGCTGGTAGTCTGTAGAGTTTCCAAAAGGTGTTCATAAACTAGGAATTTTTAGGAATTTTTCTTGAGTGACATCAGTGCACATATACTTGTGAAAAACCAGGAGCCGCCTGCAGAGAGATGTCAGGATCAAATTGCATCCTGAATATAAAAAGAATGACTGCCACCATGGAGCACCTGGGTGGCCGACTCAGGTCATGATCTCACAGTTTGTGACTTGGAGCCCCACATCAGGCTCCGTGCTGATAGTGCAGAGCCTGCTTGGGATTCTTTCTCTCTCTCTCTTTCTCTCTGTGCCCCTCCCCCAATGCATGTGTGCAAGTGCTCTCTTTCTCTCTCAAAATAAATAAACTAAAAAAAAAAAAAAAAGAATGTCCATCCATATCTTGCTTCAAAACATTGCCAGGTCAGGGGCACCTGGGTGGCTTAGTTGATTAAGCATCCTACTTTGGCTCAGGTTGGAATCTCCTGGTCCATTAGTTGGAACAGCCCTGTATTGGGCTCTGTGCTGACAGCTCAGAGCCTGGAGCCTGCTTTGGATTCTGTGTCTCCCTCTCTCTCTGCCCCTCCCCCACTCATGCTGTGTCTGTGTCTCTGTGTCTCTCTCAAAAATAAATAAACATTAAAAAAAAAAGTTAGAAGGCCAACAGTTCTGGGAGTGGATGAAATCAGTTGCCAAAGACACTGCCTCACCTTTCTCCTCTTCTCCAGGACAGACCCAGTTCCATCTTTTCCAGGGCTCATGGTTTTCCCATGATCTCCATAGCAGTGAAAACCTTCCTTTCTTTGAATCGGATTTGAGACACACAAACACGGAGGATGTGTCTGACAAGGATTGTGCATTAGAACGAATCCAAGTTTTGGTAAAGTTCTTGTCTTTGCACATTGAACCTCTGTTTTAGGTAAAGACTACACTGGGGTGTTGTTAGGATGGATGGTTGTAAAGTTTGGCATCAGCCTTATAATCCTCATGTTTCTGTAATGAGAATGTGATGTGTTTCCTTGAGTACCCTTTGCTTTGGTCTTCAAATTGCATTGAGGCCAGAATCAGCGATTTATCCAAAAGAATCTTATCCTATCCAATTTAATATCATCAAGAAAGGCTATTTCTGGATCTTTTCCTTCTTGCTCCTCACTCTATTTTCCCTGGCAATTAGGCTGTTTACTTAAAATTGCATTTTCCACTTAGCAAAACGACAACAAAAAATTCCACCTAACCTGAGGTGAAGCATCACTCAGAGCAGTGTGACTATAGAAAGAAGAAGGCATGCTAAGGCATCACCATTCCATGTGAAAGAGCAGTACCTTTAACATGAAATTAGTAAAAGCTCTACTGGAGACTGTGTTCCACAAAAAATAAGGAAATAAACAAAAAAGAGAAAGTCTTGAGATTCAGGAGACGTAATCTAAATCAGGAGATAGATGAAGGGAATTCCTAGGATAATTAGGAAGTGATGTCTTAAGATATTAGTAGTGCAATTAACTTATACTATACATAAAAGCAGGATGGACGTTCTCAGGAGGAAAGACTCTGAAAGTAAAGGGGAGATTTCTTTCTGGTGAAAAATTATTTTGACTATTGGCATGTGTGTGGAAAGTTAGCAATAAATATAAGGAAAACCCACATAAATGAAAACAGACAGGTATCTGGGATGCCAGGTGGCCTGGGAAGGGATTTATGGCAAATTATGGCAAAGTGAAAAGTATGGCAAAGCCTCTTGCCCCAAAATAATTATAAAACTTGATACATTCTTGGGAAAAAAAAAAACTGCAGGGCTCTAAACGTCAAACAAAGGCAAAACAGTAAATTAAGAAGCTTTTATTACTAAGAGCAATTTGCCGAACTTCAGATAAGAGCAGTAGAAGTTGTTGAAATCCTTGGCTATTTCCATTTAGTCCTTTAGCTCACATAGTATGGTTTTTGTACCAGGGTAGGGCTAGCCATAAAACCAGCAGCTTTTTTTTTTTTTTTTGACTATCACACAATTATGCTAATATTTTATTAATTCAAAACCACTTTACAAGAAAATGTAAGTATGGCTTCCAATAAGAATGTTATATGAGGACTTGATACTAAGCTCACAGAGTTTAGTTCTACAAGGAAAAACAGGCTTTCAGGTTAAACAATATTTTGTAACCAAAACTCTAATCCCAAGGATTCTCATAAACGTATTACAAATGACAGCATGAAAAAAAAATATCTTGCACAGCAAACCTCTTAATTCCTGCCCAGCTAACGTGTGAAATTTAATATTATGAAAACAAAACTGGAAAAAATTGAACTAAGACTTTTTTCCATAGCTGGGATATGGTATGCAGCTATAGTTGAACAAGAAGTCTTTAAAAGTTGTGGTGAAAACCAGCAGCTTTGTTGTTGAAGGGGCTCATGTGATTTGGAGCAGAGGGCATAAAAATCCCTTATCCAGCAGTATTGCCAGTAATAGTATCAGTCTTAACAGGAAAAGAAAAATGAAAACACCAACCCTGTAAAGCAAGCCTGAGGTTGTAATCTTGTTTAGGTGAGTTACAGACCTGTAGATTCCAAAATAATTAAGAGAGCCATAGAAGAGCTAGCTAAAGTCCTTGCACATCACTAGCTGACTGGGAGGCCATGTATATATGCAGAGAAGAGCATGACTGAGTAAAAGTAAGGTCAAGTTGCCTAGAGTTTGGATGTGCTCCCAACCAACAGACCTATGAGCAGGATGTAAACCTTATTGCTTCCAGGACCACATCTGGTCAATCATGGGCTGGCCACAAAGCTATCCATACTGTGTTGACCTTTGATCTAGTTTGACCAAGAAAAAAGAGACAAGCCACAAATTAGGGAATTTAGATTGAAAGAGAGGACATCACTACAAACTCTGAGACATTTAAAGAATTATAAGGAAATATTAACAATATGATGTCAAAATATTAGAAAATTCAGATGAAGCAGATAATTTCCTAAACAAAGTACTGAACACAAACTACTGAAACTGACCCAGGAAGAAATAGAAAATTGAATAGACCAACAAGTTAAGAATTGAATTAGTAATTAATAATCTGCAAAGAAAAGCCCAGGCTCAAGTATCATCTCTAGTGAATTCTGCAAACATTTAAGTCAGAAGTAATACCAACCCTTCTCAAATTCTGCCGGAAAATAGAGAAAGGATTGATTCCCAATGCTATGAGGCTAGTGTTATTCTTATATTAAAGCCACTTATGGATATCTCAAGAAAAGAAAACTGTGTATTAATATTCCCTTTGACTATAGATGCAAAAGCCTCCAAAAAAAATTACCAAGTGAGGGGCGCCTGGGTGGCTCAGTTGGTTAAGCATCCAACTTCAGCTCAGGTCATGATCTCGTAGTTCGTGAATTCAATCCCCACATCAGGCTGTCTGCTGTCTGTGCGGAGCCTGCTTCAGATCCTCTGTCTCCCTCTCTCGTTGCCCCTCCCTCCCTCAAAATAAATAAATTAATAGTTTTTTAGAAAATTACCAAATGAAATCTAGTAACATATGGAAAAGATCCATAATGACCAAGTGGAATTTATCACAGAAATGGAAGATTGTTTTAACATCTGAAAATAAATCAATGTTATATACCATATGAATTTTAAAAAAGATAAAAAACATATATGTTTCCTTTGCAAGGAACACAGAAAAAACATTTGAAAAAATACTGTGCTCGTGGATGATAAAAACTTCCAACAAATTGGGAATAGTAGGGAACGTTTTCAGTGTGATGAAAGGCATCTGCAAAAAAACTATAGCTAACATTATACTTAACTGTGAAAGATTTAGTGCTTTGTCCCTAAGATCAGGAATAAGCCTAAGATGTCCACTTTAACCTGTGGTATTCAACATTGTACAGAGACTCTAGCCAGTAGAATAAGAAAAGACAAAGAAATTAAAAGTACATGGATTGAAAAAGAAGGAAACTGCCTTTTTTGAAGACAACATGATCCTGAATATAGAAACTCCCAACGAATATAAAAAAAACATACTGGAACTAATAAATGAGTTCAAGTTTACAAAATACAAGATAAGTATACAAAAATAAATTATTTTTCTATAGTCTAGCAATGATCAATTGGAAAATGAAATTCCATTTCTAATAACATCAAAAAGAATAAAATACTGACTATAAACATACTAAAAGTAGTACAAGTCTTGCTCACAGAAAACTATAAAACATTGCTGAAAAAAATTAAGATTAAAGGGTTCTTGCCTGCTCAGTTGGTAGAGCATGGGACTCATGATCACAAAAAAATTAATATGAAATAAATGGAGAGATATTTTATGCTCTAGACTGAAAGACTTAATATTGTTAAAATGGAAGTTCTCTATAGATTCAATATAATCTCTATTGAAATCCTAGGAGGCTTTTTTTTTTTCTTTTTGGTAGAATTTGACAAGCTACACCTATAATTATATGGCATCACAAAGAACCTAGACTAGCCAATGAAACTTTGGAAAATAATAAAATTGGAATTCCCAATTATAAAACTTATTATAAATCTATGGTAACCAAGACAGTAGAGTATTTGGGTAAGCATAAACATATGGATGAATGAAACAGAATTGTGAGTCCAGGAATAAATTCTTGTATTTATAGTCAATTGCTTTTCAGCAAAAGTGCCAAAGCAGTTCAGTGGGGGGAAAGGAGAATCTTTCCAGTAAATGATGCTGGGACAATTAGATGTCCATATATTTAAAAAAATGAACTTGGACCCTTATCTCACACCATACATACACATTAACTCAAAATAATTGATACATTTGAATGTGGGAACTAAAACTGTAAGACATCTAAAGGAAAACAGGGGAGAAATCTTTGTGACTTAAGAGTTAGGCATAGATTTCTTAATGATATCAATTGAAGAAAAACAATAAAATGGATTTGAAGACATTGCTCTTTGTATTAGTTTTCCATGCTGTATAGAAAAATACTTTAAAATTAGTGGCTTAAAACAACACATACCTATTACTTTCCAATTTCTGTAAATCAGAAATTACAGCAAAGTTCAGCTGGATCCTCTGCTTAGGTTTTTATGAGACTGCAGTCAAGGTGTCAACCAGGGCAGAGGTCCATTTCCCCAAATCCCCACAGGATCGTTGGCAGTATCTGTTACCTGGAGCCTATAGTATTTATGGTGGCTTGCTTCTTCAAAGCCAAGACTGAGAAAGAGAGAGAGACTAGCTGGAGAAAGAGACCCTAGCAAGATGGTTGCTATGCTCTTTAGTTATGTACATGGAGCCACCCTTGCCACTGTCTCATTGGTTGAAGCAAGTCACCGGGTCCCACCATCCTCAAGGGGAGGGATTATGCCAAAGCACCAATACCAGGAGGAAGGGTTTATGAGGTTTATCTTAAAGTCTTTCCACCACACTGGTCCAAAGACATCAGTAAGAAAAAATTAAAAGACAGGTCACCAATTTGGAGAAAATATTTGCAAATCACACATCTCAGGGCTTGGCAAAACTATGGCCTGTGGCCTGTTTTGGTAAGACTCATGAACTAAGAATGGTTTTTATATTTTTAAAGGGTTATTTAAAAAAAGAATATGCAAAAGAGACTCTATGTGGCCCACAAAACATAAAATATTTGCTACCTGTCTTACAAAAAAAAACTTACAGTTCTCTGATAGATCTGCTAAAGAACTTATATTTAGAAATATAAAGCACTTTACAACTCATTAATAAGGAGGTAAACAATCTGCTTAAAGAAGAGAAGGAATTCATGTAGCATTTAGAAGCAAAGATTAGCCCCTGGGTGACAGTACAGAAAAGAGATTATAGCTACAAGGAACTGAGTTTGCCCACCAACCTGAGTGGGCTTGAAATAGGATTCTTTCCCAAAGCATACAGTAAAGAACATGTCCTGATGATATTGTAATTTCGATTTGTGAGACCTTAAGAAGAAGACCTAGCTGAGCCCAAGTGGACTTCTCACTTACAGAAACTGAGATAATAAATGCACATTATTTTAAGCAGCCACATTTGTGGCAATTTGTTGTAGCAGCTATAAAAATCAAATGCAATGGGCAACAGATGTACATAGACATTTCACCAAAAAAAATCACGGGCCAATAAGCCCATGAAAAGATGCTCAAAATAATTAGTCATTAGGGAAATGCAAATTAAAATGAAATACGGCTATATAACTACTGAACTGGCTTTAAAGAAAAGGCTGACAATTTCAAGTGTAGGTATCGATATGGAGTAACTGGAGCTCTTAGACATTGCTTGTATGAATGTAAAATGAGACAGCTACTTTGGAAAACAGATTAGCAGTTTCTTAAAAACTTAAAGGTAAACTTACTGTACATCTCAGCAACATTATGTCTAGGTATTTCTCCAAGGGAAATGAAAATGTAAGTCTACACAAAGAACCGCACATGTGTCGTCACAGCAGCATTATTTATAGTAGCCAAAAAGTGGAAACAATCCAAATATCCATCAAGTGATGAGTGGATTAACAGAGTATTCTATATCCATAAAATAGAATACTATTGATCGATAAAAAGAACAAACTCCAAATACATGCTACAACATAATGAATCTCAAAATATTATGCTAAGTGAAAGAAGCCAGACAGAAAGCCCTACATACTGCATGATTCCATTTAAATGAAGTTTCCAGAAAAAGGCAAATTTATAGAGACAGAAAACAGATGAGTGGTTGCCTAGGGCTGGGAGCAAAAGCAGGCGTTGATTGCAGACAGACGCAGGAGAATTTTTTGGGGTGATGGAAATGTTCCAACGCTAGATTGAAGTGATAGTTTTGCAATTCTATAAATTTACCAAAATTCAGTGTATTGTACATTGATTTGTAATGATGGGTGCATATTATGGTGTGTAAATCATACCTCAATTAAAAAAAAGAGATGTTAATAGTTCGCTTTGGCAAAAATATAAGGAAATGTAATCATAGTACGGTGCTCAGCTGTGAGAATATTTACATAGATATAACTGCATATTGATTTATTCTACAAAAATGAATACAGCTACATTGGAATCACAGATCAGGGAAAGCCGAGGGGATGGGAATGTAAGAGTAAAATGTTCAACTACCATAACAGGAAGTAAATTATGTACAAAATTTATGTATCTAAACATAGCAAAATACACCTATTATTTAAACATATAAATGCCAACAAGAACAGCTGAAAGAGTCAGGTGATTGCCTCTGAAGTCACCAAGTAAGGAGTAGGAAAAAGTGGGGAGAATTGATCTTTTTTTTTTTTTTTGTCATAAGCCTTGGAGTACAATTTGACTTTTAAAAACATACATGTAGGGGTGCCTCTGTGGCTCAGTCAGTTGGGTGTCCCATTCTTCATTTCAGCTCAGGTCATGATCTCATGGCTTCGTGGGTTCCAGCCCCGCATTGGGGTCTGCGCTGGCAGCACGGAGCCTGCTTGGGATTCTCTCTCCCTTCTCTCTCTGCCCCTCCCCAACTCACACTATCTCTGTCGCTCTCAAAAATAAACTAAAAAAAAAAAATAAAAATGTACATTTACTTATTAATGAAAATAACAAAGAATTTAAATCAAACACCAAGTTTCCTTGTTTTTTTTCTTCTATTATCTATTTCTTTAATTTTTCCTCTTCTCTCCAGGAAATTTCCTAAATTTTCCCCATATTTTATTTCCTAACAAGTCTATTGAGTCTTTTTTTTTAATGTGCTCTCATATTTAAAATTTCTTGATCTTTTTTGTTCCTTGAATCTTCCTTTTTATAGTGTTTTATTAATAACTGCCCTTCACTCTATGATTATGGAGTTTTTCTCAACCTTCCTTTAAAATCATGATTTTAAAAAATGTGGTTTTTTTTCCTGTTTGTTTGATCTCAGTTATTCCTATTATAAACTTTTCTTGGCTGTTTGGGAATGTTGGTAGCCCACTTATGTTTAAGAGGGTCAGATTAAGATAAATTTCCAGAGAATGAACTACTAGTCTTCTGTCTGGTGACTGGGGAGAATTAGCTCTGCTTCACATAGTGGAAGAGGCAATGTGATCTCTAGCTGCTTCTTAAGCTGCTGTTTGCCAACTTGCTTTATGTTAGCAACCCATTTCTGGAAGTACTTAGTACTTCCAATACCTGAGCCTTTGGAGGATTCTATGCTCATTTTCCAGATTAGGACTCATCTTTCTCCGGGCTTCTAAATTACTTATTGCTCCTCTCTATGCGTTACCTTTTCCAAAATGTTGAAGTTGTATCCTCCTATTCTATCCCTCCCCGGAGATTTATATCTATAAAAGCAAAAATCCTGGGGTGCCTGTGTGGTTCAGTTGGTTAAGTGTCCAACTCTTGATTTTGGCTTATGTCATGATCTCACGAACCATGAGATCGAGCCCTGCATTGGGCTCTGTGCTGGCAGTGTGGAGCTTGCTTGGGATTCTTTCTCTTCTTTTCTTTTTGCCCCTCCCCTGCTCATGCTCTCTCTCTCAAAATAAATAAATAAACCTAAAAAAAAAAAGCAAAAATCCCTTTATTGACATATATGAATGGAGAGAAGCAAAATGAGAGAAATGTACTATGTCTGCCCTTCCATAAGTCCCATAGATTTGAACACAGGGTCATTTTTAATGTCACATAAACAAAGAAACTACTACATTTTCAGTTTTTAAGACAAACTGCTAAGTGATGTTTGGAATGGATATCCTTACCCTAGACCTGAGTGCCCCAACTCTAGAAGAAGGCCTAAGGTAGAGAAAGATTAAGTCTGAGGATGAGGGAGGTTTGGGATGGGGTGGGTTTGGGCAGATGGTGAAGATGAGGTGGGTGTTAGGTAACATCCAGAAGAAAACTGCATAGGACCTAGAATTATATGTCTTCTCTGTCACAGGCTTTTTTTCAGAACCATTCTGAGCAAAATGGATCCTCTTTTTCCTGAGAAATCACTTGTATCCTAAATGGTATGCAAAATCAAATCCTCTCATTCTTCTCTTAAAATAACAATAGTCACACTCACTTAATTTTAAATAACACATGCATTTGTCAGCATGATGATGATACATATTTTACCATTGGAAAATTTAAACAAACCCTCTGCTTTTGATAGATTTCTTGATTATGATTCCCAAGGCAGAGTTTGAATAATTCAGGAATGCTTTTCTTAATGTATCCGTATTTATGATATAAATAAGGAAATGTCCCCCAACTGGAAAGTATCTTCTTTTTATCTTCAGTAAGGAGTGTTATCAATTTGTTTGTTTTTATATATAGTTTTAATTTTTATTTGGTATTTATTATAAAGTGGATATAAGAAAAGGGATATTTATGTTATATGATGCAGTCTTATTCTCAGCTCCAGATTACATGGGATATTCTCAATATTTCTTTCCATCAGTTCTTGTGGTGTTCAATATTATACATACATTTAATTGGATACTTTAGGCTATTGTATAATAATGATTTACGGGCTATTGACATATCCTCTGAGGCTAATTCAGTTATAACACTTAAAAATTATTATTGTTAGTCCTAAAATGAATATATACTTGGAAAAAATTCATGTCATATCAAAAAGGAAAAAGTAGAAGGTGAAAGTTTCCCTTGATTGGAATGGTTATGTCTGCCAGGCATGTTACTTGCTAAAATAATAATATGCTAGAAACATAGCAATGATTTTACATTCTGGCAGACTAATTTAGATAGTAAAACAATCAGGACAGTAGTCACATTGGCAGTAGTCACATTGGACAGTAGTCACATTAGTCTGCCTAGATTGCCCTTATTGATTCCTGTACTGTTGTATCCTGAGAGGAATGGTATCTGAATGCAAATGGAAAAAGAGCAGCTTTGAAAGAGGTGAAGGAGGAGAGAGATGTTATTGGATTAGAAGATAATCCCAAAGGCACCTGGGTGGCTCAGTCAGTTAAGCATCTGATTTCAACTCAGGTCATAATCTCACAGATTGTGGGCTTGAGCCTGTCTGTGCTGTCTGTGCTGACAGCTCAGAGCCTGGAGCCTGCTTCAGATTTTGTCTTCCTCTCTCTCTCTCTCTGACCCTCCCCCACCCTCTCTCCCAAAAAAATAAAAAAAACATTAAAAAAATAAAAAAAATAAAAAGAAGATAATCCTTAGGGGATGAGAAGTGAGTTTATGCAACCAGACCCCTTTGAGTTGGGTGTGGTTAGTGATGTGAGTCAAAGCCTTTTCTACCTTCCAGGCAGCCCTCCTTAATCTTCTGAACCACAGAGTAGAGTTGGAGCAATTCAGGAATGCACTCCTTAATTTATCATTATTGTTTATGGAGATATTGGAATTATTATTTTTTTTTTTTATGCCTTCAGTCAGTGTAGTTGCCAGTTTGGTCTCTCTATGGATTTTCATAAGTATTGTAATTAGAAGTCTGAGGAAGGCGAATTAGGCACTGCTACTCTTGTTGCTATGATAACAAAGAAGGCCTTAAATATTTTATAAATCTTTGTCATGGAGGCTAAGACCAGAATTTAAATGGAAACTTGTAGGATATTTATACAAACAGTAGATTGAAACATACTACACTTGTTTTATTTCTGCTCTCATTTGTAGTCTATAGCTTCCACATGGTAATTCGTTATGGCATAGAAAACATGATGCTATGGTTTCTAAAGCAAGGTTTTATAGGACTGTGCTCTATTTCTATTTGGGAGAATGAAGTGGTTCAAAGGAGAAAGCATTGGGGCTTGAATGTAAAAGATATGAATTTGAATCATGGTCTGTCAGCTACTAGTTGTGTGTAAGTAGGACAATTACTTGAACTTAGAGCTTCAGTTTCCTTATCTGAAAACTGAGATTAGTAATACCTCCCGAGGGTTGTCGTGAGACTTAATGAGACACTATTAAGGAAAATACAACATCAACTGATATGTTTGCTTGATGGCAAACAAAGACAAGTGTGGTCCTTGCCCTCATAGATCTGACTATCAAGAGGCATAGGCAGTAATCAGATAATCAATATCACTAACCAATGTGAAATTTCACCTGTGAGAGGTGCTGTGAAGGAGAAGCTCTTTTTTTCATTCTCTGTATCCCATCTTCCAAAAAAATCTATTGTCTCTGCCTTCAAAATGCAGGCTGTCCTCACTTTGTGGTTCTGATAGACATGAATTTCTGTTATGAAGGTTTAGTTAAGTAATAACTGTAATGCCCCCGATTTTGAATCCTAGAGACCACCAAGGAGCCGATACGGATGCAAACGCACGAGGGTTTATTTGCAAGCTCGAGCTTGGGCCCAAGTATACCGGACACAGTAGAGCAGGGACTTGGACCCCTAGGTTAAGAGGCGTAGCAGTTTTATAGGGGCCAGTGGCCAATGAGATTGTAACACACACAGAAAGTTGCATAGTCATGTCAGTCCACACACAGGTGGCCAATTGAATTACAATTTACCCTATAGTAACTGTTTGAACTAGCCTATCACTCTGGTCAGAATTGGCACGCAAGTTTGGCGGGCAAAAGGCGGGGTTTACATTCTTTGACAGTTAGGGGTTCCGCATTCCTATATGAGCTGGTTTCCAGTAAGGGTGTGCTCAGCGGCTTGACTAGGGTGGGGGAGTATCTTAAGCAATAAGTAGGTCATGTGGGGGTTATACATGAGATGGTGGGTGTAGCACAAAATGGAGTTAGTCTTGCTCTGCTTGTCCAGGGGTAGGGGATTTTTGTTAAATTCCTTGGGTCCCACAAGACCAGTTCTCCAACCACATGGTTCAAATTTCAGTTACCGCAATACGTGAATTATGAGTAAGTACATAAAGTATAAATGTTACTATTAGGTCTTCAGTCCACAAATCCCCACATATAAACAGATGTGCATCATACGCTGTGACCAATCACGTCTCCTCATTTAATGCCTGTGGGCAACTGGTCACTGCATATCTGTCATTCAGTTCATGCACAGACAGAAAAGTGTGTAATTACGTTGCCTCTTTGTCTCTTAGTGATGAACCCACTCGACATTTTGCGAAAATGGATAATTAAGAGAAACAATTGAGCCACAAAGATGAAAATACTGTAAAGAAATGAAAAATGACAATGCTGGAAATGAAATTCAAATCAAATATAAATGGAGGTATAGAAGAGCCCAAGGTGGGGCTTGATGTAGAGCTCAATGAGGGGCTCAACACGGGGCTCATCTCACAATAGCGAGATCGTGACCTGAGCTGAAATCCAGAGTCCAGAGCTTAACTGACTGATCCACCCAGGCAGATGCCCAATATTTCTAATGTTTTAAATTACAGTGTCCTAAGTAAATAATAACTGTAATATTTTTTTATTTACCTGTATGTTTATAACTGACAGTAGAGAGTTTTTAATGTTTTGAGAAAGATTTTTTCAAAGTTGGGTAACAAATATAATTTTTTCCCACTAACTAAGATTATTATGAGATGCATGGTTTTAGTTTTCATGGAAAGATGTACAGTTCTGCAGTCTATTCAAGCAAGGATTACCTGGATATAAAAAAATGCACCCACCACAACTGCTACCATTTTGATCTGAACCACTTTTGCCTGGAAAGTTATTGCTATAATCCCTTAACTGATTTGTTTTTGTTTTTGTTTTAGTTTCTGTGCTCCTGGCCTTGGTCTCCTTATTTATTTTGTATTGAGTTTATTCTCAATACAAAACCAGAGAGATCCTGAACAACACATGACAGATCATTTTATGCTTCTGCTAATGGCTTCCCATATTACTCAGAGTAGAAGCCACAGTCCTTACTTTTACAAGGCTTCTTGTGATTTAAGTTCCTGGTACTTTTCTGGCTTCATTTGTTTTTATTGTTTTCTTCCTTGTTTCTCTCTGCTCTAGCCAAAGAGGGCAACTGCCGTTTTTTTCTCAATTCATCAGGCATGCTTCTGCCTCAGGGACTTTGCACTCTCTAATCCCTCTCTGGAATGCTCTTTCTCCAATAGGCTTTATTCAGAGGATCCTCTCCATGATTACTTCCCTGGGAACTCTCTCTAAAATTCACCCCCTCACTGAACATTTCTCATCTCTCTTTCCTTCTTTATTATCACTTATTTTTTACCTTTATTATCACTTATTTTTACCTTAGCCAGTACTATATATTTTACTTTTTTATCTTGTTTATTTTTTGTTACCCTCACTACAGTGTAAACACAAAGAAGACAAGTTTTATTCTCTACCTTTTATCCCCAGTGCCCACAATGGTGCCTGACATGTGGTGGGTGGCTTCTAAATATATGTTAAATTAATGTTGAGTACATGATTGAGAGCCTACACTTTTTAACATTTTACAGAAATAAAATTATTTCTGGATCATAAAGAGATTACTTTATGCATTTGACAAGTAAATGTATGTATTTTTTCTGCCTGAATATTAAATTCTACCAGAAGATGGAAACAACTAAACATAGCTTTGCCTTCAATGACAAATATATTGCCGTTTAGTTTGCCATTAATCTTCTTTTTGTGTATATTGATGACAGTTATACCTGAGCCCATTTACAAATCTGGCACCATAACTTTAATTAATTCTATTATTCCTTTGCTGTCTTCAATGCCTCAGTTCACCAGATGGTGTAGGCTCTAGATCACAGTGTGTCATATTATGTGCTGAGAGTGTCCTTACCAATATAAAATGGTGATTGGTTTTCAGTAGACTGAAAAAAAAGTCTATATTTTGGTAGGATGCAGAATATTCCATAACTACTTGGTGATAAACGAATAAATCTCCATTATCTACTCTTGCCCCAACACTACCGTCTTTAGTAATTACTTCCGTGTCTCTCCTCTGTTTTTTGACTAAGAAGAGGTAGTCAATCTCCAAGCATTTATTCCTTGAAATCTCATATGCATTAACATTTTACTTTGAAATAATTTCAGACTTACAGAGAAGTAAAAATAGTAAAAACAAATTCTTATATATCTACCACCCATGTTTTCTAAATGTTAACATTTTACCATGTCTGCCTTTTCATTTCTCCTATCTGTATGTGCGTATGTATACATGCAAGTATTGTCATTGTGCCTGAACCATTTGAGAGGAAGTTGCAGATGTATGCCCCATTAGCCCTAAATATTTCAGTGTGTATTACTAAAAACAAGGACGTATTCTTACATAATCCCAGCATAATGATCAAAACCAGGGAATCTATACATTTAATTTTTAGACACAGCATTTCTAAAACCGTATGTATTGGTAACCGATACTATCCTGATTATTATTATGTCTATAATTTAATCTGCTTTCAAAGGGAGTACTGTGTCACTGTTGCCTTTTGTTCTTTTTTTATAAATTTTCCTTCAAATGATGTCAAAACGAAGCTTATTGCATCCTGACAATGGTTATATCACACTGTTTTCTTCCATGTGAATTTAAAGCAGCAGATCAAAAGTTATTCTGAGACCTCCCAGAAATAACACATCTGTCTCAGTTTTTAGACTTACTATTTTTGGTCTGGTAAAATTAGAGAAGACCCTTGGGATTTAAAGGTTTGTGATGAGCGATTTTGAATGTTCACAGAGCTGTTTCTCCCCACAAATTATGATAGGCTTTTGTTACTATGAGGTCACGGTACTGCCCCCCTCCCCCCCAAGCACTGTATCACATCATCTTTTATAGTGTCATGAACACATGATGGTTTCTTTTCCTGTTTTGAGATTTTGGTTTGTTCCTCCCATCCCACTTGGTGCTGAAAATTTTTCTACAAGTTCTTTGTAAGTAGGCCTCAGTTGGCACATTTGCTTACCAGAGCCCCCAAAATCAGCTTTGTGGATTAGTTACCTATTATCTTTTTCTTTACCCTCCTTTCCTTGTTCTTTCAGGGGCTGTGGATGGTAACAAATTTCTTGCCTCTAGTCCCAGATTCTTGCATTATCCCTTGAGGTTCTTTTATACCCCATTCACACCTATGTAATCAGTCCCTTTCTAAATAAATCCTCATCAAATTAAAATTATTTCAATTTAAATGTGCCGTTTGTTTCTTGATAGGACCTTGATTTATACAATGCCCTTACTGTTTAAAAGCAAGTTTTCACTGGCTTTTCTAATCCTGTCAGCCAAAATGACCTTAAGGGGCGTGGGGCTTTATGTGCCTGTGCGTGCACACGTGCATACATCTACTTAGACACAAACCACATTTATGAACATATATTTGTAATTATTCTGCATATTCAATTTTCATAATATTTTATATATCATAAAACTTTCATGATATTAAATAACCTTTTTATATGATATTAAATAGTCTTTGGTGCTCTCCTTTTTAATAACTTGCAACGTTTTGCATGGTGGCTGATTATAGCATAATTAAGTTACACATTTTTCTCTTTGGAAACATTTCATTCTTCCTAAATCTTCAAATTTCCACTATCATAAATAATATTTGTAAAACATCGTATGTATAAGGCTTTGATGATAAATTCCCTGAAGCATAATTAATGAGTTAAAGTATATATTTCTATTTATAAATATTTATTTTTATTTTATAGATTAGAAATGTCATATTTATATTTGCTATATTATAAAATTTCTTTCTAAAAGAATTAGAACAATCTATCTATGTGTGAAAGTACCCATTTTGCTGCATCTTAGCAAACATTGTGTAATTTTGTTTTTTCACTTTTTGCTAATTTATCAGAAGAAAATATCTTGTTTGTACATTTGTATTATTATGAATGGAGTTTAATTTATTTTCATACAAACATTTTCATTTCTCCTCCATAAATTTTCTTCTTTGTATAGTTCAGAAACTCCTTTAATTCTCTTTTTTATGCTTTGCCAAAAATCATGTTAACTAAAGAAAATGAAACTAGAACTTAAAAAAAGCCCTAGTTTTGGGGTTTTAGTTTAGTTGAGTTTTAATCAACTAGGAAGACATTGTTGACCCATACATGCTAATTATAAAGTAGTTATTATATTTTTAATTCTTTAATGTTTATTTATACTTGAAAGAGAGAGGGAGAGAGTGAGCGGGGTAGAGACGGAAAGAGGGAGACAGAAAGCAGGCTGCATGCTGTGAGCACAAAGCCCAATGCAGGCCAAACTCACAAACTCACGACCGACAGATCATGACCTGAGCTGAAATCAATTAAGTCAGCCACTTAACCAACTGAGCCACCCAGGCGTCCCTATAAAATATTATTTCGAGGCTACTTCCTTAATTTTATATCACTATAATCAAATGCTAGAATCTCTATCAACTAACTTAGTAGTCAGAGATCAAGCAACAGTATAATTTTCTATAATGCAAAAGGAGTTTCTTCTCGGAGAACGTGAGTGATTCTGGTGAGGAGTTGTAAGAGGGATGTTAGTCTGAGTTTTTGGTTTATGGCATTGAGAGTCATGGAGGTGTTCAAGGGGTGTCATTCATTAAGGTGCTGAAGGAAATATCTAGTTGTGTTTCACCAGCCAGTGCAATTGGGAGGGAGATGTTCTCTTCAAAAGAAATCATAGTTAAAAAACTAGTTCCTAGAGAAAAAAAGGTACAATCCACGGAACAAGATTATTAATTTTCCATACATTTTTAAAATGTTTATTTATTTATTTTGAGAGAGAGACAGAGAAGAGAGAGTGCACAAGAGCAGGAAAGGGGCAGAGAGAGAGAGGGAGACAGAATCCAAGCAGGCTCTGTGCTACTCAGAGCCAGAGGCAGAGCTCGATCTCATGAACTGTGAGACCTGAGTCAAAATCAAGAGTCCGACGCTTAACTGACCAGGTCACCCAGGCGCCCCTACACTTTTTCTATGAAGCTTTTGAAAGCTTGTAGAAGATTCTTTTGCAGACATGAACTATATATATTCTTAAATTACAACGAAAGGGCAAAGAAAAATGAAGTACTGAGGGACAGTTTTCCTAGCTGAGGTGTTTGCTTTGCCCAGCGCCAGGCTGAAACCTCTGTAGGATGGGCAGAAGAATATCATGTGACCTGTATCCGAGTCTCGGCCTGTGTTGGGCTTAGCACCTTCGTTTCCCCAGGCTTATGAGACCTGCAATCTCAACCTGGGCAGGACTAAGAACCACTTTATCCTGGGGTTCATCTTAACCTGGGACCAGCTAATTTCCCCATATCTCTCTTTTCAGTTGATCTTAGCTGTGCTCTAAATGCCAGCCTCTCTGGTCAAATGTTCTTTCCAGCTCTTTCTTTTTATGCTCTCTGCACGTTCTTGCTGCCTATTCAGTTACTGCTCTTCTTCCCTGCACGGTGTGTCTGCTGAGGGAAGCCCCTGCTACATGGTGAGTAAGGTGTCCCCTTAGTCTGTAACTCTCCAGATCTTGCCCATCTTCATGACTCAAATAAAAGCAGGTCTCCCCCAAGTTGCTGTTCCTTTCACGAGCTCTCCTTATGTGATCAGAGGAACAACGGGGGTGGGGGTGGGGAATGGAAACAATCTCTAATTCTTTAGGCCTCCTCACTTATACTTTATTGTAAAAAAAAAAAAAAATTGCTCTACTTTGAGGCTTACTCTCTTCAGATGCTAAGCATCCATCTACTTTACCAGTCACTGTCATGATCTGGGCCCCTGGTGCATATATACACCTTCATCAACAACACTGGCACCTGGCTCAGTCATTTTCTTCTCCCTAAATCTCACATCCACTCTTGGTCTTTCTTTCTTTCTTTCTTTCTTTCTTTCTTTCTTTCTTTCTTTCTTTCTTTCTTTCTTTCTTTCTATGTTTATTTATTTTTGAGAGAGAGAGGAAGAGAGAAAGGGAGAAAGAGAATCTGAAGCAGACTCCATACTGTCAGTGCAGAACCCAATTAGGGGCTCGAACTCATGAGCCACGAGAACATGACCTGAGCTGATGTCGGATGCTTAGCCAACAGAGACACCCAGGTGCCCCCATCTTGGTCTTTCATATCTACTTTGAAGGCCCTTGCAACCATGAGTAGGTATACCCATGTGAAGCCAAAATTTACCAACTGATTGTTTTTTTTAAAGCAATGACACAAAAATTTTGAAATACTAAAAATGGTAGTCTATTTAGGAAACTTCAGGCCCCCTAGGAGAATTGAAGTGTGACCAAGTAACTTTCTCTGGCCAGTGAAACAAGAATGGACCAATTGTGTTAATTTCATTCAAAAGCTTCAAGGGCCAATGTGTGGCTCATTACATTTTTCCTGCCTCTGTGGTTGTTGAGATGCAATATAAATTGCAATAGACTCATTTTAAGCTGCTGATATTTTCAACACAATTTAGCATGTACTGATGGATATATTAAGAAACAGAGACTACCCTGTCCCCAATCAAAAAAATGTTTCACGTATAAGGTCCTTTATTTTCTATCCAAGATAATCTATGCTGGTGAACGTGTCTGTTTCCTAGTTTTTGGACATCAAAGCACATTGAATTTCTCCAAGATAAAGGAGCATATAAACAGAGTTTTCCTTTTGTGGGTAAGTTTTTCAATTACCTGCCTCAAATGGGAACCTTACTGGAACAGAGATAATTGATGATTATGTCATCCAATTATTATCTTTCTTTTGTTATTTCAGGGATGGAGAAGGAGGTTTCCTCTAAAAAATATTAAAGATGTTTCTTCTCTTTTCTTCCCTGCTCCAATACATTTACATCCCTTCTTGGAATAGAATGGTGAGAGACATACTAGATTACTTGATTTGGCAATTAAAGTGCCAGCTCCAAGGTTCAGAAACAGTCTTAATAATTACTGATCAATTCCATATCTTCCTAAGAAAATGAAGAACTGTCATGTATCCAGTATCCAAAAAAGCTCCCTGGCCTATAAATAAGATCACTTAAGAGTTTTTCTGAATAAGGGCTGATATTTGGAATATAACATCAATTCTGACTTCTTTAGTTTCCATTTCTTGTTTTCCTCATTCCAGAACTAGAAGGATATTCTTATCCCTTTTTCCTTCTTTGGTTGAAGCTCTTAAACATCACATTCTCATTTTTCTTGAGTTATCTTTCACTGTCTGCCTCAGTGGTATGCTAGGGCCAGCTCCCACAGCCTCCTGAGAATAGATTGTATTTCTTCCCAACCTCAAGTTCAGTGGCTTCACACTGAGTGCAGTGACTTCAGCCACGGTGGCTGATTTACAGAGAAAATAAAGCATATTGGCTTATTATAATTTCATATATATGTATATTTATATGTATATATATATATAATTTCATATATATGTATATGTATATATATACATATGTATATATATATATATATATATATATATATATATATAGCCATGTGGATAATTTTCTTTTCTTTTTTTAATGTTTATATTTATTTTGAGAGAGAGAGCAAGAGAGAGCATGGGAGGGGCAGGGAGAGAAGGAGAGAGAGAATCCTAAGCAGTCTCCACACTGTCAGTGCAGAACCTAACATGGGGCTTGAACTCATGCACTGTGAAATCATGGCCTGAGCTGAAATCAAGAGCTGGATGCTCAACCAACTGAGCCACCCAGGCACCTCTGGATAATTTTCATCCAGGACTTGAACCTAAACCTCCTTCCCCTTTTCAGCTCCAGCCATCTCCCTGCATTCCATTTCTGCTGCTCATTGCCAAGGCCATATCCTCCTTGACGTAATTTGGAACTGATTCATCCCTGAAATATTAGACCAAATACCCTACCCTGAGTTCAAATGCCAATATTCTCAGCTCATTGCTCTCTTACTCTCATCGTGCCAATTGTTCAGAGCCCCAATCTATTTATTCTCCCTCTTCCACAAATATATCAGCCCTTTTCTGTCTGTGCTTCTTTTTCTCACCAGCCTAGTCCCCACAATTCAACACATCAATTATTATTTTTTTCTCCCTTAATCCTTTTAGCTCCCATGTGGATCAATCAATCCCTGTAACCTGTGTGCTGCAGGCTGTTGAACATAGAAGTTCAAGAAGCCACGGAGAAGCAGCTCTGCGTATTTGTGTGTTCTGACCCAGAGATTGACAAATGTTTTCCAGAAAGGGATATGTAGTAAATATTTTAGGCTTTGTGGGCCACATACCATCTTCTTGTATGCTGTTTTCTTTTTTATGTGATACTTTACAAATGTAAAGCTCTTAGCTTGAGAGTTTATAAAAACAGGCCAATGTCTGGAGTTAAGAGACATTGCCTGTTCTTACCCGAGACTGACCCACAGCAATGCTTGGCAATTCTTGTTGACAACCTCTATCTGCTCCCATTCTCCACAGCAGCCCGTCTTAATTTGGACCATCAAAAGGTTCCTCCACAGCTTGCCCTCTGCTTCAGCTTCATAGCAGACCAGACTTTACTGTTTATAAGTAGGTCTCTGCCTAGCTGGTTTTCTCAACACCTTCTCCACTACGGCTACTGCGATTTCATGAGTCTAGCCCTTTCCCATCTTGAAAGACCACCATGGATCCCACAGTTACAAATACCACTATGGCATATGATGTTCCCCTATAAAAATATAGTGAAGTGTACCCCAAAATATAAATAGCCCTGCACATCCCTGATGAGGAATGCTACAAATAGACAATGAGTGGCATACTCATTGGCAAAGAGGTGTCAAACCTTAGCAGCATTACGGACTATTACATATTACCTTCGTGGGTGCTTAGAAGAGCCAGAATTGTGAAGACCGAACTCCCGAGCTCCAGAGAGTTTCTGTGTTAACACTTCTGGAAAAGATCTTTAGACTTACTGTCACTTCATACTTTTATCCATGAGGTTCTCCCTGCCTAGAAGACTCCTTAACTACCCTGACCCCTTCTTAACTTGGTGAGGCCCTTCTTCTGGGATAAATGGATGAAAGTAAACAAACATTAAGACTTATGTATATCCTCGATTAAGACATGCATATCCTTGAATTATTTGTCAGAAATGTGTATCAATTTAAACTCCCACAGTATGTGAAAGTGTCCTTTCCACCAAATGGAGGACATATTTTTAATATTGTGTTTCAAAATATGTCAATTGAGTTGTTTCAGAAGAATATTTAAGCTATATAATTGCATACGTGTCTGACCCCAATGCTTTATTCTGTGAATGTTTGATATACTATAATTACAGTGCTAATAGCTCCCATAATTCTTTACCTTGGTTTATTCTGTGGAATTATTTCAGCAGTTTGGGAAAAATCATCCTGGGCTTGTTATAAAATTTGCTTTACTAGCCATGCGTGGCACCTGAAACTGTAGGTATTTAAGTGATTGCTTCTTGGGATGTGTGCATCCAAGTGCAAATGAGTTTGGCTCTGAACAGATTTTAGCAGGCGTTTGACAGCTTGGATGACTGGCACATTGTCATCTTCATAACACACCTAAAATGCAGAGTGCCAAAAATCACAAACAGGTTGGGTGTAGTTAAAGATCTGAGACCTTGTCCAACTTAGTTAATCTTTTAAATCATAGCAGCAGAAATATGCCAACTTTAATTAAAATTAACAGCCTGTGTTGTAAAATATGATCATCTTACCTGAAGATATATATTTTTATTTTAATATTCTAACTTCATGTTAAAATGTGTCTTTGTAAGACTGGTGTGTGGTGTCAGATTGATAGTTGGTTGGTGGGACGGGAAACCTCCTTGGGCAAGAAGGGTAATTTTGGTATGCTGATCAGCATTTTCTTCCTCTGACCATTTTGATTTGTTATTGTTGTTGTTGTTGTTGTTGTTCTAGGGCTAGAAAACTTGGGGAATTTTTATTGATGAGGAACAAAATCTATTTTTGTTGTATCATATGTTGATAATGACATGAATAAAACACAGCAAAGGGACCCTTACAGAGTCAGTGATTCATAACACATAAAACTCTTTTCTGGAGGTGCTAGGGTTTAATAAAGAAGACTTTGAATCAGTGTGTGTTTGTGTGTGTGCATGTATTAGTTAAAATCCACAAATTGGTAAAATACAGAAAGAGAACAAGAGATTAAAAAGGGGCCCCTGGGTGGTTCAGTCGGTTAAGCGTCGGACTCTGGATTTTGGCTCAGGTCATGATCTCAAGGTCTGTGGGTTCGAGCCCCCTGTCATGCTTCTCTGTCTTCCTCGCTCTCTGCCCCTCCCCTACTCACTCTTTCTCTCTGAGAATAAATAAATAAACATTTTAAAAAAGTACAACACTCAGTCTGTTTTTTTTTTAATTTGGTTTTCAGAAATTTCTATCATGTGCAAAATATTCACTAGATGTTTTCTTTCCTAGCACTGTAAGTCATCAATGTAGATTGAGTACCCATTTAAATTTTTTTACATGTTTATTTATTTATTTTGATTGAGAGAGGGCAGGGGGCAGAGACAGGGAGACAGAATCCCAAGCAGGCTCTGCTCTCACCGAACAGAAACGTATGCAGGGCTCAAACTCTCGAACTGTGAGATGGTGACCTGAGCCAAAACCAAGAATCAGACACTGAACCAACTGAGCCACCCAGACGCCCCTTCAGTGCCTATTTTATATTTCTTAAAAAAAAATTTTTTTTTCCACAGAGAGGCAATATAGGAATTCTGATCAGTTGAAAACTGATACCAGGGATACGACATATGCAAAGTAAGAAGAGAAATCAGTGGGGGAAGGAGAATCAGAAGATTCTGCTATCTTGAGAATCGAGGCTGAAAGTGTCAGCATAATAGAAGTAGGGAGGCGGTTTAGAGAATGGAAGGAGAATCAGAAGATTCTGCTATCTTGAGAATCGAGGCTGAAAGTGTCAGCATAATAGAAGTAGGGAGGCGGTTTAGAGAATGGAGTGAAGCTGGATTTTGTTACAAGCAATTGCAGTCGCTCTCCCTTATCTGTGGTTTTGCTTTTGCAGTTTCAGTTACCCACAGTCAACTGCGGTCCAGAGGCAGATGATCCTCCTGAGGAGTCATCAGGTCAATAGTAGACTAACACTATGCTAGGCTTCGTCACAATGCCTCTGTCATTCATGTCAGGCAGATGTTTTATCATCTCACATCATCCTAAGAAGGGTGAATATAGTATGATAAGATAGTTTGAGAGAGAGACCATATTCACATAACTTATTACAGTATGTTTTCATCATTCCCTGTTATTAATAGTTACTATTGTTTTCCTGTTACTGTGCCTAATTTATAAATTAAACTTTATCTAGTATGCATGTATAGTGGTCTGTACCTTCCCTGGTTTCAGGCACCCCCTAGAGGACTTGGAATGTAAAGGGGGTACTGCTGTAGTGATAGTTCTGGCATGAGTACCTCGGTATCTTGTACCTACATTATCTTAAAGACATGGATATGAGAGCTGCAAGAGGCTATGGTGAGTTTTTAATTCCCTCATTTCATTTTTCCAGACAAGGAAATTGAGATCCAGAGACTTGTCCATGATCTCACAATGAGACGGGATTAAAGCAGAGACCAGAAGGCAGATTTTGTAAAAATGTTTATTGGGGCACCTGGGTGCCTCAGTCGGTTGAGTGTCTGACTTCGGCTCAGGTCCTGATCTCATGGCCCTGCTTTGGGCTCTGTGCTGACAGCTCGGAGCCTGGAGCCTGCTTCAGATTCTGTGTCTCCCTCTCTCTCTGCCCCTCCCACACTCATGCTGTCTGTCTGTCTCTCTCTCTCTCTCAAAAATAAACATTTAACATTAAAAAATTTTTTAAAATATTTATTTTTGAGAGAGAGAGAGAGAGAAAGAAAGAGAGGGAGGGGCAGAGAGAGAGGAGAAGGGGGCTGTACTGACAACAGAGAGCCAGATGCTGGGCTCAGACCCATAAGCCATGAGATCATGACTTGAGCTGAAGTCAGGCACTTAACTGACTGAGCCACACAGGCACCCCCAGAAGACAGATTTTTTAAAGAATTCCAATATAATTAACAGTGTTGTATTAGTTTCAGATGTATGACATAGTGATTTAGCAATATTATACGTTACTCAGTGCTCATCACATCCCCATCACCTATTTCACCCATCCCCCGCCCCCACCTCCCCTGTGGTAACCATCAATTTGTCCTTTATAGTTAATAGTCTGGTTTTTGGTTTGTCTTTTTTTTTCTTTGTTTGTTTTGTTTCTTAAATTCCACACATTACTAGAATCATATAGTTGTTCTTTGACTTATTTAACTCAGTATTATACTCTCTAGATTCATTTATGTTGTTGCAAATGGCAAGTTCTCATTCTTTTTTCATGGCTGAGTAATATTTCAGAAGGCAGATTTGTTTTTATTCCCCATTTTTCACTTCTGTGATCTCTCTTTGATGATACAGAAAACATGTCCATCTGGTAGTTTGAATTATTTGAAATTTGGAATTCCTGTGACTGATGTCTTTTAAAACAAACCTGCTACAACTTATACATTCAAATGAGTTTTATTCTTTTCTAATATCACATTAAACGATTATACAGTAATTCTAAAACTGATTTATGATCTGGGTAATCTTGGATGACTTTCTTAATCTTTCTAAACTTTCCATTTCTCATGTGTAAGATGAAGATAATACCGACCTTGCAAGTTTGCTTAAAGGTTTAGAGAAGATGTATATAAGCACTGTAGGTACTCAAGAAATAGTGGCACAGCTAATGTTCACTGATATATATTACTGTTTAGGATTTTACATGAAATAGATCTTTTGATCACTTGGACTGTTTTTATGAAGATTACCACTTAAAAATATATATTAGCATTGCTCAAAGCATGTTCTAATTCATCTTCTGGAATGTTTACATTTGAGTACTTAGAAGAGCCAGTTTTCTGAACATGAAGCTGCTGCTTCCCCGCTATACGGAGCCTTTCTTGTGTGACCATCTTTTAGGCATCTCTGGACCACCATAGGCCCTGCCTCTAATCATGACACTGTACTGTTTTATGTGGAGGTGTATTAGATTCCTCCTAGTCCTATAACAAATCACCACAAACATAGAGGTTTAAAATAACACAAATTTATTGTCTTATCGTTCTGGAGGTTAGAAGGCGTACACACATTTCACAGGGCTGAAATCAAAGGGTTGACAGGGCCATGTTCCCTCTGGAGTCTCTAGGGGAGAATATATGCCTGTGTCTTTTTCAGCTTTGAGAGGTTGCCCTGGCTTCTTGGCTCATGGCCCCATCTTTCCATCTTCAAAGCCTATGACATTAGGCCATACTCGTCTCATGCTATTATCTCTCTGGCTTTCCTTCTTTGGTCTCCCTCTTCCATCTATAAGGACCCTCAAGATTATATCAGGCCTATTTAGATAATCCAGGAAAATCTCCTTATTTTAAGATCAGCTGATTACTGACCTTCATTAGATGTGAAACCTTAATTTTTCCCTCGCCATGTAACATAACACAGTCATGGGTTCTGGGGATTAAGATGCAGACATCTTTGGGGGAGCAACATTCTACCTACCACAGGAGAGTGCGTAAGAGGTAATAGAAGCTCCTAGTTTGGAGCTTAATAATCTTACTTTATGTTCTCTGTGGGAGAATCTGATAGCATTGACATATCCTTTACCAGCCTTGTTTTGTTATCAGTGCTGCTTTGCAAATGTGAGATTTCCTTTTGCCAGCAAAATAGTTTGTTTTATATAGCATTTGTGTGCAGCAACATCTTTAAGGTATGTTAGTGCTACAATCCCTAGTATGTCTCAACAATGTACCCTTCAAGAGGTAGTATGGTAGAAAAAGGCATTCTTGGGGGGAAGTATGTGTGCTGAGTATCGACCATACCTTTGCTGCATGCACCCTGATCCCCATCACTGTGGCTAGGAGAACAGGGTAGAAGGCAGATGAATCTAGGTTTGAGTCTCAAAGTTAGATATGTGACCTTGGGCAAGTATTTATAAACTGCAATTTGCTCATATACAAAATAAAAACATTAGTAAATGAAATAACATATGCAAAGTATTTAACATAGTAGCTGACTCATAGAGGACTCCATTAATGTGAGTGACTGTTGTTATTTTCATCTTTGTGAAGTTCAGTTCCCTTATCTGCAGAAAGGGTTGGCCCAGATTCACTCTGTTTTAACAGTCTGTGGTTCTACATTTGGTTTTCTCTGTAGGAAAGGATTAAATAAGTTAACTTTATTTTATTTTTGGAGAGTGAGGTAGGTAGATTATAATTACGTATTAAATATCTCTGCCGTAAATGTCATACATCCATTTATGTTTATTTTTTTTAATGTGTGTGTGCGTGTGTTTTGAGAGAGAGAGAAAAAAAGAGAGAGAGAGGGAAGAAGGGGCAGAGAGAGAGAGAGGGAAACCCAGAATCTGAAGCAGGCTGCAGGCTCTGAGCTGTCAGCACGGAGCCCAACAGGAGGCTCGAACTCACAGACCATGAGATTGTGATTTGAGTTGGAAGTCAGCAGTTTAATCGACTAAGCCACCCAGGCACCCCTCCATTTAGTTTAGTTTTTTTTTTTTTTTTTTTGAGATGGATCACATAAGGAATATGTTTTTAAGATATAATATTTTTTAAGTTTCAAACTTAATGGCATATTTGGCCATAATATTCTTTTTGACCAAAAACTTCTCTACTATTTCTTTAGGTATGTCCCTTTTCTTCACATTAAATATTACTTATTTGCCTTTTCTGTTCGTTTTCTTTATTGTTTTTGCTAGTGGTTTGTCTAATTAGTCTTTTTGTTTGTTTTTAAACCAGCTTTTACTTTTATTGACTCTCTTTGTTTTTTTAAAACATATCTCTAATTTCTGCTTTTATTTTTGTTATTTTATTTCTTATACTCTGTATTTTTTCTGGTAGTTCTTCTAATTTCTTGAGATGGATAGCTAGATACTTATTTTCACTCTTTTTCTAAAAAAATATGCAATTAAGAGTGTACGTTTTCTTTTGAGTATTGCTTTAGCTGTATATCACAAGTTTTGATATGTAGAATTTTCATTGTTGTTTAATTATAAATATTTTGAAACTACCATTGTAATAATTATAATCTATGTATCATTTAGATTTTGAAATTTCTGGATATATGGGTTTATCTCCTTGTTTTTGACTGCTAATCTTACTGCATTTATTCAGAAATTGTTGTCTGAATGACAGATATTCTTTGATATTTGTTGAAATTTGTCTTGTTTTCTAATAGAGGGTCAAATTTTGTGTATCTTCTATAGGGGTGTGAGAAAAATGTGCATTCTTAATTGGTATATATGCAAAATTTGATATGTCACATACTGATATTTTGTCCTTGATTTATCAATTAGTAGGAAAAGGTTATTAAAATCTCTCACTATGATTATGGCATTACAAATTTATTCTTGCATTTCAATTGACTTTTGCATACTATATCTTGAAACTCTTTTGTTAGGTATATATGAGTTTGCAAATTTTTTGTCTTCTTGGAAATGGTTAAATTATTAATGCTTTAGTATATAATGACCTTATTTATTTCAAAATAACCTTTTGGGCCTAAATTGCATTTTATTCTCCTATTAAAACAGTGACTAGAGCTTCTGTTTGTTTATTTGTTCATTTTGGGGCCACATATCTTCTTTTTCCCTTTACTTTCAACCTTACTGTGCCTTTGTATTTTAGGTGTCCTTCTTTTAAATACGTGTAAATGAATTTCTTTGTTTACTCAGTGTTCGAGTTTGTAACTGATTTGTTTTTATCTTCATTTAAAATTTTGTTTTGTAATTGAGATATAACTGATATATAACATTATATTAGTTTCAGGTATATAAGGTGATTTGATATCTGTATATATTGCAAATTGATCATCATGATTAGTCTAGGTAACATCCATCACCACACAAAGTTAACACATTTTTCTTTCATGTAATGAGAACTTTTAAGATGTACTCTCTTAGCAACTTTCAATATGCAAAACAGATTGTTAACTATAGTCATCATACTGTATATTACATCCTTAGGACTTATTTATTTGATAATTGGAAGTTTGTACTATTGATCACCCTCACCCATTTTGCCCATCCACCTATCCCTGCCTCTGGAAATCACCAGTCTGTAAGTTTCATTTTGTTTTGTTTTAGATTCCACATATAGGTGAGATCACATTGTATTAGTCTTTCTCTGTCTGACTTATTTCACTTAGCATAATACCCCCTATGTTTATCCATGTTGTTGCAAATGGCAGGATTTCCTTCTTTTTTATGGCGGAGTAATATTCCACTACCTATGAAAATCTTCTTAACTGGAGAATTTGGTTCTTTTATATGTGCTTTTATTAATGGAATTTGGGAATTTATTTCTTCTTTATTATTTTATACTTCTGCTTTCCTCTTTAATAGTTATATTAGACCTTATGTGTGCAAATTATGTACACAGAAAGGACTGTAGAAGCCAATGGAGTGGATTGACAAGATGAGGAACAAGTGTTGAGAAGCAAGGGCAGAGCTTAGAGGAAGGCTGAATAAACCTGGGAAAAAGATCCACAAAGAGAGATAAATTCTGACCAGAGAGACAGGAAGAAGTTATATAAAGGCAATGTCTTAGGGTCCAATAGTTGAAAAAGTCTAGGTAGGAGTGCATTGTCAATGATACCAGATGCTATAGATTCTATGAAAGGTGATTAAATTTGGTGGTTAGAAGATTGTTGAAATGAATTGTTTCCATGGAGTAGTGGGAGCAAAAGTTTTCTGGGTGAAGAAAAGGCCTGATATAGAATATAATCTTAGAGTTGAAGATTTATAAGGATAAGGACAACTTCAGTATGGGAGAAAACTGCCTATCAAGATGTGGGAGCACTGATGCAGCAGAACAGAGGTAACTGATGAATCAAAGTCTTCAAGATAACAAAAATCTGCACTTTCTTCTGATGTGGATTTCTTTTCAAGAGTCCACTTAGAGACTGCACAGATTACATGCCTAATTACGAGTTGGAAGAAATGCAATATAAATGATGAGGGTGTCTCAATAGGGAGTGCTGATGAATCCATTAATTTGGGTATCATTGATCAAGCACTGTGAAGTTAATCCTGCAATGTGGGTTAGATCAGAGCATACATTAATAAACGCACTTGCGCTTGACCTATAAAATGAATTATCAACATGTCCCATAGGGCCGTGAAACCGGTGAGCTCTCTGAAGAATCATCACTATCACTAAGCCATTTTAAAGGCCTGGGTTTATATTTTCATTAGGAGACATATCTCTGAATGTCTTTCCTAATGAAAACCAAGTGCCTAATTTTTGCTAAAACAGACTCAGGGCAATTATTAAAGTTTTTACTCTTAGAGTGAAAATAAAGTAATTTTACTTTACCTGTACCTTTTGTTGCCTTTCCTTTGGGAAGTAACTGCAATTACCAATTTATTTAGCAAATATTTATTGAATGGTGCTAGCAGTGTGACACTCATCCTAAATGACATTAGCTTATCACACAAATTAGGAGGAGCTATTTACAATTTATTTAGGAAAAGAATACTTAACTAGGCTGTGCTTCATCTAGGCATCTTAAATAAAGCACTGTTTCAGGATAAAGGGTAGTTATCACATTGCTGAGAGTTTTGACTGCTTAGGAAAATCTGTTCGTTTTCTCCTAGAACTCTGACAATAAGATATTGGGAAAAACAATGTTAAAGGATGACTGGACTGGATGCCTTTTGTGATGGCTTCCTTCAAAAAAGAGGATTTTTCTTTTGTAAGGAAAATCCTTTTGTAGGAGCTTTGGTTATGAAAAGTGAGTGATTCCCCCAACTCACCTAGATCTTGAGAAAAGTTCTTTATTTACGTTACATAATAAAATAACAAGAATTTGACAGTTGTCTCCTGGTAAAGTAAGAATGAGTTGTATTAGAGCTTGAGCACTATTCAGAGAAGAAGAGAGATGAGTTAAAGGGTCTTACAGGAAGAAAACATGGCCAAAGGTCAGGACTGAAGGAAAAGGAGAGTTGGTAAGAGGTTACCTGTGGCAGAATAGTTGAATATATTTATGATATAAGACATGCTACTTGAAGTTGGTTTTTGATCTGTGATGTAGTCTAAGTTTTTCCAGAATCCTTACTAAAAATCAATTTTACACAGCAGCCCTTAATTTATTGGTGTTTTTGGTAATGAAAGATGAGGATCATGCTTGTGACAAAGTAGGCAAGAAAAAGATTTCACCTGGAGGTCAGGGCAAGGAAGGCAAGTTTGATTTCAGAAGAAATAGAAATTGCATAGAGGAAGCCCTTTGGGACCCCATGGAAGTGTTGTGGAAGGGCTAGTCTTCTCTTGCAAAATGGAATGGTAGCAGGGTGATTTTATTTGTAAAAACATGGTTCCTGGTTCCTGAATATCAGAGAACTTGGGGATAGCTGACTTATACTAGAAGCACTGATAACAATGTCAGCTGGCCATGAGAATTTATTCACTCCAACCACCCCAGGAAAAAAAACCAGACCTTGAGATTTCTAGGATTTGAATTGGAAAGAATAGATTTTTCAAAAAGGAAAATGAACACATTCTATTTCAACATAAATGCCATTCCAATATTAACATATTCCTAACTAGTTAGCACTCCTTTTTCAGGCCATATTCAGCTGTAAGGAAACTTAATAGGTCAAGTCATGTTCTATACAGTAAGAATAGTTTCATTCTTTTGAGAACTTTAGTGGCTTGTGGTCCAAATGAGGTCAGGCTCTATCTTAGCACCTGCTTTGCATTTTCAGTTGTTTTGGCAAAAGATTCTCATGCAAAATGTATACTCAGTCATTGGGGTTAACATTTTCTGAACGCATTAATAATGGCTTCCAATGGGAATTATTATTATTTTGATATTTTTCTTGGGCTAGTGTTTTTCATGATATAATAAGCTATGCAACCATATAAGAGAAAATTAGGAAGTCATGATGTGTCAGACAAAACTTGGGAGGAGAAGACCAGAAGAGTAAGAGGGAAGAGGCTTTGGAGTCAAACTGGGTGGATTGAAACACTGGCTCTGTCTCTCACCTGCTATGACTGTGGATAACTTACTCATTCTTCTTGCTCCTCAGTTTATCTGTATAATGAGAGAGGGTTAAACAAATTACCTGGCACATGGTAAGCACATAATAAATGCTAGCTTCTATAAAAAAATGATTCTTGACGCTATTCAAAATATCCATTTAATACCTATTATATACCTAGTATGTGCCAGGATCTGTTAGACTGTAGAGATATGAAGAGGAAACACTAACCCCTTTCTTTGAAGGCTTCACAGGCTTTAAGTTTTTGGAGACCCTAAGGCTAAGACTCATTCTTCTCTTCTGTGGGTTTATAACCACTAAGAAATAGGAGAGAATGAATTGGGATCCAAACTTTACCCTTGGAATCTCAGCATTTCCGTAGCATGGGGCTCCGGGTAGAGAGAGATGGGAGAATGGTGCATCCTAAGTCCACCTATCATTCCTTTGGAGACTGAGCAGCAGAGGGAACCCTTCCTTCCTTGCTGGCAGGAAGACCCTGCCAAGGTTGGCTAGCTTTATACAGGCAGGAAGTACATGAGGAAACATCTGTCCTGGTGAACAAGCAAGACAGAGTGAGCATAGAAAGGGCACCCTTCCCACTCTGATTCAAAAGAACCTTACCCAAATATGGGTGGGTCTTAGCCTAATCTCACCATCATAATTAAAAATTTCTTTTGTAGACTCATAAATGTGCATACGTGTGCAGTTTTAAATTTGATAGTATGGATTTTGTACTAAAGGAATCTTCATTCATGTATATTAATAGAGAGGTTGTAGAGCAGGACTGATGTTTGTTTCATTTATTTAGCACTTGTGACAAGATGGCTCTGGGCCTGGCTGGTGCGAGGGCATTGCTTTATTGATTAAATAATGTGATGAAAGGGAACAGTGCTTATGTGTTGAGAGATTATTGCCAGAGACGCTTGGCCAACAAAGTGCTGAAAGGAGAGTAGTGTGACACTTTCACTGTAAGTAATTAGCAGCCAGTTGGAACCAAAACACAGCATCCTGGGGAAAGTTCCAGTTAATGCAGCAAGTTTGCATTTTTGAAGGCATGCAGAATTACATTCTGTTTCCCAATTGAGCTCATTTTTTGACTCTGAATAATAAAAAATAAACATCTGAAACTACAGTGATATAAAACAATATACTTGAAATTGCACAAAAGAAAACAGTCTACTTTTATAGAAAAGGGACACAGATCTATTCTCAGGAATCGTATATAAAACAGTAATAAATTTCAAACAATGCATTTATTACATTACTTTATTGTAGTTCTAAAAAAAAGCACTTACAATTCTCAGAAATGTTATAGGGTCTGTGTGGAGTGAATGTCTTTGTTCACGCATTTATGGTAGAAAATAGGACTGGACTACTCAAGAGTGTAACCTGACATTTGTCCTTTGGCCTATGGAATGATTTGAAGGATGGATACATTGCCAGGAATGATGGTGATCTCTGAGAACCCAAGGCATTAGGGGATTTAATTCAAGTTATGACACTGGGACTTACTCTGTGCCCTATGTACATAGTCTACCCTACTGGAAAGGAATGCATAGGGCATTTGTGCCACTTTTGACAAATTGACCTCTATCTCACCATTTGTATTCCACCAGCACTTCAGAGTATTGCTTCCAACTTTCTGTTCTTCATTTTTTCACTTTTTTCTCTCTTTGACTTCTCTGCTTGAATTCTTTATTTCCCTTTTCTCTCCCTTAGTAAATACTTAAAACAAGGACTCTGGAGGCTGTCTTCCTGGCTTCAAATCCTGGTTCTGTGACTTATTAGCTATGTGATCGTGGGAAAACCACTTGATCTTTCTGTGCCTCAGTTTCCTCATTTGTAAACTGGTGATAATAATAGTATCCAGCACATCAGGTTACTAGAAGGATAAAATATTTAAAATATTTAAAGTGCTTAAGTTTCTTGACACAGAATAAATGCTATTATGCTTTGTATGTATTTATACACTAATAAATACACTGTTTGATTCCCACTGACTCAAAAAATATGCACTAGGCTCCCTAAGACCTGCAAAGTGATAAAAGGGATTCAAGGTGTTCTATTATTTGGCTACAAACTCTCTTTTAAGTTTTTTTTCACTGTATGCTCCGCATACTCCATATTCGGGTCATTCACCACAGCCTGAAATTGCCATATATTTTCCTACTTCCCCAAACTACTCACTTAGCCAGAAATGGCTCCATTTCTTCTTGTTTTCTGCCACTCAGAAGCTGAACACCTATGTTTTTGTTACTTATCTAAAGAGATTGAATACTACAAGTACATTAAAAGTGCCTGTGTTGACTGTTCTCATTTAATGTGGTTGTGGGAAGTCAAATGATAGCTCCCCTCTCCCAAATGTCCACATCCTAATCCCTGGAACTAGTAAATGTTACCTTACATTGCAAAGATTTTGCAGATGAGATTAGGATCTTCAGATGGGGAGGTTATTTCGGTTAGTGCATGGCCCCAAGTGCAGTTACAAGTGTCATTAAAAGGTATGATACTACCTTTCACACTTGTGTGCAAGGTAGATTTCACACAGAAGAGTGGAAGGCACTCTGACTGTGGAGGCAGAGATTAGGGTGATGTAGTCACAAATCAAGGACTACTAGCAGCCACCAGTAGTTGGAAGAGGCAAGGAACAGATTCTTTCTTAGAGTCTCCAAAGGGAGTGGTCCTGTCTAAACCTTGATTTTAGCTCTGTAAGACTTATTTTGGACTCTGGCCTCCAAGAGTGCAAAAGCATGAATTTATGTTGTTTTAGGCCACCAAGTTTGTGGTAATTTTTTACAGCAGCCAAAGGAAACTAAGACAATGGTATTGTGTTCTACTATTTTATTTACAACATTTTTCTTTATTTTTAAAGTCATATAGGGTAAAATTCACTGTTTTTGGTGTGCAGTTCTATGAGTTTTGACAAATGAATAGATTCATGTAATGACTACCACAAGCAATATATAGAATAGTTGAGGAAGAAGAACAAAGCTGGAGGGATCATACTTTCTGATATCAAACTATATGGCAAAGCTATAGTAATCAAAACCATTATGGTACTATCATAAAAATAGACACACAGAGGGGCGCCTGGGTGGCTTAGTCGGTTAAGCGTCTGACTTCAGCTCAGGTCATGATCTCACAGTTCTTGAGTTCGAGCCCTGCATTGGGTTCTGTGCTGACAGCTCGGAGCCTGGAGACTGCTTCCGATTCTGTGTCTCCCTCTCTCTCTGCCCCTTCCTTCCTGTCTCTCTCTTTTTTTCTCTCTCCCTCTCAAAAATAAATAAACATTAAAAATTTTTTTTTTTAAATAGACACACTAGATTAATGGAACTGAATAGAGAACCCAGAAATACACTAATTTCAACTAATTTCTGATAAAGAAGCCAAGGATATATAATCAAATGCAAAAGAATGAAACCGGACCCCTATCTTACACCATACACAAAAATCAACTCAAAATGGATTAAAGAATTGAGTGGAAAACCTGAGATAAAACTCCTAGAAGAAAATGTAGGTGGTAGGCTTTTTGATATCAGTCTTGGCAATGATTATATATATATATATATATATATATATATATATATATATATATATATATATATATTTGATCTGGTACCAAAAACAAAGGCAACAAAAGCAAAAATAAACAAGTGGGACTACATCAAACTAAAAAGCTTCTGTATAAAAAAGGAAACCACCAACCTATAAAAGGCAACCTGTATAAAAAAGGCAACCTATAGAATGGGCAAAAATATTTGCAAATTATATATCTGATAAGGGGTTAATATAAAAAATATATAAAGAACTCACACAACACCACTTAAAAAAAAGAAAAACAAACAAAAAACCCCAAAACCAATCTGATTAAAAAATGTGCCAGGGAACTGAATAGACATTTTTTCCAAAGGAGACACAAATGGCCAACAAGTCCCTGAAAAGGTGCTCAGCATCATGAATCATCAGGAAAATGCACATCAAAACCACCATAAGATACTACCTCACACCTATTAGAATGTCAGTCATCAAAAAGATAAGAGGTAAGTGTTGGTGAGGATGTGGAGAAAAGGGGACCCTTGTGCATTTTGGTGGGAATGCAAATTGGTGCAGCTGTTATGGAAAACAATATGGCAATTCCACAAAAAATTAAAAATAGAACTACTGTATGATCTGCAATCCTTCTTCTGAGTATATATTCAAAGGAAATGAAAACGGAAATGAAAACAGGATCTCAAAGAGAAACCTGCACTCCCATGTTCATTACAGCATTATTCACAATTGCCAGAATTTGGAAACAATCTAAGTGTCTATCAATGGATGAATGGATAAAGAAGATGTGGTACATATATATAGCGGAATACTATTCGGCCATCAGGAAAAAGGAAATCCTGTCATTTGCAGCAGACTTGAATGGATCTTGAGGTCATTATGCTATGTGAAATGAGGCAGGGAAAGATAAATACTGCATGGCATCACTTACTTATGAAATTTAAATAAAAAGTCAAACTCATAGAAACAGAGTAGAAAGTGGTTGCCAGACACTGGGGGATTGGGAAAACAGGGAATGGTTACTAAAAGAGTATGAACCTTTAACTAGATAAATAATTTCTGAAGATCTAATGTAAAACATGGTAGGGGAAGTGTCTTCACAATATATATGTATGTGAAATGACCATGATGTAGACTTCAATTATCTTACAATTTTGTCAGTTATACCTCAATAAAGCAGAAATTAAAAGAGAGAGAGAGAAAGGGAACGGTTCTGTCACCCATCCCCATGCCCCACATCCTTGTACTTCTCCTGTGTAGTCAAACTCTCCCCACACACTTAAACCCTGGCAACCATGGAACAGTTTATCATTATAATTTTGCATTTTCCAGAATGTCATATAAATGGGGTATTTCAATATGTAGCTTTTTGAGTCTAATTCTTTCACTTCATATATACGTTTGAAATATATCTCATGTTCTTGCATGTACCAGTAGTTCATTCCTTTGTATCACTGAATAGTATTTCATTTTATGGATATGCCATAATTAGTTTATTCATTCTTTGAGGAACATCTGAGTTGTTTCCAGTTGCTAGTAATTAGGAGTAAATTTGCCATAAAGATGCATAAGCAGGTTTTTTTTAGAACGCAGTTTTTTATTTTACTTGGGTAAATATCTATCAGTGGAATTGATGGGTTGTATGGTAAACCTATGTTTAACTTTATAAGAAACTGCCAAACTGATTTCCAAGTGGCTACACTATTTTGTATTCGCACCAGCAATATGATAGAGTTCTACTTGCTCCACATCCTTTCTAGCACTTGGCATTGTCATTTAAAAATCTTTTTATACTTTATTTTAGCCATTCTAATACTTCTGTAGTCGTCTCTCATTGTGGTTTTTATTTGCATTTCCCAAATGATTAATTATGCTAAGCATATTTTTCATGTGCTTGTTTTCCACACATATGTCTTATTTGATGAGGTGTCTGTTTAAATATTTTATGCACTGTTTTAATTGGGTTGTTTTCTTAGTTTTGAGTTTTGAGAGTCCTTTATATATTCCTACACAAGACCTTTGTCAAATGGTAGCAGGATTCTCACACAGTGAGTTGTGACACTGAGGCTTTTCTTTCCAGGAAGCAACTTTATTCGTGCTGGCACTGGCTCAGTTGGGTTCGTACCTGAAGAACTGAGCCCTGAAAGCCATGTGGTGTCGTTTTTTATACATTTGCTACTTCTTTGTCTCCCATATATGGGAGACAATACACAAACATGCAGCCTGATTAGGTGGTTTCAAGTTACAGGGTTGTGAGGAATGTCACCTAGGCATATAGCCAGGTTGCCTTCCTTTATCTTGAGGTTTTTTTTTTCTTCCACATTCCTTAGGGGGGGGACCCTACCATGTTCCCACCCTTTGATGCTCAGACCCCTCTATTTTGGGTCAAAGAGCATCATTTTGGTTTAGAGGTTTATATTTCCATAACATTACATGAGTGGCTGTCTTTCTTTAAACCATGGCCTCAATGAGACTGGAGACAGACCGTACAACCAGGGGAGCTAGGCAGGGTAATATTAAGCACCCTCCCAAAATTAACAGGATAATTCCCATGAGGGTTTTGAAACCCCAGAGAGTTGAAAACCATCTTCCAAATACCTCCCCGGGGTTCCAGCCATTCCAGGTCTGGACAGGACAAGAGCAATCCTTCTCATTCAATCTGTGATCTCCTCTATCACTTTTCTCTCATCAGCTGTCTGTAGGCAGCAGTTGCTCAGGTTAAACTTTCCACAAACTCCTCCCTCAGAAACAAACAGGTAACCTAAGGCCAAGTGATTAAGTTAAGAGTTCTGGCAGTTTCATTGGTTATAATTTCTACAACTGCTTGTGGTCTGATTATGCAGTTTAGCATGTAAATGGGAGTGTGGTAGCCCCAGGACCCATCCTCTGCCCAGGTGGCAGGGCCATAATATTGGATTACATGCTCGGGAGGCCACTCATCATCTTTCCAATTGCCAATTTGTAAGGCATGCCACTTCCTTTGACACCCCCTATATCCATACATTTGAACTCCCAGATGTTCCCCCCTGGCAAGTGGGAGCAGGAAGAAAGATGGACAAATAGTCCCCAGCACACATGGCCCTGACCAGCCTGAAGGAAGTACTCTTTAGGCTTTTTTTCCACATATCCAGTATAGCCCACCTGGGGCCCGCCATTCGATGGCTGCGTCGATGTTGTCCCAAGTACCTGGTGATTGGAGAAGTTACACAAAGGGTGAGGATCCGGCTCCAGGTGACCTGGGGGCCCCCACCTTTAGGTTTCCTAGGTGGCTGAATTATAAAACCTTTGGCTCAGGCACGTTAAGTTTCCAACAGGGATGGTGAACTTTCCTCCCCATTGGGGAAGACAGTTCTTCCCAATAATTGATGTTTCGAGGAGCCAAACCCCGGTAGTGGAACTGGGGTATTTTGTTCCATTATAAGGCTCATGGGGATCTAATTCCCTGGGCTCCCCTGGCCATTGCTCCCCCACATTGGTTCCCTCACATACATAGCATGAAGAGATCTTTAGGGTCTGGGTTATAGTCTCTACCAGAGCTAGAAACAAGTTCCTTGCTGTGACTGAAATGGGAGGGTGGCTACTTCTTATTTCTTCATAGAAGGACTGGAAAACTTGATGGCACATGATTAGATGGGTGGGAGTGACTCTTGAAATATAACACAGTCCCTGGGTCTCTGCCCCGCCCAGAGATTCAGATGCCGATTTGGGTTCCCCACTGCCATTTGTAGTCTCCTGGGTTAATGATGGCAAAATTAACAGTGTTACAGGCTTTTGATTGACAATCTGGTCTAGCAACCCCCTTCTACAGGAGTGCTGTTGTACCTTCTTTTTCCCAAGGAGCCCATGAAACAGCTCCAGCCGGGGCATAACAACTCAGGTGTATAGGCACATAAACCGTTTTCCTCACAGATGTGTTTGTCATTGAGTCGATATTCTCACTCCCAGTCTAAGCCTCTGCATGATATATCAAGAGTCTTCGGGCCCTCCATGATGAGTGCCCCCTTTTTTCGTATGACAGATGCCTCTGGGCACATACATCAAACAGCATTGACACCGGTCATTTGGGGTTGGTAATTTGTGTCCGGCTGATCAAGGCCCCACTTCTTGGTAGGACCGGACTTCTAACCAATCTTCACTGGGGGAGTATTGTGGGTCAAAGCAAGTGTATTGACTCCCCCATTGGCAGATAAAAAGGTGGTCTTATTGCGTATGCATGTCCCCCGGATCTTTCCCTGGTGTGAGAAGTGAGTATGGTATAGTAAGGTCCAAGTGACTCCCTGGCCTGACCTGGTTATGCGAATACCCCCTGACCTGGGTCACATGATGAGAAATCTAGGTCTACAAATGGGGTCCAGATTAAAAGCAACCAATACCAATAAAACATCCTATCCACAAGAGGAAAGTGAGTGCTAACATAAACCTCTCACCACATTTCCAGCTGGCCAGGGTAACCTCCACCAATCTTATAGTGAGAAGTAGGGCAAAAATTGCAATAACAGCGAGAGACAAGGGATGACAGTGCATCACAGTAAGGAGACAGATACAGGAAGCAAAGACAGTCTATTTATTTCATTGGACCGTCAATTCCTCAAGCTTCTGTCCTCCGTAGATTAGTCAGCTTCCAGAGTGACTAAAGCAGGGCTGCAGTCTCCTGGAGCCTCTGGAGTTGCAGATTGCTTTTTCCATATGGTCAGCTTACATGGTGTGGATGGATCAGGAATACGCTCCCAGTTCTAGGATGCCGGCTTCACTCTGCTGTGGTGAATCCAGGAACCCACCTGGGCTACCTTTACTCTGTCTTACGGTTTCCCCATGCAGCTGTGGCATCTCCCCTTTGATGTCCCTGGTAATGCATGACTGCCACTCTTTTAGGGGCCCACACAGTCTCTAAGACTTCAAGGATTTCCTTACCATGTTTTATGTCCTTCCCTCCTGAGTTTATTAGACCCTTCTCTTTATGTAAGGCTCCATGTACATGGAGGGTGGTGAAGGTATATTTAGAACCTGTGTATATATTAACACGTATCCTTGCTGCTAGTTGGAGGGCTTGGGTTAGCTCAATGAGCTCTGCCTTTTGTGCCAAAGTCCCCTTTGGCAGGGGCCTGGCTTCAATGACAGAATTCAGGGTCACCACAGAATAACCAGCAAGGCGCTCTCCCTACTTTACAAAACTGCTACCATCAGTGAAATGTTCAGCATCAGGATCTTTGAGGGGCTGATCCCTCAAGTCTTGTTGGCTGGAGAACACTTCATCCATGACTTCGATGCAGTCATGGTCTGGCTGGCCCGGCCCGACAGGAAGTAGGGTTGCAGAGTTTAGGGTCCACACTATTTCTAGGTGAATGTGTGGGTTCTCACATAGCATTCCCTGATATCTGACCATCCTGGCATTGGTTAGCCATTGCATTCCATTAATGTCAATACTCAGTGTGGCACTCAGACTGTCAATTCTTGTCCCATAGTTAACTTGTCAGCCTCAGACACCAAGAGGGCCATGGCTGCCAGTGCCTGTAGGCAGGGGGGCCAGCTTGGGCCACGGAGTCAAGCTGCTTGGAGAGATATGCCACCGGGCGATGCCATGACCCCAACATCTAAGTTAGGACCCCCACTATAATACCAATGTGTTTGTGGGCATACAGAAATAAAGGCTTGGTCATGTCTGGGAGACCTAAACCAGGCACAATGGTAAGGGCTTGCTTTATTTCCTCAAAGGCCTTTTGCTGTACTGATTCCCACATCAGGGGTTCCCTCTCTCCCCCCACTTTGTAGCCTCAGAGAGCGGTTTTGTCAGGACTGAAAAATTAGGTATCCAGATTCTACAGAAACCTGCAGCCCTGAGAAACTCCCGAGCCTGGTGTCAGGTTGTTGGGGCCGGGATCGAGCAAATGGCCTGCTTCCTCTCTGGGCCAAGTTGGCGCTGCCCCTGGGACAGATGGGAGCCAAGATATTTAGCCTTTTCCTGACAGATTTGGGCCTTTTTCCTCGAGACCTCATAACGGGTTTCCCATAGGAGGGTGAGGAGCTGCTGAGTCCCTTCCATGCAGCCCTCCTGGGACCTTCCGGCTGCAGTAAGTCATCCACATACTGAAGCAGGACGCAGACATGTTGATCCTCTGGGAAGGCTTTTAAGTCAGGGGCTAATACAGTGCCGAAAATGGCTGGGGAGTTTTTGAAGCCCTGAGGCAACCTGGTCCAAGTCAACTGGCTCTTGTCACCATTTTCAGGATCCTCCCTTTGGAAGGCAAAGATCATTTGGCTCTGGGGGGGCCAGGCGGATGCAGAAGAAGGCATCTTTAAGGTCCAAACAGGTGAAGAAGGTGGCTTCAGCAGGAATCAGCCCAAAAAGTGTATAGGGGTTTGGGATCACTGGGTGTATGGTGATGGTGGCCTGGTTTATTGCCCGCAGGTCCTGAACAAGCCCATCGTCATCTGTGCCCGGTTTTTGGACAGACAAGAGGGGGTGTGTTCCAAGGTGACTGGCACAGCCAGAGGATCCCATACTTAAAAGTCTCTCCAGGTGCTTTTGGATCCCAATCTGTGCCTTGAGAGGGATGAGGTATTGTCTCTGGCAGGTGGACTCTGCCCTGGGCTTCAGTTCCACAACCACAGGGGGTATGTTTCGGGCTAGTCCTGGTAGGATGTCTTCGGCCCACACCCCTGGGATCTTAAAGGGAAGCTCAGGCACAGGTTGTGGTTCTTCCTTGAGACTGTAGAGACGCCACTCTTCTCCTTGAGGAATCGTGAGAGTCATAATCTTTGTTTCTGGTTTCCATAGGGTCAGAGAAGCTTGTCCCCAAGAGTTGAAAGTTACCTGGGCCTGCAGCTTTCCAAATAGGTCATGGCCCATTAAAGCCATGGAGCAGTCAGGAGGTACAGGAACTCATGAATGACTTCATGGCCACCTAAGTTGTATCGCTGAGGCAGCAGGAAGGGATGCGAGTCTGACTGCCTGTGGCCCCTGTGACGGCGGCTTGTCTCTGTGAGAGGGGCCCACAGGTCAGGTCACTACCAAGTGTTCTGCTCCAGTATCCACCATAAAGTCAATGGGTTGGCCCCCACATTCATTCAGACCATGGGTTCCTGGGGGCCTAACAAAATAGAGTCTGGTCTGTTCTAGTCCTTCTCATGGTCTTCCATGGTGGCTAGCCCCACAAAATCGCCTTTGGGGACCCCATGAGGCTGTGGGGCCATTTGGTAACAGCCCTGGACCACATGGCCTCTTTCTGTTTGGGGCCTTGCTGAGAATTGTCTGGTTGCTGGGGGCACTCACTTTTCCAGTGGCCCTCCAGTAAGCACCCTGGTTCCTTCCTAATTTTGCTCTGGGGCAAGACCCTCCTCCCCGTCGTTCCCTTCTGGCCTTGACCCTTTCCCTGTGGGGCACCTTTCTGGGAACATTCAGACTGCTCCACCAAGGCAGCAGCTAATAAGTCTGCCTTTTTTGCACCTTTTGGCATTCTTCCCTCCATGCGGCCTCCTCACGGTTAATAAATACCTGGGTTGCTACTTCTAGCAACTGACTGCCATTCATGCTGGTGAAACCCTCTAGTTTTTGCAGCTTGCGCCAAATGTCCCTCTGGGCTTTACCTACGAAAGTGGCATTAACCATCCGCTGGTTAGTGGGCGCTTCTGGATCAAATGGGGTGTAGAGAGGAAATGCCTCATGCAATCTTTCATAAAACTGGCTCGGGCTTTCCTCAGGTCCCTGGAGCACTTCTGATGTTTTAATCATATTTATGGCCTTTCCCTCCTCCCCCCTCCACCCCCGTTCCTCATGCCATTTAGAAGGGCTTCTTGATACTGTTTGGTCCTTTCAAACCCTCCATCTATACTTGAGTCATTTGGGTCCTATTTGGGGTCCTCCCCAGGAAAGTGAGCCTGAGCGTAGGCTTGGGGGGTCTAGTGTCCCAGCCAGGGCACTCTCCTCTAACCATTTTAGGGCTGCCTGGGTAATTTGGCGTCGCTCCTCCATATCGAAGAGGGTCAGAAGAAGGTGGCGGCAGTCTGTCCAGGTAGGTTTGTGGGTTTGAATTATGGACTGCATTAGGTCAGCCTGGGGTTTCTCTGTATAAGAGGGGGTATGGTGCTTCCAATTTAGGAGATCTGTAGTGATAGAGGGTTGGTACACAAAACACACTGGCCTCCTTGGATCTGGCCTTTCTGATCATAATAGATGGGTCCCCTGGTTTCCCTCAGTCGCAAGTATAGGGCTCCCGGGTGTTGCTGCAGAGAACGGCTGCCTCTGCTGGCCTGATTCTCTAGTTGCCTTCTAGGAGGCTTATGTGGATTTGAGACTAGCAGTCCGGTGAGTCAGTCACATTCAGGGAGGCCAGTGGTGCTAGAGGTGGTGAGGTCTCGGCACCAAGAGCAGGCTCTCGATGGGGTTTCAGCAGCTAGGGCTGCTGGGGGGATGGGGGCACAGATGACAGTGAGGGCTACACTGCGCATATGGTGGTGGGGTTTCTTCAGGTTCTCCCGACAGTATGGGCTTTTAAATTTCTGGCCGATGTTTGGAGGAAGCTGTGACGTGAGCCATCATAACTTTACAGCTCTCTTTAATATAGACTTTTAGCCAAGGCATCCGGGATAGGACCAGGTCTTGCCAACAGTAAATGTAAGGAAATTGGTCAGGGTGGCCCGGGTCCCCCACAATGACCCTGAACATTCCGCCAACTACTTCCTTATCAAGAGAGCCCTCGGAGGGCCAGCCCACCCCAAATGACAGCCAATCAATTTCACAGACTGTCTGGAGCTTTCCAGGAGTTAATTTCACCCCATATATCCCTTTTTGAAATTCTTCAACATATACTCTACGGGAGTGGATTTACTCTTCTTTCCACCCATTTTCTCCCCCTAACAGACAACTTTAAGGCACTCGCGGGGAAAACGAGGAAGGAGGGGGACTAATTTGGAGAGGACGCACACTCGCTTTGTCCACTTCCGGCCGCTCCCCTCCCGGAGATATTTCAGGCGCCTCTTAGCCCTGGCGGGTTCAGTTTCAACCCCTGACCCGGATGAGACTCCCGAGGAAGTCTGACACTGCCTTAAGCTGTATGAGGTTGCCCCCGAACCCGAGGATCAGGACTCAACACTCTAGTCAGGTCAGAACCTTTCCGTTGTCTGTCTCATTAACACGCATATACACGACTCCCACCCACCGCCCTATATTCAGAACATTAGGGTTGCGGCTTTATTCCTCATCCTTTGTGGAACTACTAGGGCAGCTCTGGGAGGTGGTCAGACTCTCGTTCTGACTCTTAGGGGCAGGTGTCCCGAAAGAGTCCCGGGTTCTTACCAGTCTGACCGTGGCGCTCTCTAAGCTGGTTCCTGGGCCTCACAGGTTCCCTTGCGCTCACACGGGGTCCCGGCCCCGGTGCGCCGGGATAGGCTAATCTCCTACGGGACAAGCAGTCCGCTGGCGCCAGGTGAGGTCGCTTCTCCTGGCGCCCTGAGGTTCCTACCGCTGCCGCAAAGGAGGTGGAAACGCACCATCTTCGAATCCCGAGGCGAGCCCCCAGGTAATGTAGCAGGATTCTCGCCCAGAGAGTCGTGACACCCGGGCTTTCCGGGAAGTAACTTTATTCGTGCCAGCACTGGCTCAATTGGGTTCCTACCCAAAGAACTGAGCCCCGAGCACCACGTGGCTTAGTTTTTTATACATTTTCTACTTCTTTGTCTCCCATATATGGTAACACACAAACAGGCCGTCTGATTAGGTAGGTGGTCTCATGTTACAGGGTTGTGAGGAATGTCACGTAGGCATATAGCCAGGTTGCATTCCTTAGGGAGGGGACCCTACCACAAAATATGTGATTTTTTTTTTTTAAGTTTTATTTATTTACTTGAGAATGACAGAGACAGCACAAGCAGGAAAGGGGCAGAGAGAGGGAGAGAGAATCCCAAGCAGCTCCACGTTGCGGGTACAGAGCTGGATGTGGGGCTTGAACTCATGAAACCGTGAGATCATGACCCGAGCCGAAACCAAGAGTCGGACGCTTCACTGACTAAACCACCCAGGTGCCCCTCAAATATGTGACTTATACATATTTTCTCTTAGTTGTTTTCCCATTCACTTAATGGTGTCTTTTGTAGAAGAAGTTGTAATTTTGATGAAGTCCAGCTTATAATTTTTTATCTTTTCAGATCATGGTTTTGGTGTCAAGGACTCATTGTCTCATTAAAAGTTACAAAGATTTTCTTCCATGTTTTCTTTAAAGCTTTTGTAGTTAATATTTCACATTTAAATTTATGATCTATTTTGAGTTGGTTTTTGTATTAAGTGTGAGGTATATATTAAGGCCTTTTTTTTTTTCATGTGGATGCCTGTTTGTTCCGATTGTTGAAAAGACTATCCTATCTCCATTGAATAGTCTTTGTCAAAAATAAATTGGCCCTATTTATGTGGGTCTATATCTGGATTCTCCTGTTCTGTAAATCAAGTGTCTATCCTTTTGCCAATACTAAACTGTTTTAATTTATGTAGGTTTATAGTAAGTAATGAAATAAAATTTTATTTGATTATTCTTCCACCTTTGTTCTTCTTTTTCCAAACTGTCTTGACTATTCTAGCTCCTGTGTCTTCCTACATATATTGTAATATTAGCTTGTTGGTTTCTACAAAGAAGACTGGTAGCGTTTTGACTTGGATTTCATTGAATTTATAGATCAATTTGGGAAGAGTTGACATTTTAACAGTATGAAGTCTTCTCCAACTTGTTTTTTTTTTTTTAATCTTCATAATTAAGTCAGTATTTAAATTTGTTTTTGTAGTCACTAGTTTAGCTATTTCTGTGTTTTTCAAACTGTTTTGCCCATCATTACCTCCTACAAACTGTGCTGTGCTTCTCCGTTTAATTGCTTCTGAAATCTATTCTTCATTGTGACTGTCTGTAAGTAAAATGGGTGATTCTGGGAGTGGCTAATTTTTTCAATATTTGTGTGCCATATCTTTATTTCATTCTCATTCTTATGTAATAAATTATCTAGGTATAGAATTATAGAGTATTCCTCTATGTATTGAAATATCACTTCAAAATCTTTTATCCTTTAATACTGTTTTTAAAAATATTAGTCTGATTAGTCTGCAAATTTTTTCTTTTCCTTTTCTTTTTTTTTCTCTGTTTGCTTTGTTTTAGTGTTCTGCATTGTCATCATGATGTGTTTACACATAATTTTAAGAGATTTTCTCCTGCTCAGGACTCATGGTTGTGGAATTTATGGATTCATGTCTTTAATCAATTCTGGGAAACTCTTAGCCATTATTTCTTCAGGAGTGCCTCACTTTCTTCCTCCAAATGACTCTAGAAGAGTGCTGTGTCCGCGTGTGCCTGTGTGTGTTCACGCGTGAACTTGCAGTCTTCTCATATTTTCCATCTCTATACAGGATTATCTGAGCAATTTCTTTAGATCTGTTCTTCAATTTACTAATTCTTTTGTCATTTTGTCAGTTTTTATCACATCTATTGCTTTTTATTTTATTATAGTTTTCATTTCTAGAAATATTATTTGGTTGTTTTTAAAATCTGTTGTTCATTTTTCTTGATGTTTTGTTCCTAGGGATTTTTATTCTTTCTTTTTTGTCTTTATTCATTTTTTGTTGATTTTTGAGATATTTTTAGATAGCTGTATTGTATAAATTTTCTCTAGATTCTTTTCCTGGTGCATATTACATCTGTTGACTTTTAGTCAGGTGGCTTTTCTGCAGGTGAATTCTGCAGTTGTTTGGGAGGTAATAATTGGGAGAGCTTTACAGTTGTTGGGGTAGCAAATCTCTGGGATCAATTGTTATGTAATTTTCTGATCTTTGGACAAAAAAATGTGTACAATGTAAAGGCCTGTGCTTTTGATTTCTCGTGAGAGGGTTTTTTTTTTTTCTTTCCTCACATACACTATGCCAGAGGATAGAGGGGTTTTTTTTTCTTTCTTTCTTTTCTATTATCTTTTACCTCCTTCCATCTGTCATTCCTTTCTATGGCCCCACAGCATTGTGTCAGCTCCCCATGGTGAATGCTGTTTGTTTATGGAACTGGGCAACTTCCTTTATTTTCTTACAAGTTGAAGTGTTTATTTCAAACATTCTGTTGTTGTTAAATGCTTGGTAAAAATTACTGTTAGCAGTGTCTGCCACCTTGCCTTAAGAAATCTATAGTTTATTCATTGCGTGTGTATCCTACCCCACCAGTCCTTCAACATAAGTACCACTTATTATGGATTTTTTTCTTCCATAATACCTAGTATAGTATTTATGTGTAGTAGATGCCAAAAATTGCTTGTTGAAGGGATGAATACAAAAAGTGAAGTGTGTGTTCCAGGATTCTCTGGTAGAATGGAGACGAAGTTATTTCTAGAAATGTGGTAAGAATAGAAGAATAAATATATCACTGTGGCCAGATCAAGTGTGTCTGTCTCCCCAGATTCATCCTCTCTGCACTTTTCTGCCATGTTCTGTGGCCTGGGGAGACTAACCTCTATGAATGAATCGTCTAGGCTCTCTGGCTCTCTAGCTTCCACTGGGGATGGGTTAATGAGAAGCACCAGTAAGAAAAGAATACGTCAAAGTAGGGTTTCTCAAACTTTAATATGCATGCAAATTACCTGTGAATCTTCCTGAAATGAAAATTCTGAATCATTAGGTCTGAGATGTAGTCCGTGGTACTGCATTTCTTTTTAAACTCCTGGGTGATTTCTGTTGATGTTCTGGAGACCACTCGTAAGTGGCAGGGGTTAGAGTATTTTTCCTTATTCTCTCCCTTCCTTGGGTGTCTACATTCCAGCACTGGCTGTAGCATCCCTCTTTGACAGTGGTTCTCTACCTTAGCTATACATTAGAAATATTATATGAGGTTTTTGAAAACCTGATTTCCTGGCTACATCCCAGATATTTTACATCAGAATCTCTGGGGGTGGGACCCAGGTGTCAGTAATTCTTCAGCTCCAGTGTACAGCCAAGGTTGAGAACAATGGATAGATCTTTGACTAGAGGTTCTGTTGGTTGGCCTTCTTTCCATGGCTACAACTCTCCGAAGGCAATGATAACCCTGTTTCCCTCACTCCTTGCCCCTTCAGATCTGTGAGTAGCAGTTGTAACTGGTTGTTTCTAGTTACAGAGTGTCTAAACCTCCTATTTTGGTTCCCTTAACCTTGTTCACATCTCTATAAATAGTCCCTTTAATGAATTATAGTCCCCTTATCCGTGGTTTTGCTTTCTGTGGTTTCAATTACCCGTGGTCAACCACAGTCCGGAAGCAAATGATGATCCTCCTTCTGACATATTGTCAGAAGGTCAATAGTAGCCTAACACTAGGTTATAATGCCTATGTCATTCACTTTACTTCATCTCATCAGGTAGGCATTTTATTGTCTCACATCATTACAAGAAGAAAAAGGGTGAGTACAGTACAATAAGATTTTGAGAGAGAAAGGCAACATTCACATACTTTTATTATAGATGTTGTTATAATTGTTCTATTTTATTATTGTTGCTAATCTCTTATTGTACCTAATATATAAATTAAACTTTATCATAGGTATGTACAGGAAAAAACATAGTATATAATGGGTTTGGTATTATCCGTGGTTTTAGGCATCCATCAGAGGTCTTGGAACATATCCCTTAAGCATAATGGGGCAGACAACTGTTGTATCATTAAACTCCCAGATCTTCCCTGCCACAACTCTAGCTGATATTTAAAGATAAGAAATTTGATTTTTGATTTTGTAGGTAATTGGGAAACCAGTGTAATCTTAGGAATAGTGTCAAGTTCAGAATTGTGCACTAGGTATTGCTTTCAAATGAAACTTTTCATTTCACATACTTTAAATTTAGAAGTATGGACTTTTATTATAAGATACCAAGCTCAGATTATTTTTTAACTGTTCTGCTAAAAGTATGACTTAAGCTAACACTGATTTTTTTGAAATTAGAGAAAAAGAGTAATATAATAGTAATTTAGTTTCTAATTACTATTGTTCTTTAGCTGTGATGTAGCCATAACTTAGTCTGTAGATCGGATTGATTTCTTCCTCATAAGGATTTTCTTGAACTTGTGCCTTTAGTACTGACTCAAGTCGCCATGCTATTGCTCTCTTGGTTTTCCTCAGAAGGTACTGGCACTTCCATTGCTTTGTAACTCACGGTGTCGTCACTTGAAATAGTGAGTTTGAATTTATTTTTTCTTCTTGAGTACTACCCATTTCCTTAGAGTTCACATTTCAAGAACTCCCTGGATATTCTGACTAAATTGCCATTTTAAGAGGCTCTCCATTTCAATTTCTCAACTCTCTACCAATAATCCTGCCTTTAATCCTAGCAAAGGACTTTCCCTACAAAGACCCATAAGCCATCATCATTCCCCAGGAGAAAATTATTCTCTAATCTTCCCCTCAATTTCTTCTTGTAAACATTGAGCCTCTGGCACTCTACCCAGAGTGTTGTTAGCCTTTTGTCTCTTCTTCCATATAAATGGGTTTTTGCAATCAGAGTTGAGTATAATCTTGAACTGAACTCAAGTGAACAAATGATTTCCTCCCTGCTGTTGTATTACAACTGTGTAGTGGAAAAAAAAAGAGGGGGGGGGGCACTTATAATTTCTTTTCACTACTGAGAACAGGGTGAGGGGTTGCTGCTACTAATCCTACTTCAGGGGTACTGCCCTGTTTTTAAGATAGGTGTAAAAAAATATCAACTTGAGAAAGTGGTTTTTGAATGAAGCAGTGTTATATAGCTCTAGCTATAGATTTAGATGCTCTAGTGCAGCCCATTTGGGAATATTCTCTTTCTCACTGCAATTTCTTCCTTCTGTTTCATAAGACTGGGGAGAAGATGGAAGGTCGTTTAGAAGTTTGGCTATAACATGATGACAAATAATCATGTTGGCAGGTGACTTCTCTGTTGTGTGATAGAATATATCAGTTTGAAAAAAATGTAGGAAATATTTCACTGGAGCCTTCAGAAAGAGAGATATGTATAAGACACATTTGTCCAGGCCTTTTTGGAACCAGTTATTCCTAAAGGACCTGCTTGCTGCTATGTAGATGCAATCTAAAAGATTGAAAAATTAAAACCATCAGTGTGCACTGTGAAAGAAAATGAGCTTCTTAGGCTTTAGTGGACTTTTAAATATGTGAATTTTTTTGTAGGCTAATTCAAATGTTAATAAAAAAGATAAGAGAATTGATCTGAATGTCTTTATTCTTATACTCATAAACCAAATTCTGCACATTAGTTCAGAAATATTGAGCCTTTAACCAATTATAAACACCTCTTTTCTAATTATTTAGGTTGAAATACTTCTAAGGATTGCATCTAGGCATGCAGTTATTTAAATGAATGTTTTTGTAAGTTTTTTTTTTTTTTTCTATAATGTCTTCAATTTTTTTCTTTTTTAAAACTTAGAAATGTTTCAGGTGTTTTGGGATGTTCTTGCAGCTATTCATGGGAAATAGATGAAATGATTAGTAACAAGCTAATGGATAACCTGGTTCTGTAGTATGTCCTTCATATTCTGTTCATATTCTGTGTGTAGGTACAGATTTCTAAGAGAATAGTGAAAATAATACTCACATGAACCATCTGTGCTAAAGGAAAGCCTCAGAGGCAACACAGATCCCAAACAACCATTCATACAAATCCATTGGTTTTGGTATGTTTGTTTTCTTAATTATGTTTTGCTGAAGACCAATATTAAAAGCAGTTTGCCAGGGAAAAGACCAAGGAGCTGTTTTAGAATAAAGAAGAATAGGAGAAATAACAACTGAATGCAATACATAATCCATGATATTTGGGGCCATGAAAACATTATCGTGATACTTGGTAAACTCTGAATAAAATCTATAGATTGGATAATACTACTGTATTAATGTTAATTTTCTGATTCTGATATTTGTATGTAGCTTGGTAAGAGTATGTTCTTCTTCATTAGGAGTCCACATAGTGTTTAGGTCTAAAGGAGGATCACATCTGTAACTTATTCTCAAATGATTGAGAAACATGTCTGTTTGCATATACACATCGCATACATGTATATGTTAGGCATATACATATGTGTGTATGCCTGCACATGTGTTTACATGCATACAAAACAGATAAAGCAAATACGGTAAAATAGTAACACTTGGGTAATGTGGATGAAGTCTATACGGGAATTATTTTTTAATTAATTAGTTAATTAATTTTTTAGATGGAAATTATTTGAGTCATTCTTGCAACTCTTTTCTGTGAGTCTGAAGTTATGTCAAAATTAAAAATGAAAAGAGACAAATAAAAGCCACTCTGAATGTGCTTGACAAGGGAAGAGGTTACTCAGACACAATAGATAGCAAGAAAAACCCAATCATTCATAGGAGACTACAGGTCCTATTAAAACTTAGTGAACACTATAAGTCTATATATTTTCTCATATGGATGTTCTTCAAAACCGCAGCTAAATTTTCATTCAGGAAATTATGTTCAATGAATTAGAATAAATCCAACCAGAAAGTAGAAAGTAGTCATTTCTGTAACATTTTACCTTGTAGTTGTTGGCAAATGCCAAGCTGCCATAAGTGGATTAAATATAATGGTATATGTTTATTTTCATGAGCACTGATACTTTTCAGATGTTTGTTTTATTAGTCTACCTACTGTTCTTTTTTCTCGTAAATGAAAATACTGGGTCCTGTTAATTTCAGAGTAAACAGGAAATGCAGAGTGGATTCTTTATAGGTATGTTTCTTTGTTGTTAGATTTGCTAATTCTCATGAAAAATTAAATGCATTAAATGAGGAGGAATAGTTCTACTTTATAGTCTATTCACCAAATCTTCAAAACATTTTACACCTTTGTGTCAGACATTCTTACTCAGTACGTATTTCCCCACAGGACCCCATCTTCCTTGTCCCTAGACCCATGTGCCTCAAGGCAGGTGATGTACTTCCAAGGCGAGGAGCTCTCCTAATCCAATCACAGTGATCCCATTTCTCTTGCCAGTGACTGGTTTAGGCACCAACATATAGTTCAGTTTTAGCCAAAGAAAAATGCTGATTAGGATTTAAGGAGCCCTGAATTTACTCCTGAGGAAGAGACATTTTGCTTCCTCACTGTGGTGTCTAGGTATGAAATTTGGAACTATGTAACTTTCTGAGGGCAAAGCTGGGGGAAGGATGAGAAGGTGGAAAGATGGAAAGACTCTGGGTGCTGGGTGACACCTGTGAGCTGCTGAATCAGTCAGCCCTGGCACTAGAATTGCCTTATGGCTTACAATCTGTGTTACTTGCAGGCAAATGTATGCTAACATATTATTATATATTCTGGAAATTTCTTACAAAATGTTTTTTTTATACCATAATTTATTATTAAAAAACCAGTTCATTCATCAAACCAACCGGATGATATAGAGACAGAGAGAGAGAGCAAGCAGGGGAGAGGGGCAGCAGGAGAGAGAGAATCTTAAGCAGGTTCCATGCCCAGCACAGAGCCCAACACGGGACTTGATCCATAAACTATGAGATCATGACCTGAGCCAAAATCAGGAGTTGGACGCTTAACCCACAGAGCCACCCAGGCACTCCTAGATTGTTTTTATTCCAAGTAACAGACCCTTTGAGAAGCAAATGAAGACTACCAACGAATTCAATTTTGTAGGAGATTTAGGGAATAAATAACTCTCAGTTCTTAGATGAAAAATTTGAAAATTTTAATCTTATAGACAGAACTTTCTCTGCATGACCTACAAGTACACTTTTGGTCACCATCCTGATACCAAGTCCAACATAATAAAATGTAAAATTTTGAAGTGCAGCATGGTGCGGTGCTCCATTTATCACATTGTGGTTGGACTACCATATTTGGTTGTAATTTAGTGGAACTGCAACCAGAAGCTTAAATAATTGAACTATAATAGAATAGAATGAGTAAAATCAGAGTAAACTGCATGTATAAAGGTAAGTTTCATGAAACTGTTTCAGTAGCGGATTTGTGTATTGGGTTATATCATAGAATGTATTTGTCACTGTGTTTTGGTCATTGGTATGGCAGAAAAACGTATGCTCTGTAGCAAGACAGATTTGGCTTCAAATGTCTAACTTAACTGGCTTCTTATCTGGAAAAAAGCATGGAACCGTGCCTACAACATAGTAAGCACTCACAAAGCAGTGGCCCTTCTTTCCTGCCTCTTTCCACAGGCTCCCTCCTCCCCTTTGCCATGTGGACTTGAACTTATGAAACCATAGAGTAAAGCAGCACTGGCATTAGCAAACAAGGTCTTTTCCAACAAACAGATGCAACCGTTTTATGTGTTATATATTTATCCAAGCTTGAAACAGCAGGAGTGCATTGAGTGGCGGGAGTCCTAAAGCAAGGGATATCAATTATATTTAAACTACGACAAATTGAATCTCCTGAGTTCACAGCTAAGAAATCATTCTGGCCTAGTCTTAAAATAACAGATATTTGGTTAAAACTATTGATTGTTTTCAGTTTGGGTTACCTCAGCAGAATGACACACTATCCATTAAAAGTGGTGGTGTGACAGGGTGCTTGCGTGGCTCAGTCGGTTAAGCGGCCGACTTCGGCTCAGGTCATGATCTCGCGGTTCGTGGGTTCGAGCCCCGCGTCGGGCTCTGTGCTGACAGCTCGGAGCCTGGAGCCTGCTTCGGATTCTGTGTGTGTCTCTTTCTCTGTTTCTCCCCCACTCACATTCTGTCTCTCTCTCTCTAAAAAATAAATAAAAATTAAAAAATTAAAAAAAAAATGGTGGTGTCAGGACAGTGGGCTACTCTGGCATGCTGAGCATCTGAGCTGACTGACTGGTGCTCAGATGTCACCAGACCAGGTGTGCCAAGGCCACAGGCCCCTGTCAGAGGTGAAGGAGGGGGAATAAGAAGATAAATGCATTATCTCACGATAACCATCGCTGTTCCACAGAACCCACATTACCACAGGAACAGATCCTTTATGTTTTTTTTTTTTCTTCTTCCTCCAAGTCCCATGTTTTTATTTGGTATTATTCACCTTAACTCCTTATTTACTGTGTGGAATGTTCCTGTGAATCTCAGGGAGAAGAAAAAAAAACATACTTGGTTTTGCTGACAGAATTGTAACAAAAAAAATAGACTGATTCTCCTCTTGCCCTCCCTCCTGGTTTCCTTCCTTTCTCTTCCTCTTCCTCCCTCTCCTCTTTCCTTTTCTTCTTCTTTAATACAACATCTATCTTTGTGCCTGAACTTTGTGAAACTGCTGAGTTAGTCAAGGCAGTAAATCAAACCGGTCCCTTTTACCTCTAGAATATACGAAAGCATCCTTCTGCCATTGAGCTGGCACCCATGGTGGGATCAAGTGCTACTGTTAACAGGAAGGCAGGAAAGTACATTATCACTTCAGGGCTGTCATTACCAGAGGGTTTCACTGTGAACTATGGCATTCAGAGAGAGAAAGCAGGCAAGAGAGAAAAGGAGAGGCTGGATGAGCAGAGAGGGAGGGAAATAAAAAAGCAAGATTTCGTCTGTTTGTTTATGAGGCTGACCGGAATGGCGGTGATATTGATAGTAGAAGAATTCAACTCGAATGCAAAATGTGATCCTACTTTCGTTTAAAAGGTGATTATGATAGCCACCTTCCTCTTTAATCCCATAGGTACACATATGGAAAAACACAGGCTCAGCCACACCCATGGCTTCTGCTGATCAGTTCATGTGCATCTTAAATCTGTCAAGACAAGATCTTCTCTTTACTTATAAACCTCAACATATATATTTTTAGTACCAGAGAAATCCCAAAGAGATCAGCTCATTTTATTTTTTTTTCTTGCTGCTTGTAGAAGAAACACATTTTAAGATTTTTTTCCTGTGTTATAAATTTTAAAATTTAAAGAAATCACTTATCTAATGTCTCAAATTATAACAATAAAATGGCTAAAGGTATGAGAGTGCTTTAGATTTTTTAACTTCGTTCATAATACAGTTGCCAAGTGCTGTCTCTAAGTAATGTTATCACCTTCTTATAACAGGGGGATTTTGCTGAAGGCAAAGGAGAAAAGTTCAGAATCTGGGGTTTTGCTTCCTTCATTCCTTTATACCCAGGTTGCTTAGCACAGACACTGAGCTCTTACCGGAGAGCAATTATAATCATTTTTGTCTGTTTCTTCGAAGTCTGTTTTCTGTCTGGTTTCTGTTGTGCAACATATCGGATAAGCAGATCCTTAATGAGTTCAAAGTCGGCTAGTTAGTTCCTGGATGTGTAGCAGGCCCTTTTAATCTGGTTATATGTAGCAGGTTACTCATTTTTCCTATATCTACCCTCCACCCTGCCTGTACTAAGGTTTCTAATTTTATTGCAGAACTATTCACCTTTAGCAACAGAGAAATCATCATCATCGTTATTTTTTTTTTAGAACAATAGTGGTAAGCAAAGTGTTGTAGAAAAAGCAAACAGTATGGAATAGCTATTATTATAGGGAAGAGCTACTATTCCCTGCAGGACCATCTGTTTTCCCAACAAAAAAATACAGTGCTTCTCTGAGTTATTTTTTAAAGGGCTTAAGCAGTCATTCAGATAATCAGACTTCATTGCTATGAAATTTCATCAAAGTGTACTCAATCCTTGAACTCATATCTGGGTCCATTTTGCCAATCAGATAAAACTTCCAAGGCTTTTTCCTAGAGGCATGAGGGTTAACTTGATCTTATTGCGTTGCAAAAGATTTTGTGCTACAAACCATTTTTCATAAAAGCTATTTGTTGTGTTAGGAGAACTCCAGACAGGCTCCTTATTAGAATAGATTTGGGAAGGTGGGATGGCGTGCCCTGCTTTTTCACTTTGATGAAATGAAAATTCTTAGAAATTCTGTCAAGTTAACAGCAGAAGAAATGAAGAGGCAAAAATGATACGGGGGAAATTAGCATCTTAGTAAGTAAAAATGTTATTTCTCATGAACAGACCAACAATCATTAAAAAAAAAAAAAATGAAAAAACAGTCCTAAGGAGATCCCTGATGTGGAAGCACTGAATTCATTTGTCTTAAGATTGTCACTTGCTTCTGTTCTTTTCTTTCTTTTTTTCTTTTTTTTTTTTTTGGATATAGAGGTTGGAACCAAGCGACTCCTTTCTTTTTTCCTTTGTAGAGGTCAGCCACCCAACGCATGCCCACTCACATCCACACCAGCACAAACAGCCTTTGCATCAAAAAAGCACTAGGTGGTGCCCATTTTCTTTGCCGGTGAAAGTGCTGGATTTCCCCAAGGGAGTCACTCCAGAGAAGTTCATCAGCCCCCAGCCCCATAGAGTGCAGTCCTCTCCTTTGACAGATGACCAGAAGCATGGTGTCCCATTCAGTCATTTCCCTAAAGTATCCTGGGGCTTGCCAGTTTTAGGACAGAGTTTTGGTTTGGGAAGTCAGTGGTTTTAAATGTGAAGGTAGGGGTGGAGGGTTGGTGGAGGCAAAAAGCTTTGAATATTCCCTTTGAAAATAAAGGATAAGAGGAATAAAGGCTGCAACCCTGCCATCTGTGTTTCTAAAAAGTCATGGCATAATATCTTTGCCAAGGCTTTCCTCCTGCCAGATCATCTAGACAATGCAGTGCTGGTTTAATTTTTCCCATTTTTACCCATAATCAAGCTATAAAAATAATAAAAGAAAATAAAGGTTAATCTTAAATTTCAATTTGCCTCCTCATGAAAATAATTCTTTGTCAAATGAAGTATGGTTAAACTGAAGATTTTGCATGCCTCTGTTCACCCCCATACCTGCTGTTTGAAGAGGTGGCTTTAGATCACTGGGTTTATTCCGTAAAAAAAAAAAAAAAAAATCTTATTAGGCACGCTTAACAGATTGTTGCTTTGTGAGCAAGGAGAGCAAATAACTGGCTAAGAAGATGTTTTCTTCAGGACAATTTTATCCAGGCGATATGCCCATCAGATTTGTTTTCGAATTTAGGAGCATTTAGAAGGTTCTTGTTCTTGTAAAGATCTGGTATCCGGTATCAGCAGCTGGGCATGATCATACTATTGCCACAAAATGAAAAGAAGAAGAATATATTGACTTTTTTTTTTTTTTTAGTTGAAATGGGCAAAATGATTGTCAGTCTGTGACCTATTCTCTCAAATTTGGCTGAATAGTGTTAATTTGTGAAAGTATATTTATTATGTTCTGAAGAGGGCAAGAAAATAGTGTTTTGAATGTTAAAAAGTAGGTTCTTGTAGTAAAACCTGAATCCTGCTTCCTAGTTGGTGAACCATACTCCAAAATACAAGGAAAATAAAGGTTGCTAGTAGTTTTAAAAAGTCGAACTAAGAAAAAAGCCTTATTATGAAACTACAAGAATTATTTCTGTGCTCTAGCTGCCCTGTCATATGTCATGACATGTGGCAGGTTGACTGCTCATTAATTCTATTTATATCAGTATGATAATCCACCCCACTGAGTACACATGTGTTAAAATATTCATAAATTATGTTTATTGCGAACAAATATACATTAAATGCCAAAAGAAGACCATTATTTAAAGACAAAACTAGTCAACAATCAAATAAGCATAGCCTTTTTACTGTCAGTCCACTACATTATGTTTTATCAAATTCACATTAATTGCTTCTCCTTCCAGTGCCTCATAGGGAATGTTTATCTTTTGTATTTAAACTGTGCAGAAGACGTAGATGTCATTGAAAGGAATAAACTTGGGAAACAAAAGATGTCACATTACCTGACCAATAATGATATCAACTGGAACAAGCCATCTAAAGAGGAATGCACTTCTGGCCTCCAAAATTATTTTTAAAAATATGTCATTTGAACCCTAATACAGACTTGAACTGAACTTGAACTGAAATTGTAGACCAAATTAAATAAATCAGATAATTTTTTGATAAAAGGTTGCAAATAACAGTTTTGGGTTTATACATATTTTGGAAACAAATACACAAGGGATGGTTAATAAAATCTAGTACATTGAGAATGGAAACCAATAATTAAAATGTACTGCAGCACACTGTGTTTTAGAACTTATTACTTCCAAATGAAACAATCTTGAACTACTCTATTTTGAGTGATTTCAGGAAGTTGAAAAAGTTGAAGTGATTATTCTTTTTACAAGCTGCCTGTGCCGTTACAGACCACAGTTGAAAAGTTTGAATTTCTTGTCAAAATCCAAAGTAGTTTTAGTTAAAATATATTGCCTAACTTACCCAATTCATCATATTCTGAATTAATGCCATGAAAACATCTAGGATTATTAATTATTAGGACCACACTTCAGGTATAACTAAAATAATGGCCATTTGAAAAAGTTAACTGTGTTCTGGTCTAATAATCTATTTGCAATACTCCCTAGGAAACTTGTAAATTTTCAAAACTTTAACTATACTTAAAGGGACACTTTTATTTCTAGAGAGAAATAGTAAATGGTGAGGAAAATAAAGTAGGAAATTCTGATTTTGTTTCATTGTTATCGTATCCTTCTTTTACGCAGCAGGGAAGGACACAACATGGACTTGAAATGCTTTTTGACTGTTGCCAATACTTTGCTACAAAAAGGAAGCCATCATCCTTGGATTGTGTGTTAACTTCAGGTAAGATTTTAACTTCTTTTTTTAGATTTCAGCTTTATAGAAGCACAATTAACAAATTTAATTGTAAGATACTTAAAGTGTACATCATGATGATTTGATATACATATGCATTGTGAAAGGATTTCCCCCATCTAGTTAATTAACACATCTGTCACTTCACTTATTCATTCATTCTTCCACTCACTTATTTGTGAGGACTTTTAAGTTCTATTTCCTTGGCAAAAATCAATTATACAATACAATGTCCTCAACTATAGTCACCACGTTTTACACTAGATTCTCAGACCTTATTCATCTTATAGCTGAAAGTTTGTACCTTTTTACCAACCTCTCCCTATTTTTGCCTTCCCCCAGCCTGTGGCAAACACTTTTTCATTCTGTTTCTATGAGTTTGAATTTCTTTTTTTGTTTGTTTGTTTTTATATTCCACAGAGAGGAAAGATTTTCTATGTAGTGATACCTCACAGAATGCTTTGTTGTCCACTTGCCCTTGGAAGAAAAATTTCTTTACTTAAACATTGTTTAAAGAAATTTGTGGGTAGGGAATCTACCTATATAGATAGATGAGGAGACTATCATAAGGAAATCATTCAAAATATTAAAAAAGAGCTGTATGTATAAAATTGTCTTTCTAATGTTATTTATAATAAATATCAGAAGGTGTTTTAGTATCTAACAATGGAAGCATGTTTAGAAAAATAATAACATTAATTTGGTGAAATATTATGTACTCAATAAAAATTATGGACAGCTAACTGTAGGGCAAATGTGAAATAAAATATTAAGTGAAATTCAGGATACAAGATTAAGGTATAAAATGATTATAATAATATCAAGGCATGCAAATAATGAATCAGTAAAAGAGTTTGGACAAACATGTGAATCGTCATGTTAAGGAGAGAGACTGATTTTTTGGCTTCTTTTCAAACTTTTATTATGCTGTCTTACTAAAATCATTCAAAATGCATTTAAAATTTCAAAGAAATTATTTGGAGGAAATCAGCAGTTAATTTACATTTTTTCTTTAGATGTCATAAATAATCACCACAGATTTTTGAAGAGAAATATTAGACAACTTCCACTTCCAAAAATGCTAACTTTGAAACTGGTATCTCAGTATGTGGTTTTTAGCAGTCAAACCTAATTTGCTTTTTACTGAGTCACACGGTGCACATATATTTTATTGGATAAGAATTCCCTTTTTTATTTTATTTTTTTATTTCGCTGCTTATTGTATTCAGCTCCAAAGCACAGCATTTTCATCTATCAGTTCTGAAAAACACCGGGTAGCCATTTCAGAAAAAAATAAGTAAGTAAAACAAAACAAAAAAACAAATCGAAACATCACAAAACCCTCTGTATGAAGCTCTCTGCAAAGTTTGGGATGCACTTTCATGTGAATCTTGGCCTCTGTACAGCACGGCTGCACAATAATTTTCATCTGAGATTTGAACATATTGGAAGAACTATAGCCTTCCTTTCTTTTATCCTGTCATTTCCCCCCCTGGAAGTGACGGGCATATGGCAGGCACCCTCCCTGGATTCTCAAACAACAGGAGGGACCTGATTTCAATTCCTACATCCTGTCATCAGTGACTCTCGGGATATTTTGTTCTTGCAAGGCTAAAGATGTGATTCGAATTTGCCATACGGACAGAGCTTAATGCGATGCCATTTTTACCACTAGAGCCCTCAATCAGTTAATTAAACATGATATAAATCACCGCATGTATTTGTAAAGTAAGATTAATATGGCAAAGTCAAAGTAAATGAGGAATCCTCCCCATCCTAGGAGTGTGAATCACAGATAGGAAGATTACACTTTTGGAAACTCAATACTTTTGAGCAGGCTTTGTTGGTTTAATCCCTTCGACTGCTTTGTGCAACATGAAACCTGGAGCTGTCATCTTTAGCCAAAATTTCAGCCATAACTTCCTCAGCTTTCACCCCATTATTGAAATCTGCATTCACAATACTTAACAAAGATCAAACCTTTCAGCGGACCACAGGGCAGTCTCTTACCACCTGGGACACCAGAAACATGTTTAATAAATATTTCATTTTGTTTTAACATGAAGACTTCCCTAGTTTCCCATTTTTTTCTTTCCTGGGGAGCTGAGGGCTACCCCCAAGCTGCACATTCCATCACTGTGGTCAGTTAGGTTTATAGCCTTAATAAAAGGATTTTCCCCTTTCACGTGCTAGGGAGCCTTGTTAAACCAGAGCAATTACAGAAACACAAGATAGGTGCTCTGCAAAGATCAAAGCTCACCTAAAGACAGCTCTGTAGGAATTTGGAGCTTTCTTTGAAAAGCACTCAGTTTACAAAGTATAGACGTATTAAACCCCAGGAATTTAAAAAAAAAAGCCTAGTTTCAAATAATGTTAAAAGTCTGACAGTAGTTAATATGGGACCTCCTTCAGCCACTCTGTGTATTATTCCTAATATCTATTCACAGCATATCTATAATAGCTCCAAAGGAACCATTATGTTCAGAAGACATAGGCATATGATGGATCCTTAATACCAAATACATTACCTACTCAGTAGGTACATTTTAACCTCAATATCCTAGCTCAGGGGGAAGGGTGAGAAAATGGCCTGTAAATTTCTTTAGGAGGAATAAAAATGCAGTGTGCCTGGGCCTTATGCTTTGTGGCTCACTCAGTGGGATCACTAGAGGCTCTCCCAGGTGACAGTAGCACCTGCCTTTGGGGCCACGACACAACTCACACAACTGCTGTGGGGTGTTGATGCACCCAATCTTAGGCAGTATGTTTTCCTCTACCGCTCTAGATTGTTGTCCTTCTTCCTTAAAACACACACACACACGCATGCACACGCACATCGTGCTTGAAGGTTCCATTTCAGAATAACATTGATAAACCCTGAGTAGTTTAAACTGAGGCATGTGGCTGTGGGAGCTTTCAGGTGACAAAGGGTGGCGGTTTGAGGATTCCTTTCTTCATTTGGCTACCTGCAAGCCAAATCATTTCTTTTGTGTGCAGTATCTAAATATTACAGAGCAGTATAAATGGCCTCAACCTGGGATTTTGAATTCCATGCTTCAATTTAGGAAAATAAGTTATTTAAGTGGCAGCTATTGCCAGGAACATTTTGGTATCAATTTAGTGAACACCATTTGGGGGTTTTGGTGCCCAATAGCCTTAGCTTTGAAAAATGCAGAGATCTGTGCAAAGCCTTCATTTTACATCAGCATATCCATTTTAAAGAAAACATTTTTTAAATGTTTATTTATTTCTGGGGCACCCGGGTGGCTCAGTCGGTTGAGCGTCCCACTTCGTTCGGCTTGGGTCATGATCTCACAGTCTGTGGGTTCAAGCCCCGCATCGGGCTCTTTGCTCAGCTCGGTGCTGGCAGCTTAGGGCCTGGAACCTGCTTTGGATTCTGTGTGTGTCTCTCTCTGAACCCCCCCCCCCAATTGCACTCTGTCTCTCTTCTCTCTCAAAAATAAATTTTAAAAAATTAATGTTTATTTATTTTTGAGAGAGGGAGAGAGAGAGGGAAAGAGAGAGAGAGAGGGAGAGAACGCAAGCAGGGGAAGGGCAGAGATAGAGAGGGAGACAGAAAATCCCAAGCATGCTCCATGCTGTCAGTGCAGAGCCTGAAGTGGGGCTTGAACCCACGAACTGTGAGATCATGACCTGAAAATCAAGAGTCCAATGCCTAACCACCCAGGTGCCCCAAGAAAACGTTTTAATAATGATAAAAATAGGAGCTGGTATTTATTGACTGCTTGTACATGCCAAGCTCTATGCTAAGTAGGTTACATGGAATATCTTATGTAATATTTACAATAATCCTGTGAGGTAGGTTCTATTACTATATTTATTTTATAGACGAGGAGACTGTGGCACAGAAGGGTTGAGTAATTTGCCAAAGATCACACAGTTGGTAAGAGTGGGGTTGTGATCTAATATAGGCTACACCTATCTGGAAGCCAAGCTTTTACAACCTGTGACTATCTGATTTGAAGTTTATTTTGGGCTCTGAACTGAAGTCTGTATTTTATAGTTTCTTTTTATTTAGTAGTAGCTTTAGGAATTGAAATTAAAGTTAACAGCACTGGGCTTTTTGTTTTTTGTTTTTTGTTTCCCAGAGATTAACTTTCTTGCTTTTAATTTTGGTGTTAAACAGTAATGAAACTTTAAGTTTTGTGTTTCTCATAATTTATTTTGGGAAATGTCATTCACCAAAAATAAACAGAGTTTCATGATAGGAAACAACATTTTTTTTCTTTTGCCTTGGAATCACCATTTCATAATTCACCTAAGAAAATATAATTATTGAAAATAAAAATATTCAATTATCTTGTTTGTACTTTCCTTTAAGTAAAGCCTTTTCTTTGACTAGCTCAAGATTCTGATATTTTATCTAATTGTGAAGAGGCTTATTCCAGATTTGGAAGTAGTGTGTCTAGTGTTAGTCAGATAGGGCTGAATTTAGAATCTTAGATTCACCAATATTTGGGTCTGTAATCTTGGGTACCTGGGTAAATTCTCTTAGGGTCAGCAGATTATCACTGGTAAATGAGAAAAATAAGGCCAGTCATACACTGTTATTATGAGGACCATGAAAATGAAATAACATATCTATAAAACACCTAGCAGAAGTCTGACCTATGTTGGTTCAAGAAATATTACTTTCCTCTCTCCCCTTGATTGTATTTATAACATATCTTGTTGAAAAGCTTCCCCCTTCTCCCTTAGATAGGCTTTGGAAGTCCTGCTTTCACCGTCTGGCACTTTATGGGAAAAGAATTCTGAGGCCTGATCAAGCTTGAGTGTTTGTATCATCAGGGAGCCCTTTTACCATTCCTGCCAGGCCTGAAACTGAATACAGGGGAACGTACTGTTCTTGTCAGGGCTTTGCTTGATGGTTGAATATCAAAGGGATCCTTGAAATAGGAGGAAAAGGCATAATTTTAGTTTTTAGATTATGAACATTGTAGATTTTAAGAATTTTCTAACTATCTTTTATGGATTGTCAGATCTCATTTAAACAAATATCTCAACACACTGCTCAGCAACAACATATGTCATCTTGCCCTTTAAGACCTTGTCACCCACTGCTCCAAAACAGGACACTTCCTCCTAAGGCTATAGAGACCTGGCCTGCATGTTCGAATAGCCTCCAGTTTCTTGCTGGTATGTAATAAATATTAATAATTATTCAATCAATCAATCTGTCACGTTTCATAAGCACTAGATTTCTTTCACGGTGTAAAAACACAGTTGACATTTTATCGAAATTCAAGAATTTTTGAAGGAGTCCATTTTTATCTTTGATCTTAGTATATGTCTATAGAAACATACATGCATACCAGTATCCTCTTAAGAGGGATTGTTAATGTCAAAAATGTTTATTTTGCCTCTTGACATCTCTCTGGTCTTTGCTTTCTTCACTTTCCATAATCTTTCTTTGTCTGTATGTGATATTCTCATTGTCTGTAGAAGCATTCAACATGCAGCATGACTATATGATCAAGCCTATTTAAAAATATCATTTTAGGGGCTCCTGGGTGGCTCAGTCAGTTAAGCATCCGACTTTGGCTCAGGTCATGATCTCACAGCTCTGAGTTCGAGCCCTGTGTTGGGTTGTATGCTGTCAGCTCAGAGCCTGGAGCCTACTTCAGATTCAGTGTCTCCCTCTTTAGAGGCCCCTGGGTAGTTCAGTCAGTTAAGCATCTGACTTCAGCTTAGGTCATGTTTGTGAATTTAAGTCCTGCATCAGGCTCTGCATTGACAGTGTGGAGCCTGTCTGGAATTCTCTCTCTCCCTCTCTCTCTACCCCTCCCCTACTTGTTCTCTCTTTCTTTCTCGAAATAAATAAATAAACTTAAAAAAATAAAAAATAATATCATTTTAGTGAACTATGAAAAGTTGGCTGTTACTGGATAATGCATTAAGATAATTCTGCTATTGTTTCCTACTCAAAGTTTCACTCACTCTACTAGAATATGCAAACATAGAAACGCTTGGTATCTAGTCAGAACATTTCCTTTTCCTTCTGGGGTTGCCTGATTTAGCAAATAAAAATACATGATGCTCAGTCAAATTAGGGTTTCAGATAAACCATGAATAATTTTTAGGGTAAGTATGTCTCATGCAATATTTGGGGTATACTTATACTAAAATATTATTCATGGTTTATCAAAATCCAGCCTACTCGGGCTTCCTGTATCTTACCTGGCAGCTCTATTTCTTCTACCATTATAGTGTGTAAAAATAATAAACTAACAAAATAACATACTATTTGGTGATGGTAGAAGGGGTCTCTGCCTTTGTATAAACACTGGGAAGACTCTGAACCAAAGGTTGAGGACTAAGTCAAAAGAGATGGTCTGGTATTCTGGAAGGGCTAACAATATCAAACAGCTATCAAGCCACAGTTTGTAACTCACCTTTCTGATTTGCTTTAGTCATTTTTCTTAAAGGCAAAAATGAAAATGACTTAATCAGAAATAGCGCAGAAAAGCAGATTGCCTCTGGATATATTATTTACTCATTATTCATTTTTTTCATTCACTCGACAAATATTTATGGAAGGCCTACTATGTGTCAGGAACTAACAATATTTGTATATTTCTGTTATACGTTTATTCTGGTTCAAGGGTTTTGTGTGAACCAGATTTTAATGGTGGTAATTTTGAATAGTAATGGCTGTACATGCCTAAGTCATGCTTCTTGCTGTCTAATCAAACATCAGTGATAGACATCAAGAGTACTCTTGGTAATTAATGATATATATTTTATTGGAAGTCTTTTGGTTTTGCCTTTAAAAAATAGTTGTGTACTTAGAAGATTATGTTAGAAGAATTCTTATTCTTAGAAGAATATAAGTACCTATATTTTATATCTATAGCTACATCTTTGACAAGAACCTATTTCCCCATAGCACTAAGTTACATTATAATTCATTCCATATTTTTAGAAACCAGGTCAAAATATTGTTCAAGCACATTGCTTCATCTGTCAGACATGAAAATGACTTCTATCAATTGTCCTTCTTAATTTTTAAGTCATTTTTACTCATTTTGAGGTTATGGGGAATCTCACGTGTGTTTGATTGGATTCAGTCAAATAGGCTGTGCAGCTTTTACTATGCCTTGTAATTTTTTTCATTACAATAAAAAGCCTTTTAAATCACTGCTACTTAGACTTATATTGAAAATACTTGTGATACTTTTATATACAGTGAGTTTAATGCCAGGATGTGAAAGCAAATTGATTGTAGGCAATTCTGTGCTTGAGCACCCCAGAGTAAAAAGAATTACACTAGTAACTCTGGGGACCTCCTGCTCTCAGAATGGCTGTCTGTGCACTCAGACATCCACTGGCAGGTGAAAAAAAGAAGGGATTGCTTAATTCTGATCTGAAATTGTATAAACACATTTTAATTCAGAGAAATAATTTTTGAAGGGGAAAAAGGCACCTCAAGAGACACTTATGTTTAATGTTTTTAATTTAGTAAAATGAGCTGCAAGGAAAGTATGTCATCTTTGCAATAAGCATTTGAACATCTTCTAACAGTGACTTAAATGCAGACAACTTGCCATCTGGAGGGTGCGTGGGGTGTGGAGAGGCTTGGCTGGATCAGCTATAAAACCCTCATGGACTTTTTACCTCTGACACCCTGGTCAGAGTGAGAAGTACTTGGGGCTTTTAACCGAGTCTCTAATGACACGCACCTCAATCAGCTTGAGGAACAGCTGACGTGTCTTAGGATGAACTCAGAGCGCCGTGAAAGCATTAGAGAGAATGAATTAATATTTTGGGAAGGAGTCCTTGGTTGAAATTGTGATCCCTGACCACTCACTCAGTCCTGATTCTTTTTTCCTGGATCTTCAAGGTGAAAATGTGCAGGAAACCAAAGAGTTCTTGGGTTTTCAATGAAAGCAAAACCCAGATGTGTTAGGTTTGATTTTAGGAGACAGACTAGCTGCGTCTACTTGTTCACTTCCCTTCCCAAGCTTAGCTGGGGCAGATACTGAGGAAGGGGATGAAGGCAGGAAATAAAGAGATAGAATGTGTCTGTTGACATCAGCCATTAATACTTGGAAGGGCCAAGGGGGAAATTTTGTACAGATTTAGTGGGCCTGGAGACAATCTGGTTCTAAATGAAGTCAGGCCTCTCATATGCAAGCACATTTCTATCAAGGTTATGGCGTTGAACAACTTCTAGAGAGAACCTCACAACAGTGACTACCACTACTCACTGGGACCAAGGCCTCTTATCACCAGTTCCCTTAAGAGAGAGCCTCATCCAAGACCTTATCTCCGGGTTCTCATACTAGCCTGAGCACAGCTCCACCAACATATGTCATTCGCATTGGGTTATAATGACCGAGTTCTGTTAGAGAGGTAGTACTTACACAAGGGTATAAGAGTGCAGGCCCTAGAACCCACTGCCTACCTTCCAAACCTAGCTCTGTCATTGACTACCTTTGCAATTTTAAGCAAATTATATAACCTTTCTGTGACTTGGCTTCATCTGTAGGATAGGAAGGATTGAGTCTATACCTATAAATTCCTTGGTTATTACCATCATTTACATCTTTTCTAGCAGGCTGTGAGGCTTGCATGCTGAGGCTGTGTGTTATTTTTGCAGTTATATGTTCTTAGAAAATAAAAGTGTATAAATGTGCATAGGAAATGAGAGCATTTTTCACATGTGTTTGTCAGAATGATTGCCCCTGACCAACAAAGGCACAAGATCATTTAATAAAATCCTTGAACTAAAGCATCATGTGTAAATGTTCAAACGTGAGTTCATAGGGATCTTCTGGTCCAATGTTCTCCTTTTACAGATAACTGCAGCCCAGAAAAGGGGTCCTGTAGCAGGCATTGGCAGCACCAGGATTAACTTCTGTGGTTCGTATCATCAAGTGTGTGCCCATTCCATGGCACAATGCTTTTAGTCTTTGTTACAAAACATATTCAATCCAGTCATTATGAGATGGCCGTTCTATTTTGCACCTGAAAAATATCCCCTCTGATAAGTTTCCTGAACCACTCTCCAGATTATCCATCTGTGTATTCTAAAAATTATCTGTCAAAATGGTGAGGCTCAATGCCAACACCGAGTCCCCTCCAAAAGATAATGCACTGGTTAGTTACACCACTGGTTAGTTACAACAGGCTTTTGGCAAAGCCAAAATCTTGGCTTTGGCAAAGCCAAATCTTCTTTCTAAAAGAATATTGTCAAAATGTTTCACTCATGGGCTAAACCTCACATTTTTATCACCTAGCATTCATAACATCAATTCTCACCTTCCAGCTGTCAGGGATGGTCACTTTGCCTCAAAAACACCTTGTGAATTCCTATCACTATAGCTTTGTTCATGTTGTATCTTTCACCTGGAATGGCCTTTCCGTTACAACCCATCTTACAAGGTCCTGCTCAGTTTTATCTCTCCTATGGAGCCTTTATTACATAGCCCAGCTTACAACTAGTTACCCGAAGCAGGTAAGGGTTAATGCCACATTCTGTTTTTATAAACTGGAGCCAGTAAATATCTATGATATCTCACTGTCCTCTTATGAATATTGCTCAATTTAGACCTCTGCTCTTCTAGGCCAGAAGCTGTGTATTCTTCTACATGCAGTCTGGCCATCTGAACTATGGACGGATGCAACTTCTTGTTGTCTGGTCTTCCTGAGAATGCATTATATAGATTACAGTTCATTTAGAATGCAGCTGCCGGGGTTGTGACTCACACAGAGATTAATCATTACGCCTGGGTTAGCTTCATTACTTTGACTACCCATTACATCTTGCCAAGATTATAAAATGTTGCTTTTAACTTACAAGGCCTACACTAGCATTCACTTACCTCCAAGACATGCATTTATGCTGGGGTTTTTTTTTTTTTTTGGTATTATTAGGTCACTGGAAATTGCTAACATTTCCCATAAGCTTTGATTTCAAAAATTACGTCCTGCCGAAGCTTTCTGACATCAGGTTGAGTAACATGTCTAAAAAAGAAAGTATATCATGTGTTATATTATAAATATTATAATATTTTACAAGGTATAAAGGACTGGCATGAAAATTTTAATAAAATCACCAAGGTTTTCTTTGATTTCCTTTTAAAATAATAATGTCATCTGTAAAAAGATTTAAAAATTGTCCTGCAATTACCGTTGCTAATGAAAATACTGTCACACTGGTGCGAGCCATCTGTATTTTCTATGGCACTATTCCCTTCTCTTCATCATGTGATTCAGCTCAACCCTGAAAAAAATAAAAGGATTCTAAAGAGAAATACTGCTACTGCTCCCAGGACACAGTGAGTGTAAGTGGAAAAATCAAGGAAGATGATATTTACTAACAAAAATTGCTGCATAAATTCAAGTGACAGAAATGAAGAACCACAAATAGAGATGGACCCAATTTTCTAATTTTTTTTTTTAACGTTTTTATTTTTATTTTTGAGACAGAGAGAGACACAGCATGAACGGGGGAGGGGCCGAGAGAGAGGGAGACACGGAATCGGAAGCAGGCTCCAGGCTCTGAGCCGTCAGCCCAGAGCCCGACGCGGGGCTCGAACTCGCGGACCGCGAGATCGTGACCTGAGCTGAAGTCGGACGCTTAACCGACTGAGCCACCCAGGCGCCCTGGACCCAATTTTCTAAAATCTGTATCCATGTGAGGTCTTCCCAGAAGCAAAAAAAAAAAAAAAAGGTTAATGCGATAAAATACTTGAAGGAAAATTGCAAAAGTATGCCTGGAATCCTTATTCAGTTGTATCCTTGACAATTATATTTTAAGGAAGTTAAAATTAAATCTTAAAGTACATGTGAAATATATGTGGAACTGAAGGGGAAATGGAAAATAGAAGATATTGAGAATAGGTTATATTTAAGAGCAAAAGTTGTATATTACAGTTTTCAATCCTTGTATGAAAATTTGAATGTCTTTTTTTTCTTAGTGGGAACTTAAACTGTCTGTCATTCTTGATGCAGGTAATAGGGATGAACTTGTTCCTGATCAATCTCAAAAATTTGATGAGGTCTTCATAAAACATGACTGGCAAGTAAATTTAGAATTGCTGGTAATATCATATATATAAAAAGGATTTATTGTATGCCAGGTTCTTTTTTAAGCATTTTATATATAGTAACTTATTTAATCCTTACCATACCTCTGTGAGGCTGGTATTATTATTATCTTCCTTTTACAGATGAAGAATCTGAGGCTCAGAGAGGTCAAGAAACTTGGCCACTTAGATAGTTAGTATGCATTGACACCAGAATTCAAACCCAGATGATCTGGCTCCTGAATTCATGTTTATAACCACTACGATTTACTACTTCTTGGAGTCATTGTAGGGGGGCACCCTTCAAACTATCCAAGACCTGTATTATAGAAATAGCAATTTGAAGGCAAGGAGAACCAGAGACAATGGATTTGATGACTTATTGATTAGGATCCAGGGTTCAAATTTATTCTATGGAGAAACAAGGTCTATCTCGTAGTCTACAATGAATTTATGATAGTAGGTGCATGCCAGGTGACTTAATTTGATGAAGAATGGAGGGCTTTCAGAGCAAGGAGCCAGGTACATCATTTAGAAGATATTCTGAAAATATTTCTGCAGTGTCTTCCATATATCCCTCACTTCTGGATCTAAACATTTGTGTAAAGGAATAGAATAATTATTTAAACTAGAACATGGAAAAAATCAGCATTTGTTTAGGTGGATAAAGTTAGTCTTGACTAAACTAGAAGAATTTGTAATAGGCCAGCCACAAAAAAAGAAGCAGAGACATAGAAAGAAAAAAGCATGCAGATTCTCATCCCAGGTTTGGAATTAATGTGTCCCATGGGTTCAATAATATTAGAGTTTTTTCATAGTTTCTTGAGAACATAAAGAACTGTATGTACCAGTGCCTTAAAGTCTGTTGAAGAATCATTCAGAACGTGTAATTGTTATTAGGAAAGCTAGTATATTTATCTAGTAGTGTGAGGTGTTCTCCTGGTGTTGTTCTATTTTGTACTCTTGGATTTTGATTTCCTTTGACTAAAGACATTTCCTTTTTATTTTTTCATCAGGCCTTGAAGAGAGCTTTCACTCAGGAGAACTTCAGTATGTGTTGACATACTAAATGTGAAAACTGGGGTTTGGTCTAGTTTACCAAACATGCATAGGGTGCTTACTGCACAACAGGAGCTATGCTAGGTGCAAGGACATGGAATGATGTAGATGGGGGCCCTGCCCTTGAGGACCTTAGTCTTGTTGAGTTCCCTATAAAGCATTTATTTGTCAGGTCATTGGTTTAGGTCCTGCCAGTCATCCCATAGATTTCCTCTCCAGTGTCATATTCTCAGTTTGTGTGTCTCCCCCTTAGCCACTAAATCCTGTGAACTGGTGAAATCTTATCTGCCATCCATCGTTTGGGGACATGGAAAGTGCCATTTTGAAAAATAAAATTTACACACAAAAAACAGCCTTTTAAAAAACACAAAATAATAAAACATCATAACATCTTAGAATAACTTTTGATATCAGTTTATAAAAGTTGATACTAAAAATGAATTCTTGCTTTGATCTTTCTTCTAAAGAAGGGAATGACCTTAGTAAAGCATGTCATTTGTATTGTTCTGCCAAGTGGAAAGCAGATTGGAGAGCTCTCATTTTTACTTTTTTTTTCCTGGTTTGTATCCCAAATGGAAGACTTTTGGTATAATAAGCAACTTAAGCATTTTTATTTTCGGTTGTATACTATAACATTCCTATTCTGTTTCTAAAAAAAAATTACTTGAAATTTTACTTGAACATATTTTCCATGACAGGGTTTATAACTCTACTCATATTACTCTATAGGGGGAAATAATACATTGATAGCACCGTTATATAAAATTCCTAATACAAGTGAGTAAATGTGCTGGGCCAAGGTTCTTCATGGTTTAACCCAGAGGCTGACAAACTACAGCCCCAGAGCAAAATCTGGCCTGTCATATGTTTCTGTAAATAGTTTTTTTGGACCATTGCTACAGACATTCAATTACATATTGTCTATGTCTACTTGACATATTAAAGTACAGCTACAATGACAGAGTTGAGTAGATACAAAAGAGATCATATAGTCCACAAAGGCTAAAATATTTGCTACCTGACCCTTTATAGAAAAAATTCTGCCAATCCCTGCTCTAAACTATTCTCCAAATGTACATAATAAACATATTTGGGGGGGGGAGGATGAAAGGGAAGCAACTTTAAAATTATATTTAGCAGTCTTTCCACCTATTTTTGAATAAAATGCATAACAAAATAAAAGTTAAGACTTAAAAAAAAAAGCTGATTTACTGATCAGTGATCCAGACATTAGAATCCTATTCAGATTTATGCAATACACACAAGTTGAACTATTTTAATTTGGAAGTTATAGGCAAAGATACAGAACTAGAGAGATGGCTAGACAAGGTGAAGAGACAAGTAATTTTAAATAGAAGAAGAGTAAGCAGAGACATGGAAATAGGGAAGCATATGAAGTTCAGGGTATAGAATGCCATATTTTAGAAGCTGTTAGTTTTGGTGGAATGTATTTATTCTGAGTTAAAAAAATTAGTGTAAGAACTAATGATTGCACAATGGGTTGAGAAGGAATAGAAGATACAGTTCTTGCCGTGGAAAAGCTTACACTTGAATTGTAGATTCAAAAGTAAAGTCCATGATAATTTTTTAAAAATAAATACAAGACTTGTGTATTGGAAACTATAAGACATTGCTGAAAGAAATTAAAAGGGCCTAAATAAATGTGAATACATCAATGTGCATGGATTATATGACTTAATAAGATGACAATAATCCTCAAATTGGACTACAGATTCAATCCCTATCAAAATCCCAGTTGGCAGTTTTGAAGAAACTGATGTACTGATCCTAAAATTCATATGAAAACATAAAAGATCCAGAATAGCCAAAAATTTGTTGTAAAACTTATACTCACAGTTTACAACTAAATAGCCAAAGATGTAATTAAAAGAGCCAAAGTTAGAGTACTAATATTCACAATTTAAAAACTTACCACAAAGCTTACAATAATCAAGACTATGTAATATTAAGAATAAACAAATAGATCAGTAGAACAGAATTGAGAGACCAGAAATAAACATTTATGGTCAGTTGATTTTCTACAGGGATGACAAGACGGGGGAAAATAGTTGTTTCAGCAAATGGTATTAGGACAACTGGATCAGCGTGCAAAAGAATGAAGTTAGACCCCAACCTCACACCATATATAAAAATCAGTTGAAAATAAATCAAGGCCCTAAATTTAACAATGGAAACTATAAAATTCTTAGAAAAATACAGGTATAAATGTTTGTAACCCTGGATTAGGCCACTGTTTCTTAGTTAAAATACCAAAAGCACAAGCAACCTAAGAAAAATAGATACATGGCACTTCACCAAACTAAAAACTTTTCAAGAGATGCTATCAAGAAAGTGAAAAACACCACACCAGAATGGGAGAAAATATTTGTAAAACGTACATCTGATAAGGGTTTCTTATACAGAATACATAAGAACTCTTATAGCTGAGCAATAAGAAGAAAGATAACCCAATTTAAAAATGGGCAAAGTACTAAATAGACATTTCTCCAAAGATGTTATGCTAATGCTTAAATAAGTGTATCAAAAGATACTGAACACGATTAGTCATTAGGGAAATGAAAATCAAAAGCATGATGAAATACTACTTCATACCCACCAGGATAACTATAAGCAGAAAGAAAATATTAACATATGTTGACAAGTATGTAGAGAAGTTGGAATCTTCGTGCATTGCTAGTGGGAATGTAAAATCGTGCAGCCTCTTTGGAAGACAGCTTGGTAGTTCCTTAGAAGGTAACTGTGTTTAAGCTACCATATAATCCTCAACTCCACTCCTATGTATATGCCAAAAAGAATTAAAACATATGTCCATGCAATACCTTCTTTGTGAATGTTGATCCCATTATTCCTAATATTCAAAAAATGGGAACAACCCAAATGTCCATCAACTGATGAATGGTTAAACAAAATGTGGTATTTCTATACAGTGGAATATTATTGAGCCATAAAAGGGAATGAAGTACATTTATGCTATAACATGGATGAACCTTGAAAACATGCTAAGTAAAAGAAGCCAGACACAAAAGGTGACGTATGATTCTGTTCATATTAATTTCCCTAGTAGGCAAATCCTTACAGGCAGAAAGTAGATTGATGGTCTACAGGGGCTGGGAGGAGGGAAGATTAAGGAGTGATTGCTTATAAGTATAGAGATTCTTTTTGGAATGAAAAAAGTGTCCTGGAATTAGAGAGTGATGATGGTTGTACAACTTTTGTGATATATAGTAAAAACCAGTGAATTGTGTGGTTTGTGAGTTAAATCTCAAAAAAAGCAAAACAAGAAAATGAAAGCCTATGAAGTGATTAATAGGGTGAGGATGGGTCTATGGAAAAAGGGAGTTTTGAGAAGAGAAAGCTCCTATGTCCTAAAGGCGCTAAAAAGGTGAAAGGTAAGAGAGCCTTTTCTGCAGCAGGTTGCATGTTGGGAAAAATGGAAAATCAGTTTGGAAACAGAGTTGTAGTTAGGTTACTTGGGAGCCTTAAGAATCAATCAGAAAAATGTTATAAAGGGTTGCACATGGAGAAATAGGGAATCATTGTAGGTCAAGAAGTTGAAAGTAGAAGAAAGAGAAGAGGGGTGCCTGGGTGGCTCAGTCGGTTAAGAGTCTGACTTCATCTCAGGTCATGATCTCGCTGTCCGTGACTTTGAGCCCTGTGTTGGGCTCTGTGCTGACAGCTCAGAGCCTGGAGTCTGCTTCAGATTCTGTGTCTCCCCCTCTCTCTGCTCCTTCCCCGCTTGCACTCTGCCTCTCTGTCTCTCAAAAATAAATAAAACACTAAAAAAAAAGAGAGAGAGAGAGAGAGAACCTACAAAATGTCAGAGATGAAAATAGTAGAATTAAAATGCAAAAGCAAAAAAACCTCTTTAAATAGAACAAGGCCAATTTAGGTAAGTTAAATATATTCTACAATTATGTGTGTGTGTGTGTGTGTGTGTGTGTGTGTGTGTGTGTGTGTGTGTGTATCTTGTGGTATATGTGATCCCATATAATAATATAGTGCACTAAATTCAGGCATGCATTGGTAATTAGCTCTTTTGTTTGAATTAGAAACATAAATTGTGTTCTTCCTATCCAAGAGATATTAAAAAAAAATTTTATTTAATTACAGATGTTGAAGCTCACTGCAAAAAGAGATTAAAAAAACCCTTCGGTTTATTGATTTTATCATATTTAATGTTTGCTGTGACAATCTGGTATATCTTTATAATGAATAAAATGACTCTTATTAATATGCCACACCATGCTTCAACTACATTACCCATTGAATATTACAAAAGGGAGATTTTATCTTGTTTATTAGCTGCCCTCTTGAGAGTCATCACAAACTTACTGGAGGTGTAGGTAAGCCTGCTGATTGAAAGTTGTGATAGGGCAAAGTGCTTCCAAATCCGTCCCAATTTTATGGGGTGACTAAAACCTATGGGCAAAACCAGACTTGTAACCTTGAATCTGTGACCAAGAATGCAGGACCTAATCCTCTAGTGTTTTTGACTTGAATGAAGTAGGCAAAATCTTGGGTTTGAGTTCAGTGCCATTGGTCTATAGTTATTAGTGATCTTTCTCATCTTGGGGAACCTGTATAGTTCAGTGATCTTTTTTTTTAAGTTTTATTTATTTACTTTGAGAGAGAGAGAGAGAGCACATGATCAGGGGAGGGCCAGAGAGGGAGAGAGAGAATCTCAAGCAGGCTCTGCACTGTCAGCGTGGAGCCTGATGTGGGGCTCGATCCCATGAACTTTGAGATCATGACCTGAGCTGAAATCAAGAGCCGGATGCTTAGTCAACTGAGCCACCCAGGCGCCCCTAGTTGAATGATTTTTAATGGCCATCAATAATCAAACTCAACAGAGTGTATAGACGTGTCCACAGAGAGGGTGTGTTTGTCAGCACTGAGGTATCCTGTAAGTCACTTGGACACTGGTTTCATTAGTTGGCATGAGTAAAGTATGAATAAAAGGGTGTGGATATCATCATTCACCTTTTTATGTATTTAGTTGCCAATTTTTTGGCATATTTAATTTATTTTTAAATTTTATTTTTTTCTTTCCCATTTTTTTATATGAAATTTATTGTCAAATTGGCTTCCATACAACACCCAGTGCTCATCCCAACAGGTGCCCTCCTCAATGCCCATAATTTAGACTTTGAGGAAGAAATGATAACGTGTTTGCAGTTAGGTCTAGGTTTCTCAGAGTGATTCATTGTAGAGTGGAATTGCCATGCTTTTAAGTAAGTTGTGGCATATAAAATTCCTAGAAACTTTCTACCCATTGTTTGTTCAGTGGAAGAACACTTACTAAACTTGTGTCATATTTGGGGCATGTTGTAAAAGGCACAGTCGTCCCAGCACTTTGGGAAAAAAACGCATTAGAAATGCAAGAAGAATTTTGTAAGTCATGAAATGACCAGACTGAAGACATAATTGGTGTTGGTGGTGGGAGTTCGTATTTTCTTCTGCATTTTTAACTTTTTCAGTACTTTAAAATTTTCTGCAATGAGTTCTTATTACTTTGATATTCAGAACAACAGCAGGAATAGCAAAGCATTAAAAAGGTCTGTCCCTGAGAGTGGAGATAATAGAGTAAGGCCTTTGTGGAAGCTTGAAGGACGATTGCAGGCAAAAGAATTTTATATCTGACAGGAGGAATGAAGAAAGACTATATGGGAAGAAATCTGGGGGTGATCCTCATGACAAGTAAACACCGGTTGCCAGCCTCTGGCCCTCCTGTTGCCTGACATATCCTCTGGTTGTCTGAAGTCAACCTTTTTCCTGCTAGTTGATGCCAGAAACTTCTATGCCTACCCTCAAACCTTCAAATCTTTTTCTTGTGTCCAATGAATAAATTTTTAATCTCTTTAATCTTCCATAGAAGACTTCTGGTTATCTGCCTCTGGTTGTACCGCCCAATTTTACTGTTCATTAGATGTCTTGATTAACCTTCCTGCCACACAGGCCTACTCTGCATTCTCTGATGAACTTTTATCATCTCCTTTTCCTGCTTTAGTTTTGGAACTTTGTTTCTCACCTTCTGACTAAAACTCTTACACATAGTTCAAATCTTGGTTCAATAGTTCAATTCACAGTGCTTCCACACAGGGATTCAGTGTATTATCTTTTACTATTTAGGGACAACAGCACAGGTGTTTGACTTGAAATATCACTTAACATTTGAGTTACTGTCCCTCTCTCTCTCTCTCCTCTCACCACCCCGTACGTACGTACGTACGTATGTACACACACACACACACACACACACACACACACACACACACACACACACGTGTTGTCTCTTCCATCAGATTTCAAATTTCTTGAGGGTGAGAGCCATATATCTATTTTCCCCCAATAGTAATAATGTTAAAATGGCACTTTGTATATAATTAGTACTCAGTAACAGTAACTACAAATACTTATGTACCAGGTGCTGCCCTAAGTACTTTATGTATTTATTTATTCCTCACAATATTCCTACAAGGTAGGAACTACTATTATCCCTTTTTGGCAGACAAGAAAAAAAACGAAGACAACAGATTAGCAATGATTTGCGCTAATATAGCAGCCACTAGCCATATGTGTTGATTTTAATTTGAATTAAATAAAAGATTAAAAGTTTTATTCCTCAATAATAGTCACATTTAGAGTGACCAATAGTTTCATATGTCTGGGGATGAATGTATTGGACAGCACAGATTATAGACCATTGCAATCACTGCAGTAAGTTTAATTGGCCAGTAGTGGTCTATATGGTTAAATGACTTCCCCAAGGTCACAAAGCTAGTTAGTGTCAGAATCAGAAATTTGAACCCAGTCAGCCTGATTCCATGTTAACTTGCTGCAAAGAATCAACATGAGCAGGGGTGCATGAACAAACACACACATACACACACAGATACAAACACATTCACTGAAGGCTGAAGAACGAAACCACTTGAATAAAATGAACATGAAAGCAGATTTTTCACTGTCAGATGGAAGTGCAGTAAAGAGACAACTGTTTTACCCAGTCTCATGCCATCTACTTGAGGCAGAAAAAGAGGATCTAAAGAAAGGTTCTCAGAGAGGTACCCATAGATACCCAGGTCTGGATGCAGTGTTCACTCATCACACCCACAAGTGCATAACTTTTGATTTATCCAGAATAGAGGTTCTTCATCCTGGGTTGAACTTAGAGTATGAAACATCCACTGAAATATCAAAGTTCAGTATATTTGTGTCTATGCACTCTCTTCTTTGGAACAAATCCATAACTTTTATCAGATTCTCAAAGGGACGTGTGACTCCAAAAAATTTAAGAACCATTGATCTAGAATAATAAATTAATTATGCCATTAGTCTGGAATTTGAACTTGATTATTTTAAAACTTGAGTTATTAAAAAATTCTCACTCATTTTTGATGGTTATGTAAATTGGTACCAACTTTCCAGAGACCACTATGACAGAATCTCTCCAAATTTAAGAAAATGTTCTTTGAATCAGCAATTTCCCTTATGAGTGTCTGTCCTGTAGAGATATTTGAGCATGTATGTACACAATAATATATGTAGAATAGTATACTGTAGCCTTGTTTATAAAAGTAAAAAACAGGAAGTAACCTGAGTGTTCATGAACAGAATGATTAATGAAATAAGGTAAGAAATAACAATATTTGGAAAACTATGCAGCAGTTGAAAGGGATAAGACAGATTTATTGTATTACGTATAAAGGTCTTTAAACATACTGTTGAATTAAAGGAAAATTGAAAACTGAATGGTTTTAAAAAGCTTAAAGGTTATGTATACTTGTAAATGTGTAGAAACAAGCTTGGAATACCAGTCTAAATACTTAACATCAGAGATAGGGGTGATCATGGGAGCTGGGAGACAGGGGATGAGAAGGAACTTTCACTGTTTATTCACTTCTATTCTGGTTATATTTGTATAACCAAAATGCATTTATTTACTACTTTCATAGTTTAAAAAAAGCAAACAATGCAAACAAAATTTGTATTGGGCTATAATACAGCTCTTTAATTTACCAGGAAAATTGATCTTTCTTTTCTGCAACCCATATTTTCCATACTTCTTGTAATAAATAAGAGTCATATACAATTTTTAGGTCAAATAACTAAGTGTATGCAGCCCACCAAAGTTATTTTCATAAAGTAGTGCTTTGACCAGGATGCATCTTTAGATGATTACCTGTAGATCTTCAGTCTCCAGTATGGTATATAAATATCCCCAGTGGTGATGATGATGATGATGATGGCAATAATGATAGTCATGATGATCTAACAGTGACCAAACTGTATTTCAGATACTGGTCTAGATGCTTTATGGGTAGTAACTCATGTAATTGTCATAACCACCCTATGAAGTGGACACTACTCTTATTGTCATGTTATAAATGAGGAAACTGGAGTACAGAGAGCTTAAGTAATCTGCCAAGCTCATATGACTCTGAGAGGCAGAACGGGGATGCATAATGGGCTGTCTTTCCAAGGTCTACATGTCTCACCATGATGCTCTTCAGGCACAAACCCAGTTTTCCAGCCTCATTTTTCACTCCCCCTCCAATCTTTCTACTTCCCCCACACACTGTGACTCAGTCCTTGTACTCCAGCATTTTCCAATATCCTGTGTGTTTCTGAGGAACATGGGCTTTTATGTAATCCTGGGAAACACAGCTTGCAGATGCCTGGAACACAGGAGACCTGTAGCTTGTTCTTTGACCACATCATTTCCTCTAATTTCCACATGCTTTCAAGGCTCGGATCAAACACTGTTTCTTCCACGAAGTTTTTCTTGCTTTCTCAGCCTGAATTCCTTCCTCCTGCTCTGTTCCCAAAGCCCCTCTTTGTCACTTCTCTTATACCATACACAGCACATTTGGTCTTTTATAAGCCTTGTTGCTCTTTGTGTTCCCCCTGCCCCTGCCGTTGACTTTTGACGGTTTCTGGAGGCAAGGGTCAGCTCTGGTTCATCTTCTACAGTGTACTGCCTTAGTACCAACTTTCTCAATTTATTTGAATTGGTGGAATTGTTAAGAAGGATGCTTAATATTTGGATCATTAGAGCCAATTAACTTAGACACTTTCTGAGCAGAGTTTTATGTCTGTACATAAGAACTTAGAGTTCCATTTTAGCAAACGAATGTGTTTAAAAATTATCAGAACTGTTTCATGTGTAACATGTTTAAATAATAATAATAAATAATAATGCTAATAATATTGGTAGTAATAGATAAAATTTATTTAACACTTAAAATGTGCCAGTACTTTAACTGTTTCACTTGACATTTGAACAAATATTTGAGGTTGGCACTATTAAATCTCTTTTTTCTTAATGGAAAAGCTCAGGCTTGCATAGGTTAAAATATGTTGCATGGGCTCAAAGAGGTAGTCAGAGTCTGAGTCAGGATGTGAAGTCTGATTGGTCTGATTCTAGAGCCAAAATTGATCTTTCTTTTTCCTAATGCTGACTTCCAGTAGTGTGCATTGAAGCATCAGGGTGCAGCATTGTGTAGTGGGATCAGCGCAGGCTGGGGCTCAGGTAACAAGTCTAACAGTCCTGGTTCTTCAATTAATTACATAAACTTTGGATTGTCCATCAACATCTTTAGGTCTCATTTTCCCAAAGTGCTGAGGTGGGTTTGGGTAGTGGATCAATAAATATCTCAGGTCCCCACCAATTCTAGTCTCTGATTCTCAGAAGGAGCCAAAGCCTCTTTGACGTTTACCAAGTGTTACATATGGCACGTGTCAACAGCTGTGAAAATTTTATTTAATCCACTGTGTTTATTTTCTTCAACATAAAGGTGAAATATTTTTACATTTTCCCAATGCATTTCTCAGTAATAACATAGCCAGTAAAAATATTTTTGTTCGTGTAGAGCAGTGCTGTTATATCTTAGCCAAAGAAAAAGCACACTATTATAAACTGGTGGAGAAAAAAAGCCTCATTTGTTATCAAGAAGGAGCAGAAATATAGCAATTATTATACTGCCCATTCCCTAATTTGACTTAAATTAGTGACTTTAAGTTATCAGAGGTTATGAAATATACCGTATGTGCACATAGGAGACAAAAATATTGCTTGCTAGTACCTACGTTTATGACATTAATCTATCTCTCAATGATCTAATATAAAATAAACCATTTGAAAGCAATTTCGTTGAAATACTTTCAGAAATGTTGAAATGAAAATATTAATCTTTTGGAAGTGTCATGCTGGATGTGTTTTTTTTTTTTTTTAAATCCCAGGAAGATGGGTTAGGGAGTGCTGAGAATAAAGAAACAGTTAAGAAGATGCAAAACCAAGAGGTAAAGATGTCAGCCCATAACCAAGAGTGCTATTTCCTTTTTGCCTTCCTCCTTTCCTCCCTCCCTCTCTCTTTTTGTCTTTCTGCTTCCTTTCTCTCTTCCTTCCATCTACAGATATTTCGGCAAACCTATGCTAAATAAAATACTATGCCAGACACAGGCATACAGATGTGAAACAAAGCAAGGCCTTATCCCTTGGAGCCTAGAGACTGTCCATAGAGGTGGGTTCGTTTCTTTAGAGGGTAATAGAGTGAAGGGTCCATACTTCGTCTACTCATGGATACTCACGTTAGCCTGGTGCCTATTCAACAGGTCCTTTTAAATTTGTTTTTCTCTGCCTGTTGAGCAGTGACACTCCTTCACGTTAGCATACTTTCTTACTCTTACTCAGTGTACTTTCTCCTTAACCACACGTAAATAAATAATAGGAAAGCTAATTTAGTCTTTTAAGAACACTGAAAAATGTTCAGTGTATGTGATTAAAGTCATTCCAGAAAAATGTAATTGGGGCTGGGAGTGAATGCGTTTTTCTACCTCTGATGCACAGGTGTATTTTATACCTATCTATATAGTTTCTTTGCAATAGGAAGAGAGGACAATTGTACCTCAATTATGATGAAAACTCTTCAATAACTTGTTACTCCACCTAAAATAAAATCCAGTCTGCTGTCTGAGGTCCAGGATGATCTAGCCGTTTCTGCTTCTGCTTCATCTTGTCTCCTTTCTGTACCTTCATTATGCCATAGTCTTTTCCAATGTCATCATCCCAAACTGCAGTGTTGATTTCATTTTTTGCCATCATATTACAGTTCCTATCTGGTTTGTATTTGCTTACTTGTTTATTATTTGTTTCCTCTGTAAGATGCAAGCTCCGTGAGGGACTCTGTCTCTCTTGTTTGCTATTATGGCCAAAGGGCCTAGCATAGATGTCTGGTACATATTGGCTCAATAAATGAATGAAAGAATAAATGAATGGGAATACTCATTTGAAACTTAGACAAAAACACAATGGTCAGTATTCTACAAGATGGAATAAGTTGTTAAGGGTATGAATTGGAAGTGACACAGCTTGGGTTCCAATCCCAGTTTTATCATTTACAAACTATGTGACCTTGGGGGAAATCACTTCCCCTATCTGTGCCTCAGTTTCTAGAGAATGAAGATAATAATGGTATCTACCTCAAAGTTTGTTGTGATTATTAAAGTAACACCTTTAAAGTACTTGGACCAGTAAATGCTAAAGCATGGTCAGGAGGTTTCGTATTCAAGAATTTCAGAAATGCTTATCAACCACTGTTTGAATGCCAATGAAGGTTTGGAGGTAGAGGGTCCAGTGGCTCTTTGCTTAGTCCGGGGTGTGAACCTGAGAGCTGGCAGTCCTTGCCAGAGCTGGGAGGACCATAGAAGTCCCTCCCATATGGCTGGTCTGGGACATCCCGAATGTACATGGCCCTGTCTGGCTTTATGGATAGAAACAATTGAAGGCTATCCACACATAGGTGCAGTGTGGATCTGGCTATCAGTGACAGTATTTCACTAACAGTTCAGAGGGAAGTAGTGGCGAGATAACTCAGCTAATGCCTGCCCCCAGCTGCCAGCTTCCAGAGCGTCAGGGGTCTGCCAGGCAGAAATGACAAGACATTGACAGTTTTTAGACTCTACACTGCAATTTGATTCATAATCAAGGTTTGTAACAGGCTGAAAGTGATTCATCAGTTCATTTTTGCAGATAAACGAGCAGTCCCTTGTTTCCTTGGAAACTTGGACCTGAGCATATGTAGCTCAGAATGTGCACCCTCATGTTTTCAATTGAGCAGATACAGGGTGAGTTTCTCCCAAGAGATTCAATATGTTGCCTTAAACAGAAGGAGCTAGAATAGGAGAGCATTGCCATATTAAAATTGGATGCTACAGACATGGCTAGATCTCTCAAAACACAGTAATGCTGAATAAAAGAGACAGACACTCTTAATCTGGCCCTCACTGGTTTAGCAATTTGCATAATTTATTTTTCTGAATTGAAAAGGTGTATGTACTTCTTGAAATATTCCTCTGTATACATTTAGAATGTCTGATGTTTACACTGCTTACTCTTTGGGGATCTTCATGAGCTAAAATCAAGCTCTAAACCCCTATTTCTGCATAGTGGCATATAGGGAACTAGATAGATAAATTCTTGTTCTGGAATATTTATGACAAACATGAGGCGATGTTAGCTTTTTAAAATGAAGTCTTAAATATAGGATTATTTTTAGTTCCCAAGATGCCCCCAGTGCTTCCCCCAGCTTAGAGTTCTCTGAAACTTGCATGTTTTCCCGTAGCATGTTTAAAATGCCTGCTACTTTCTACTAGTAATAAAAGCTTCTTTTGTGTTAGGCAACATGCTTCTGTATACCATCTTTCAAATTCTCTTGTTTTTTCATTAAGCAAATGAGGAGATTGATGTTCAGAAAAACATCATTTTTAAGTGGTGAGGCCAGAAGTTGAGCACAGGTGTATCTGAGTCCCAAACCTGTGCCTGTTACTCAGAACCTACTTTATCTACTCTGATAAGGCAGAGTGGAAGGATGGGGTGTTCTGTTTAATTAGCATTCTGGTTAATAAAAAGTCACAGATCTATCATTTATAATTTACTAGCAGCTACAATATTAGAATAGGGCAAGTGAGTGGCAGGAAGATAGTAACTCAATGTGAGCTGAAAAACACTTAGCATGAGTAAGAGTCAGAGGTGCTACAAAATAGTATGGGTATCATGTGAAGTTGTATTCCCCCTCTCACTGGGTCTGTAATTAGAGACTAAAATACCACATGGAAGGCATGTAGTAGAAGAGGTTTCTGCTCTTTTGTGAAAGATGATGTTGGAGTTGCTTAACGGTTATAAGACTATGAATCTAGATAACAGAGACCACAGTGGGTGAGATTTAATCTTTGCTGATTCAGAAGGTACTTCAAGGCTTTTCAGTACTTCAAGGACATCACTATGACCATCAATTATGAGTCCTGAAATGTGAGGAAATATTGGATTTCTGGCTAAAAGAAGGCCAGCTAAGACAAACTTTTTTTTTTTTTTTTTTTTTTTTTTTTTTTTTTTTTTTTTTTTTGATTCTTTTAAACTATTGCCAGAAACCAAAGTTACTCCTAGATCTGGAGTCTGCAAACTTTTTCTTTAAAGGGCCAGTTAGTAAATATTTAAGCTTTGTGTACCATATGGTCTCTGTCATAGCACTTGACTCTGCCATTATAGGATGAAAATGACTATAGACAATATGTAAATGAATGAGCATGGCTAAGAATGTTTTTATTTATAAAACTATTTGGTGATGTAGATTTACAAATTTCCAATCCCTGCTCTAGATTAAACATCCTAAAATTGTCATACATATTTCCTTTTCTAGTGGTTATACAAAAAGTCAAACCTAAAAACCTAATCACAGTGGTTTAAGATCATCCAAGAGGCTTTTTCTCTTCATGTATATCAGACATAATGCATCAAAGATCATACCGTGTCAATTGATTTCCTTGAAAAAGAGAACCAATAGAAGAGGTGTATTTGGAAGCGACTTCCAACATTTAAAAAACTACTTGGAAAAAAGAGATCTCAGAATAGCATCTGGGAAATTAACTAGGACCATCAATTGTGCTGAAATAATCACCAAGGATTTAGTTGACACATAGCCAATGTTCAATATGATGACTGTGGCCAAGAAGTATTTGTGAAAGTAACTACAAATGAATTTAGAGGAAATTGTAATTTTCCCCTTTAGTTATTTAAGTGATAGGAAACCCATCAAAATGATGACAAATGTTACAAGCTGACTTTGCTCCATGGAAATGATGTTCAAATAATACAGTGCCTGAGCACCTCTGCCTAATTACCTAGGCACTATAGTGACAGATAGTTTAGAAATATTGAGGTAGCTATTGATAAAGCACGTGGAAAATGTGAATATTCTTCAAATTTCTGACAGCGGAGATGGACACGGAACTCCTGGTTTAAATGGAGAGATCATGGCTTCTTTCCTGGATTTAGCTCATTTCAGGTCCATTGAGCATGCGTTAGAATCAGTCGTGGTTTTTCAATGGGACATCATTTTTACCCCTGATTTAGAATACAGTAAACCACTCTTTTTTTTTTCTTTTTAAAGAAAGAAAGCTTGCCATTGACTTACGATTTAAAAATATCTAGCATATGAAGAAGGCATGCTCACAACATTCAAAGCAACTTTACACAGAGGAAATTCTGGGGTAGGGGTATCTCTGGAGCTGTTACTTATGAAAGTCTGGATTAGCCATGTGACCTCTCAGCCTCATTTTCTTCAAGTTTAAGATGAGGTCAACAATATGTAGCTCAATGTCCATTGTGGGGATTAAGTGATATAACATTTGGGGAAACATTCTGTTCTACAAAATAGATAAAACTATGGCTATGATTAATGTTACCAAATGACTTAAAAAATGGCTACACTAAGAATATTTAGGCAAAACAAAAATTAATTCAATGAAAATTAATTAATTCACTTAATTCTCTTCTTTCCTAAAAAAAAATCTGCTTTGGGTAAAAATAATTAATGGAGTATCCAGGTGTCAGGATAGTCACAGTTTTCATATTAATAAGGATCACACTACATGGAATTTTTCTGACTGTGGCTCCATTTAGAAATCTTAGAAATTGGTGATTCCTTTCTTGACTGAGTGCATGGGGACTTTCCTTTTGGCATCCTGTCCAGAGGGATTTATTGGCTTAGTCTTTGACTATCCATTTCTGTGGCCACATTGAAAAATGTTTACTTCCAACTAGTTAAATTCATGATTCTGCTTGTGTAAAATTCCTTGTGTCTGTTTCCTAATGAGAAAAAAGCCAAGTCGACAGACCTGGGTTGGTGAGGCCCTGAATAATCTATTTTTTTCTATTAGTATTTCAAGTAAGGCAAATCTAGAGTTATTCAAGTCATAATGTTTTACATGAAAGCTTGCTATTTAGTTGGCTAAATATTTAGTTTTAGTTGATAAAATAGTAAATATATATATGTATATAATTACATATAAGAATCATACAGGATAATATATACATACTATATAGGAATCAGGTGGCTTATCTTAACCTGAAAGAAAAACTGCAATAAATTATTACTTAAATGTGAATTCTTCCACAAACTTTCTTCCCTTACAGTCTGTCTCTGAACTACCCACAGATCTTGGAATAATTTTCCTGCTTAGGTTCAACTCTTCAATAACTAAAAATCCATAGATCCTGCAGTTTATTCTGTAACAAATTTCGATTCCTCCAGTTGTTATTTTTACATTAGAAACAGAGTTAATGCTTAATGGGGACTTGGTCTGTGTGAGATGGTGTGTTAAGTATCTTTTTTTTTTTTAATGTTTATTTATTTTTGAGAGAGAGAGAGAGAGCGAGCTTGAGCGGGGGAGGGTCAGAGAGAGAGAGGGAGACACAGAATCTGAAGCAGGCTGCAGGCTCTGAGCTGTCAGTACAGAGCCTGATGGGGGCTTGAACTCACAGACTGTGAGATCATGACCTGAGTCGAAGTTGGACACTTAGCCGACTGAGCTACCCAGGTGCCCTAGTGTGTTAAGTATCTTACTTGAAAATTTTTTCACCTTTATAACAACAATATCTACCCTGGGGAGTAGATATTATTACTATTATTTTAAAGGTGAGGAAACTAGGGGCACCTGGGTGGCTCAGTCGGTTAAGCATCCGACTTCGGTTCAGGTCGTGATCTCACAGCTCATGAATTCGAGCCCCCCATCGGGCTCTGTGCTGACAGCTCAGAGCCTGGAGCCTGCTTAGGATTCTGTCTCCCTCTCTCTCTGTCCTTCCCCTGCTTGCACTCTGTCTCTCTCTCAAAAATAAATAAACATTAAATTTTTTTTTTTAATTTAAAGATGAGAGAACTAAATATTAAGGAATAAAATTGTTTAAGGACATATATTTAATGGGTGGTATAGCCAGTATTCAAACCTAAGGCAGTTTGACATGAATGTATGTATGTATCATATAATATATATTGCATATGTTCTATGTATTATATGTTGTATATGTGTGCCATATTGTATGTATGTATAGATGTATTTGTAATATATGCCTAAATATGTATGATATGCATACACACATACATATATATTTCATGAACACATAAATAAAATACCCCAGCTCATTGCAACTGCAGCATACAATTTACATGGTCACTTACATGTTTTTTGCATTTCTACAAAGGAATTTGCAATGAAAGCCATTAAATAGGATGCAATTTGTAAGCCTTTCATTAAATAATGATTCTCAGCTGGATTTCTGAGAAGGGAATACTAATGCAACCATATGTAACTAGCATTGCAAGAAATTAGCGTTGCTGATTTAGTCTTGAATCAATCATTTTAAGCTATGCATTAGATTCTTTGCTGATATGTTTCTGTCTCAGACAACTTAGCACAAATTGTGTGCTGAATACAGTCATGTTCAGAGTATAATTTTTGTGAAATACCACTAACATTTCAAGTTTCTTGGATTTGGTAGGTAATGATCAAATCCATATGCAGAAAGTAAAAATGCTGCCACTCAGGGTCCAGTGGCTAATTACTAATCTCTAACATGTATTTCTCGGGCATGAGGTTAGGCGGTAAGTCAAGTTTCCAATGCCAACCAAAGTTAGATTTCTGAACATGGGAGCTGGAATGAGTTAGGGTGTGGGTGTGGCTGCTGTGTATTAAAGTCTCTAAAGCCCTAATCTGGTTGCCAAGATTTGAAAATGTTTTGAGACATTTTGAGGTTTTCCTGGAAACTGTGTTATTGGGCCAGTTCTACCGCATTTTCTCCAAGTTTGAAGCAATGAAGTATGCTATTGTCCATGCTTATTTTATTAGTCACAATAAGCTGTTTTAATAACAATGATGATCAGAGTTTTAGCTAAGAGAGATCATGAGAGAAGAAGCAGAAGAATTCTAAAGAACTAGATAAGTTAGGTCTTCTGGGGGAGAAAATGTGCTAAGAAGCCTTAGTTGGTAAGGCATGCCAATTTGTTGCCCCTCCAGGGTCTGAACTGCTCCCTTTAGACAGAACTCTATGGAACCTACAACCATAATTGTATTTGATTGTTATTTATCTTAACTTTATTTTATTCTATAATAGCTCCCTTCCCCTACTTATACTTTGACTAATTGGTTATTTTTATTCTGAGGAATGACATTGGTGTATTGCTTTCTCATGGTGTCATTTAACTGGTTTTTCTTTTTCCTGCCTACTAGTGATTGATTAGATTATGGTTCAGAGTTTTGACCAAGAATTCATAGGTAATGCTGTGTCTTTCCTATTGCATCATCTCCATAAACACATAACATCTGTTTAATCAATCAGTGAGTGGCTTCCTAGGTGGCGTCCCTCTGCTCCATCCATTATAAAATTTCCTGTAAGTCTTTCACCTAATGATTTTGGCAGCTATAGATGAAGGCTACCTTGATCCATTATTTCATTAGGTAGTACTAAAATGTTTTAGAATAAAGTCTATTCCAGCTAAAAGGAGAATGTGAGGTTGGTGACACCTCCTGAGAAAAAGCCAAGGACACTATACAGGGACAGCACAACAGTACAGAACAACTAAACAATATGATTCAATTGGACAAGCTTATAAGATATAGTCAACATTCTCAAGTATATGTGATAAATATATTTGCCAGTGGCAGCAATAAGAAAACCTCCAGGCTGGTGGAGAAGCCAAAGCCCCAACACAAAATTGCTCACAGTAAAGGCTCAAGAACAGAATGGTCTTAATCTTTATGCTCCTTGATGTGTCTTCTAGTGGAGTCCAGGTGGTTTCAATTTCATCCAAGCCTCAAATTCCAAGGAAGATAACAAGGTGACTGTCATATCTCATTTTATGAATGTTGTACATCTAATTCTTCCAAGGTAAATATTTCGTTAAAACCAAACAAATTGTAGAGGCCAAATTGCCTTGCTGTTTCTTAGTATATTTATCCCATAATAACAGCCATCAATATCGGTGGTTTGAATGTCTTCAAAAATAAACAACTACTAACAAAAATAAAACAAAGCAAAACAGGTTTAGGATCTGTTTTTTTAATTATTATTATTATTCATGCCTTTCTGCCTTTCCCAACTGATATTCCTCATCTCTACCATAGACAACAGAAAATTATTTGAGTGACTATTTTCTCAGTTATCCCAAGGATGGTTCATAACCAGCAGCACTCTGGATTCATAGGAGAGAGGGGAATTCATTACTTAAAGTAAAAGTCTAAAGGCATTAGGCCTTAATTCTCTTGTGGGACCCCAATGGAGAAAGGCTGCTAAACTGTAAATACTTAAGCATCTTGGTTAGCCTGAAAGATCCTTGAAAACATTTCTTGTTCATCTTTGTCTTCACCATGTTGCCTAGCTCAGCACCTCGTCCATAGCAAGTAATCAAATAACATTTGACATTCATTGAATAAGTGTTTGATTAAGCCTAGATACATGGCCTTGGTTGTCATAGTCCACAGAACTTGCTCTTTTGCAAGAAACATAAAAATAGTGCCAACATTTCTTATTGCTCTCCTTTCCAAACATTTCTGTCCCTTTCTTCTTTTATTTTCTTTATAGAACTTATTGTCCAACAGAACCTATATTTTTACTAATTTTTATATTTCCCTCCAGTAGAATAAATATTTTTTTGTTTTGTTCACTGCTTTTCTCCCACAGTGTCTAGGTTAGTACCTGGCACAAATGTATAATGATAAATATAAGAATAATAATATTATAAAAATATAATAATATATTATATGAAATATTATAATATGAAATAATATTGAATAATTTCAATTCAATATTCAATTATTGAATAATTCAATAATATTCAATTTTCATATTGAAATATGAAATATATATGAAATAATAAGTATATAAAATATATTTAAAATAATAAAATAAAATAAAAAATAATAACATTTAACAACATAATAAAAATAAATATGTAAGGAACAAATGAATGTTCTGAGTATTCCTTCTTATATGAAATGTATGAATGGCATGCTTTCTGTCCATTTCTTTAACTCCATATATGTGTATATTGCCCAAATATTCCCAAATTCTTTTGTCTTTATTTTCAATGTCTAAATAAAACAACTCAAACCTATTTCCTGTGTAACTATAGGAAACCCTATCCCTGAATTATTTTGCTGATTACTGGTAGGTGCCTAGACGTCCCATTCATTGTCTATCACTTCTCTTCCTGGGCCTATCCCAAAACTGCTCTATTATTGCCATTCGCTCCCCAGGTAGTACTTGGGGAGGCTATGGCTTTTTCTTCCCCTGACTTCTCCCCGAATACAAATACAACTTCTACCTCTATTTCCCCAGTTTCCGTAAAAGTCGCATTAGATTGCCATGATTAACCACCTTTACTGAGGATTTGGGGAAATCATAAGAGCCACTCAACATAGACAACTCTGGAACAAACAGTGCAGGTCATGAGGTTTGTTGGTCACAATCTGTCATGAGAATCACCTGCTGGCCATTTCTTTCCTGGGACCTAGGTTGTCTGTTATGTTTGTGGGGCCCATGCCCTCTATGTCAGTCTCCTTCCCCCTTTTCTCTTTTCTGGTCTATACACTTAGTCCTTCTCAAAGGCCTGAACTATTTTTTTTTTCTCCTCAAATTGCTGGTTACTTTCCATTGCTAATGGCTTTCCTTCTAGACCTGGCTTTAAGACTTGCCTTTGAAAACTAAAAGAGCCCATTTCATTTCTCCAATGAAAACAAATCATTCCCCCATTTGATACATTCTCCTGCCACTTTCAGAGTGTGACATAATGTCCTTGTTTTACCCTGGGTTCCCTCTGGAGAGCAGAGTTCCCTCTTTTTTGGAAGTGATCCTAGGGAACAAGAAATGGGATTTGAAGAGTAAAACAGTTCAAGGGTGCAATACTGAGCAGGCCACCAATGTAGTTAACACACTCAATCCTTCTGGCACTTTCTGAGGAACTGTGCAGACATGTTTCAGAATCCTCTCAAAGAACAGAAGGGGAAAGCCTTTAGCCGCTCTTGACACTTCTGGGCACATAATGGATATCTGCATGTGTGACTGTCAGCTGGGTATCACAGAATCAGAGGATCTCCAGGGCATATGCCATATGATTGAGAGAGGCACTGCAGGGTATCCCTGTGTAAGACTGGCTGCCAGAGCTGTGGCTGGGATAAAAGGCAGGCTGAAAGCATAGAAGGTGGTGCCCCCACATTGTTAAATACAAAATTTAACACTGGGCAGGAACTCAGAATTTCTACGCCGTTACTGACTGCATGAACTGGGACACATCCCTTTACTTCTCTGAGCTTACATTTCTTCAAAATAAATAATGCCTTATTTCAGAGGATTATTGAAGTTCAGAGATAATTTAACTAAAACATAAAACAGTGAAGTCAAGCAGGTAATATGTATCCCAAATAGATTTATTATAATATATACACTTAATGTTAAAATCTTACATGACTACCCAAATCAAAGTCAAGGAATAATAAATCATTTCTGTAGTAGTAGGCAATCAGATTTCCTTGAAGGGGATGCTGATCCTTACTGTGGCGGGGGCGGGGGGGGGGTGTAGGTTCCCACATTTGCATTCTTTTCATCCAGAGAATATATGTGGAGTGTAGATGCCCAATTACCTGAAGAGGGCCTTGAACCCATGGGAGCAGATGTATGGCAAACGCGAGGGCATATTTGAGCCTCCTTGATGTGCAGAAACTTCATGCAGTGTTGGTGCCTTAACAACAGACACACTTAGGGCTGTAAATGAAGGAAGGTTGAGTAGCAATGTGGGAATGATCCTTCCTAAAGGCGAAAATCTATCCTGTCAAGCCAACCACCACTCAAGGCTGTAGGCTCTTGCACTTCAGAGCAACATAGTTGTCACACTCTCCCATGGGTACTTGTGGAAAGGTTAGCAATTGAGGGAAGGGATCTGACTGAAGCTTCAAGCTGAATATTGGAAAAGTAATTTATTATTCTTTCCAGGAAGTAACACATGTAACAAAACCATCACTGAAGTTTGCCTAGACAGGTGTAGAAACAAAGAAAAAAAAAAGTTAGAGAGGGAGGAAGCCAAACCATAAGAGACTCTAAAAAACAGAATAAACTGAGGGTTGATGGAGGGTGGGAGGGAGGGGAGGGTGGGTGATGGGTATTGAGGAGGGCACCTTTTGGGATGAGCACTGGGTGTTGCTTGGAAACCAATTTGACAATAAATTTCATATTAAAAAAAAAAAAAGAAACAAAGTCCATCAAGATATACCCAGGCAAATCTGGATTTGTTTCTCAAAATACTATCATGAGGCATAAACTGAGCTGCCAGGCCAAGGTGAGGCCCATCCATTAAATGCTGCTAAAAGTTTTCTCTTGTCAGAAGTTCCAGGGAAGGAGCAAAATGATAAAAAGTGCCACATATTCTTTAATTGTTGTGTATTTAAAATACTAGAAGTTTTTGTTGCAGTTACTAAAAACATTAAAAGAGTAGTTCAGACTCCCACAGTCTATAATTAAAAAAAAATCAGCTTTTGTAAACATAGTTAGGTTTGCCTGAAATCAAATCCTTTACAAAACAGGACAGTTGGCATTGTTGTCAATTACTGGTCACAGCAAGATACCTGTGACCGTTTCTGTCAATAAGTAAAAACACTGTGCTAAAAGTCAGTTCTTTGGGTAATTCTGGAAGCAAATGAGTTATTTGGGCTTTGGCTTGGTTAGTTTATGTCATTTCTCTAATTCTTTTACTGTGATTCTTTATTATTTATTTAAGGAAGTCTGTATCAAATGTGTTGACACAATTAACACTATATACTTATAAAATATTTATTAGTTTTAAAAGTTCTTTAATATTTGTTAATCTCATTTTTATATGTCTTGATATTTCAGTTTGAAGTGTCTTTGTGTGTATATGTGCATGCACATGTGTCCATGTGTGTGCATTCGTGGTTGAACATATAAATAGAAAAACCTCATGAGATCATCTCATCTACAAGGTATTATTTCAGCAGAACTGAAAAACTTTTCTTCCATCAATGCGCTTCTTAAATCACTAATTCTCAGAATTCCAGTTTTAGTGGTTCATTGCTTGGGCTCAAGTGTTAGTCCTTCGTAATTCCTCTAAGCAAGGTGATACCTAAAGTCATATCATACATTGGATGTCTATGAGCTAGTTTGTCAGAAACGTTTAGTTTGAAGGAGGTGAATAGCTTGTAAGGGCATTGGGAACCCAGAGGGCTGAAGTGGAGTTACCACTGAAGAATGGAGTATGGTAAAAGACACAGAGAGGATGGACTAGAAGAATCTATGACCTGTAGTTCTCACTGCCCTCTACATAACTCCAAGGGGATGCAAATTAGAAACTATCAAACTGACAAAACTTACACTTTTTTCCTCACACAAATGACGTCCTATCCTCAACAACTACTCTGTTGTCATAGCCATCAAAAAATGGGGAAGGCAGGGCACCTGGGGGGCTCGGTTGGTTGAGCGTCCAACTTCGGCTTAGGTCATAATCTCACAGTTTGTATGTTGCAGCCCCGCGTCAGGCTTGCTGCTGTCATTGCAGAGCCTGCTTTGGATCCTCTGTCCCCCTCTCTCTGCCCCTTCCCCACTTGCTCTCTCTCAAAAATAAATTAAAACAAACAAACAAACAAATGAAAAACCAAAAAAGAAATGGGGAGGGAAAATATCACTCTTGGAAGGGTGACAAGATAGAGCAGGAAAGAATCCCCATGGCCTGACCCAAAGGGGAGAGGAACGGAAGCCCTTCTGGTTCTCACGGACTGTGAAGAGAAAGTCAGAGATGGGTTGGGGCTCATCTTCTGAGTTTTCTAAAGAAGGCTGAGGCAGAGTGCCAGGCAAGGCATGATCTGACCTATTAGTATGGGAGGCCGAGTGTCCTTAGAACACTGAGTATGAAACATGTGAGAATGAGCCAACATTCACCAAGTACCAAATGAGACCCTGCAGCAGACAACAGCCCAAGAATCATGTGGAGATCCACCATACCAATTGAGAAAAAAAAAAGGTGTGGGGGAAGAAACAGCTCTCACCAGAGGTTGAACTGTTAAAATTAGAAGAAAGGGGGTGGGGCACTGGAGGAATTTTATGATAACTGAAGAAAATAAATATGCTACAGTTTTCCAGCACACCTGTGTCATGTGGATAATTTTATGGCAACAGCAACAGTTTTCAAGGAAAATATGTACCTTTGTAGATCTTGTCCATGTCATTCTAGGTGTTCTAATGGGAAGAATTCTAACATATCTTTATTCCAGGAGCAAATTATAATGCTTTCCTCACTTTCTTAAAGGAAAGAAATAATAAATCAACCTTATGTGATCTGTCTCTGTCCTTAACACAACTTACAATTTTGTGAGATTTGATGAGAGGCAATAGTTATTCATGATGACTGTTATGTTCTCTCAAGAACATAATGCCAGAAACTTGGAAAACTTACGGTTTTTTGGAAATCCTAATTCTGATGACTAAGCTAGTCTTATGTGTTGGGGCCACTGCATAGCTTCTAAGTGAAAGCAAGATGGTGGCAATTTTCTGAATAGGCCCATTGATGGAGGACTCAGGCTCCCTATCTTTAATGGCTGTGACTTGGGTGTCTGGTAGTGGGTGGCAATAAAAGTTATTTGAGATGTCACATTATACAAAATAATAATGACTTTTAAAAAAGGTGTGAATTGAAATGAAAAGACTGCACCTCTGAAGTTTCAAGACAAGCTATGCAATATAAATAATCAACATATCATTTGGCTTCAGTTTGAGTCCTAATTCTAAACAGCTTACACATTTTCAAGTCAGAGTTACAGGAAAAACATTGATAGCTAAATAAACAGAGTGAGTGCATGATTAATGTTTAAAATAGTAAACACTTCACATTTGTAGCATTCCTTCAACAGATTGGTCCGGGAGACCTTGTTTTCATTCCTGCTCTGCAATCTGCGTTTTATTTATTTATTCTCTTTATGTTGAATTCCTCTCTTTTAATTTACCTTTCATCTTAATTTACTCTAGGGGGCAAAGTGAAAATGTCTAAAATAAGTGAAAAATCTAAAACAATTAGAAAATTTAAGACTGAGCTATAATCAACTCTAAGAACATTACTGCCTTTTCCAGCAGGATGAATTGTAGGCAATAAAAAGATACCATTAGTAGCTATTTTCTTTAGACTTTTAAAGACTCATAAAGCTTCATCTTATATTTCTAACAAAGAAATAAAATCATTCAGGAAAATGTTGAGGGTAAGAAGAGGTGAGGTCTTTTTGCTTATTTGTACTTACTTTGTTAGGAGTTACGTAAAAATATAAGAAGAGTGAGGAGTTCTAAGGGGGGATTTCCCCTCACAGATCCCAGCAGCCCTAGCCAAGATGTGTTCACATTGTGTGATACTGAGTATCAACTAAAATTCGGCCATTGACCTATTAGGAAAAAAAAATTAAGAAAGACATGTGATTTCTGTGTTTTTTAAAGATCAAAAAAAAGAGCTGGCCTAGAAATTATTCAGAGATAATGCTTGAATCATATTGGATTTCAGATGTGCTCTACCGATCTACTTTTTGAATGGAGAGAGCAAAAGGTCCTGTGCAGAAATCCTTAGTGTCCATGATTGGGTTGATAAATGCTGAGCATGTGGGTACATTTTACAAAATGTTAGCCACTGCCTCCCAATGGGAGAAGGATAGGGATATGTGATCCTGACAGTTGTTGGTCATGTCCTATGTCCTGGTTACTCAAAATAATTTCCATGAGTAGAAGTTTTGATCCCTTCCAGAGTCAAGATAGGCCCAGAACACAAATGCAGAGAACTCTTATTCATGGGAGAATTAACCAATGTAAGGATGGTCTAGGTGTGCACATTCTGTGCATCTCTCTGGTTCTTCCTTTGTTCAGTGATATGCCTTCTTGGGATACTACCGATGTAGTGTTGTGTTGCCCAACATCCTCCTTGGTCAAAGGTTTACCTTTGGGAGATAGTTTTGAAAATATCTGTTCATGATCCATTTGTCATTTTCCTATGTGATGTCTTTATGTCTGTAAAAGTAAAATCAAGTGTAATTCTTAGAAATCAACAGCCCATAAAAGAAACAAGTACACTTGATCACAGACAGAACTCTCCTGAGTCTGCCACTTTCCAGCAAGTGGAGTACCCACAAAGGAACATTTGGGTTCCAGGCTATTATGCTTGGTGGGAAGTCCTTGTGACGCAGCCAGAGGGTGCAGAAACCTAGATATTTGCAGACCATTAAGCAGACCATGTAATGGAGATTAACAGATATTTTCCCTCATCATCTGAAGGATATTATGCTTGATACTGTGTTTAGACAACTTGAAAAGCCACTTATGTGCAGATTGTAAAACAGCACTCAGACAAAATAGGTGTTTATAGAATTGGTCTGAAAGGCCAAGGCATGCCATACCCTCCCTCCTTCTCACCCTCTTCTGAGAATTTGCTGAGCACCTATTTTAGCCATGTATTCTGGGGACCAAAAGCATGAATCATTCCTTGAGGAATTTACAATCTAGGGTGAGTACAGACCTGTCAAGACCAAGCTATGAAGAACAAGGCAAACTAGAATGAAACAAAGCTTATAATCCTGAGGTGAACCATAGGTTATCGACATGCTGAAGTAAGACTAATCTTCTAGGAAAAAATTCTTCTAGAAGGTGTGTTTTGAAAGATGTGTATGTAGGATTTCAATAGATATGAAAAGGAAAAGGTTTTAAGTCAAGCTGAGGGAATAATGCACAGTTGAAATGTAGAGAGGGAACTAGGCAATAGCAGAAGACCAACTTGAAATGTGATTGGAGATCAGTGTGTTGAGGAATGGAAATATTTCTTTAACAAACACTTTTCTAGCACTGGTGATGTGTCAGGAATTCATAGCAACTTACTGATGTCTGTGCTATTACTATCCTCATTTTACAGATGAGAAACCTGAGGCTCAGAGAGGTTAACTGGTGATGCACCACAGCCAGCAAGCCTCAAACCTGGATTCATGCCCAGGCTCTCTGGCTCCAGTGTCTGTGCTCTTCTTGGTAAGATATGAGTCTCAGGACTTTGTACCATGTTCTTTATTCAATGAAGAGTCTTTGGCTGCTTTTTAAGGGGTTAATGATCTAATATAGGTGCTGGGAAATCATTCCAGTAATGGAATGATAGTTATATTAGAAATCACCAACACCGGCGCAGAGATCTTAAGCAGAAGAGAGTTTATATTTGTTGAAGCTTATTACATTAAAGGCAGTGTGCTAGCCATATCTTGTGCATGCGCTGAATTTCCCGGTTTTCACCTTGGGTGGAAAGAAGTCATGTTAAAGGGAATAACTTCTACTTCACCAGCTCTTACCCCTAACTGCTGTTTTGGGACCTCATTTCCTCCCCCTCTCCCCCTGCCTCAGTCTTCAGGCATTTGGGAAGCTTCTAAGGGGTCTTTCACATGTGCTTTGGAACGAAGCAGTCATCTACTAGTCCAGTGTTGTCCAATAGAACTGTCTACGATGATGGGTCTGTTACTGAGACTGAGAAACCGAATTTTTAATTTTAATTCATTTTTTAAAAGCAACATATGTGGCTAGTGGTACCATGTTGGACAGAACAACGCAGATTGGTATTTCCTGGGCACTTCTGCTGGTTACCACACTTCTCCCACTGAGTGTTTTTGGGTGAAGGCTCTCTCTCTAAACATGGCAGCTACCTCTGTTGGGAATATCCCTTTCTCCTGTACCAGTGCTTCTGATTGGGACTACTGCCAACTCTCAACAGAATCCACTGCTTCTACCAGGCATGGCCACTGCTGCTGACTTCTCCCCACAGTGCTGCCCTAGGGAGAAAGGCAAATCCCCAAAGAGTATATATTGTGCCCCCATATATTGTAGAAATTTTAGAAAAACAGCTCTTTCAATTTTTACTTTAAGTTATTGACAAGTGTATAGAATGACAAATACCAATATGTTAGGATTAGTCCTCTCAATCAACTTTGAGGTTTGTTTTCAAAGTTTGTCTTCTTGCCAGACCCCCTCCTCTTTGGGATGAATTTTCTTTCAAAGAGCTCTACAGTATGTAAGACATCTAAATTTGAGCAAGTTCAAATCTTGGGCAAATTAAAATGCTAGTTTAGGTGCAGATGAAGTGCTGTGATAAACACAAGTTACCTCATTTAACGCTTACAGCAAAAATACCTCCCCCAATAGAAGAAAAAATGAAACCCTGAGAGTTTAAATAATTTGCCAGAAGTCACCCAGCTTTATATATGGTTGAACCAGGATTCAAATCTAGGTCTCAGGTCTTGATTCAAATCAAGTCCAGCCTCTTTTTCCTTTATAACAAACTGCCCCTCTGTTAAGAGCCCATTGCAAAAAGAAGAGAATTTATAATTATGTAAGAGGTTTATGTGTATGTTATACTGATTTGAAATTTAAGTACATTGAAACGTTTTAAAAAAGAAGGCATGTTTAAGAATAATTAGCTGAGGGTTGATGGGGGGTGGGAGGGAGGGGAGGGTGGGTGATGGGCATTGAGGAGGGCACCTGTTGGGATGAGCACTGGGTGTTGTATGGAAACCAATTTGACAATAAATTTCATATTAAAAAAATAGTAAAATAAAAATTTTTGAGGAGCCTTAAAAAAAAAGAATAGTTAGCGAATCTCAAACAGTAGGTTAGTGTATAGTTGCAAATTGTTGTTTTCAAAGTAGCTGCTGTTTTGAGCAGCTTTGGGATTTCATGTTTCAAACCCGTTTGGTGTGCACATGGTATATCAGATATCAGAAATTAATACTAGGTCAGGTGCCTGGGTGGCTCAGTCAGTTAAGTGCCTAACTTTTGATTTTGGCTCAGGTCGTAATCTCATGGTTCGTGGGATGGAGCCCCATGTTGGGGTCTGTGCTGACAGAGTGGAGCCTGCTTGGGATTCTCTCTCTCCCTCTCTCTCTCTCTCTGCCCCTTCCCAGCGCTCTCTCCCAAAATAATAAATAAATAAACATTAAAAAAAAAAGAAAGAAATTTAGACTAGGTGATATTTGGAATGGCCACAACCAAGTCACTCTTTAGAACTAACTAGGAGTTACCAAGGAATCATTCATAGTGCCTGCATTGAACACATTGCTTTTCCATTGTTTGAAAACTTAAGATGTTAAACCCTTTGGGACTGCCACGCTGTTATTGCAGAATTTGTGGAGGGTCAGCATTGTGGCTACAACTAAATCAGTATACAATTGTTTTGTAAAACAATGACTAAGACTAGAAGACACTGGGCAGTCAGCAAAATCAAAATGCCACTCTCCTTCCCCCCCCCCCACCTGTGTTTTGAATATTTTGAAAACAACAGCACCCCATACTTTGCAGATTTTGCTTTAAGTAGGCTTTCTCCTGGAGTTAAGATCAGGGGAAATCCCACAGGATCTTATAACTAGTATTTTTTTTTAAAAATAATGGACACAGGGTTAAAATTCCTTTGCTAGAAACAAAAGAAAACCTCCCCCCCTCCCCCACCTCTCGCTCTCAAGAATCCATTCTTTACCTTTTATTTTCTAATTAAGCAAACTTTAGTTATTTCACATAATAATGATCTTGCAAAGTTTGAAATTCAGCTGGGAAGATCTAGTTCATAGAGGGCAGATAATTTGTTGTATCCCTTCCACCAGGATATGTTAAGACTGATCATATCATCCATTATCTTGTTCTCTTTGCTTTCGTCATATATTACATAGAGTTATCTGGGCAACAAATATATTTTCCAGTATTTTTTGGTAAGCGACAACTTTCAGATGCTTTGAAAAACAATGCAATATCCCCACACATGATTTATCACCATGCCATTTGTACTTTTGGTATACACATTTTTAATTATAAGTCATGTAGCATTGCACCATTACCTATGCTGGGTATTACAGAGCTAAGTGGTACAAGTAAAATATTTCTGCTTAATCAAATCTTTTTTTTTTAATTTTTTAAATGTTTTTATTTATTTTTGACACAGAGAGAGAGAGACAGAGCATGAGTGGGGGAGGGGCAGAGAGAGAGGGAGACACAGAATTTGAAGTGGGCTCCAGGTTCCTAGCTGTCAGCACGGAGCCTGATGCGGGGCTCGAACTCACGGATCACGAGATCATGACCTGAGCGGAAGTCGGATGCTCAACCGACTGAGCCACCCAGGCGCCCCTTCAAATCTTATTTAATAAATGATATTACCTTAGGCCACCCGTTTGGTTTCACACCAAATAAAAGCCTTTTTATTTGACGTGAAGACAAAAGAACTTCCTAGTGTCACCTCTGGCATATCTATTTCTCCCTTGCAAGCCTAGCAGTGCTGGGTTTTCTGCCCTGGCAAACAAGGTCTAAAACTGAATATCCAGAAATCAAACTGTAGTTCCACCATTCCTGATGTCCTCCCAGGTGAGCTCCTGGGCTTCATGCTCATACTTCTAAAGCAAGCAAACTTTAAGCTAATTACGTGCTAGTGTATTCTCCCTTGCTGAATTTTGGCAGGTTGCTTCTGTAAATTATGAAAAATAAATGTGAAATATGCAGATGCCTTTTGTTTGAAGCAGATGTTTGGTCCATCTTGCCAGAATCCAATCAGCTGTTCCCCTGGGGGCCTTCTCTCCACAACATTATCCCACAGCAGCTTAGAAACATGAAAGGGTGATCAGAATAGCACTTCACAGGCCTTAGAGGAAGCTTCTGGACTTAAGAGGTCTTTGTTAAGGAGAATTAAAAATAGAAGTATCCCAACCCACAGGATTGAAACAATCAGATTGTCGCTGGTAAAAGATACTGGATACAGAACACTTTTCTCTGGTGATGTTTGATAGAATTGAGAAAAGGGAGGTTTCATTGTTGCCCTGATAGTCTCTGGGGCCTGCCTTTCATTCCATCTTGATGATTCAAGGCAATACTTTGGACTGTTACAGTCACAAAATTGCTGCCAATGTTGTTCATATCATGGTTCAGTGTCTCCTCACACAGAAATCTCCCTTTAGACAATAGATTCTTTGATATTTGACCATTATGTGGCTAATTGATTAAGTTTAGGCAACAATACAGAGTAAGTCAATTCAGAATAATTCATCGATGAAGCAAACTAACTGCCATGCCATCAAAGACTGGCCATTCAGCTGAAGACCTCTGATTCACGGACAACCGACTAATGTAGTGAAGCTTTTGACCAGCCCTAACAATACAGAATAATCCAATACACCCTTTACTGATGTACATCTAGATGACAGAAAAATAAAAACGTTTAGGGTCACATATTCGATTTTGAAGGCGAAATCTGTTTACTCACTGATTCAGTGATTCTGTTTTACTGGGCTCTAATTTTATTGTGAAATCTGGGTAAAATATATATTCAAATATTTTACTGTTACTAAATCTGCTGACCACTGTCATGTGACTTTGGGCAAGTTACTTAACCTCTCCTAGCCTCAGTTTCCTCATCTATGATAACATCTACCACAGAGAACTTGTTTAAATGAGACAGTGTAAGTCAAGTTCTTAAACACACAGCGTCTGGGCCTGGCACATAACAAAAGCTCAATAGTGGAGAACTAATGCTGTAATTTTCCTATTCACTTTCTACCACTTCTCAATGAGGGTTTATTTTATGTATGTACACATGTATGTATTTATGTATTTATTTACTTTTACGAATGCACATCTTTTGTACCACAGTTAAATACACTTCCCCTGCTTCTATTCACAGCAGAAGCAAGGATCCCCTTGCCAACATGTTCTGCTCTACCGTAGATATTTTGTATGAAGCTATATGATGCTTGCAATCTCCTCTTACTTTTATTATTTGGGCGAATAACTTCTTTAACTTTATGAGTCCCATTTCCCACACTTTCTCTCTTCTGAATCCACTTCAGAATTCCAAGCTCTTGTTTAATGCAAAGTTCCATAGTCTTCTAAAGGTCTGATTTATGAGTATAATGAAAGACTTTATACTTAGCTAATATTAACTGAGCCCCAACTATGAGTCAGGCAGCCAAAGTATTGAGTGTGATTAAGACAGACAAGGTTCCCTCATGGATGGATTGGAGTAAGTAACTAGGAAATACCTCACAGCCTCTGTACCTGAGCCACAATTCATGATTTCCAGAATCATGTACTGTGGCTAGTGTTAGCTAGAGCATTATAGAGTAGATGTACATTTTATTTCTGTATTTCTGGAATTTTTGTGCACTCCAAGAACATTTCACCATGTGTTTTGGAACAGTACAACTGATTAAAAAGTAAACGTTTTGATCAAATGGTAGATTATTAGTTTCTTTCTGACATCAAGTAAAATTAATGTCACTCTGGCAACGTATAGATACATCCTTACTGTGCTTTTATTTTGCAAAGCACTTTGTTATCTGTACTAGAAAAATCTATGTTCTCAATATGTTTATCAAGTCATCTAAAAGAAAGGGATATGAGGAAAGAATAAAATAAAAAAGAGATAAAAGATAGATATGGCCTGTATCTTAGGGCTATTAATATTAAATTGATGATATAAAATCTACAGACTGAAAATAATAATTTATGGTGTTAAAAATAGTATTTTCACACAATTCACATAAAAATGGGTGAATAATAACACTCATCTTATTCTGTCGTTTGGGGATTAAATGAGGTAAATATGCAAGAATTTTATAAACTCAGAGAAGTCTGCAATTATTAGGTAACATGTCCAACTCTACAAAGCACACAGGCAGTTTTTCCTATTCCCCTTTAACATTAAAGAAACTGAGTCTCAGACAAACTGAACAACTTTCTAAGCCCATAGAGGTAACAAAACTTGGGGCTTAAATGTTGAGTCTAGGTCTTTTGATTCTAAACTGAACCTTTTCTCACTCTATTTCTCTAACTCTCAAATGATTTATGAATAATTAAAAGGCTACATAACAGTAAGACCATATTAATGTAATATAGACTTGATACATTAGTATTTGAGAAATATAAAGAAAACAAGCATAATCAGGAAGGCTTCCTGAGAGAGGTGATAGGTTTTGAAGGAGACGGAGCTGGATTGATCTATATATTATATATACTGTATGTATTATAGCCTTCCAATACTCTCTTTGCTTCTGGCTTCCTATCTAATTTAGGTTTATAATTCGAAATGATTTTTCCAACTTTGGAAGTATTTGACCTATCTTCTAGCATTTATTGTTCCACAAAGACCAGTTTTCATGTCCTGAGGAGGTGTGCCCCTGGCCAAGGGGCAGTCTCGTGTGAAACAGAGGCAGAGGGCACACCAGAGAGCAGATGCCACAGTTTTCCTCATCCACCATATGGGGGGGCATTCCAGATAGTGACCCAGGGCTAAGAGATACTATGAACCATGACCAACCTCTTGAGAAAGTCAAAGCTCAATTTCTCAGCCATTTTTTTAATTGGAATTTTCTTAGAAAAGTAGAAAGTTCTAAAAAAGACTGATAATGTCAACAACAATAATAATATAATAATTCTTTATAGATCTACATCCAGAGTTAAAGAGAATATATTTTAAAGACATCGCTAAAGCATTTATCTAGCTTTAACTGCCTCATCAAAGAATATTATTTTTTAAAAAGAAGCCTCATAAAGATGTATGAATATATAGACCTGTGATTATTCAAAAAAAATTGTACAAATCAAAATAAATTTGCTGGAGCAATTTAAAATAATTAACCTTTGACAAACCTCCCTCTCTGGTAATGGAATAGTAACTATATGAATAAAAGATAAGTCGTGACATTCAATGAATTACAATATTCATCCCATAAATTACTTGATATAATAGCTCTATAGTCTACGTTTTTATAACACTAAAATGTCCTAAACACTAAAGAACCCATTCATTTCCAGTGTACGGTTTGCAGATGGGTTGGGTAATTTCTTTTGCCTTCTTTGGATATCCTTTAATTAAGTCTTTTACTATTATTTTTTCCTCCCAGATACACCTTGTTTCAGCCTGTCAACCACTTCTGCAGTACAGACACCTGGAAAACTTGAGGCTTGTGCTCACTGCCCAAGTAGCTCTGAAAATGAGTGAGTGTGAACCTGATTTGCATGTTGGGTGGGATGGTTAAGGGGCTGGCATTGCTATATGGCTGATTGCCACATTTACGGATTTGGTGGTCCAGTCCATGGACCCTTTGGGTAAGGTGCTGCTCCTCTTTATGCTTCTGTCTCCACTTTCTGGGGATAAAAGGGTGGTGGTGATCTGCCCTGCTAGGTAAACTGAAGCCATCTTTGACCATATAAATATGATTAGAGACCACAGCATGAAATATCGGTGCTTACTAATGATAACTAGGAGGTGTTTGTTGGCATACACAAGCCTCAGGATGGCAGAATGGCTGCAAAATGCCCAACATTTTTGGTTCAAAATGTGTTGCTATTTTAAACAAAGAATAGAAACCTATGGTGATAGGATATCTCCTGAGAAATGGATGCTTCTCTGGCTACCCATTTTACCTATTAAGTACAAGATTTGCTGGTCATCTAGGGGTAGCCGGTTGGTTTTCTTTAACACTTCTAAGTCATTTGCTAGAGTAAATTGAACAAAATGAACCAATGAAGGCAGCACTGGTTTCCAATTCAATGTGAATATCTCCCCGGGGTCTTTCTAATGCATTTTATATCACAGTAGAATGTGTCTACACTAACACATTGTTTAACATTTCTGTATCCTTGATCTCTTAATCATGGTCTGGATTCAGTTGTGCCATAATAAAAATAGACACCATTTATTGAACACTTATTCTGCCTCAGATATTGGGCCAAATCCTACAAATATATTTTCTTATTCAGTTCTTTCCACAACTCATAAGGTAGGTTCTAGTTTTACTCCCATTTTGCTTGAGAAAATTAAAGCTTAAACTTCTCAGTGATTTGCCTAATTTAACATTACACATTTAACTGTTACGCCGTGCTTCTCCAGACAAACCATGCTGTCTGGCTACCCAAACTCAAAACCCCTTCACAGAGAGGATTATCCTTGTTTCTTGACACTAACATCAGCAGGCCAGAGTTGCAGCTGTAGGTGATGGCAGGTACAACTCCAGAACTAGAGTTCACTTGGCTCCCTTTTTATCCCAAAGTCACAGAAGCAGGTGGGTGGGTCTTGCGTTAATTCCAGGCCCTTAAGTAGATGCTGATGCTGCAGAAACAGTCCTGAACAAATGGTGCAGAGTGCCCATTGCTGTAGCATTTTTGGGCAAGATATTGTTTGAGCCAAAAATACCTTCTGTTCCTCTGTCCTTTTTGTGAAAGTTCAGATGTATAAAAATAAAGGATGTATGGAAAATAACAGAGGTCACCAATTCACAGCCAAAATATTGTTCCTCAGTTTGGCGGGCTTAATAGAATTATGTCTAGGTAGTTGGACATATTTATTTTTTTCTATTAAAAAAAAATCCAGGGTGATTTTTTTTCCTGGTCTTCTTTGAATTTTTTTTCCCCCCTTCTTCAGAGGCCACTATATCTGAGCCACGAAGTTAGGGCTCATTGAATGGTCAGGAAGAAGGATATAGAAATCTGGTGAAGGGACCACCTATCAATCTATCAGCTATAAATGATTTTGATGGGTCATCTATTAACATTCCACGGAATGAGTTCTTCAGATACCCCTGAAGGAAACACTGCTCTTGCCCCATCATTTCTTTTTACCACTGAAAAAAGTTGGAGCTCAGAGAAGTTAAGGATTTTGCCTAGCTTTGCACAGCAAGTTGATTCTTCTGTCTCTTAGTTCAGCATCCATTCACCACATATTATGAGACATTTACTATGTGCCAGGAACTGAATAAAGCAAATTGGCTGTGTACCTCAAACTTAGATTTTAGGAAAGAAAAAATGTATCTTAAAACCACAAAGGAATGTTCCGTTTCCTTTTTCATCTGTTATACATTTGTCCTTTTCCCTAGTTTCTTATGTTTAATGTCTTTTTATTCATAATCTGCAGAACGTTGTACTAGGTCTATGGTAGAAAGAACATTTTGGGAGGTGGTGATTAAAAAAAATGACTGTTTAGCACAAAGATCCCCCAATTTTTTTCAAAAAGGTGCTATTTTACATTTCCTAGTGTTTGGTTTTTTGAAGAAAGCCGAGTGGGGCCAAAAGCAAAATTTCTACTGAACTGAATTTCCTTCTTTTTAGTAGGATACAAAGTAAGAAACACATTGTAATCCAACATATGTGTGTGCCTGGGTATGCATATAAATATACAGTTGACACTTGAACGACGTACGTTTGAATTGCGCAGGTGCACTTAGAAGTGGACTTTTTACAGTATAGCACTATACATGCAGTTTCTTTTCGTCATGATTTTCTTAACATTTTCTTTTCTCTAGCCGTATATATACGTAGTATAGTAGTATATACTCTACATACATATATGTACGTATACATACATACAAATATATGTATGTATAGTATATATTACATACATATATGTACATATATATACATAGACATAACATACAAAATACGTGTCACCAGTGGGCTATTAGTAGTTAAGTTTTGGGAGATTTTCAACTGCGTGCAGGGTCGGCACCCCTAAGCCCTGCGTTGTTCAAGGGTCAGTTGTAATTGAAACATGAAAAGTTTCATGAAATGATACTCTCGTATGATATAATAAAAACAACATATTTTACATCAAATATGACCCTACTATTATTTCAACACTACAAGATGTGTCACACTGCCTATTCAACTTCATTTTTTTTCTTTTTAAGGTAAGCAAAGTTCAATAAATTAACCAAAGCAATTTGGGCAAATGTTTCAATTCTCTATTTAAGTTTTCTTGTAAAAATACCAAAAGGTCAGGTGTCCAGTGCATTTTGTCTGGGTTAGCCCTTGATCATAGATGGAGTCATTTGCCATTCAACTGCTAAGGGTACAATGGGAAGTCTGCCCCCAATTTCTCTTTAGCCTTTAGATTTCCTGGAGTCTAATCATGTGAGTTACCTAGAGCCATGTTTCAACCTCTCTGAACTTTCATCACACATGTTAAATGAGGAAGGGTAAGTCTGCGTGACTTTCATGATCTTTTCCAGCTTCAAAGGCCTGTGATTGCATGGTGTATTTTTTTGAAGCCTGGGTACCTGTGAAAATAAAGTCACCTCAAATGTATTCTGTGCATAAACTAAGAATTTCTAGAGCCACAAATGTAGTCCATTTGAAGTTTCTCTAAAATGTTGACAGATGTGAAAGGGAACATTATCAAATGCTTAGTTTTTACCTTTGCGTTCAGATCTGTTGTTTCATTGGGGGCATTTTTATAAAGTAAAAATGTACTACTGCTGTTCTTGGAATTCTCCTGGTTCTGCAACAAATTTAATGAGCTAAAGCGCTGTCTACTTCTGTGCACTTTTGTTTTTTAAGAGATTTAGCCATTGTTGGGTTTAGGGTATCCCGGGGAGAGAGAGGTTCAGTTTTTCCTTGTCATGCTGTTACGACTGTAGAGCCTGTAGCGCGTGAGGGAATCCCAGCGGCAGCAACGCCAGCACCCGTGCACGTTATGCACAGTCCTCAGGGGCACAGGGATGGCATTTCAGCTGAGTTTGGTAAAAGTAATCTGGGTAACAGCCTGAATGCCACCTTTACTGGTAACGTAGCTCACCTGAAAAAAAAGGTGAGTTGTTTTATACTTTCTCCACGCACGGCTGTGTGAACATTTGAATCCTCAGATTAATAAAACAAGAAAATCAACTGAGAGATAGCGTTTAGGGACGTGGGGCTCGCGTGGGTCTGGGTGGAGAGAGTTTGGCAATCACTGAAGGCTTAGGAAATCTTTGTCTTTTCAGTCCTAAAGCAACTGAACTGAAGTTTTGGTCGAATTGATTTTATGTAGAACAAAGCCAACATATTCATTTACAGTGAGAAATATGACTGCCACGTGGCCTGGAATATTTACTTGAGCATGACCTGTGTGTAGTCACACTGTTGACTACCTGCACCAGAGGCCAAATAGTAACCAGCAGGTTGTGGGGTGATCCCGTAATTCCAACAAGGCGCATCAGTTACATAAGTGGAATGTTTAATGCCGTATGGCCAAGACATTCCATGTGTCTGCCTTAAAAAAGAAAACAACAACAACAACAACAAAAAGGAATTGGAATACTTATAGCCTGTTGGCTAAGCCTCCTTTTCCTCTAGACAGCAATTAGATGCTGGGAAGAATATCATCTACCCTTCAATGCTGCTGTGAAGGATAGAGATAACACACATCTAGCACAGTGTCTGCTGCATTATAAAAAATGCTGAAAAAATGATGATTATTTTAACCTTGTGACAGGGCTTTTGTGTCCAACCAAGTACTCTTCTTCACTTCTGAATGATATTTTCTTTCTTTCTTCTATTGCAGAAGTATTAATGATAATTGTAGATATTTACAAAATTCAGAAATGCATCAAAAAAAATAAAATAATAAGTATAATCTACACAGAAAAAAACTCTTATTAATATTTTGGTATTTAATTTCCCCTTAAATGTGGCTCCATTTGAAATGCCATTCTCTAAGATGGAAGGACAGAACTTATTTGATGCCAATAAAAGTGACTCTATATTCACCCCTTGTATGGGATCTGACCTAGTTCATCTGATCCACATAAGAGTTTTTTGAAATTCAATTCTACCTGCTCTGCCTCTGGCCAAGAAAAATAAAAATGAGAAATAAAATTTCTGGATTGAGTCTTTAAATCACACTGAGCCAAGTTAGGTAAGGAGCAGACCAGAAGTAACTTGTAAGAAAAAAATTACTGGTGTTGTTATTTGCAGTATAATTCCTGGTAGCCTGAATTTCAGATCCGTAGACCCAGAGTAAAGGTAGGGAAGGAGTTGGGGGAGGGTAAAAGGAGGTGGGGAATGGAAAAGAGGACAGGGGAGGTGTTTAGCTTTCATTTGCAAGCGTGATACCCGCTGCTTTGTTTATGGATTTGATGCTATTCATACAGTCTTTGCAATATTAATTTTTAATTTATGATGCTCATTAGGAGACACTTAAAACAGAACAATTATCATTTATCTTGATATATTATTTACTAGGATTGACTGTCATGGTTAGGGGCCCATGATTAGTGAGAGGGGGATCGAGAAGAGCTTCTAAAAGCGCTGGGGTAAAAGAATAGGAGCTTAGGAAGCAGTTGTCAAAACCCAAGGCCCAAAGTTCTGATGTCAAAGTGAAAGCCACACAATCCCTAATCAAGACTCAGGAGGCCCCCTCCAAGACAAGCCTGGAACAGTACTTAATGAAACTGCAGGATTATATTAATGAGACTCTCTGTTAGGCCACCAGCTCATCAATTATTCATCCAGCTGCATTCCTGATACTTTGCTGTCTTCCTCCTCTTTTTGCGTTGGTGTGATTACTTTTTTTAACCCTCAATTTCCTTACCTGGAGTGTAAACAGAGACTTCTGTTCTGTAGTTTCCTTTGCTTCTGCTCAAACAGCATCTCTTTTCAATACTCATCCGGGATATCACACACGATAATGGAGGCCTACTAGAGAGGGAAGTCTAACTTCTGAGTCTCAGGGAACTAGGGCACCCCTGACTTTGTGCTTCCCTAATACTCTGGGCTTATTTTTGACAGTGTGCTCATCCCACTGTGTTCTGATCATCTATTTGTGTGAGACTCTTCCCCACAAATCTGTGAATTCCTAGAGAACGGAGCCTAAGTTGTATTTGTCTTTGTATTTTCAATTCCCAACATGATGCTTAACAGATGACATTGAATGAGTGAGTGAATGCATGCATGAATGAATGAGTTGTGGGTGTTTGGTTACGCCTCATATTCAGCCTGTCTCTTTATAATCAAGCAGACTGTGAGGTGGAGGCCTGAGTACTACCTGCATGTTTCACAGGAAAATAAACGAAAGCAAACCTTGCATTTACAATCTGGGTCATGTAGATGAAGATGTGTCTATGGGCTTGAGGCAAAGCACCCAAGTCTGTGTGGTACTCAGTTCTACATAAGCTTATTAATTTCTTTTAGAAATTACTTATTAAAATTGGATATAATTTTAGGAACAAATTGTGTTTTACTAGGACTGACTGTCATGGTCTGGATGGCCATGTGATTGTGAGGAGGATTTCAGTGAGCTTTCACAATAAACACCCAAGAGGCTGGAGTGGGCTTTGAAGCAGGACAGAGGCCAAGGGCTAGAACTTATTCCCAGAGTCTGTTATTTGTTTCACTCACTCAAGGTCAACAGGAAAACCAAGGAAGCCAGTTTCTACTCCTCAGGAGGTAGAATGCTGGAGGCTGTGATGCTGAGCACAGTCATTCCCTCATGCAGTAAGGACTAGAAGTACTTCCCTTTTGTCCTGGACAGGTAGGGTGAGGGACAAGTGGTCCAGCTGGAAGTGGTACTATCTGGAAGGCAGGTTGACAAAACAAGGGAAAGGCAGAGGTGGGTGTGAGGAAATGCTTTGATATTCTGCCCCCACCAGTTGTAATACTCAAATACCCAGGTCAGCTGGCAGATAGGATCATGCCTCACTGCCTCAGCCACACTGTCTGCAACGTGTCTGTACTTTGCCACCAAATAACCTCTCCAAATGCCATTTTCATCATGTCACATCAAGAATTTGCAATGGCCTTCTTATAAAAAAAATAAAATAAATAAAAAAAACCCCAGAAAAACAAATGCTAGAAAAAAGAGCAAGGTTCCAAATTCTCTGAAAGAATAAAAAGAAATGAGAAGACATGGATATAAATCTTCAGCTTGTCAAGGTAAATAGATCACAAATCTGAAGGCAAGTAGTGACTTTGGCCAAATGGATTCTAATTTGTTACATCTCAACTAGTCACTATTCTGTAGAGTCATATTTAGAGAAATATTGTCTGGAAGTTCTCTCCATGGATTTCTAAATTGGGTCTTCTTATCAGTGTGCCAGGCTGAGAATGGGTTATGGGTGTGCTTCGGCTATTGTTTTTCCTCCTCCTTGAGGCATCTGGTGGGGTCCTCAGATGGGTGGCCCTGGACTAAGAGAAACCTTACGCATTTTTCCTTAGTTCATGGATTTGAAGATGTACATCTTTTTCCTCATTTAACATTTCTGAAATTCAAGTGTTTTTCCTTATCAATATATTGCAATCGCTTTTGGCCAGGTGGCAGTGATGAGGTAGTTGTGATAATCTGCACATAAACTTAATGAGGTAGCTTTCATAGTCTGCATATAGCTTGACTAAACTCGGTTGCAGCTGTTTACATTGTCCTAACTTTAACTGAACGACGTCCATCGTTGTACTGCTTACATTGGGTCGAGTTTCCCTCAAAGTGTCTTCAAAAACATACATTATGGTTCGACATCGAAACAAAAAAGTTATTGTGTGAACAGAAAGGCATGGAAACAGAGACGTGGATGTAAATGTGATATTGTTGGAGGAAAGTACGTCATAGGAAGGATGAATAATCCAGTGCTTTATGAGTTTGAGGAAAGGAAGATTCCCATCAAAGATGAAGCTAGTCAGAATCCAAGCTCTGCTATTAAAGGTGGGAGAAATTATTTTTTTCTTTCTTAGTGGTACATAAGGTAGTGGTATCTCTTTTGATGGCTAGATTTTTAGCTTCTAACCATTTCTCTGTTTGCCATGATATGAACCACATCGGGAAAAATGGCTTTAAGCTCTTGCCTGGATCTTTGGTTTTCCTGCAGTCAAACTTTCTGGTAAAGATATAATTTCAATTCAACTTAACAACTTTAAAATTATTAGACTGGAAGTATTGATTGTATTCAGAAAGAGCAAACTTGGAATTAATTTACCCTTTGTTGTATGTTAACTTACATCTAATTTCAGTTTAGCTTTACATGATAAAGATGGAATCAGACTGTGGGCCCTTAGAGCAGACTAAGCTCAGGGAATTTACACAAGCAGTGGGCACTGGGTCCAGCATTGTCATTCCCATTGGGGACAGTGGGAAGCACTCAGAGAGTTAGAGGCAATAGGTTCTTTCTGTAGATCTGTGATATCTGTGTGACACAGCCCACACTGACTGCCTGTAATTAAACAGAATACAACCTTCCTTATTTTTGAAGGTATAATTAGAGGCTGGTCTCCAGCTATCATTGGCCTCTTCATCAAAACAAAGTGGATCGTTCTGAAAAGAAAACTCCAGGATATGATTTACAAAATAAAATCACTTTGCATAGAAATTATTTGAGATAATTTAGTTCTGGTCTTTTATTTTTACAAATGAGTAATCTAGAGCTCAGAGTAAGTGGCCACCTGGAATCTCACAGTTTGCTCAGGGTAGTAACGGGCCTTCTGCCCCTGATGGGTGTCCTGCTACCATCACACATATGGGTCTCGCAAGGCAAAATTTCATATACACAAAAAGTAGAACTATTTGTGTCTTTGCTTATGCATAAAACTTTATTACACCTAATTCTTCTACGAAATCTCTGTCCTGTTAGAATTGATGAACATTTATTGAGGTTTTTCACTGGTTAGGGACCTAATCCTGTGTTTAACTGAAGACTCTGTTCCAGAAGACTTTCCTCCTAAGTAATCGTAACCTTGGTGTTTTTCACCCTCTAATCTCTATTCTTATATCTATTTTCCCAACAAAAATACAGAAACCTGGAAAGATGGAAACCTGGAAAAATGTTACAGTCTCTCTTGGCTTTAAAAATGCATCAACATGACTCCAACCAAGATGGTAGAGACGGGGAGAGAAAGTAGCAAAAGTCATTACCTCTGCTTCCTACTCCCCTTCCTCCAGTGGAATTGCCAACATTGTTTACAGAGGGCTATTAACCTAATAAATACATTCTGGATGGAATGACCCACCTTTCTGGCTTTAGGATATGGCTTTTAAGGTTTATGAAAAAGAATTGAGAGGGCTTGTCAATATAACCTTAGTATCCAACAAAACGAGATCTACCCTGCCTTTTTTTTTTTTTAATGTTTTACTGCAGATGGGTCTTCAAAACCAAAACTGAAAGGAAGTTACTCATTGTGTGTATTTGTACATTTATGAGTGCATATGACATAACATGTGTGTGTACACACATTACACACCTCTGCATTTAATATAACATAGATTTTTATTCCCTCACAAGGCATCTTGAAGTCTAAAGATAAGACCATTATCTGGTATTTCCACAAAAGTCTGAATTAAGTGTACCGTTTCTCTATATAGAACCTTACATTTCCTTAGATAGTTGTTCTAAGAAGTAACTTCATCTTGGTTGTGCAGTTTATCTTGAGCAAGTGTCAAGTATTCTTTTCAAATTAAAAGAACAAAAGTAACAAGGAATTTTACAATAAGCAAAGAAGATAAGAGGGAAAAAGGAAAAAGAAGAACTCTTTCCCAGAATCAAATAAATGGGATATGATATAATAATCCAAGGGCCTTTGAAAATCGCATCTGAAAACCTGGTACCTGGATAGGTGACACATGATGAATATTGCACTGAAACCTACAGCCTGAGTCACCATAAAAAGAAACAGTGTATATATTATAAATCTATCTCTTGACAACTATAGACAGAGGTTATTAGAGTGAATAATCAATTCCATAAAGAAATGATTATATGTAAAGTTCAATTCAAAATAGAAATTCTTTTACTTGACCTTACATGTTACTATTTTATAACATGAGGAGCTTTGCTAATTTTTTTTCCTCTAAAGTGTCTCTTTGTTGTTTTAAAAGATCTTTGGGAAAATAATTCAAAGAATATGGGAAGCAGTGCTGAGCCATGAAATGTGTATGGGAGTAGAGGTGAGGTGTGATAGTCAGTCCCTATCAGGGACTTAAACGGTAGTCCCTGTGGTGTAGAGCACCACGGCCCATGGTGGGAGCTCCTGGGTCTGTGTGTCCCAAACTGTGAGGGGGCTGGCTAAATTCATTGCTGTCTTTACTTTCAGCTTGAACATTCTGTGCTTCATTTGCTCATCTTGCATTGTAAAACCTATCTGGAAGCTTTAACATGAATGAGGTAGGAAACAGCTGTTGGATCGTAAGAACAAATTTTAGTTAAAAAATGTGAATTTTTTCCCTTTGGAAAATCCCTTTCTAGTCTCAATTACCAGCACATACACTTGCTGAGAAACCAAATTTGTCAATCCTTATTTCCAATTGCTAGCAGGGCATCATATTTTCAGAACGCCGTTTGTGATCATTCCCCCTCAATACAGTGAAACATCAGACTTGGATGTCAGCCTAGGCTTTCTTCTCTTAGCCCTCATGTCTTAGTCATTTAAAGAACAATGCTTTTGAGTAACAGAGTTACTTGTTCCTCCTGATTTCTTTTTCTTACAAAATTCAGTTTCCTGGGCGGCTTCTAGGGGGAAAATTCAATCATGAGATGTACTGTAGAAGAGGGCACCATGCTACTTTTAATATTAGCCCCTTTTAATCTGGGTAAGGTCATCGAACTTTTCTGATTTTTGCCTAGGGAGAACTTTCCCCTTATTTTGTAATTGACTTTGTCCCCTTTTTCATTTATTTCCCTGTCTCCTGGTTGTAGCATCTTCTCCCCGGAGTCTCAGGTTAGAAGTTTTCCCTTTTGTGAAACCATGACAGGTGCCTAATTGAATGATGAATGTCCCTTTATTACTCTGTAATTGAACTGCCAGCTTTTTGATTGGTTTGTAGAGATGCTCCCCCCCCCAATCAGGCACTGCAGGGGGCTTGGTAGTTGGCAGTCTGGTCCTACACTCCATCTGTCTAATCCCATCTAGCCCCCACTTGCTTTTTGGGGGGTGGTAATAGAGGTAGGGAGTGAGGGGGAGGGGAGTCATAATAAATTATGCTAATTTGATGTGGCTCTGACAATGAGAAGATCGTATTGTTCCATGCATCTTGGGGGTAAATGCTTCAAGACATTTTGTCGTCATGGGTGCCTAGCCTGACAGGACCACGATGAAGATTAATGGGCCTCACCTGAGTGACAGAACAGGGGATTGTGGGGAAGAGAGGGTCATTCATCATACTCTGACAGGTGTCATTCAATCCGACAGCAGCTCCACCGTCACCCGGCTAGCAGTTCCATTTTTCTGCCAGTTAAGCAAGGAGTTTAATAACATCCCCAGAATTAAAACTCATTCTTTGTAGCAGGTCTGACAGCTGAAAATAAGAAAATCAATTCTTCACATGTTATAGCACAGTTAACTGACTGGGGCTTTGACTCTAATTTAGTCTTTGGGCTGCATTTCAAGCAAAGAGCTTTTTGTAAGACATCATCTATTAAAATTTATCCACAGCGCTAACTTTGGTGGTGTTGTTATTGTGGGCACATTAAAGATTCAGGCTTTCAAAGCCAGTGTCCTTTACTCACTGCGTGCTGAAATGTATCCCTGCAGTAGCCGGGTCTCTTCTGCTTCATCCTCATTAGCAATGTTTACTGCTTCTCTCTTCATTAATATTGATCCCCTCCCCAATTACCGGCAACAACAAGACAGACACTAATTTGAAACATTTGGTATCATTAAACTGTTTGGATTTCAGGTTTCAGGGATCTTGGAAGGCAGAGAAGGTGGTTCAAAGATAAGAAAGGGAGTTACACTTTGGGGCTGTAGGGTTACCTGATGAATGATGACATTCTAGGTTGGTGAGTGTGGCAGACTGCAAAACATGGCTCTGGGTTCCTTTGGTCCCTCTTCTCATCGGGAGGAGGGGTGTATTTGTCCACCTCCATGGATCTGGGCTGTTCCAGACTGTCACTGGTTTTGACCAATGGAGTATAGTGATGCTGTAGAACTTCGGAGAGTGGGGCTCAAAAGATCTACGTCTTCTTTCACTAGTTGTGAAAGCTAGCCACCACATAAGATGTCAGTTCACCATGCTGTGAGGAAGCCCAAACTAGCTACATGGAGAAAGGGAGACTACAAGGAAATCCACGGAGGCACCAGACATGTGCATGAAGAATTTTTGGAACTTGCAATCTTTTCTTAGCAGCCAGCTGGATGCAGCCACCTAGAAGCCATCTTGGACATTCTGGCCCCAGCTGATGCCACCTGTATGGAACAGAAGAACTGCTCTACTGAGCACCGTCCAAATTTCCAGCCCACAGAATTGTGACCAAATAAAATGGTTGTAGTTAAAAGCCATTAAGTTTTGGGATAGTTTGTTAGATAGTAATAGAGAGATGAAATAGAGAAGGTGAAATATTGGGGCACGGTGCAAGGGACTTGGGTACATAGCTGTTTTCTATAACACAGATGTAGAATTGTTCTGGCTTTGGGGGCAACATTTTTCCCCTCAAAGCCTCCTTGGTTTGAGTAGCTTTGCCTTCTTATACTGTGCACTCCCTCTACAGCCCTCTTCTCTGTCCTAGGACAGGACAGTTTGTTTTAGTGCATTTTCCTGAGTTGAGAGAAGTTGTGTAATTGGCTGAAGAGGACTTGTCACATATATTTCTATGCTTCTTAGTTCCATCATTTTCATTTTATACATCTAGGATGAAAGAAGGTATCTTTGAACAATAAATTATGAAATTGAGTACTTAATCTGTGGCATAGTACTAAGCATGATTAAAGGGTTGTGAATTATATACAGTGATTAAGTTAGCCAGATTATTGATCAACTTTGCGGGGTGCCATATACACAAAGTACATATAGATAAGATAATTATTTTCTTGCGAATCATCTAATTTGGTTCTCAACAGTAATCAGATTAGCTGAAGACATTGGTCAAATAATCTGTTGGGGAACCAAAACAGAAAAATAATCATATCTTTATTGCTTTCAAAGAGCTAGACACCATAACAGCAACTTTTTTGGATTTCTGAGTTGTAAAGAACTGGGACAAAAATGTGATGTGGGGGATAGCTGTCTGTTTAAAGAGAAATCCTGTAGAGACACATGCTAAAAGAACACAGAGAGGGCTTGCAATCGCTGTTTTGGATTTTCCAAATTCACATACCATGTCTATTTATTATAGCAGAAGAACATCTGAAGCTTGCGAAGAAGAGTTGAATTTAGGGAGCAGTAGCATCTCGAGAAAGGTCTTAAGCCCATGGTTAATTCCAGGGAAGGAAATAAAACTGAGTATCACCATGACAATTTTTATTATAATACTTTGCACAGTAGAACTTTTCCTTTTCTTAATACCATCCTTCAAAACAAACATCTGAAAGTCAGAATTGGGCTCATGATACAATGTCTTTGAAACCAGTAAAGATTACTTGGCTGAGGAGTCTTAAAATGAGGCCACTATGGCTGAATAATGTTGTTATGACCTTGAGTGGACCGTCTGCATTGGCATTGGCTTCTTAAGAATGCTTGCTGTCCTTAATTTCAAACTGCCCCCAAAACTCACATGCCTGTTCAGAGTTAGTATCTCTCAATGATCATACACTTACAGTCTAACCAGGTGATTTCAAGGCATCTCCTCAAGCATCTGCCATGGGTGTTTTGTTTTGTTGTTTTGTTGTTGTTGATTGTTTTTTCTGTTTCAGGTTTTGCTTCTCCATTTCAACACTGATATGATAAAGAGGCCCCAGCCTAATACCCGACCCTTAGTATTAAATAGTGGATCCCCTAGCGTTCATTATGTCCTTCTACTGGGCCTGAAAAACAAGTATTGACTACAAAAACAAACTTTTGGTGCCTAGAATGTTAAGTTCTTTTTAGAGCATCTGGGATGATGATTGAATACAAAGTATACGATATTAATAGCTCATAAGCTAGCAGATCCTGACACATACCAAGTGCTCAAGAAATGATTGTAAATAAATATGAACAAGCCAATTCATGATTATCAGCTGCTTGCTGCCTGTTGAAGGTAGGAATTTATATAATATGCAAGAGGCACATTTGCTAACCTCTAAAGATGCAGTTGAGACTAGCAAGGCAGTTTTGCATATGGACCAGCCATATCTGAGAGATAGAAAGATTAGTTTATTAAAATCCACTACCCTGAATCTATGAATGTTTTCAATCACAACAAAGTAGCAGACCTGACCATCCAGATGATATGTTGGAGGTAGAATTTTGGATTAAGAATCTGAAAACTTGGATTCTAGTCATGTAGGCTCTGCCACTTAGGAGGTAACTTTGGACAAGTCACCTCACATGTCTAAACACCATTTTGTTGTACGTATAAAACTGAATCAATGTCTAGTCCTCCTGCCTAGCATTGGTTTTATGAAGATCATCTTATGTGATGTATATTACAACAGTCAACCCTGTGCCCACTACCCTCACCATCTTGCTGTCCCCAAATCAGTAAGTTGAAACCTGTTTAAATATTTTTATATTGTGACTCTAACTCCAAACATTATATGTTTAAAAACTTTTAAGGTGGTCATCCAAGAGCTTCTGAATTATACAAGTAGTTATATCAAAACTTGTTTTTTGTTTTTTTTTTGCTAGCCCAGACAAACTTTCTGCAAGAACACCTATTCAGGGGTATCTTTACATCTGGTACAGGTGCTTCTCAACAATAGAACACAAAATATACTCTTGGGTTTTGTAAATGATATAACACAACGTTTATGGAAGCAGCAGCTGTGCCAAGGAAGTCATCATTTCTTGGGAACAGAAGATGAAGAAGAAGGAAATTGAAGAAGAATGAAAAAAAGGAGGAAGAAAGGAGAGACAGGCACCTCATCATCAAAGGCGAAGATGGCATGAAATCCAACAGTTTTGAGCAAAACTCAAAACCTGGGCATGACACACGTGCATGCGAAAACCGCAAGAGCTCTGATGGCCTTCTTTTTGCTGGGTTGAGGAGGGAAAAGAAAACAAAACTACCCCACCGTAAAGATCCAAACAGGCCAGCAGTACTGGCATGACAGTTCCTACAGTGTGACATGCCGTTTCCACTCAGGGAAGCTCCAGCCAGGGAGCAGCATTCCAGTGGGTGGGTCTGATGTCAGGGAGGTGGATTCCATCCGACTTACAGCTGCACCAAAGGCTGACTTTGGCAGCAATTCCTGGGCTGTAATTTTATAAACAGTCTTTTCTTTCCAAACTTCCAATGTGAATTTAGACCTCAGCACAGATTCCGCCTCACATCTTTATTTTGTGTCATCACATTCTAATCCGATGACAAACAGTTGGTCTGAGATTTCAGTATATTACTATATTAGTGCAATTTATGTCCTGTGTGGAAGTTGATGATGTGTCAAGGCTATATTGTGGACTCGCCTGGATTCTAATCCAGTACCTAAAAGGATAGCATTGCTGTGGTGGATCACAGTGGCACTTTGTCATGAAACCAATGGTTAGCGTGTGGTGCTGGTGCCAGGAGTCCTTGGCAGCAATGTTAATTACATTTTCCCCAAAGTGGGCCAAAGATCTGCAATTTACCTTTGAACAATCATCATTATAATTTAGCGTGTCATTATACCATTTCTGCTTGACATTATTTATAGAAATATCATTTTAAAATTTACACTCTACCTTAAATAAGTGAGATCTATAGAATGGAGTGGATCCAGCTGAGGAAGGGAGAGGGTGACTACTTAGGTTAGGGGGCCAGGGCTGCCACTGCCTAGCCAGGTTGACAGTGGCTTGATTCTCCCTGCTTAGCAAGAGATGTGGTGCGGGATGGGAAACCAGTTAGCCAAGTGTGTTCTCATTCCAGGTCTGCGTCAGTTGTTTCATTAAAAGAAATTTCCACAACATTGAAAGCAGTCTTGTAGCACATCCCAGAAGAAGTAGACCTGAAATAGATGAGCTCACGAAGAATAGAAAGTAAATCAATTTCCATTTTCACAAGCCCGAGTCTGCTCATTTTCAGAGGGGACAAATCATGCAGAAAATAGTGCCAAATTACTCATGGTTTAATGACAATTTCACAGAAAAGACAACTGATCTCCCATGTTGTTATGCTCAGGACTATGTCTGGATAGAGGTGCTTTAGACCTGGATTGGGCCATCAGAGCAAGGACGAAATGCCTCAGTGACCAAAGTCTCACTCCTTTCTTCGTGGCTTGGTGTGTGGATGTAAACAAGATGCTCTTCCCTGGGCAGCTGCGGAGTTCCTCTGCAGCGCTGCATGGGTTTGTCGTGTCTCCTTTTGGCTGGCCTTTTATCCTTGCTGAGATAAAAGAGATCAAACATTGTCATGTGATATTAACATAAAGTAACTTCTTGGCAAACTGTTCACATGGTAGCCTCTGGTTTACAAGTTTCCTTTGCTAGATCAACAGTTACTTTTTTGAGGTGTGATTATATGGGGCCAGGGAGGGACTATTTACTAATTTTGTTGCACTATTTTAAGACTTTTAAAAGGCACAAGAGAAGATGATTAAACCTTTAATCATGAGGCTTGACCTCGGTTTTCTCATAACGTTTAATAGGCAGATGTTGACTTATCGGGCTATTTATTTCTTTGTTATTTAGGATATGAAGTCAGTGGAATGTCATCAGAAGAAGTATGGAATAATAGTACATTTTCTACAAGTATATATCAATTTTATATCTGATTGGTCTTGCCATTATAAAGATTTTCTGTTTTGTCCACCAGAAGAAAGTTGGCTTATAAAGCTCTAAACAGCAGTGTCCAAGAGAAATGTATCACGAGACATACAGATATTAGCCACATTTAAAAAAAAGTAAGAAGGGAGTGAAAATAATTCCAATAATACATTTTCTTTAACCCAGTATATCTAAGATATTATTTTAATGTATACAAAATCATACAAAACATCGCTGATATATTGCACATTCATTTTTTTTTTCATACTATGTCTTGGAAATCCAGTATGTGAAAAACATCTCAATTTAGACTAGGTAAATTTCAAGTGTTCAATAGCCAGATGTGACTAGTGGCTACCATATTAGATAGCATAGACCTAGACCCAGTATGATTACCTCAATAGTTTTTAAAGTGTCTTTGTAATACTAATGTGCACCTCTAAGATTTTGGAGTATTCAGAAACAGTCTAGCCTATAGATGCTGTTGATTTTATCTGAACAATTTCAGTTTCTCAAGGCAAAGAATAAGTGCATATGAAGTGTTTATCAGCAAGATTTCTTCTTAGCCACCTTTTTTTTCAACAACAAAGATGCTAGTAGCCCGTAGTGAAACATAAATATTACACCATTATTCCTCCTTTCAATGACGTGACAGAAACGTGTACCAAACAAGGGAAAAAAATGTTTACCAAGCAAGGAAAAACCAAGTAGTTACAGAACATACTTTTTATCACTTCAGTCAAAATCATACTATTTTCTTAACTAGGCAAAGTCACATGATAAGTAAACTTGAGATCAAATTTCAGGATGTTAGAGACCCCTTGGCTTAGGAAAAATTCTAGAAGCAGAAAGGTAAGGAGGTGCTGATGTGGACTTGAGGTAGAACACTTCCATGGAAGTAAATGCTCATTAGGGCTGCAGCTGAAATATGAGTTGAGCCTATCCCACTCAGGGACAGTGATGCCCACATTAAGTCCACTTTGTCCTTGACTCTTCAGAAAGGCTGAGACAGATACCTCCTACAGCTGGTCTTAGGCTCATGAATTATATTCATTATCTCCCTGCTCATTCTAGAGTTTCTGTATTCTCAGCCAAGTAATGAGCTGGCTTGTTGGAGGCCCCCTATCTTCCTTTCTGAGGGGTCTAGCCCTTGGTTGCCTTACCTTTGTCAGGTTGTAATTGCTACAGTTGTCCTTTTACACTGTTCTTCCAGTCATGACAGTACAAAGAGGTGCCCTGTGAGTCTCCCAAACTCCATATACACTTCTCACTGCCCGTATTAGGAAGCAGCGACACTAGCTCCTCATGGCAAATCCAGTCAATTACTCTTGTCATTCTGGTAAACCCTTTCATTGCCAGCTGGTTCACCAGTATGAGGAGCCCAACATGATTAAGCAGTGATCATAGCTTTATGTTTAGAGAACTCCTTACTATGTCCTTACGTGAAAGCATTCCTCACACTCCCACCCCACCCCCTACTGGGACCTCAAACCTCTAATTCAACAAAATCTCAAATTCCATAGGTGGGTCACCGGGAGACTGTGCATCTCTGTATTCTAGCTACTGGGGTACAGCACCATGTGTCAGATGTAGGGTTTTTACATTCACTACATCCTGGAGCATAGCAACCCTATCGGTTGGGAAGCCTGAGCTGGCGCCCTAGTGGAAATCTTAATGGGATGTTCCAATGTTCTATCAAGCCAACTGCTTTCAGCTGATACCATGTATGGCAGCTCCAATGGATCCTATGCTCCCATGTTCGTGTGCTCATTGTTACATCTTCTTTATTGAATAATGACCAGCATTGATCAAATAGTCACCCAATAAATGCAAATTCATTATTTTGGTTAGTGAATGAAGTTATATGTTACTTTGAGAGGTTATAATATGAGACTGTGACCTTGTCAGGGTGATCAAAATGGCTTCCCTGAGGAGTATACCATTTGAAAGGTGTTTATAAGTTAACTAGGTGAAGAGAAGTAGGAGCAGTGGTCCAGGAAGAGGGAAAAGTATGTATAAGCATTGCATGCCCAAGAAAATGAAAGAAGGTCTCCTGATTTTGGGTTGTATTTGAGGGTGGATGGTGTGAGAAAAGGATGGAGAGATAGGGAAAACCATGAAAGGGCCTTATAGGTCACATGAAAGAGTTTTTATTTTATCTTAAGTGGAGTGGAAAGCCATTGAAGCACAGTGTGTATGAGGGCTTGCATGTATGAAGTAGGAGGTGGAGATAGAGCATCAATTTTGCAAATTGTCTTTACAAAGCCCACCCTGGCTGTGTACGGAGAAGGCATCAGAAAGGGCCAGAGAGAGAATACAAGTAGATCCACTAGTAGGCCCCTGAGTGTCCAGAGGGGAGCTGATGGTAGCTTGGCTGATAGAAAGCTTTCAATAAATTATTGTTGCTAGAGTTGTTGTTGCCGTCCCATAAAGTAGAGAACAGGCTTGTGTTGGTAGGGAAGCGTAAACTTCTTTGGGATTTATGCGGCTTCTTTGCTTTTTCAGGAGTGAACGCATCCCATGAAGGCATAGATGGGAGAGAGGCAGAGGCATGGCACACACATATCAGTGCTGCTCAGCTGGCACCTCTGCTGATTTTTAAAGTCTGTGACTTGGGCTCAAAGCACTGCTTTATTAATGTGGTGCTGCCCACAGCTGAGTTGCCTTATCCACAGTAGAGAACTGGATGAAGATGGGGTGACTTGGGTAAACACAGGAGTGGAAAGGGGAGAGTCAGCCTGAAGGTTCTCCCCTTTAATTTCTGATCTTTTACCTTTCCATGGGTCTCAGGATTTAAAATAGCTGCCTTGTTTTAGATCTGTTACTAAAACTACAGATGGTGAATCACTAGCCACACCAGGCTAGTCTGGGTCATGAAGTCCACTCTTCCCAAATACAGTCCTCCACTTACCTCCTTTCTGCAGCAATATACTCACTTCTTAGAATCCAAATCAGCTCATGAGTCACTTCTCCAGAAAGTCTTGTCTTCCCTGCTCACCCCATCCAGACTGGTTTGCTGCTTCTCCCGTTTGTTCCCAGAGTCCTTTCTGCTTACCTCCTTCACTGCCTCTCTGCACTAGATGCTCTGATCATATCTCACTCTCTCAAGTCTGGCTCTGGTGACAGGCATGCCATTCATTTTTGTATCCTTGGCATGGTGCCAGAAATTTAAGTATAGCCATGAATGAATGGTTGAACAAGGAGTGGATAAAGGTAAATATCATCTGCATTTAGGTAAAACGCAGATGGATAGGATTTAATCATAGTCAGATGAGAGGAGAAGGCTCGTTTGGGGAAGGGCAGCAAGGTTGGTCTGGTGTGCGGGTGATGGGATAGTTACGTAGATGTTTCATATCTTTCCTGCCCCTTCACAGAATCATCCTCTCTTTCTGCTGGGTCCACTCCATCTCATCTTCTAACACCTCAGGCTGTGTTCATGATATTCCTCAGTCTGGGTCTGGGGTGGGGTAAGTAGGCTTAGAGTTGAGAGACAAGGGCTAGTGGGACGGTAGAGAGGTGAGGTCCTGTCCCTCCATGATGGGGTCAGCCTTGCTGATCGCAGGTAAGAATCATACCAATGGATATCAAAATTGAAATTAGTTAAACAATTAATTGTTAGCCAGTTGCTTTAAGAATAACTTTTAAAAACTCAAGTTCTTTTCCTCCTCAAATTGGTGTCTCTGTATACAGTACTAGGACAAAATGTAAAGAAGAAAGAGCAACTGAGGTGATAACACATGGGCCTTTCAATTCTGAGCTCTGCTCCTTCCTACCTCAGGAGTCTTGAGCAAGCGCCTAGACATCAGGGAACCTCAATTTCTTTGTCTGTGATTGGAGATAATGCTCATTCTTTCTAATAGAGTTGATGTGAAGATGAAATGAAATAATTACTGTTTAGCACAAAGTCTAGCACATGGTACACATGGGAGAATGTTAGCCAGAGCTATTATAATGGATTAACTTGCACTACACACAACTGTATGTTTTAAATAGTTCCATTTGCCCAGTAGTTTTACCCATGAATCTTTCCAGTACAAGGATCATTTTCATGCATAGATTTTGCAAGTTATCCTGAATACTTATTATCAAAATTCATCAGATAAATATAAAACTGAGTATATCTTAGACTAGGATCTTCATTTTGCTCCAATTTATTTTATCTTTTTAATTCAGGGAAAATATACTACACTTCTTTATCCTTTGGGATTAATCAAAACTGCACTTGTCCAATTTATTCAACTCTGAGTCGTTCTCAGTAGCACTATCTCAACTGGGAGATGTGCAATTAGTATAACTTTACCTCTTTTCACTTTATCCAATATGCCTAAACTTAACAACTCAGGGGAGCCATGTTCCTGTCAGGTGGGTAGGACAACCACTGTTTTAGCTCTTGGCAAATACGGACATCTTTTTCAGGAAGAATGGAAATTGGGTAAAATAAATCACATACCTGTAATGACATTTACAGATATTATTAGCTTTTCTGAATGTGGTCCATTTAGGGTCCAGACTAAAGGCAACTTACTGTGCTAGAGGGAGCATAAGATCAGGGATCTGGATTACCCGTTAAATCCTTTCTAGCTGTGTGACCTTGCACAAGTCACCTAATCTTCTCACATTTTATTCTATTAAATGAGGCTAAAATAAACCCTCATCTGCTGTGAATATTGATGGACATTTTATTATTGTTGTTAGGATATGATGTGTTCTTTCCCCAAGGGATAGGTGTTCTAAGGTTTTCTAAGATTCAAATACATGTATATATCAGAGAGCACAGAACTGGTGATGTCAGCAACGATGAGATCTATTTATCTCATACCTGCTGTAAAATCAACTGCAGTATATCTACAGTTCCATAATCTAATCAAGAATATGTGTGAGAGAAAACAATGTAAACAGTTTATCAAAAGACAAATATCTATCCAGTATACCAGATTCTTTAACACTAAACATTTATTGAAATGGAGCAGACTTTTCTTTCAATGCAGACTATACATAATTCCCCTTTGGGATAAGTTTGCTGAGCATTAGGAATCCCACTACTTGGTTTGGGGGAAAAAAAATCATTGCATAATACAATCTGATTTTCACCTTTTCTGGTTCTTCCAGAATAGTTCATATTTTAATTTCACTTTGTGGTTCTGAGAAGCAATTATCATTTAATTCAGGGAGCTGCTCTTCAGCAGCTTATCTCAGAGTCTCCCTCTTTCCTGGGAGACCTGCCTCTACTATTCTCAGAAGCTCCATCTCTGAGCTTTTGTCTCTTGGCCAAGGGTATAAATCAAGAAGCCAGTTCGATTTGGAATTTAGGCCTTAGTCTTAGTTGCTGTAAGAAACGGACTGGGTTATTTATAACCACGGGTGTTCAGGTTTTCATCACCACAGACGGTTGGGTGTTTGAGAGCATTCACCTTTAAGATATCCAGAATACAAGCTGTTGATCCTCTGTGGATTGTAAATTTCTAGAGTTGGGCTTCTTGGTTCTTGTCGGCGAGGCAAGTTTTATGATCGCCATTACATTAGCTCTTCTGAAATGTTGGGAAGCTGGGAGCCTCCTTCCTATTAGGAAGCCTTGTCTTGACTTTCATACCAATAAAGTTGTTCTTAGACTAGAGTTCATCCTAATAAGCATCTTGAGAATTGCACCTGAGCTAAGAAATATTTCCCCCTCTGTCTGCCCTAAGCCTCAGAATCTCAAGCAGCCTACATGCTTTGAATCTAAGACAAGGCTTACAGCCTAACAGCTTTTTTATCACCTTCCATCAAGCAGAAAAGCCTCCAGGTGGATTAGACTGAGTGTGTAAGAAGCTTACAAGGTAGCAGATGTCAAGCCTCAGTAAAGGTCATTCTATTAGGGCTATTCTCTTTCAGGGCACAGATTTCCTCCTGGACTAGTGTAGACCTGGGAAGGAGAACTTGGTATTCTGCCACAGACCTTTGGAATGCTTAAGGGGAAGGGTTATGTGTGACAGATGTGCACACAGTTTAAGAATCTAAGCTTCAAAGGGGCAGCATGTAAAAGGACAATGGAGTACAAATGGGAAAATGTTACTTGAGAAATCTTCCCAAGTAAGAGACACCAATGATTACTGGAATGTGATGGTGTTGTGGTTTCTGGATAAAGAATCTTTTGCTTATGCAGAAATAACACATTTCTTTATCAGAAAAAGTAAGTGAGAAGTCTACATATGGTTCCATCTGAGGAAGAAAGATTGAGGGAAGTTCTCCACTATCTAACCAGGATTAAAGCCTAAAGCTCTTACCTAATTGAATGTGGCACAATGGGTTGCTGAAAGGGTACAAAGCAAATGTGCTAGAGTAGAGGAAAAAAATTGGCTTTAATAAACTCTTCCTAGGAGCCAAGCTCCACATTATGGTGGCAAGCTGCACAATAGCAGAATTGTCTTCAGGATATAAAAACTTCATACAGAATGTTGGCTTGATGCTCTGGTTCAGTTGAGTTGAGTGACTTTGGCCAAGTTATGGCCATTGATGCGTCACTCACTGGTGGGCTATTGGAGTAATGTGATTAATCCTGCCATTTATCAGTCAAAATGACTCTCTGTCACCAGTACAAGTGCCAGGATCACACCGATGGATGGAGGTGAAGCAGGGTACATTTCTCAAGTTGCTTTAGTCGGTCAGTATCCAGTTGCATAGCACTGTGTTCTCGTGGTCCCGACTTTTCCAAGAAGTTTGGCCTTCCCGCAGACAACCCAAATTAATGTCAAGTCCAAATGGGTTCTCCGTAAAAACATTTGACTAACTCATTGCCTGGATCTTAACATTTGCGGCCAAATTTCCAGTCTTCCTGCTGAATAATTTCTTGTTGGAAAATGTCAAAAAAGGGGAGACATCAGAGGCTTCTGAGTCAAACCGTTTCCTCCCACACACCTGAGTCACGGGTCAAGGGTTTTACCAATTTCCTTTCGAAGACTTTTCCTAGGCTCCCGTCTAAAAAGAGTGTAGTGCCAGATAGATGGGAAGTAGGGATGTGATTAGGAAATCACTTGTATTTTTTAAATGTTGGATATGATCTTCTTGCCAGGGCTTTCCATTCACTGTCTTTGAATAGAAATCTGGTATTTCTGAGGAAGTGGTGGTGGTAGAAGGATGTCTTTACATGGCAATACAAAACCTGTCTCAATCTGGTGAGCCCTTGGAGTGGCGTGCTTAAAAGGGTTCTTGTCACTGGGAGTACTCACTGGAGCCATGCCAGTTCCCTGGGGAAGGCTGGTGTCTGCTACTTGCAGAGCTGGCTGTCAGGTTGGTCTTGTGTGTTTGTAATTAACTACGATGTCTGGATGTTGATATAGTGAGTCTGGCCAATGGTTCCCCTCCAAAGAGGGGTTTCCTGGCTAGCTCTCCTGTGTCAGAAATGCCAAGTTGGGAGTTGCCTGGAGACTCCAGAGATGCAGATTTGTTTGGCTGAGCTCCGGTTGTGAAGCCAAGTGCCGAGAAAGCAGATCAGAGACCTAACCTGAATTATAATCAGTGGGCTTCTCCAACCATTTGGCTCCTCTGCTTTCCAATGTTATGTTTAATGTTTTAAAGCGTATTTAGTAAACATGTCACTAGCAATTGCCAGTCCTTAGGCTCTCCCCACTCTTTCCTTAATGATTTTTCCTTTTATTTTGGGTTAGTTTGGGAAGCTGGTTTTGCAATGTGTGTGTGCGTGCGTGAGCATGCATGTGTGTTGTTGCAGGCTAGATAGATTGGCTAGCCAGATTATTTATTTTTAGTATCTCATTAGCTTGTTTGTAGCATCCACTTCTTATGCACCAGGTAAATAAACTTAATTCCCCGCTTTTCTTTTCTTTTCCTATTTTTAAAATGTTTTTATTTATTTATTTTGAGAGAGAGAGAGTGAGGAGAGGAGGGGCAGAGAGAGAGGGAGAGAGAATCCCAAGCAGGCTCCACACTGTCAGCGCAAAGCCCGATGCAGGGCGCAAACTTGAGAACCGTGAGCTCATGACCTGAGCTGAAACCAAGAGTTGGACGCTTAACTGACTGAGCCACCCAGGCACCCCTTAATTCCCCACTTTTCTTATCAAATTTGGCTAGTTCTCCTCTCTTGAGATAACTGAGTTTAGGGTACACATCAGTTACCACAACAAATTTTTAATTTTTAGGCTCATGCAAGGTGTACTTTCTTTTCCTGATTGAGTTTGAGGAACAATATTTCTGTGTTTTACCTATGTAGACTATGGCCACACTTTACCAATTGGTGAATGGCTTGCTTATTAATTCTCAAATGTCAGTATGGGATGAAGTTGGAACCTTTGGTCTTTCTAGTTTCTGCCTCCCTCTTCTTCCTTATCTCTACTCCTCCTCCCTACAGTATCTTTTTACCCTGGTCATTTTCTAGTTTTGTGTGGATGCCCGAATGTATCATGTTGCTTCATTGGCTCTTGTCTCCACACATTGTATTAATTTCCTACGGATGCTGTAACAGACTGCCACAAACATGGTGGCTTAAGCAGCAGAAATCTATTTTTTCACAGTTTTGGGGGCTGGAAACCCCAAAATCAAGGGTCAGCAGGTGCATGTTCTCTTTGTAGGCCCCAGGGAAGAATCTGTTCCATGCCTTCTCCAAGTTTTGGTGGCTGCCAGCAATCCTTGGCTTGTGCTCACAGTCTGTGTCTCTGTGGTCACATTGCCTTATCCTCTTCCATACAAATCTCCCTCTTCCTCCCTCTAATAAGGATGCATGTGATTGCATTTAGCACACACTCAGATAATCCAGGAATAATCTCCCCATCCCAAAACCCTTAACTGAATCACATCAGCAAGAATTCCTTTTCCATTAAGGTAACATTTACAGGTTCTGGGGATTAGAACCTGGATCTCCTTTGGGAAGTCACACACATGCCTGTGATTCTCTTCCACCCTTTGTCACCAAGTCAGTGCTACTCAGACTATCTCTGATAAAAGGTCATTAAAAAATTTTTAAATGCACTTCGTTGCAGACTTCTTTGTTTAAAAAATCACATGCTTGGACTTTGCAGCAATACCAGATTTCTATAAAGGTTTCAACTCTTACTCTTGTCTCAAACCAGACCAGTAACACTGCTACCAGTCCAGACCATACTTTGAGTAGCACTTATCTAAAAGACTGTTCATTCAAGCACTGCCTTTACCAGGAATCTTTTCTGGCTCACCATTTTGACTCTGCCCTATGTTTCCATGGTTCCTAGAATACTTTATTCTGCTCCTTATCACCTTTTTCTTCAATATTTGCCTTCTCCTCTAGCCTTAAGCTCCTTAAAAGTAAGAACCATGCTTTGTTGGGCTTTAAGCCTAGCATAGATCTTGATACATACTAGATGCTCAGTAAATATTTGTGGAATGAATATATGAGATACACATGAAATCTGGAGGTTGTATCCAAGATAAACAGAAAGAAGACTTATTTGGGGAAAATTTGAGGAAAGGATGAAGCTAATGAAACTTAAAGGAGCCTAGGATGGTGTGGTAGATTGCAAAAATGGTCTTCCTCTCAAGATGGAAATCTGTTTCCTTATCCTTTAAATATGGACTGACCTAGTGACTTGCCTTAACCAATAGAATGCGGCAGAAATTATATATGGAGTCTGAACTAGCACTGAGAAACATCATAGCTTCTGTTACCCTTTGCCACCATATGAACAAGGCTGGCTTGGGCTGCTCTACCTTGTATATAGAGGTATCATTCATCCATCTGAGCCTTCCAGATATGTGGGTAAGCTCAGTCAAGCACAGGTGAGACCAGATTAGTACAGAATAGACACCTTGCTGAGCCCAGCCCAAGGTGATAATACACAGAATCATGTACTAAATAAAGTGGTCATTATTTTAAGCCACTGAGGATGGCACTTTGTTATACAGCAAAAGCTACTTGATCCACATAAGAAATCAAAAAATGGGGCATGAAGGTTAGTGAACAATTGTCCTCCGACTGTGCCTGGGCAGAATAGACATGGGTTCACCTTGTGAGGGGAAGGATTAGGGTTAAAGGTCAGAAAGCACTTTTTTCTTTGCAGACTGTCCAACATTAGAACACTAACATAGCCAGTAAGAGGGTTTAACACAGAAGTAATTTGAGTCTCTGGTTATGGATCAGATGGGTGCTAACGGATCCTCATAGAGCTTAAAACCAAGACCTGTCTTTAGAAACAGAGTCAATAAATAGGCAGAAGTTGACGATTGCTCAATTCATCCTAATTATATAAAAAATGACAATGAGTTTAACAGAAGTCTACAAAAAATACAAAGGAGAGAAGAAAGCAGTTGGGGAATACAGCTTTTGAGTCTGATAGTTACAGTTGAACTTGTGCTTCTTCCTCCTCATGACTCATTTGGTCATCCTCTTTATCATCCCCTCCACAAATATGTGCCAAGCACCTCCCAGGTGTTGGGCATAGGACTATATACCAGATATTCAATGGTGAGTGGAGCAGACACAGACCTCACAGATCTGATAGTTTGTCAGGAAAGACAATCCAACAGGCAACCATTAAGCTTTGAAGATTAGGCTTTTTTGCTTTTTTTCAGACACATCTGGCCATGCCTTTCTACCTCTGTGATGCCTGCCATCGTGTATAGCCAAGTCTTTAGCATCTGTACCTTTAGCATGATGCTTAGATTATTTCATGATTAGTCTAAAATCAGCCATTTGAAATCATGCATTGCTAAGTTTTTGACATGGATCATGACTGAATCAAGGAGAGTAAAGTTAGAAGGTGTGAGAAAAGAAGTAATAACGGAGCAAATGCAGGCCTTTATGGGTTTACAGGTGAGCCTATTTGTACCAGGCTATGGTGAACATTTTAAACTTCTGCTATAAAACATCTGGGGCCTGAGATAACAAATCAGATATATTGCACCCAACGTTAAAAACATCTCATAATTTATCACAATAAATCAATCAGTGTTTTCCAAGAAATACTGGAACTGAAACAAGAGTTTAGTAAAAACAGAAAAATCTCTAGAAGTTTAGTTGATTTAAAGGCATTTCTTGAAATATTGAATCCCAAGGGCCAGAGCACACTGTATTAGAGAGATCCTTGAGAGATGTTTTTACAAGTTAGGGAAAAATGGCTTCCAGAAAGTTGTTAATTATTTGGTAAAAGGAACACAATTGCTAGATCACTGAAACAGTCAGTTCTCAACTACCTGAGGGCCAATTGTTCCAAATCTGTGCCTTTTTGATCCTGTGTCCATTTCACTGCACAGTACCACTACCATCCAAAGGGTTGGCTGAAGAAGGCAGAGGCCATGTAAGTCAAATCAGCTGCAAATTAACAGCACATTAGCTATGCTCGTTCTATGAATAGCTTCAGTCTCTGAGAGACTGACTTCATCTTTCCAACATGGTGGTCTTGTATTTATTTTTTGTGGATTTTTTTTTATTCCACTGTCCTTGTCCGTAATGACAGTGGTAGATAGCCAAGAGTAGGTGACAAGAATACAGTTTTCTATTTCTTCCATTAATTTTGCTTATATCTTTTAATTTTTAGTATACTATACCTCACCCAAAGTTTTCCTTCTGAAAATGTTCTCAGAAAGGTAAAATAGAAAGACTATGGGACTGGGTACCAAGAAACAGACTTCTACTCATGGCTCAGAGATCATCTAACTTCTCAATATTCAGTTTGTGTATCTAAAACACAAACAAAATAGTGGATTCTAGTCCTTGTTATGGGCAGGAGGGTGTTCTACAAGGAGAGGGAGGCGCTATACAGAGGTTAAAAACACCGTGTAAATGTAATATAACATTTTAAATTCAAACGCTTGATATTATGCTCTTTGGAAACTACTCCTGACGTGACTCTCAGTTCTAATCCAGTGGCGAAGTGAGGTTGTAGATGGCTGACTGTGGAAACTTCCCTTCCATGTTTGAAGTTGGTTCCTCCTCACCGCCAAGGTCTTTCTTCTTGTTTTGGTGTCAGAGCTCAGCAGCTCGTTTTTCGTGGGTTGGCAGTTGTCCATTGACTCTCTCCTGAAAAACTGTAATTGACCTAACTTTTTAATTCACAGGTATGACATTAAACTTGGGAATTATAAGATTATTTCTTCCAAGTCACAATATGCAGTGTGCACACAGAACATTTTAGGGTTTGAAATTTAAAGAACGTTTCATTAAATGTCTCTGCTGTATCAATTCCAAAACCTTAGAGGCATTTTTTTTTTAATAAGAGGATACTGTTGAGAATTTGAGTCATTGAATTCCTTTAAATCATTCTCCTTTGATGAGGAAAGCCCTATAAACATCTTATCTTGCTCTGTTTAAACTGCAAGGGAAAACACACATAACACCTATACAGACTTATGCATACATACTCCAGAAATAGGAAATACTCCATGATGAAAACCTAATGATTATATCTACCTATTACATTAAATAAATAAATAAATAAACAAATATATATATATATATATATATATATATTTTTTTTTTTTTTTTTTTTTTTTTTTTTTTACATTTATTTTTGAGAGAGAGCACAAGCTGAGAAGGGGCAGGGGCAGAGTGAGATGGGGATCTGAGGCGGGCTCTATGCTGAAAGCAGAGAACCTGAAGCGGGACTCAAACTCATGGACTGTGAGATCATGACCTGAGCTAAAGTTGGATGCTTAACCGACTGAGCCACCCAGGTGCCCCACCATATATTTTTTAATGGCTCTAAGTAAAGTATATTTTACTTTTTAAAAACATGGAAAGCATTGACAAAGAGGCCAAAAACATTCATTATAGAGGCCACATGGTATAATGGAATGGCTCTTGGACCAAGGACCAAGACACCTCTGCTATGAAGTTGTGACCATGGTAAACAACTTAAGTCCCTGAACCTCAGTATATAAGGAGCTGAGCTCAGTAGCATTTATGAGATTCCTTCCAACTTTAAAATTGTATTTTAATACCAGTATCAATTCCAGTGTACTATATTTTTTGCTTTCTCAGTGGTTAGGGTGTAGGATAACTTCTTTTCTTCTCCCTCCATTCTTCCTTTCCTTTCTTGTATAAGAATAATTTCCATGCATGTCTGTGATGTTCCTAGCACAATGCTACAAGTGATAAGATAGCAGTGATAAAGACAGACAAGGTACTTGCCCTCATGCAACTTGTGTCAGTGAACCCAGAGAATAAATAATAAGTCTGGTAAAGTCTATGAAAGATGGCTCCTGTTGTCTAGGATAGCCGAGGTGATAGACTATCTTAGGAAAAGCCAAGGTAGATCCCTGTCTGGTCATTTAGGCAGAATTTTACTAGTTTGTACTGTCTAACAGAAGAAAGTTTGCATTTAGAAGCTAGAGCCTGGAAGGCAAAGGGTAGAGCATGCATTAATGAGTACCCATCTTCCAATTGTTTGGTCCCACAGTCTCTTTTCTAATCTCTATTAGAAAAGCAGATTGAGAGATCAGGTGTCCTGACCTGGTCACTGAGCAATAGGAGCCAATTTTCTGTTTGTTAGAGGAGAGCACTGACCACCCCCACCCCCTCCCTTGCAACCCACAGGGCCCTACATGGTTATAGATGATGAACCAGAGACGACTTGTATTTTAAACAGCTGAAGAGTATGAAAAATTCTTCATAAAAAGAGCTTTTGTCTCCTTTGTTGATATTCAAAAGAGGGTGAAGAAAAGGTGATTCTAGACATGGTTTGGAGAAATTTCCTGAAAAATTGATCTGAAACTTATGATAATCTTTTGCCAAATGAAACGGGCCCAGATTCTTCAATTCAGATGCCATGCAGCACCTCCAGGAATCATTACAACTCTTATCTCCCGGAAGAGGAGTTGGCATTCTATAGAGTCTTTTGTCACAGAAAAGAAGGGATCATCATAAATTTCAAGCGGAGGTTCATGTCCCTCATTTCATAATCCAGCCAGCCATGCTAGTGAAGCAAGGTCTTCTGTGAGGGTTAAATGAGTTAGCGGATGTAAACAGATTAGCCCAGTACTCGGCACGTAATGAGAGTGCCAAGTAGGAATTGTAGGATACTTAGGTGACAGGCACATACCTGTACTATCCGATACCACAAAAAACGCTTAAGTGATTTAATACACTAGAAATAAACATAGGCTTTATTTTATTTTCTTTGATATTTTTAGTAGAAGCTACATATTTATTTCATTTTATAATACTAGTCAGGTACTCACACTGCAAATACCATTGCTTCCTCTACTTGTTATGGGGCCAGAAATTCATCACCGGAGTTTCAATTGTAGAGAATGAGAATTTTTCTGTTTTCAAAAGTCTTTGGGGGGAGTCTTTGGGAGAGGGAAAACTTCAGCTTCTTTAGGCCAGCATCTAATGAGACAGTTGGGAAGAACAAAATAAACCAAATAATTCTTGAAAACTGCCTTCGAATACAATTGTGATCCAAGAGGGAAAATGGAAAGTGTTAACTATTGAGAGACTGCTATGTATTAGAGCAATATTAGGCATTCTTATCTGATTTTTCATTTAAATCGTTTAAGTGGTTATGTCCGTTTTAATAAGCGAGGATATTTAGTGCCTCTATGGTTAGGTGCTAGAATTTAGAATCAGGTTTGCCTAATTTCAAAGTCAAATTCATTTCTCATACTGTCAAAGGTAGGAGAAAGTAGAGAATAAGAAAAGGGGTTAGGTTGGAGTGGGAAGGCATTTGCTTGGAACAAGCCTTGGGATAAAAACAGGTAAATAGGAGAATTTGCTTATCTTAGTCTGCTGGGGCTGCCATACAGAATACAGTAGACTGAGTGGCTTAAATAACAGATATTTATTTTCTCACAGTTCTGGAGCCTTGAAGTCTGAAATCAGGGGGCCAGAATGGTTCGTTTCTTGTGAGCTTTCTCTTCCTGGCTTGTAGGTGGGCTCCATCAATGTGTGTGCTCATATGACCTGAACACAAGGGGAAGGGAGGAGAGAGAGAGAGAGAGAGACAGAGAGAGAGACAGAGAGAGAGAGAGAGAGAGAGAGAGAGAACGAGAGCAAGAGCCAGAGCAAGTGAGCATGAGAGCATGAACACAAATTCTCTGGTGCCTCTTCTTATAAGAAAACTAATCCTATCAGATTAAGGCCCCATTCTTATGACCTCGTTTAACCTTTATTACCTCCTTATAGACCTGATCTCCGAATACAGTCACACTGCGGTTTAGGGTTTCAACATATAAATTTGGGGAGCAGGGGACACAATTCAGTCCATAGCAATACTTTCTCTGAGTTAATGCTTGTCTATGTCTACTTTATTTTTGTATTCCCAATGCTTAATATGGTTCCCATAATAAAATGCAATAACTTATTTTGCATGAAATAATAAATGAATGCATGAATAAAAGCAGTTGGAGGTTCTTGCTTTCTGAAAGGCTATAAAAATTGATGCTAAGGTATAATAGGATAGTAAAAAGACCTTTCAGCAGTTTAATTTTCTTTTTTTGTCTTCTTTTATTTTTTTAAAGTAATCTCTGTACCCAGTGTGGGGCTTGAACTCACGACCCAGAGGTCAAGAATCTCATGCTCTGCTGACTGAGCCAGCCAGGTGCCCTGCAGTTTAATTTTCTTTAAAAATTTACCAAGAGTTTCCATTAAATATCTTACTAGATATTTAGTTTTAATCTAGAGCAGGGCTTCTCAACAAGGACACTATAGACATTAGGGATCAGATAATTCTTTATTGTGGGGGCTGCATAGTGCACTGTAGGATGTTTGGGAGTATCCCTGGCCTCTACCCACTAGGTTCCAGTAGTGCCCTCCACCCCAGTCATGGCAATATAAATTGTGTCCAGACATTACCAAATACATGTAGAGGCAGGGGTGGAGCGTGTGTGGCAAATTCATTTGAGAACTACCAATCTAGGGTCAAGACGCTAGACTGTATAGTATTATGGGTCTTAAAAAGGCTTCCCAATTTCAAAGCAGAGAATCTGTTTCAATTTCATTAGCAGGCATGATCCCTTGAGCCTTCCCTCGTTTCTCAAACTTTGGCACCTTTCTTGACTTCACTTACCTCATAGTTTTAACCTCATAGAGCCCACACAGAATTCCGGCCTCACCCCCACTTTTCTCGACCACTTGTCCTGCTGCCATTCTTCTGTTGACAGTTCCTAGTCCTAGGAAGTGTCCATTCTTTGATCCTGCTTCTAGTAACGGTCAATTGAATAAGCAACAAATATGGCATCTTCAATACACTTCTTCCTGGTTCTGCTGCAAAGATATGTTCTCTAATCTCAGGTAAGCAGTGACCTGCAGCTTACCTCTCAACTTTCTAGTGAATTCCCCCCTCTCAGATTCTGTCAACAGATGAAGCTCATCTACAGCATTCCATTTATGTGGAACCTCCCATTATATTCTCCCATTATTTTATTGGCTCATTTTATAGCAAAACAAAAGGGATTGTCCAAACAAAATGTTTAGAACAAGAAGAAATTTCAATGAAATACTTGATTCTATTAAAAATGCAGAGGTGCTATAACATTCAAAGTGTCAGATTCCCCTTAGGAATGTGGAAAACCTAATTAATGGTGCTTCTCCCTTGGAAATGCCATAGGAAGCCCACAGCTACTAATACTCAACAATTTTGGTGCAAAAGCAAACAGTTCCAGCAAGCTCTGATTTGGCTGCTCAGATGTCTCCACTTTAGGGACCATCTCTTTATTTGCTCTGAAGGAAAGTCCATTCTCCTATCCAAGCATTCTTGGTCTTCTTCCTTGTCACCTTCTTCATATTATGTCCCCCTCTGCCAAATTTCCTTGTTGTCACTTGCATCTTCAATTTCTCCCGTTCTAGTTGTCTTTTCTTCTGTTCCTGAACACTTGCTTCGTGGTCTCCACCCTAAATTAAAAAAACAGAAATCTCTCTTCCTAATCCAGTCGTTCTCAATCAGAGGAGATTTAACCCCTAGTGAATATTTCACAATATCCAGAGACGTTTTTGTTTGTCACAAACAAGAGGAAGGGTGTTTACTGGTATCTAGTGGGTAGAAACTAAGGGTGCTGCAAAATACCCTAAAAAAAGATCATAGGACATTCTCCCCCCCAACCCCCAACAAAGACTTACCTGGCTCCAGATGTCTTCCTTTCCTGAGGTTGAGAGTGTTCAACCCTATAATTACTTGGAGATACTGCACCACTTCTGCTCTTTCTTTTACTTTTTAACTTAGAAAATTCATGCACATCTGCTGTCATGCTTACCGATCAGTCACACTCATTTATTCCTTAATCTACTGCAATCTAACTTCCTTCCATTGGTCACCAAATCACTCAAATCAAGTGACCCCAGTCCAGCCCTTAGTTTCCCAAGCTTCTCTGAAGTAAGTGATGCCACCTTCCCAGCCTGTAGCTTGGGAAATGAGGAAAGGGTCAAGAGATCCTGGATCCCAGTGAGGTTAAAGCAAAGTCTCTGGAGTGGGGAAGTCTAAGATTCACTGTATTCTGTGATCTAAAAACTAGACTTTAGATGAGTGCATCTGAAGTGAATTTGCTACCCTTTCCCAAAACATTCTCCCCACCTAGAAACAATTTAAAAAAAATTTTAATGTTTATTTATATTTGAGAGACAGAAAGAGAGAGAGCGTGAGTGGGCAAGAGGCAGAAAGAAAAGGAGACACAGAATAAGCAAGCTCCAGGCTCTGAGCTACCAGCACAGAGCCTGATACAGAGCTCGAAGTCGTGAACTGTGAGATCATGACCTGAGCTGAAGTCAGATGCTTTACCAACTAAGCCACCCAAGCACCCCTAGAAACAGTTTTTATTGCCAGGATTGGGGCAAGAGGCACTGCTGGAATTCAGTGGGTAGAGGCCAGGCAGGCTGCTAAACCTTCTATAGCCTCTTCCTTCTCCCTCAGCCTTAGGCCTCCTTCCTTGACTCTGCTCTGTTTATCTCCTCTAACCAGACAAATCTGTTTCCATTAAATCTACAGTCTCCTCTTCCTCCTTTTCTTTGTGTTATCTAGTCTACTGGTGTGTAAGCTCACCAAGAGCATTTTAATCATCCTGGACATCTGTAATGCCTTACAGGGTGGCTTGCTTTGGAGGATGGCCCAATAAATATGTTTGCTTGAATTGGTGTTAAACTACATAGATGTCTATGTTTAAACATCTCACGAAACAGCACCCACACCTCACGAAAAATGCTTGAGCAAAACTTGGAGCTTTTGTATACCATGTTACATCTTCCCTAAATTACTCTGTGATAGTAAAACAGGCCTGTGGAGAGCCACAAGGAAAGGGTGACAGAACTTGAATTTTGTCGCTGACACTACTGCTAAGGAGCTGTGTGACCTTATGAAACCTGGTATTGCTCTTGGGTATATTTTCTCATCTATAAAACAAAGGACCCTTGAGCAGATAAGCATCAAGATGCTTTCCAACTCCGAATTTCTATGATCCTAAATAGAAAACGTGAAATTTGATTGCTAACAAAACAGTTTTATTTCACCAGGTTTTAAAGTAAAAGGATGTTCTGAAGTTGACCTAATCAATTAATATGCATATACATTTTTATGAATCAAATACAGTGTTTAGATATATATGTGCATGAGTATTTTTAACTTTCCATCAGGTAAAGCTTGTTAAGACCAGGCTTTATTCCTAGATCAAATGTTCCAGAGGGGTTCTAAGTGAGTAAAACAAGTTAACCATAAAAACACAGATCAGCCTTAACAATTTTGTCAGAGATAATGACAGTGTAGTAGAGGGAATTTGAGAAACAATTAGAAATTGTGTGGGGTTCCTCCCCCCCCCCCCCCACAAAGCACATGTTAAATTAACCAGTAATCTTTGAAACTGTACATACCTGATGATTATTTTATGATATCTTGTATTTAAAAAAAAAAAAATAGGTCCCCAAACGCTAGATTTACAGCACTGCAGAATCCCACACTGTTGCAATGCTGTCTTCAATTCAGCCACTTCATATTGAAATTTCACACACAATAATTGGCTGACCTTCACAGCTATGGCAGAAACTAATTAAAGCTGTAAGGCTGTGCTAGCAATGCTTTTGTGCGAAACGTGAAGTTTGGTGATAATGAAATATGGGGTGCAGATGTTATTGTCTTAGATAGACTGTGCCCTTGGTTCACACTAATGAAGAACAGCAATTATTAAACAAAAAGTATTTTTTACCCATTAATTATTTTGTGTTGTGATAGTAGAAATAAAAACACTGTGGCATCTCTCCTACCGGCTTCTCCCCAAAGTGATTTTATGGAACTTTTCCAGCTGACTTCTGTTTCATTAGACATCCAGTTTCTGCTTTCTTCTCCTCCTGATCTTAGACCTTTGGGAGCCTCAAGCAAGGACCCGGTTAGGTTCAGAACGCAAAGGGTAAAGGGCAAGCTAAAAATGGTCACCCATAAAGATTTTCAGACAGCTGGAAGATTAAATAAATGAAGCTTTTTGGAAATAACTTCACACACCAAACAGAGATGTCAGTAGAAATATGATGCCCTCCACACTGTTGGGGTATGATAGACAAAGGTCACTGCTGCTATTGAGGTGCAAGTGGAGAAATAAAGCAGGCCCGAGCTCTGTTTCTTGGTTGTTAGGAGGCTGAGTTTCTGTTAATAGGTCAGTGTGGCTTGCAAGACTTCCACTGGGTCAAATATAACAAATCACAGGTTTTCAACAATTGAAGAAAAACACTAGAATAAATAAAAGGCACATTGTATAGTTAAGTCTTAACTTTTCGTGGGCTAATAATGGAGTCTGCTTCTCTTTATCCATCTCCTCACTGGCTTTAGGCCACTCAGTTCTCAGTAACAGGGTGGAGATGGGAGGGACATGAGTTAAAGTCAGACTGGCCAGTTTCCCTATTTGGGGGAGGAGTTTGAAATTAGATGCCAAAAATAACATTTAACAATTACTTGTGTAATTTTATCTGTTATGCATGCCCCATATTATCTGTGCTCTCCTACATTGGCATCTTAAGGCATTATCTATCAGGTGCCAGCTACTAAAACACAGCAATGATGAAGGGTAGGAAGTAGCAGAAGAAGCAGGAGGGGAAGTAGGCACCAGTGGTTTATGTCACCTTAGATTAGGCAAGGAAACAAAGGTTAGTGCTTGGGAGGGAAAGGACCAACGACCATGAAAATACCATGTAGGGGAAGATGTGCCGTAGAACATATTTTAGTCTTTCAGTAACAGAATATTCAGTGGGACTATGAATTCGAGGAGTAATTAATAAAGGTAGTAATGGGTAACATGACTGTTGAGACAATGCGTCTCTTCATTTTAGGGAAATGGTAAGAACTTCCTTTATAAAGGATAGCTATATATATATTGTCAGATGAAAACATAAACTTGTTTTATGGTTATAAAGAAGTTCAACTGTGTAGAGAATGGTACATATGGTAGCTGAATAGCCAAAGGAATAGACCATACCATTCATTAGACTATCGCTGCTCAGCTCCAACTCCACCCTTCGGTATGCTGCTTTTGATAATAGAATATTTCTTCCTTGCCATCATGCACAGTGTTAAACTGTTTCATAGAGAGGGTACTGCAAGGACAGTGGAGAAGGAAAGGCCATTCTTACTGGATTCCTGTATTCTCTGTTTGCTCCTGCAGCATATGGTGGCCAGAAGCTCATGGGGTACCAGTTGTGCTCAGCACCAGCAAGTTTCATCAGAATTACCCATTTAGGTGGCTTCTCCCACACCCCAGAGGGTGACTTTGAAGAGTTCCACTGGTGCAGCAAGCTTCTCTGCCACGCGGTGGGCCATGATCACATGCTCTCCAAGGGCATCTGGATCTCAGTCCTTGAAGGAAGGAGGGCTTCCTGGGGTCCTTCGCCTCACTTCTAGAGGTAGTGGCTGCTTTCTACATCCATTTCTGTAATCGGTTACCTACTCCTGGCAGATGATCCCCTCTTGTAGTCAATAATCTTTTTCATTCCACTTTCCTTGTTCAAATTACTGTGTCTTTTCTGTCTCCTGATTGGAATCTGATTCAATGATCCTCCCATCTTTAGTTCAACAACTTCTAAAAAAGAAAGAAATGAAGCCTTTTATTATCATAACTTATTGAGTTAAATATGAAAAATGTGCTGGAAAAGGAGGTATTGGTAATAGTAGGAATAGTAGAATATAGAATGCAATTGAAGCAATTGTCAGCTTTCAGAAGAAATAGCCGTGAATTACAAAAGGTTACAATACCATGCAATTTTCAATACGAAGAACAAAGCAAGAATATACCAAAAATTTTAACTTTACCATATGCCAAATAAAATAGTAAGTGAGAGACTGAAATACAGAAAATGGCAAAAAGTGATGACACAGGCACATTGCCCCATGTCAAAATTGCAGCATGTCCACTTAGGGATTACAAAAGGCCTCTAATATTAAATTCTTTGGGCCAAAATGTAAAGCAACTACATTGGAGTAGCCCTGACTTCCAGTGCAGAAGGAGACTTAGATTGTCTCAACTTCAGGAACTGGTTTTGCTTCTGTCACTGTTCATCCGGAATACATCTCCAATTCATTTATTTGAGGCAGACTCCTTAGCATCACTAAATTGTA